>NC_064626.1:4519651-5162816 GCF_023864275.1 Schistocerca cancellata | reverse complement strand
CTATCAGTTTTTCGTCCCATTCGATAATCTAGACTCACAGCAGAACGGCCATAAGTTGCCCGAGGCAGCAATAGACCCATGGAGTCAAGTAGGCTGGAGGACGATGTATTGAATCGGGACGCAATTTCAGTTATCCATCGTCATTAGGTGGCCCTGAACGTTACAATTCACTATCAGTTATTCGTCCCATTCGATAATCCAGACTCACAGCAGAACGGCCATAAGGTGCCCGAGGCAGCAATAGACCCATGGAGACAAGTCTGCTGGAGGACGAAGTATTGAATCGGGACGCAATTTGAGTGATCCATCGTCATTAGGAGGCCCTGAACGTTACAATTCACTATCAGTTTTTTGTCCCATTCGATAATCTAGACTCACAGCAGAACGGCCATAAGGTGCCCGAGGCAGCAATAGACCCATGGAGTCAAGTCGGCTGGAGGACGATGTATTGAATCGGGACGCAATTTGAGTGATCCATCGTCATTAGTTGGCCCTGAACGTTACAATTCACTATCAGTTTTTCGTCCGATTCGAAAATCTTTGACTCACAGCAGAACGGCCATAAGGTGCCCGAGGCAGCAATAGACCCATGAAGTCAAGTCTGCTGGAGGACGATGTATTGAATCGGGACGCAATTTGAGTGTTGCATCGTCATTAGGAGGCCCTGAACGTTACAATTCACTATCATTTTTTCGTCCGATTCGAAAATCTTTGAGTCACAGCAGGCCTGCCGTAAGGTGCCCGAGGCAGCAATAGACACATGGAGACAAGTCTGCTGGAGGACGATGTATTGAATCGGGATGCAATTTGAGTGATCCATCGTCATTAGGAGGCCCTGAACGTTACAATTCACTGTCAGTTTTTTGTCCCATTCGATAATCTAGACTCACAGCAGAACGGCCATAAGGTGCCCGAGGCAGCAATAGACCCATGGAGTCAAGTCGGCTGGAGGACGATGTATTGAATCGGGACGCAATTTGAGTGATCCATCGTCATTAGGTGGCCCTGAACGTTACAACTCACTATCAGTTTTTCGTCCGATTCGAAAATCTTAGACTCACAGCAGAACGGCCATGAGGTGCCCGAGGCAGCAATAGACCCATGGAGACAAGTCGGCTGGAGGACGATGTATTTAATCGGGACGCAATTTGAGTGTTCCATCGTCATTAGGAGGCCCTGAACGTTACAATTCACTATCAGTTTTTCGTCCGATTCGAAAATCTTTGAGTCACAGCTGAACGGCCATAAGGTGCCCGAGGCTGCAATAGACCCATGGAGACAGTCTGCTGGAGGACTATGTATTGAATCGGGACGCAATTTGAGTGATCCATCGTCATTAGGTGGCCCTGAACGTTACAATTCACTATCAGTTTTTCGTCCGATTCGAAAATCTTAGACTCACAGCAGAACGGTCATAAGGTGCCAAGGCAGCAATAGACCCATGGTGACATGTCGGCTGGAGGACGATGTATTGAATCGGGACGCAATTTGAGTGTTCCATCGTCATTAGGAGGCCCTGAAAGTTACAATTCACTATCAGTTTTTCGTCCGATTCGAAAATCTTTGAGTCACAGCAGGACTGCCATAAGGTGCCCGAGGCAGCAATAGACCCTTGGAGACAAGTCTGCTGGAGGACGATGTATTGAATCGGGACGCAATTTGAGTGATCCATCGTCATTAGGTGGCCCTGAAAGTTACAATTCACTATCAGTTTTTCATCCCATTCGATAATCTAGACTCACAGCAGAACGGCCATAAGGTGCCCGAGTCAGCAATATTCCCATGGAGTCAAGTCGGCTAGTGGACAATGTACTGAATTGGGACGCAATTTGTGTGGTCCATCGTCATTAGGTGGCCCTGAATGTTACAAATCACTATCAGGTTTTTCGTCCGATTCGAAAATCTTTGACTCACAGCAGAACGGCCATAAGGTGCCCGAGGCAGCAATCGACCCATGGAGACAAGTCTGCTGGAGGACGATGTATTGAATCGGGACGCAATTTGAGTGATCCATCGTCATTAGGTGGCCCTGAAAGTTACAGTTCACTATCAGTTTTTCGTCCCATTCGATAATCTAGACGCACAGCAGAACGGCCATAAGGTGCCCGAGGCAGCAATAGACCCATGGAGTTAAGTCGCCTGGAGGACGATGTATTGAATCGGGACGCAATTTGAGTGATCCATCGTCATTAGGAGGCCCTGAACGTTACAATTCACTATCAGTTTTTCGTCCCATTCGATAATCTAGACTCACAGCAGAACGGCCATAAGTTGCCCGAGGCAGCAATAGACCCATGGAGTCAAGTAGGCTGGAGGACGATGTATTGAATCGGGACGCAATTTGAGTTATCCATCGTCATTAGGTGGCCCTGAACGTTACAATTCACTATCAGTTTTTCGTCCCATTCGATAATCCAGACTCACAGCAGAACGGCCATAAGGTGCCCGAGGCAGCAATAGACCCATGGAGACAAGTCTGCTGGAGGACGATGTATTGAATCGGGACGCAATTTGAATGATCCATCGTCATTAGGAGGCCCTGAACGTTACAATTCACTATCAGTTTTTTGTCCCATTCGATAATCTAGACTCACAGCAGAGCGGCCATAAGGTGTCCGAGGCAGCAATAGACCCATGGAGTCAAGTCGGCTGGAGGACGATGTATTGTATCGGGACGCAATTTGAGTGATCCATCGTCATTAGGTGGCCCCGAACGTTACAATTCACTATCAGTTTTTCGTCCGATTCGAAAATCTTTGACTCACAGCAGAACGGCCATAAGGTGCCCGAGGCAGCAATAGACCCATGAAGTCAAGTCTGCTGGAGGACGATGTATTGAATCGGGACGCAATTTGAGTGTTGCATCGTCATTAGGAGGCCCTGAACGTTACAATTCACTATCATTTTTTCGTCCGATTCGAAAATCTTTGAGTCACATCAGGCCTGCCATAAGTTGCCCGAGGCAGCAATAGACACATGGAGACAAGTCTGCTGGAGGACGATGTATTGAATCGGGACGCAATTTGAGTGATCCATCGTCATTAGGTGGCCCTGAACGTTACAATTCACTATCAGTTATTCGTCCGATTCGAAAATCTTTGACTCACAGCAGAACGGCCATAAGGTGCCCGAGGCAGCAATAGACCCATGGAGACAAGTCGGCTGGAGGACGATGTATTTAATCGGGACGCAATTTGAGTGTTCCATCGTCATTAGGAGGCCCTGAACGTTACAATTCACTATCAGTTTTTCGTCCGATTCGAAAATCTTTGAGTCACAGCTGAACGGCCATAAGGTGCCCGAGGCTGCAATAGACCCATGGAGACAGTCTGCTGGAGGACAATGTATTGAATCGGGACGCAATTTGAGTGATCCATCGTCATTAGGTGGCCCTGAACGTTACAATTCACTATCAGTTTTTCGTCCGATTCGAAAATCTTAGACTCACAGCAGAACGGTCATAAGGTGCCAAGGCAGCAATAGACCCATGGAGACATGTCGGCTGGAGGACGATGTATTGAATCGGGACGCAATTTGAGTGTTCCATCGTCATTAGGAGGCCCTGAACGTTACAATTCACTATCAGTTTTTCGTCCGATTCGAAAATCTTTGAGTCACAGCAGGACTGCCATAAGGTGCCCGAGGCAGCAATAGACCCTTGGAGACAAGTCTGCTGGAGGACGATGTATTGAATCGGGACGGAATTTGAGTGATCCATCGTCATTAGGTGGCCCTGAAAGTTACAATTCACTATCAGTTTTTCATCCCATTCGATAATCTAGACTCACAGCAGAACGGCCATAAGGTGCCCGAGGCAGCAATATTCCCATGGAGTCAAGTCGGCTAGTGGACGATGTACTGAATCGGGACGCAATTTGTGTGGTCCATCGTCATTAGGTGGCCCTGAATGTTACAAATCACTATCAGGTTTTTCGTCCGATTCGAAAATCTTTGACTCACAGCAGAACGGCCATAAGGTGCCCGAGGCAGCAATCGACCCATGGAGACAAGTCTGCTGGAGGACGATGTATTGAATCGGGACGCAATTTGAGTGATCCATCGTCATTAGGTGGCCCTGAAAGTTACAGTTCACTATCAGTTTTTCGTCCCATTCGATAATCTAGACGCACAGCAGAACGGCCATAAGGTGCCCGAGGCAGCAATAGACCCATGGAGACAAGTCGGCTGAAGGACGATGTATTGAATCGGGACGCAATTTGAGTGATCCATCGTCATTAGGTGGCCCTGAACGTTACAATTCACTACCAGTTTTTCGTCCCATTCCATAATCTAGATTCACAGCAGAACGGCCATAAGGTGCCCGAGGCAGCAATAGACCCATGGAGTCAACCCGGCTGGAGGACGATGTATTGAAACGGGACGCAATTTGCGTGGTCCATCGTCATTAGGTGGCCCTGAATGTTACAATTCACTATCAGTTTTTCGTCCGATTCGAAAGTCTTTGACTCACAGCAGAACGGCCATTAGGTGCCCGAGGCAGCAATAGACCAATGCAGAAGAGTCCGCTGGAGGACGATGTATTGAATTGGGACGCAATTTGAGTGTTCCATCGTCATTAGGAGGCCCTGAACGTTCCAATTGACTATCAGTTTTTCGTCCGATTCGAAAATCTTTGACTCACAGCAGAACGGCCATAAGGTGGCCGAGGCAGCAATCGACCCATGGAGACAAGTCGGCTGGAGGACGATGTATTGAATCGGGACGCAATTTGAGTGATCCATCGTCATTAGGTTGCCCTGAAAGTTACAATTCACTATCAGTTTTTCGTCCGATTCGAAAATCTTTGACTCACAGCAGAACGGCCATAAGGTGCCCGAGGCAACAATAGACCCATGGAAACAAGTCTGCTGGAGGACGATATATTGAATCGGGACGCAATTTGAGTGATCCATCGTCATTAGGTGGCCCTGAACGTTACAATTCACTATCAGTTTTTCGTCCCATTCGATAATCTAGACTCACAGCAGAACGGCCATAAGGTGCCTGAGGCAGCAATAGACCCATGGAGTCAGGTCGGCTGGAGGACGATGTATTGAATCGGGACGCAATTTGAGTGATCCATCGTCATTAGGTGGCCCTGAACATTACAATTCACTATCAGTTTTTTGTCCCATTCGATAATCTAGACTCACAGTAGAACGGCCATAAGGTGCCCGAGGCAGCAATAGACCCATGGAGACAAGTCTGCTGGAGGACGATGTATTGAATCGGGACGCAAATTGAGTGATCCATCGTCATTAGGAGGCCCTGAACGTTACAATTCACTATCAGTTTTTTGTCCCATTCGATAATCTAGACTCACAGCAGAACGGCCATAAGGTGTCCGAGGCAGCAATAGACCCATGGAGACAAGTCGGCTGAAGGACGATGTATTGAATCGGGACGCAAATTGAGTGATCCATCATCATTAGGTGGCCCTGAACGTTACAATTCACTACCAGTTTTTCGTCCCATTCGATAATCTAGATTCACAGCAGAACGGCCATAAGGTGCCCGAGGCAGCAATAGACCCATGGAGTCAACCCGGCTGGAGGACGATGTATTGAATCGTGACGCAATTTGCGTGGTCCATCGTCATTAGGTGGCCCTGAATGTTACAATTCACTATCAGTTTTTCGTCCGATTCGAAAGTCTTTGACTCACAGCAGAACGGCCATTAGGTGCCCGAGGCAGCAATAGACCAATGGAGACAAGTCCGCTGGAGGACGATGTATTGAATCGGGACGCAATTTGAGTGTTCCATCGTCATTAGGAGGCCCTGAACGTTCCAATTTACTATCAGTTTTTCGTCCGATTCGAAAATCTTTGACTCACAGCAGAACGGCCATAAGGTGGCCGAGGCAGCAATAGACCCATGGAGACAAGTCGGCTGGAGGACGATGTATTGAATCGGGACGCAATTTGAGTCATCCATCGTCATTAGGTTGCCCTGAAAGTTACAATTCACTATCATTTTTTTGTCCGATTCGAAAATCTTTGACTCACAGCAGAACGGCCATAAGGTGCCTGAGGCAGCAATAGACCCATGGAGTCAGGTCGGCTGGAGGACGATGTATTGAATCGGGACGCAATTTGAGTGATCCATCGTCATTAGGTGGCCCTGAACGTTACAATTCACTATCAGTTTTTCGTCCCATTCGATAATCTAGACTCACAGCAGAACGGCCATAAGGTGCCTGAGGCAGCAATAGACCCATGGAGTCAGGTCGGCTGGAGGACGATGTACTGAATCGGGACGCAATTTGTGTGGTCCATCGTCATTAGGTGGCCCTGAATGTTACAATTCACTATCAGTTTTTCGTCCGATTCGAAATTCTTTGACTCACAGCAGAACGGCCATAAGGTGCCTGAGGCAGCAATAGACCCATGGAGTCAGGTCGGCTGGAGGACAATGTATTGAATCGGGACGCAATTTGAGTGATCCATCGTCATTAGGTGGCCCTGAACATTACAATTCACTATCAGTTTTTCGTCCCATTCGATAATCTAGACTCACAGCAGAACGGCCATAAGGTGCCCGAGGCAGCAATAGACCCATGGAGACAAGTCTGCTGGAGGACGATGTATTGAATCGGGACGCAATTTGAGTGATCCATCGTCATTAGGAGGCCCTGAACGTTACAATTCACTATCAGTTTTTTGTCCCATTCGATAATCTAGACTCACAGCAGAACGGCCATAAGGTGCCCGAGGCAGCAATAGACCCATGGAGTCAAGTCTGCTGGAGGACGATGTATTGAATCGGGACGCAATTTGAGTGATCCATCGTCATTAGGTGGCCCTGAACGTTACAATTCACTATCAGTTTTTCATCCCATTCGATAATCTAGACTCACAGCAGAACGGCCATAAGGTGCCCGAGGCAGCAATAGACCCATGGAGACAAGTCGGCTGGGGACGATGTATTGAATCGGGACGCAATTTGAGTGATCCATCGTCATTAGGTGGCCCTGAACGTTACAATTCACTATCAGTTTTTCGTCCCATTCGATAATCTAGATTCACAGCAGAACGGCCATAAGGTGCCCGAGGCAGCAATAGACCCATGGAGTCAAGTCTGCTGGAGGACGATGTATTGAATCAGGACGCAATTTGCGTGGTCCATCGTCATTAGGTGGCCCTGAATGTTACAATTCACTATCAGTTTTTCGTCCGATTCGAAAGTCTTTGACTCACAGCAGAACGGCCATAAGGTGCCCGAGGCTGCAATAGACCCATGGAGACTGTCTGCTGGAGGACAATGTATTGAATCGGGACGCAATTTGAGTGATCCATCGTCATTAGGTGGCCCTGAACGTTACAATTCACTATCAGTTTTTCGTCCGATTCGAAAATCTTAGACTCACAGCAGAACGGTCATAAGGTGCCAAGGCAGCAATAGACCCATGGAGACATGTCGGCTGGAGGACGATGTATTGAATCGGGACGCAATTTGAGTGTTCCATCGTCATTAGGAGGCCCTGAACGTTACAATTCACTATCAGTTTTTCGTCCGATTCGAAAATCTTTGAGTCACAGCAGGACTGCCATAAGGTGCCCGAGGCAGCAATAGACCCTTGGAGACAAGTCTGCTGGAGGAGGATGTATTGAATCGGGACGGAATTTGAGTGATCCATCGTCATTAGGTGGCCCTGAAAGTTACAATTCACTATCAGTTTTTCATCCCATTCGATAATCTAGACTCACAGCAGAACGGCCATAAGGTGCCCGAGGCAGCAATATTCCCATGGAGTCAAGTCGGCTAGTGGACGATGTACTGAATCGGGACGCAATTTGTGTGGTCCATCGTCATTAGGTGGCCCTGAATGTTACAAATCACTATCAGGTTTTTCGTCCGATTCGAAAATCTTTGACTCACAGCAGAACGGCCATAAGGTGCCCGAGGCAGCAATCGACCCATGGAGACAAGTCTGCTGGAGGACGATGTATTGAATCGGGACGCAATTTGAGTGATCCATCGTCATTAGGTGGCCCTGAAAGTTACAGTTCACTATCAGTTTTTCGTCCCATTCGATAATCTAGACGCACAGCAGAACGGCCATAAGGTGCCCGAGGCAGCAATAGACCCATGGAGACAAGTCGGCTGAAGGACGATGTATTGAATCGGGACGCAATTTGAGTGATCCATCGTCATTAGGTGGCCATGAACGTTACAATTCACTACCAGTTTTTCGTCCCATTCCATAATCTAGATTCACAGCAGAACGGCCATAAGGTGCCCGAGGCAGCAATAGACCCATGGAGTCAAGTCGGCTGGAGGACGATGTATTGAATCGGGACGCAATTTGCGTGGTCCATCGTCATTAGGTGGCCCTGAATGTTACAATTCACTATCAGTTTTTCGTCCGATTCGAAAGTCTTTGACTCACAGCAGAACGGCCATTAGGTGCCCGAGGCAGCAATAGACCAATGGAGACAAGTCCGCTGGAGGACGATGTATTGAATCGGGACGCAATTTGAGTGTTCCATCGTCATTAGGAGGCCCTGAACGTTCCAATTGACTATCAGTTTTTCGTCCGATTCGAAAATCTTTGACTCACAGCAGAACGGCCATAAGGTGGCCGAGGCAGCAATCGACCCATGGAGACAAGTCGGCTGGAGGACGATGTATTGAATCGGGACGCAATTTGATTGATCCATCGTCATTAGGTTGCCCTGAAAGTTACAATTCACTATCAGTTTTTCGTCCGATTCGAAAATCTTTGACTCACAGCAGAACGGCCATAAGGTGCCCGAGGCAACAATAGACCCATGGAAACAAGTCTGCTGGAGGACGATATATTGAATCGGGACGCAATTTGAGTGATCCATCGTCATTAGGTGGCCCTGAACGTTACAATTCACTATCAGTTTTTCGTCCCATTCGATAATCTAGACTCACAGCAGAACGGCCATAAGGTGCCTGAGGCAGCAATAGACCCATGGAGTCAGGTCGGCTGGAGGACGATGTATTGAATCGGGACGCAATTTGAGTGATCCATCGTCATTAGGTGGCCCTGAACATTACAATTCACTATCAGTTTTTTGTCCCATTCGATAATCTAGACTCACAGTAGAACGGCCATAAGGTGCCCGAGGCAGCAATAGACCCATGGAGACAAGTCTGCTGGAGGACGATGTATTGAATCGGGACGCAAATTGAGTGATCCATCGTCATTAGGAGGCCCTGAACGTTACAATTCACTATCAGTTTTTTGTCCCATTCGATAATCTAGACTCACAGCAGAACGGCCATAAGGTGTCCGAGGCAGCAACAGACCCATGGAGACAAGTCGGCTGAAGGACGATGTATTGAATCGGGACGCAATTTGAGTGATCCATCGTCATTAGGTGGCCCTGAACGTTACAATTCACTACCAGTTTTTCGTCCCATTCGATAATCTAGATTCACAGCAGAACGGCCATAAGGTGCCCGAGGCAGCAATAGACCCATGGAGTCAACCCGGCTGGAGGACGATGTATTGAATCGGGACGCAATTTGCGTGGTCCATCGTCATTAGGTGGCCCTGAATGTTACAATTCACTATCAGTTTTTCGTCCGATTCGAAAGTCTTTGACTCACAGCAGAACGGCCATTAGGTGCCCGAGGCAGCAATAGACCAATGGAGACAAGTCCGCTGGAGGACGATGTATTGAATCGGGACGCAATTTGAGTGTTCCATCGTCATTAGGAGGCCCTGAACGTTCCAATTTACTATCAGTTTTTCGTCCGATTCGAAAATCTTTGACTCACAGCAGAACGGCCATAAGGTGGCCGAGGCAGCAATAGACCCATGGAGACAAGTCGGCTGGAGGACGATGTATTGAATCGGGACGCAATTTGAGTGATCCATCGTCATTAGGTTGCCCTGAAAGTTACAATTCACTATCAGTTTTTCGTCCGATTCGAAAATCTTTGACTCACAGCAGAACGGCCATAAGGTGCCTGAGGCAGCAATAGACCCATGGAGTCAGGTCGGCTGGAGGACGATGTATTGAATCGGGACGCAATTTGAGTGATCCATCGTCATTAGGTGGCCCTGAACGTTACAATTCACTATCAGTTTTTCGTCCCATTCGATAATCTAGACTCACAGCAGAACGGCCATAAGGTGCCTGAGGCAGCAATAGACCCATGGAGTCAGGTCGGCTGGAGGACGATGTACTGAATCAGGACGCAATTTGTGTGGTCCATCGTCATTAGGTGGCCCTGAATGTTACAATTCACTATCAGTTTTTCGTCCGATTCGAAATTCTTTGACTCACAGCAGAACGGCCATAAGGTGCCTGAGGCAGCAATAGACCCATGGAGTCAGGTCGGTTGGAGGACAATGTATTGAATCGGGACGCAATTTGAGTGATCCATCGTCATTAGGTGGCCCTGAACATTACAATTCACTATCACTTTTTCGTCCCATTCGATAATCTAGACTCACAGCAGAACGGCCATAAGGTGCCCGAGGCAGCAATAGACCCATGGAGACAAGTCTGCTGGAGGACGATGTATTGAATCGGGACGCAATTTGAGTGATCCATCGTCATTAGGAGGCCCTGAACGTTACAATTCACTATCAGTTTTTTGTCCCATTCGATAATCTAGACTCACAGCAGAACGGCCATAAGGTGCCCGAGGCAGCAATAGACCCATGGAGTCAAGTCTGCTGGAGGACGATGTATTGAATCGGGACGCAATTTGAGTGATCCATCGTCATTAGGTGGCCCTAACGTTACAATTCACTATCAGTTTTTCATCCCATTCGATAATCTAGACTCACAGCAGAACGGCCATAAGGTGCCCGAGGCAGCAATAGACCCATGGTGACAAGTCGGCTGGGGACGATGTATTGAATCGGGACGCAATTTGAGTGATCCATCGTCATTAGGTGGCCCTGAACGTTACAATTCACTACCAGTTTTTCGTCCCATTCGATAATCTAGATTCACAGCAGAACGGCCGAGATGCCCGAGGCAGCAATAGACCCATGGAGTCAACCCGGCTGGAGGACGATGTATTGAATCGGGACGCAATTTGCGTGGTCCATCGTCATTAGGTGGCCCTGAATGTTACAATTCACTATCAGTTTTTCGTCCGATTCGAAAGTCTTTGACTCACAGCAGAACGGCCATTAGGTGCCCGAGGCAGCAATAGACCAATGGAGACAAGTCCGCTGGAGAACGATGTATTGAATCGGGACGCAATTTGAGTGTTCCATCGTCATTAGGAGGCCCTGAACGTTCCAATTTACTATCAGTTTTTCGTCCGATTCGAAAATCTTTGACTCACAGCAGAACGGCCATAAGGTGGCCGAGGCAGCAATAGACCCATGGAGCAAGTCGGCTGGAGGACGATGTATTGAATCGGGACGCAATTTGAGTGATCCATCGTCATTAGGTTGCCCTGAAAGTTACAATTCACTATCAGTTTTTCGTCCGATTCGAAAATCTTTGACTCACAGCAGAACGGCCATAAGGTGCCTGAGGCAGCAATAGACCCATGGAGTCAGGTCGGCTGGAGGACGATGTATTGAATCGGGACGCAATTTGAGTGATCCATCGTCATTAGGTGGCCCTGAACGTTACAATTCACTATCAGTTTTTCGTCCCATTCGATAATCTAGACTCACAGCAGAACGGCCATAAGGTGCCTGAGGCAGCAATAGACCCATGGAGTCAGGTCGGCTGGAGGACGATGTACTGAATCAGGACGCAATTTGTGTGGTCCATCGTCATTAGGTGGCCCTGAATGTTACAATTCACTATCAGTTTTTCGTCCGATTCGAAATTCTTTGACTCACAGCAGTACGGCCATAAGGTGCCTGAGGCAGCAATAGACCCATGGAGTCAGGTCGGCTGGAGGACAATGTATTGAATCGGGACGCAATTTGAGTGATCCATCGTCATTAGGTGGCCCTGAACATTACAATTCACTATCACTTTTTCGTCCCATTCGATAATCTAGACTCACAGCAGAACGGCCATAAGGTGCCCGAGGCAGCAATAGACCCATGGAGACAAGTCTGCTGGAGGACGATGTATTGAATCGGGACGCAATTTGAGTGATCCATCGTCATTAGGAGGCCCTGAACGTTACAATTCACTATCAGTTTTTTGTCCCATTCGATAATCTAGACTCACAGCAGAACGGCCATAAGGTGCCCGAGGCAGCAATAGACCCATGGAGTCAAGTCTGCTGGAGGACGATGTATTGAATCGGGACGCAATTTGCGTGGTCCATCGTCATTAGGTGGCCCTGAATGTTACAATTCACTATCAGTTTTTCGTCCGATTCGAAAGTCTTTGACTCACAGCAGAACGGCCATTAGGTGCCCGAGGCAGCAATCGACCCATGGAAACAAGTCTGCTGGAGGACGATGTATTGAATCGGGACGCAATTTGAGTGATCCATCGTCATTAGGAGGCCCTGAACGTTACAATCCACTATCAGTTTTTCGTCCCATTCGATAATCTAGACTCACAGCAGAGCGGCCATAAGGTGCCCGAGGCAGCAATAGACCCATGGAGTCAAGTCGGCTGGAGGACGATGTATTGAATCGGGACGCAATTTGAGTGATCCATCGTCATTAGGAGGCCCTGAACGTTACAATTCACTATCAGTTTTTCGTCCCATTCGATAATCTAGACTCACAGCAGAACGGCCATAAGTTGCCCGAGGCAGCAATAGACCCATGGAGTCAACTCGGCTGGAGGACGATGTATTGAATCGGGACGCAATTTGAGTGATCCATCGTCATTAGGTGGCCCTGAACGTTACAATTCACTATCAGTTTTTCGTCCCATTCGATAATCTAGACTCACAGCAGAACGGCCATAAGGTGCCCGAGGCAGCAATAGACCCATGGAGACATGTCTGCTGGAGGACGATGTATTGAATCGGAACGCAAATTGAGTGATCCATCGTCATTAGGAGGCCCTGAACGTTACAATTCACTATCAGTTTTTTGTCCCATTCGATAATCTAGACTCACAGCAGAACGGCCATAAGGTGTCCGAGGCAGCAATAGACCCATGGAGACAAGTCGGCTGAAGGACGATGTATTGAATCGGGACGCAATTTGAGTGATCCATCGTCATTAGGTGGCCCTGAACGTTACAATTCACTACCAGTTTTTCGTCCCATTCGATAATCTAGATTCACAGCAGAACGGCCATAAGGTGCCCGAGGCAGCAATAGACCCATGGAGTCAACCCGGCTGGAGGACGATGTATTGAATCGGGACGCAATTTGCGTGGTCCATCGTCATTAGGTGGCCCTGAATGTTACAATTCACTATCAGTTTTTCGTCCGATTCGAAAGTCTTTTACTCACAGCAGAACGGCCATTAGGTGCCCGAGGCAGCAATAGACCAATGGAGACAAGTCCGCTGGAGGACGATGTATTGAATCGGGACGCAATTTGAGTGTTCCATCGTCATTAGGAGGCCCTGAACGTTCCAATTTACTATCAGTTTTTCGTCCGATTCGAAAATCTTTGACTCACAGCAGAACGGCCATAAGGTGGCCGAGGCAGCAATAGACCCATGGAGACAAGTCGGCTGGAGGACGATGTTTTGAATCGGGACGCAATTTGAGTGATCCATCGTCATTAGGTTGCCCTGAAAGTTACAATTCACTATCAGTTTTTCGTCCGATTCGAAAATCTTTGACTCACAGCAGAACGGCCATAAGGTGCCTGAGGCAGCAATAGACCCATGGAGTCAGGTCGGCTGGAGGACGATGTATTGAATCGGGACGCAATTTGAGTGATCCATCGTCATTAGGTGGCCCTGAACGTTACAATTCACTATCAGTTTTTCGTCCCATTCGATAATCTAGACTCACAGCAGAACGGCCATAAGGTGCCTGAGGCAGCAATAGACCCATGGAGTCAGGTCGGCTGGAGGACGATGTACTGAATCGGGACGCAATTTGTGTGGTCCATCGTCATTAGGTGGCCCTGAATGTTACAATTCACTATCAGTTTTTCGTCCGATTCGAAATTCTTTGACTCACAGCAGAACGGCCATAAGGTGCCTGAGGCAGCAATAGACCCATGGAGTCAGGTCGGCTGGAGGACAATGTATTGAATCGGGACGCAATTTGAGTGATCCATCGTCATTAGGTGGCCCTGAACATTACAATTCACTATCAGTTTTTCGTCCCATTCGATAATCTAGACTCACAGCAGAACGGCCATAAGGTGCCCGAGGCAGCAATAGACCCATGGAGACAAGTCTGCTGGAGGACGATGTATTGAATCGGGACGCAATTTGAGTGATCCATCGTCATTAGGAGGCCCTGAACGTTACAATTCACTATCAGTTTTTTGTCCCATTCGATAATCTAGACTCACAGCAGAACGGCCATAAGGTGCCCGAGGCAGCAATAGACCCATGGAGTCAAGTCTGCTGGAGGACGATGTATTGAATCGGGACGCAATTTGAGTGATCCATCGTCATTAGGTGGCCCTGAACGTTACAATTCACTATCAGTTTTTCATCCCATTCGATAATCTAGACTCACAGCAGAACGGCCATAAGGTGCCCGAGGCAGCAATAGACCCATGGAGACAAGTCGGCTGGGGACGATGTATTGAATCGGGACGCAATTTGAGTGATCCATCGTCATTAGGTGGCCCTGAACGTTACAATTCACTATTAGTTTTTCGTCCCATTCGATAATCTAGATTCACAGCAGAACGGCCATAAGGTGCCCGAGGCAGCAATAGACCCATGGAGTCAAGTCTGCTGGAGGACGATGTATTGAATCGGGACGCAATTTGCGTGGTCCATCGTCAATAGGTGGCCCTGAATGTTACAATTCACTATCAGTTTTTCGTCCGATTCGAAAGTCTTTGACTCACAGCAGAACGGCCATTAGGTGCCCGAGGCAGCAATCGACCCATGGGAACAAGTCTGCTGGAGGACGATGTATTGAATCGGGACGCAATTTGAGTGATCCATCGTCATTAGGAGGCCCTGAACGTTACAATCCACTATCAGTTTTTCGTCCCATTCGATAATCTAGACTCACAGCAGAGCGGCCATAAGGTGCCCGAGGCAGCAATAGACCCATGGAGTCAAGTCGGCTGGAGGACGATGTATTGAATCGGGACGCAATTTGAGTGATCCATCGTCATTAGGAGGCCCTGAACGTTACAATTCACTATCAGTTTTTCGTCCCATTCGATAATCTAGACTCACAGCAGAACGGCCATAAGTTGCCCGAGGCAGCAATAGACCCATGGAGTCAACTCGGCTGGAGGACGATGTATTGAATCGGGACGCAATTTGAGTGATCCATCGTCATTAGGTGGCCCTGAACGTTACAATTCACTATCAGTTTTTCGTCCCATTCGATAATCTAGACTCACAGCAGAACGGCCATAAGGTGCCCGAGGCAGCAATAGACCCATGGAGACAAGTCTGCTGGAGGACGATGTATTGAATCGGGACCCAATTTGAGTGATCCATCGTCATTAGGAGGCCCTGAACGTTACAATTCACTATCAGTTTTTTGTCCCATTCGATAATCTAGACTCACAGCAGAACGGCCATAAGGTGCCCGAGGCAGCAATAGACCCATGGAGTCAAGTGGCTGGAGGACGATGTATTGAATCGGGACGCAATTTGAGTGATTTATCGTCATTAGGTGGCCCTGAACGTTACAATTCACTATCAGTTTTTCGTCCGATTCGAAAATCTTTGACTCACAGCAGAACGGCCATAAGGTGCCCGAGGCAGCAATAGACCCATGAAGTCAAGTCTGCTGGAGGACGATGTATTGAATCGGGACGCAATTTGAGTGTTGCATCGTCATTAGGAGGCCCTGAACGTTACAATTCACTATCATTTTTTCGTCCGATTCGAAAATCTTTGAGTCACAGCAGGCCTGCCGTAAGTTGCCCGAGGCAGCAATAGACACATGGAGACAAGTCTGCTGGAGGACGATGTATTGAATCGGGACGCAATTTGAGTGATCCATCGTCATTAGGTGGCCCTGAACGTTACAATTCACTATCAGTTTTTCATCCCATTCGATAATCTAGACTCACAGCAGAACGGCCATAAGGTGCCCGAGGCAGCAATAGACCCATGGAGACAATTCGGCTGGGGACGATGTATTGGATCGGGACGCAATTTAAGTGATCCATCGTCATTAGGTGGCCCTGAACGTTGCAATTCACTATCAGTTTTTCGTCCGATTCGAAAATCTTTGACTCACAGCAGAACGGCCATAAGGTGCCCGAGGCAGCAATAGACCCATGGAGACAAGTCGGCTGGAGGACGATGTATTTAATCGGGACGCAATTTGAGTGTTCCATCGTCATTAGGAGGCCCTGAACGTTACAATTCACTATCAGTTTTTCGTCCGATTCGAAAATCTTTGAGTCACAGCTGAACGGCCATAAGGTGCCCGAGGCTGCAATAGACCCATGGAGACAGTCTGCTGGAGGACAATGTATTGAATCGGGACGCAATTTGAGTGATCCATCGTCATTAGGTGGCCCTGAACGTTACAATTCACTATCAGTTTTTCGTCCGATTCGAAAGTCTTTGACTCACAGCAGAACGGCCATTAGGTGCCCGAGGCAGCAATAGACCAATGGAGACAAGTCCGCTGGAGAACGATGTATTGAATCGGGACGCAATTTGAGTGTTCCATCGTCATTAGGAGGCCCTGAACGTTCCAATTTACTATCAGTTTTTCGTCCGATTCGAAAATCTTTGACTCACAGCAGAACGGCCATAAGGTGGCCGAGGCAGCAATAGACCCATGGAGCAAGTCGGCTGGAGGACGATGTATTGAATCGGGACGCAATTTGAGTGATCCATCGTCATTAGGTTGCCCTGAAAGTTACAATTCACTATCAGTTTTTCGTCCGATTCGAAAATCTTTGACTCACAGCAGAACGGCCATAAGGTGCCTGAGGCAGCAATAGACCCATGGAGTCAGGTCGGCTGGAGGACGATGTATTGAATCGGGACGCAATTTGAGTGATCCATCGTCATTAGGTGGCCCTGAACGTTACAATTCACTATCAGTTTTTCGTCCCATTCGATAATCTAGACTCACAGCAGAACGGCCATAAGGTGCCTGAGGCAGCAATAGACCCATGGAGTCAGGTCGGCTGGAGGACGATGTACTGAATCAGGACGCAATTTGTGTGGTCCATCGTCATTAGGTGGCCCTGAATGTTACAATTCACTATCAGTTTTTCGTCCGATTCGAAATTCTTTGACTCACAGCAGTACGGCCATAAGGTGCCTGAGGCAGCAATAGACCCATGGAGTCAGGTCGGCTGGAGGACAATGTATTGAATCGGGACGCAATTTGAGTGATCCATCGTCATTAGGTGGCCCTGAACATTACAATTCACTATCACTTTTTCGTCCCATTCGATAATCTAGACTCACAGCAGAACGGCCATAAGGTGCCCGAGGCAGCAATAGACCCATGGAGACAAGTCTGCTGGAGGACGATGTATTGAATCGGGACGCAATTTGAGTGATCCATCGTCATTAGGAGGCCCTGAACGTTACAATTCACTATCAGTTTTTTGTCCCATTCGATAATCTAGACTCACAGCAGAACGGCCATAAGGTGCCCGAGGCAGCAATAGACCCATGGAGTCAAGTCTGCTGGAGGACGATGTATTGAATCGGGACGCAATTTGCGTGGTCCATCGTCATTAGGTGGCCCTGAATGTTACAATTCACTATCAGTTTTTCGTCCGATTCGAAAGTCTTTGACTCACAGCAGAACGGCCATTAGGTGCCCGAGGCAGCAATCGACCCATGGAAACAAGTCTGCTGGAGGACGATGTATTGAATCGGGACGCAATTTGAGTGATCCATCGTCATTAGGAGGCCCTGAACGTTACAATCCACTATCAGTTTTTCGTCCCATTCGATAATCTAGACTCACAGCAGAGCGGCCATAAGGTGCCCGAGGCAGCAATAGACCCATGGAGTCAAGTCGGCTGGAGGACGATGTATTGAATCGGGACGCAATTTGAGTGATCCATCGTCATTAGGAGGCCCTGAACGTTACAATTCACTATCAGTTTTTCGTCCCATTCGATAATCTAGACTCACAGCAGAACGGCCATAAGTTGCCCGAGGCAGCAATAGACCCATGGAGTCAACTCGGCTGGAGGACGATGTATTGAATCGGGACGCAATTTGAGTGATCCATCGTCATTAGGTGGCCCTGAACGTTACAATTCACTATCAGTTTTTCGTCCCATTCGATAATCTAGACTCACAGCAGAACGGCCATAAGGTGCCCGAGGCAGCAATAGACCCATGGAGACATGTCTGCTGGAGGACGATGTATTGAATCGGAACGCAAATTGAGTGATCCATCGTCATTAGGAGGCCCTGAACGTTACAATTCACTATCAGTTTTTTGTCCCATTCGATAATCTAGACTCACAGCAGAACGGCCATAAGGTGTCCGAGGCAGCAATAGACCCATGGAGACAAGTCGGCTGAAGGACGATGTATTGAATCGGGACGCAATTTGAGTGATCCATCGTCATTAGGTGGCCCTGAACGTTACAATTCACTACCAGTTTTTCGTCCCATTCGATAATCTAGATTCACAGCAGAACGGCCATAAGGTGCCCGAGGCAGCAATAGACCCATGGAGTCAACCCGGCTGGAGGACGATGTATTGAATCGGGACGCAATTTGCGTGGTCCATCGTCATTAGGTGGCCCTGAATGTTACAATTCACTATCAGTTTTTCGTCCGATTCGAAAGTCTTTTACTCACAGCAGAACGGCCATTAGGTGCCCGAGGCAGCAATAGACCAATGGAGACAAGTCCGCTGGAGGACGATGTATTGAATCGGGACGCAATTTGAGTGTTCCATCGTCATTAGGAGGCCCTGAACGTTCCAATTTACTATCAGTTTTTCGTCCGATTCGAAAATCTTTGACTCACAGCAGAACGGCCATAAGGTGGCCGAGGCAGCAATAGACCCATGGAGACAAGTCGGCTGGAGGACGATGTTTTGAATCGGGACGCAATTTGAGTGATCCATCGTCATTAGGTTGCCCTGAAAGTTACAATTCACTATCAGTTTTTCGTCCGATTCGAAAATCTTTGACTCACAGCAGAACGGCCATAAGGTGCCTGAGGCAGCAATAGACCCATGGAGTCAGGTCGGCTGGAGGACGATGTATTGAATCGGGACGCAATTTGAGTGATCCATCGTCATTAGGTGGCCCTGAACGTTACAATTCACTATCAGTTTTTCGTCCCATTCGATAATCTAGACTCACAGCAGAACGGCCATAAGGTGCCTGAGGCAGCAATAGACCCATGGAGTCAGGTCGGCTGGAGGACGATGTACTGAATCGGGACGAAATTTGTGTGGTCCATCGTCATTAGGTGGCCCTGAATGTTACAATTCACTATCAGTTTTTCGTCCGATTCGAAATTCTTTGACTCACAGCAGAACGGCCATAAGGTGCCTGAGGCAGCAATAGACCCATGGAGTCAGGTCGGCTGGAGGACAATGTATTGAATCGGGACGCAATTTGAGTGATCCATCGTCATTAGGTGGCCCTGAACATTACAATTCACTATCAGTTTTTCGTCCCATTCGATAATCTAGACTCACAGCAGAACGGCCATAAGGTGCCCGAGGCAGCAATAGACCCATGGAGACAAGTCTGCTGGAGGACGATGTATTGAATCGGGACGCAATTTGAGTGATCCATCGTCATTAGGAGGCCCTGAACGTTACAATTCACTATCAGTTTTTTGTCCCATTCGATAATCTAGACTCACAGCAGAACGGCCATAAGGTGCCCGAGGCAGCAATAGACCCATGGAGTCAAGTCTGCTGGAGGACGATGTATTGAATCGGGACGCAATTTGAGTGATCCATCGTCATTAGGTGGCCCTGAACGTTACAATTCACTATCAGTTTTTCATCCCATTCGATAATCTAGACTCACAGCAGAACGGCCATAAGGTGCCCGAGGCAGCAATAGACCCATGGAGACAAGTCGGCTGGGGACGATGTATTGAATCGGGACGCAATTTGAGTGATCCATCGTCATTAGGTGGCCCTGAACGTTACAATTCACTATTAGTTTTTCGTCCCATTCGATAATCTAGATTCACAGCAGAACGGCCATAAGGTGCCCGAGGCAGCAATAGACCCATGGAGTCAAGTCTGCTGGAGGACGATGTATTGAATCGGGACGCAATTTGCGTGGTCCATCGTCAATAGGTGGCCCTGAATGTTACAATTCACTATCAGTTTTTCGTCCGATTCGAAAGTCTTTGACTCACAGCAGAACGGCCATTAGGTGCCCGAGGCAGCAATCGACCCATGGGAACAAGTCTGCTGGAGGACGATGTATTGAATCGGGACGCAATTTGAGTGATCCATCGTCATTAGGAGGCCCTGAACGTTACAATCCACTATCAGTTTTTCGTCCCATTCGATAATCTAGACTCACAGCAGAGCGGCCATAAGGTGCCCGAGGCAGCAATAGACCCATGGAGTCAAGTCGGCTGGAGGACGATGTATTGAATCGGGACGCAATTTGAGTGATCCATCGTCATTAGGAGGCCCTGAACGTTACAATTCACTATCAGTTTTTCGTCCCATTCGATAATCTAGACTCACAGCAGAACGGCCATAAGTTGCCCGAGGCAGCAATAGACCCATGGAGTCAACTCGGCTGGAGGACGATGTATTGAATCGGGACGCAATTTGAGTGATCCATCGTCATTAGGTGGCCCTGAACGTTACAATTCACTATCAGTTTTTCGTCCCATTCGATAATCTAGACTCACAGCAGAACGGCCATAAGGTGCCCGAGGCAGCAATAGACCCATGGAGACAAGTCTGCTGGAGGACGATGTATTGAATCGGGACCCAATTTGAGTGATCCATCGTCATTAGGAGGCCCTGAACGTTACAATTCACTATCAGTTTTTTGTCCCATTCGATAATCTAGACTCACAGCAGAACGGCCATAAGGTGCCCGAGGCAGCAATAGACCCATGGAGTCAAGTGGCTGGAGGACGATGTATTGAATCGGGACGCAATTTGAGTGATTTATCGTCATTAGGTGGCCCTGAACGTTACAATTCACTATCAGTTTTTCGTCCGATTCGAAAATCTTTGACTCACAGCAGAACGGCCATAAGGTGCCCGAGGCAGCAATAGACCCATGAAGTCAAGTCTGCTGGAGGACGATGTATTGAATCGGGACGCAATTTGAGTGTTGCATCGTCATTAGGAGGCCCTGAACGTTACAATTCACTATCATTTTTTCGTCCGATTCGAAAATCTTTGAGTCACAGCAGGCCTGCCGTAAGTTGCCCGAGGCAGCAATAGACACATGGAGACAAGTCTGCTGGAGGACGATGTATTGAATCGGGACGCAATTTGAGTGATCCATCGTCATTAGGTGGCCCTGAACGTTACAATTCACTATCAGTTTTTCATCCCATTCGATAATCTAGACTCACAGCAGAACGGCCATAAGGTGCCCGAGGCAGCAATAGACCCATGGAGACAATTCGGCTGGGGACGATGTATTGGATCGGGACGCAATTTAAGTGATCCATCGTCATTAGGTGGCCCTGAACGTTGCAATTCACTATCAGTTTTTCGTCCGATTCGAAAATCTTTGACTCACAGCAGAACGGCCATAAGGTGCCCGAGGCAGCAATAGACCCATGGAGACAAGTCGGCTGGAGGACGATGTATTTAATCGGGACGCAATTTGAGTGTTCCATCGTCATTAGGAGGCCCTGAACGTTACAATTCACTATCAGTTTTTCGTCCGATTCGAAAATCTTTGAGTCACAGCTGAACGGCCATAAGGTGCCCGAGGCTGCAATAGACCCATGGAGACAGTCTGCTGGAGGACAATGTATTGAATCGGGACGCAATTTGAGTGATCCATCGTCATTAGGTGGCCCTGAACGTTACAATTCACTATCAGTTTTTCGTCCGATTCGAAAATCTTTGACTCACAGCAGAACGGTCATAAGGTGCCAAGGCAGCAATAGACCCATGGAGACATGTCGGCTGGAGGACGATGTATTGAATCGGGACGCAATTTGAGTGTTCCATCGTCATTAGGAGGCCCTGAACGTTACAATTCACTATCAGTTTTTCGTCCGATTCGAAAATCTTTGAGTCTCAGCAGGACTGCCATAAGGTGCCCGAGGCAGCAATAGACCCATGGAGACAAGTCGGCTGGAGGACGAAGTATTTAATCGGGACGCAATTTGAGTGATCCATCGTCATTAGGTGGCCCTGAAAGTTACAATTCACTATCAGTTTTTCATCCCATTCGATAATCTAGACTCACAGCAGAACGGCCATAAGGTGCCCGAGGCAGCAATAGTCCCATGGAGTCAAGTCGGCTAGTGGACGATGTACTGAATCGGGACGCAATTTGTGTGGTCCATCGTCATTAGGTGGCCCTGAATGTTACAAATCACTATCAGGTTTTTCGTCCGATTCGAACATCTTTGACTCACAGCAGAACGGCCATAAGGTGCCCGAGGCAGCAATCGACCCATGGAGACAAGTCTGCTGGAGGACGATGTATTGAATCGGGACGCAATTTGAGTGATCCATCGTCATTAGGTGGCCCTGAAAGTTACAGTTCACTATCAGTTTTTCGTCCCATTCGATAATCTAGACGCACAGCAGAAAGGCCATAAGGTGCCCGAGGCAGCAATAGACCCATGGATACAAGTCGGCTGGAGGACGATGTATTGAATCGGGACGCAATTTGAGTGATCCATCGTCATTAGGTGGCCCTGAACGTTAAATTCACTACCAGTTTTTCGTCCCATTCGATAATCTAGATTCACAGCAGAACGGCCATAAGGTGCCCGAGGCAGCAATAGACCCATGGAGACAAGTCGGCTGGAGGACGATAAATTGAATCGGGACGCAATTTGAGTGATCCATCGTCATTAGGTTGCCCTGAAAGATACAATTCACTATCAGTTTTTCGTCCTATTCGAAAATCTTTGACTCACAGCAGAACGGCCATAAGGTGCCCGAGGCAACAATAGACCCATGGAAACAAGTCTGCTGGAGAACGATGTATTGAATCGGGACGCAATTTGAGTGTTCCATCGTCATTAGGAGGCCCTGAACGTTCACTATCAGTTTTTCGTCCGATTCGAAAATCTTTGAGTCACAGCAGGCCTGCCATAAGGTGCCCGAGGCAGCAATAGACCCATGGAGACAAGTCTGCTGGAGGACGATGTATTGAATCGGGACGCAATTTGAGTGATCCATCGTCATTAGGTGGTCCTGAGCGTTACAATTCACTATCAGTTTTTCATCCCATTCTATAATCTAGACTCACAGCAGAACGGCCATTAGGTGCCCGAGGCAGCAATAGTCCCATGGAGTCAAGTCGGCTAGTGGACGATGTACTGAATCGGGACGCAATTTGTGTGGTCCATCGTCATTAGGTGGCCATGAATGCTACAAATCACTATCAGTTTTTCGTCCGATTCGAAAATCTTTGACTCACAGCAGAACGGCCATAAGGTGCCAGAGGCAACAATAGACGCATGGAGACAAGTCTGCTGGAGGACGATGTATTGAATCGGGACGCAATTTGAGTGATCCATCGTCATTAGGTGGCCCTGAACGTTACAATTCACTATCAGTTTTTCGTCCGATTCGAAAATCTTTGACTCACAGCAGAACGGCCGTAAGGTGCCCGAGGCAGCAATAGACTCATGAAGTCAAGTCGGCTGGAGGACGATGTATTGAATCGGGACGCAATTTGAGTGATCCATCGTCATTAGGTTGCCCTGAAAGTTACAATTCACTATCAGTTTTTCGTCCGATTCGAAATTCTTTGACTCACAGAAGAACGGCCATAAGGTGCCCGAGGCTGCAATAGACCCATGGAGACAAGTCTGCTGGAGGACGATGTATTGAATCGGGACGCAATTTGAGTGTTCCATCGTCATTAGGAGGCCCTGAACGTTACAATTCACTATCAGTTTTTCGTCCGATTCGAAAATCTTTGAGTCACAGCAGGCCTGCCATAAGGTGCCCGAGGCAGCAATAGACCCATGGAGACAAGTCTGCTGGAGGACGATGTATTGAATCGGGACGCAATTTGAGTGATCCATCGTCATTAGGTGGCCCTGAACGTTACAATTCACTATCAGTTTTTCATCCCATTCGATAATCTAGACTCACAGCAGAACGGCCATAAGGTGCCCGAGGCAGCAATAGACCCATGGAGACTAGTCGGCTGGGGACGATGTATTGAATCGGGACGCAATTTAAGTGATCCATCGTCATTAGGTGGCCCTGAACGTTACAATTCACTATCAGTTTTTCGTCCGATTCGAAAATTTTTGACTCACAGCAGAACGGCCATAAGGTGCCCGAGGCAGCTATAGACCCATGGAGACAAGTCGGCTGGAGGACGATGTATTTAATCGGGACGCAATTTGAGTGTTCCATCGTCATTAGGAGGCCCTGAACGTTACAATTCACTATCAGTTTTTCGTCCGATTCGAAAATCTTTGAGTCTCAGCAGGACTGCCATAAGGTGCCCGAGGCAGCAATAGACCCATGGAGACAAGTCTGCTGGCGGACGATGTTTTGAATCGGGACGCAATATGAGTGTTCCATCGTCATTAGGAGGCCCTGAACGTTACAATTCACTATCAGTTTTTCGTCCGATTCGAAAATCTTTGAGTCACAGCAGGCCTGCCATAAGGTGCCCGAGGCAGCAATAGACCCATGGAGACAAGTCTGCTGGAGGACGATGTATTGAATCGGGACGCAATTTGAGTGATCCATCGTCATTAGGTGGCCCTGAACGTTACAATTCACTATCAGTTTTTCATCCCATTCGATAATCTAGACTCACAGCAGAACGGCCATAAGGTGCCCGAGGCAACAATAGACCCATGGAGACTAGTCGGCTGGGGACGATGTATTGAATCGGGACGCAATTTAAGTGATCCATCGTCATTAGGTGGCCCTGAACGTTACAATTCACTATCAGTTTTTCGTCCGATTCGAAAATTTTTGACTCACAGCAGAACGGCCATAAGGTGCCCGAGGCAGCTATAGACCCATGGAGACAAGTCGGCTGGAGGACGATGTATTTAATCGGGACGCAATTTGAGTGTTCCATCGTCATTAGGAGGCCCTGAACGTTACAATTCACTATCAGTTTTTCGTCCGATTCGAAAATCTTTGAGTCACAGCTGAACGGCCATAAGGTGCCCGAGGCTGCAATAGACCCATGGAGACAGTCTGCTGGAGGACAATGTATTGAATCGGGACGCAATTTGAGTGATCCATCGTCATTAGGTGGCCCTGAACGTTACAATTCACTATCAGTTTTTCGTCCGATTCGAAAATCTTTGACTCACAGCAGAACGGTCATATGGTGCCAAGGCAGCAATAGACCCATGGAGACATGTCGGCTGGAGGACGATGTATTGAATCGGGACGCAATTTGAGTGTTCCATCGTCATTAGGAGGCCCTGAACGTTACAATTCACTATCAGTTTTTCGTCCGATTCGAAAATCTTTGACTGACAGCAGAACGGCCATAAGGTGCCCGAGGCAGCAATAGACCCATGGAGACAAGTCGGCTGGAGGACGATGTATTGAATCGGGACGCAATTTGAGTGATCCATCGTCATTAGGTTGCCCTGAAAGTTACAATTCACTATCAGTTTTTCGTCCTATTCGAAAATCTTTGACTCACAGCAGAACGGCCATAAGGTGCCCGAGGCAACAATAGACCCATGGAAACAAGTCTGCTGGAGGACGATGTATTGAATCGGGACGCAATTTGAGTGACCCATCGTCATTAGGTGGTCCTGAGCGTTACAATTCACTATAAGTTTTTCATCCCATTCTATAATCTAGACTCACAGCAGAACGGCCATTAGGTGCCCGAGGCAGCAATAGTCCCATGGAGTCAAGTCGGCTAGTGGACGATGTACTGAATCGGGACGCAATTTGAGTGGTCCATCGTCATTAGGTGGCCCTGAATGCTACAAATCACTATCAGTTTTTCGTCCGATTCGAAAATCTTTGACTCACAGCAGAACGGCCATAAGGTGCCAGAGGCAACAATAGACGCATGGAGACAAGTCTGCTGGAGGACGATGTATTGAATCGGGACGCAATTTGAGTGATCCATCGTCATTAGGTGGCCCTGAACGTTACAATTCACTATCAGTTTTTCGTCCGATTCGAAAATCTTTGACTCACAGCCGAACGGCCATAAGGTGCCCGAGGCAGCAATAGACCCATGAAGTCAAGTCGGCTGGAGGACGATGTATTGAATCGGGACGCAATTTGAGTGATCCATCGTCATTAGGTTGCCCTGAAAGTTACAATTCACTATCAGTTTTTCGTCCGATTCGAAAATCTTTGACTCACAGCAGAACGGCCATAAGGTGCCCGAGGCAACAATAGACCCATGGAAACAAGTCTGCTGGAGGACGATATATTGAATCGGGACGCAATTTGAGTGATCCATCGTCATTAGGTGGCCCTGATCGTTACAATTCACTATCAGTTTTTCGTCCCATTCGATAATCTACACTCACAGCAGAACGGCCATAAGGTGCCTGAGGCAGCAATAGACCCATGGAGTCAGGTCGGCTGGAGGACGATGTACTGAATCGGGACGCAATTTGTGTGGTCCATCGTCATTAGGTGGCCCTGAATGTTACAATTCACTATCAGTTTTTCGTCCGATTCGAAAGTCTTTAACTCACAGCAGAACAGCCATTAGGTGCCCGAGGCAGCAATCGACCCATGGAGACAAGTCTGCTGGAGGAAGATGTATTGAATCGGGACGCAATTTGAGTGATCCATCGTCATTAGGAGGCCCTGAACGTTACAATTCACTATCAGTTTTTCGTCCCATTCGATAATCTAGACTCACAGCAGAACGGCCATAAGGTGCCTGAGGCAGCAATAGACCCATGGAGTCAGGTCGGCTGGAGGACGATGTATTGAATCGGGACGCAATTTGAGTGATCCATCGTCATTAGGTGGCCCTGAACATTACAATTCACTATCAGTTTTTCGTCCCATTCGATAATCTAGACTCACAGCAGAACGGCCATAAGGTGCCCGAGGCAGCAATAGACCCATGGAGACAAGTCTGCTGGAGGACGATGTATTGAATCGGGACGCAATTTGAGTGATCCATCGTCATTAGGAGGCCCTGAACGTTACAATTCACTATCAGTTTTTTGTCCCATTCGATAATCTAGACTCACAGCGGAACGGCCATAAGGTGCCCGAGGCAGCAATAGACCCATGGAGTCAAGTCTGCTAGAGGACGATGTATTGAATCGGGACGCAATTTGGGTGATCCATCGTCATTAGGTGGCCCTGAACGTTACAATTCACTATCAGTTTTTCATCCCATTCGATAATCTAGACTCACAGCAGAACGGCCATAAGGTGCCCGAGGCAGCAATAGACCCATGGAGACAAGTCGGCTGGGGACGATGTATTGAATCGGGACGCAATTTGAGTGATCCATCGTCATTAGGTGGCCCTGAACGTTACAATTCACTATCAGTTTTTCGTCCCATTCGATAATCTAGATTCACAGCAGAACGGCCATTAGGTGCCCGAGGCAGCAATAGACCCATGGAGTCAACTCGGCTGGAGGACGATGTATTGAATCGGGACGCAATTTGCGTGGTCCATCGTCATTAGGTGGCCCTGAATGTTACAATTCACTATCAGTTTTTCGTCCGATTCGAAAGTCTTTGACTCACAGCAGAACGGCCATTAGGTGCCCGAGGCAGCAATCGACCCATGGAGACAAGTCTGCTGGAGGACGATGTATTGAATCGGGACGCAATTTGAGTGATCCATCGTCATTAGGAGGCCCTGAACGTTACAATCCACTATCAGTTTTTCGTCCCATTCGATAATCTAGACTCACAGCAGAACGGCCATAAGGTGCCTGAGGCAGCAATAGACCCATGGAGTCAAGTCGGCTGGAGGACGATGTATTGAATCGGGACGCAATTTGAGTGATCCATCGTCATTAGGAGGCCCTGAACGTTACAATTCACTATCAGTTTTTCGTCCCATTCGATAATCTAGACTCACAGCAGAACGGCCATAAGTTGCCCGAGGCAGCAATAGACCCATGGAGTCAAGTAGGCTGGAGGACGATGTATTGAATCAGGACGCAATTTGAGTGATCCATCGTCATTAGGTGGCCCTGAACGTTACAATTCACTATCAGTTTTTCGTCCCATTCGATAATCTAGACTCACAGCAGAACGGCCATAAGGTGCCCGAGGCAGCAATAGACCCATGGAGACAAGTCTGCTGGAGGACGATGTATTGAATCGGGACGCAATTTGAGTGATCCATCGTCATTAGGAGGCCCTGAACGTTACAATTCACTATCAGTTTTTTGTCCCATTCGATAATCTAGACTCACAGCAGAACGGCCATAAGGTGCCCGAGGCAGCAATAGACCCATGGAGTCAAGTCTGCTAAAGGACGATGTATTGAATCGGGACGCAATTTGAGTGATCCATCGTCATTAGGTGGCCCTGAACGTTACAATTCACTATCAGTTTTTCATCCCATTCGATAATCTAGACTCACAGCAGAACGGCCATAAGGTGCCCGAGGCAGCAATAGACCCATGGAGACAAGTCGGCTGGGGACGATGTATTGAATCGGGACGCAATTTGAGTGATCCATCGTCATTAGGTGGCCCTGAACGTTACAATTCACTATCAGTTTTTCGTCCCATTCGATAATCTAGATTCACAGCAGAACGGCCATAAGGTGCCCGAGGCAGCAATAGACCCATGGAGTCAACTCGGCTGGAGGACGATGTATTGAATCGGGACGCAATTTGCGTGGTCCATCGTCATTAGGTGGCCCTGAATGTTACAATTCACTATCAGTTTTTCGTCCGATTCGAAAGTCTTTGACTCACAGCAGAACGGCCATTAGGTGCCCGAGGCAGCAATCGACCCATGGAGACAAGTCTGCTGGAGGACGATGTATTGAATCGGGACGCAATTTGAGTGATCCATCGTCATTAGGTTGCCCTGAAAGTTACAATTCACTATCAGTTTTTCGTCCGATTCGAAAATCTTTGACTCACAGCAGAACGGCCATAAGGTGCCCGAGGCAACAATAGACCCATGGAAACAAGTCTGCTGGAGGACGATATATTGAATCGGGACGCAATTTGAGTGATCCATCGTCATTAGGTGGCCCTGAACGTTACAATTCACTATCAGTTTTTCGTCCCATTCGATAATCTAGACTCACAGCAGAACGGCCATAAGGTGCCTGAGGCAGCAATAGACCCATGGAGTCAGGTCGGCTGGAGGACGATGTACTGAATCGGGACGCAATTTGTGTGGTCCATCGTCATTAGGTGGCCCTGAATGTTACAATTCACTATCAGTTCTTCGTCCGATTCGAAATTCTTTGACTCACAGAAGAACGGCCATAAGGTGCCCGAGGCAGCAATAGACCCATGGAGACAAGTCTGCTGGAGGACGATGTATTGAATCGGGACGCAATTTGAGTGTTCCATCGTCATTAGGAGGCCCTGAACGTTACAATTCACTGTCAGTTTTTCGTCCGATTCGAAAATCTTTGAGTCACAGCAGGCCTGCCATAAGGTGCCCGAGGCAGCAATAGACCCATGGAGACAAGTCTGCTGGAGGACGATGTATTGAATCGGGACGCAATTTGAGTGATCCATCGTCATTAGGTGGCCCTGAACGTTACAATTCACTATCAGTTTTTCATCCCATTCGATAATCTAGACTCACAGCAGAACGGCCATAAGGTGCCCGAGGCAGCAATAGACCCATGGAGACAAGTCGGCTGGGGACGATGTATTAAAACGGGACGTAATTTGAGTGATCCATCGTCATTAGGTGGCCCTGAACGTTACAATTCACTATCAGTTTTTCGTCCCATTCGATAATCTAGATTCACAGCAGAACGGCCATAAGGGCCCGAGGCAGCAATAGACCCATGGAGTCAACTCGGCTGGAGGACGATGTATTGAATCGGGACGCAATTTGCGTGGTCCATCGTCATTAGGTGGCCCTGAATGTTACAATTCACTATCAGTTTTTCGTCCGATTCGAAAGTCTTTGACTCACAGCAGAACAGCCATTAGGTGCCCGAGGCAGCAATCGACCCATGGAGACAAGTCTGCTGGAGGAAGATGTATTGAATCGGGACGCAATTTGAGTGATCCATCGTCATCAGGAGGCCCTGAACGTTACAATTCACTATCAGTTTTTCGTCCCATTCGATAATCTAGACTCACAGCAGAACGGCCATAAGGTGCCTGAGGCAGCAATAGACCCATGGAGTCAGGTCGGCTGGAGGACGATGTATTGAATCGGGACGCAATTTGAGTGATCCATCATCATTAGGTGGCCCTGAACATTACAATTCACTATCAGTTTTTCGTCCCATTCGATAATCTAGACTCACAGCAGAACGGCCATAAGGTGCCCGAGGCAGCAATAGACCCATGGAGACAAGTCTGCTGGAGGACGATGTATTGAATCGGGACGCAATTTGAGTGATCCATCGTCATTAGGAGGCCCTGAACGTTACAATTCACTATCAGTTTTTTGTCCCATTCGATAATCTAGACTCACAGCAGAACGGCCATAAGGTGCCCGAGGCAGCAATAGACCCATGGAGTCAAGTCTGCTGGAGGACGATGTATTGAATCGGGACGCAATTTGAGTGATCCATCGTCATTAGGTGGCCCTGAACGTTACAATTCACTATCAGTTTTTCATCCCATTCGATAATCTAGACTCACAGCAGAACGGCCATAAGGTGCCCGAGGCAGCAATAGACCCATGGAGACAAGTCGGCTGGGGACTATGTATTGAATCGGGACGCAATTTGAGTGATCCATCGTCATTAGGTGGCCCTGAACGTTACAATTCACTATCAGTTTTTCGTCCCATTCGATAATCTAGATTCACAGCAGAACGGCCATAAGGTGCCCGAGGCAGCAATAGACCCATGGAGTCAACTCGGCTGGAGGACGATGTATTGAATCGGGACGCAATTTGCGTGGTCCATCGTCATTAGGTGGCCCTGAATGTTACAATTCACTATCAGTTTTTCGTCCGATTCGAAAGTCTTTGACTCACAGCAGAACGGCCATTAGGTGCCCGAGGCAGCAATCGACCCATGGAGACAAGTCTGCTGGAGGACGATGTATTGAATCGGGACGCAATTTGAGTGATCCATCGTCATTAGGAGGCCCTGAACGTTACAATCCACTATCAGTTTTTCGTCCCATTCGATAATCTAGACTCACAGCAGAACGGCCATAAGGTGCCTGAGGCAGCAATAGACCCATGGAGTCAAGTCGGCTGGAGGACGATGTATTGAATCGGGACGCAATTTGAGTGATCCATCGTCATTAGGAGGCCCTGAACGTTACAATTCACTATCAGTTTTTCGTCCCATTCGATAATCTAGACTCACAGCAGAACGGCCATAAGTTGCCCGAGGCAGCAATAGACCCATGGAGTCAAGTAGGCTGGAGGACGATGTATTGAATCAGGACGCAATTTGAGTGATCCATCGTCATTAGGTGGCCCTGAACGTTACAATTCACTATCAGTTTTTCGTCCCATTCGATAATCTAGACTCACAGCAGAACGGCCATAAGTTGCCCGAGGCAGCAATAGACCCATGGAGACAAGTCTGCTGGAGGACGATGTATTGAATCGGTACGCAATTTGAGTGATCCATCGTCATTAGGAGGCCCTGAACGTTACAATTCACTATCAGTTTTTTGTCCCATTCGATAATCTAGACTCACAGCAGAACGGCCATAAGGTGCCCGAGGCAGCAATAGACCCATGGAGTCAAGTCTGCTGGAGGACGATGTATTGAATCGGGACGCAATTTGAGTGATCCATCGTCATTAGGTGGCCCTGAACGTTACAATTCACTATCAGTTTTTCATCCCATTCGATAATCTAGACTCACTGTAGAACGGCCATAAGGTGCCCGAGGCAGCAATAGACCCATGGAGACAAGTCGGCTGGGGACGATGTATTGAATCGGGACGCAATTTGAGTGATCCATCGTCATTAGGTGGCCCTGAACGTTACAATTCACTATCAGTTTTTCGTCCCATTCGATAATCTAGATTCACAGCAGAACGGCCATAAGGTGCCCGAGGCAGCAATAGACCCATGGAGTCAACTCGGCTGGAGGACGATGTATTGAATCGGGACGCAATTTGCGTGGTCCATCGTCATTAGGTGGCCCTGAATGTTACAATTCACTATCAGTTTTTCGTCCGATTCGAAAGTCTTTGACTCACAGCAGAACGGCCATTAGGTGCCCGAGGCAGCAATCGACCCATGGAGACAAGTCTGCTGGAGGACGATGTATTGAATCGGGACGCAATTTGAGTGATCCATCGTCATTAGGAGGCCCTGAACGTTACAATCCACTATCAGTTTTTCGTCCCATTCGATAATCTAGACTCACAGCAGAACGGCCATAATATGCCTGAGGCAGCAATAGACCCATGGAGTCAAGTCGGCTGGAGGACGATGTATTGAATCGGGACGCAATTTGAGTGATCCATCGTCATTAGGAGGCCCTGAACGTTACAATTCACTATCAGTTTTTCGTCCCATTCGATAATCTAGACTCACAGCAGAACGGCCATAAGTTGCCCGAGGCAGCAATAGACCCATGGAGTCAAGTAGGCTGGAGGACGATGTATTGAATCAGGACGCAATTTGAGTGATCCATCGTCATTAGGTGGCCCTGAACGTTACAATTCACTATCAGTTTTTCGTCCGATTCGAAAATCTTTGACTCACAGCAGAACGGCCATAAGGTGCCCGTGGCAGCAATAGACCCATGAAGTCAAGTCTGCTGGAGGACGATGTATTGAATCGGGACGCAATTTGAGTGTTGCATCGTCATTAGGAGGCCCTGAACGTTACAATTCACTATCATTTTTTCGTCCGATTCGCAAATCTTTGAGTCACAGCAGGCCTGCCGTAAGTTGCCCGAGGCAGCAATAGACTCATGGAGACAAGTCTGCTGGAGGACGATGTATTGAATCGGGACGCAATTTGAGAGATCCATCGTCATTAGGTGGCCCTGAACGTTACAATTCACTATCAGTTTTTCATCCCATTCGATAATCTAGACTCACAGCAGAACGGCCATAAGGTGCCCGAGGCAGCAATAGACCCATGGAGACAAGTCGGCTGGGGACGATGTATTGAATCGGGACGCAATTTAAGTGATCCATCGTCATTAGGTGGCCCTGAACGTTACAATTCACTATCAGTTTTTCGTCCGATTCGAAAATCTTTGACTCACAGCAGAACGGCCATAAGGTGCCCGAGGCAGCTATAGACCCATGGAGACAAGTCGGCTGGAAGACGATGTATTTAATCGGGACGCAATTTGAGTGTTCCATCGTCATTAGGAGGCCCTGAACGTTACAATTCACTATCAGTTTTTCGTCCGATTCGAAAATCTTTGAGTCACAGCTGAACGGCCATAAGGTGCCCGAGGCTGCAATAGACCCATGGAGACAGTCTGCTGGAGGACAATGTATTGAATCGGGACGCAATTTGAGTGATCCATCGTCATTAGGTGGCCCTGAACGTTACAATTCACTATCAGTTTTTCGTCCGATTCGAAAATCTTTGACTCACAGCAGAACGGTCATAAGGTGCCAAGGCAGCAATAGACCCATGGAGACATGTCGGCTGGAGGACGATGTATTGAATCGGGACGCAATTTGAGTGTTCCATCGTCATTAGGAGGCCCTGAACGTTACAATTCACTATCAGTTTTTCGTCCGATTCGAAAATCTTTGAGTCACAGCAGGACTGCCATAAGGTGCCCGAGGCAGCAATAGACCCATGGAGACAAGTCTGCTGGAGGACGATGTATTGAATCGGGACGCAATTTGAGTGATCCATCGTCATTAGGTGGCCCTGAAAGTTACAATTCACTATCAGTTTTTCATCCCATTCTATAATCTAGACTCACAGCAGAACGGCCATTAGGTGCCCGAGGCAGCAATAGTCCCATGGAGTCAAGTCGGCTAGTGGACGATGTACTGAATCGGGACGCAATTTGTGTGGTCCATCGTCATTAGGTGGCCCTGAATGTTACAAATCACTATCAGTTTTTCGTCCCATTCGATAATCTAGACTCACAGCAGAACGGCCATAAGGTGCCCGAGGCAGCAATAGACCCATGGAGACAAGTCTGCTGGAGGACGATGTATTGAATCGGGACGCAATTTGAGTGATCCATCGTCATTAGGAGGCCCTGAACGTTACAATTCACTATCAGTTTTTTGTCCCATTCGATAATCTAGACTCACGGCAGAACGGCCATAAGGAGCCCGAGGCAGCAATAGACCCATGGAGACAAGTCTGCTGGAGGACGATGTATTGAATCGGGACGCAATTTGAGTGATCCATCGTCATTAGGAGGCCCTGAACGTTACAATTCACTATCAGTTTTTTGTCCCATTCGATAATCTAGACTCACAGCAGAACGGCCATAAGGTGCCCGAGGCAGCAATAGACCCATGGAGTCAAGTCTGCTGGAGGACGATGTATTGAATCGGGACGCAATTTGAGTGATCCATCGTCATTAGGTGGCCCTGAACGTTACAATTCACTATCAGTTTTTCATCCCATTCGATAATCTAGACTCACAGCAGAACGGCCATAAGGTGCCCGAGGCAGCAATAGACCCATGGAGACAAGTCGGCTGGGGACGATGTATTGAATCGGGACGCAATTTGAGTGATCCATCGTCATTAGGTGGCCCTGAACGTTACAATTCACTATCAGTTTTTCGTCCCATTCGATAATCTAGATTCACAGCAGAACGGCCATAAGGTGCCCGAGGCAGCAATAGACCCATGGAGTCAACTCGGCTGGAGGACGATGTATTGAATCGGGACGCAATTTGCGTGGTCCATCGTCATTAGGTGGCCCTGAATGTTACAATTCACTATCAGTTTTTCGTCCGATTCGAAAGTCTTTGACTCACAGCAGAACGGCCATTAGGTGCCCGAGGCAGCAATCGACCCATGGAGACAAGTCTGCTGGAGGACGATGTATTGAATCGGGACGCAATTTGAGTGATCCATCGTCATTAGGAGGCCCTGAACGTTACAATCCACTATCAGTTTTTCGTCCCATTCGATAATCTAGTCTCACAGCAGAACGGCCATAAGGTGCCTGAGGCAGCAATAGACCCATGGAGTCAAGTCGGCTGGAGGACGATGTATTGAATCGGGACGCAATTTGAGTGATCCATCGTCATTAGGAGGGCCTGAACGTTACAATTCACTATCAGTTTTTCGTCCCATTCGATAATCTAGACTCACAGCAGAACGGCCATAAGGTGCCCGAGACAGCAATAGTCCCATGGAGTCAAGTCGGCTAGTGGACGATGTATTGAATCGGGACGCAATTTGTGTGGTCCATCGTCATTAGGTGGCCCTGAATGTTACAATTCACTATCAGTTTTTCGTCCGATTCGAAAATCTTTGACTCACAGCAGAACGGCCATAAGGTGCCCGAGGCAGCAATAGACACATGGAGACAAGTCTGCTGGAGGACGATGTATTGAATCGGGACGCAATTTGAGTGATCCATCGTCATTAGGAGGCCCTGAACGTTACAATCCACTATCAGTTTTTCGTCCCATTCGATAATCTAGTCTCACAGCAGAACGGCCATAAGGTGCCTGAGGCAGCAATAGACCCATGGAGTCAAGTCGGCTGGAGGACGATGTATTGAATCGGGACGCAATTTGAGTGATCCATCGTCATTAGGAGGCCCTGAACGTTACAATTCACTATCAGTTTTTCGTCCCATTCGATAATTTAGACTCACAGCAGAATGGCCATAAGTTGCCCGAGGCAGCAATAGACCCATGGAGTCAAGTAGGCTGGAGGACGATGTATTGAATCAGGACGCAATTTGAGTGATCCATCGTCATTAGGTGGCCCTGAACGTTACAATTCACTATCAGTTTTTCGTCCGATTCGAAAATCTTTGACTCACAGCAGAACGGCCATAAGGTGCCCGTGGCAGCAATAGACCCATGAAGTCAAGTCTGCTGGAGGACGATGTATTGAATCGGGACGCAATTTGAGTGTTGCATCGTCATTAGGAGGCCCTGAACGTTACAATTCACTATCATTTTTTCGTCCGATTCGCAAATCTTTGAGTCACAGCAGGCCTGCCGTAAGTTGCCCGAGGCAGCAATAGACTCATGGAGACAAGTCTGCTGGAGGACGATGTATTGAATCGGGACGCAATTTGAGAGATCCATCGTCATTAGGTGGCCCTGAACGTTACAATTCACTATCAGTTTTTCATCCCATTCGATAATCTAGACTCACAGCAGAACGGCCATAAGGTGCCCGAGGCAGCAATAGACCCATGGAGACAAGTCGGCTGGGGACGATGTATTGAATCGGGACGCAATTTAAGTGATCCATCGTCATTAGGTGGCCCTGAACGTTACAATTCACTATCAGTTTTTCGTCCGATTCGAAAATCTTTGACTCACAGCAGAACGGCCATAAGGTGCCCGAGTCAGCAATAGACCCATGGAGACAAGTCGGCTGGAAGACGATGTATTTAATCGGGACGCAATTTGAGTGTTCCATCGTCATTAGGAGGCCCTGAACGTTACAATTCACTATCAGTTTTTCGTCCGATTCGAAAATCTTTGAGTCACAGCTGAACGGCCATAAGGTGCCCGAGGCTGCAATAGACCCATGGAGACAGTCTGCTGGAGGACAATGTATTGAATCGGGACGCAATTTGAGTGATCCATCGTCATTAGGTGGCCCTGAACGTTACAATTCACTATCAGTTTTTCGTCCGATTCGAAAATCTTTGACTCACAGCAGAACGGTCATAAGGTGCCAAGGCAGCAATAGACCCATGGAGACATGTCGGCTGGAGGACGATGTATTGAATCGGGACGCAATTTGAGTGTTCCATCGTCATTAGGAGGCCCTGAACGTTACAATTCACTATCAGTTTTTCGTCCGATTCGAAAATCTTTGAGTCACAGCAGGACTGCCATAAGGTGCCCGAGGCAGCAATAGACCCATGGAGACAAGTCTGCTGGAGGACGATGTATTGAATCGGGACGCAATTTGAGTGATCCATCGTCATTAGGTGGCCCCGAAAGTTACAATTCACTATCAGTTTTTCATCCCATTCTATAATCTAGACTCACAGCGGAACGGCCATTAGGTGCCCGAGGCAGCAATAGTCCCATGGAGTCAAGTCGGCTAGTGGACGATGTACTGAATCGGGACGCAATTTGTGTGGTCCATCGTCATTAGGTGGCCCTGAATGTTACAAATCACTATCAGTTTTTCGTCCCATTCGATAATCTAGACTCACAGCAGAACGGCCATAAGGTGCCCGAGGCAGCAATAGACCCATGGAGACAAGTCTGCTGGAGGACGATGTATTGAATCGGGACGCAATTTGAGTGATCCATCGTCATTAGGAGGCCCTGAACGTTACAATTCACTATCAGTTTTTTGTCCCATTCGATAATCTAGACTCACGGCAGAACGGCCATAAGGAGCCCGAGGCAGCAATAGACCCATGGAGACAAGTCTGCTGGAGGACGATGTATTGAATCGGGACGCAATTTGAGTGATCCATCGTCATTAGGAGGCCCTGAACGTTACAATTCACTATCAGTTTTTTGTCCCATTCGATAATCTAGACTCACAGCAGAACGGCCATAAGGTGCCCGAGGCAGCAATAGACCCATGGAGTCAAGTCTGCTGGAGGACGATGTATTGAATCGGGACGCAATTTGAGTGATCCATCGTCATTAGGTGGCCCTGAACGTTACAATTCACTATCAGTTTTTCATCCCATTCGATAATCTAGACTCACAGCAGAACGGCCATAAGGTGCCCGAGGCAGCAATAGACCCATGGAGACAAGTCGGCTGGGGACGATGTATTGAATCGGGACGCAATTTGAGTGATCCATCGTCATTAGGTGGCCCTGAACGTTACAATTCACTATCAGTTTTTCGTCCCATTCGATAATCTAGATTCACAGCAGAACGGCCATAAGGTGCCCGAGGCAGCAATAGACCCATGGAGTCAACTCGGCTGGAGGACGATGTATTGAATCGGGACGCAATTTGCGTGGTCCATCGTCATTAGGTGGCCCTGAATGTTACAATTCACTATCAGTTTTTCGTCCGATTCGAAAGTCTTTGACTCACAGCAGAACGGCCATTAGGTGCCCGAGGCAGCAATCGACCCATGGAGACAAGTCTGCTGGAGGACGATGTATTGAATCGGGACGCAATTTGAGTGATCCATCGTCATTAGGAGGCCCTGAACGTTACAATCCACTATCAGTTTTTCGTCCCATTCGATAATCTAGTCTCACAGCAGAACGGCCATAAGGTGCCTGAGGCAGCAATAGACCCATGGAGTCAGGTCGGCTGGAGGACGATGTATTGAATCGGGACGCAATTTGAGTGATCCATCATCATTAGGTGGCCCTGAACATTACAATTCACTATCAGTTTTTCGTCCCATTCGATAATCTAGACTCACAGCAGAACGGCCATAAGGTGCCCGAGACAGCAATAGTCCCATGGAGTCAAGTCGGCTAGTGGACGATGTATTGAATCGGGACGCAATTTGTGTGGTCCATCGTCATTAGGTGGCCCTGAATGTTACAATTCACTATCAGTTTTTCGTCCGATTCGAAAATCTTTGACTCACAGCAGAACGGCCATAAGGTGCCCGAGGCAGCAATAGACACATGGAGACAAGTCTGCTGGAGGACGATGTATTGAATCGGGACGCAATTTGAGTGATCCATCGTCATTAGGTGGCCCTGAACGTTACAATTCACTATCAGTTTTTCATCCCATTCGATAATCTAGACTCACAGCAGAACGGCCATTAGGTGCCCGAGGCAGCAATAGACCCATGGAGACAAGTCGGCTGGGGACGATGTATTAAAACGGGACGCAATTTGAGTGATCCATCGTCATTAGGTGGCCCTGAACGTTACAATTCACTATCAGTTTTTCGTCCCATTCGATAATCTAGATTCACAGCAGAACGGCCATAAGGGCCCGAGGCAGCAATAGACCCATGGAGTCAACTCGGCTGGAGGACGATGTATTGAATCGGGACGCAATTTGCGTGGTCCATCGTCATTAGGTGGCCCTGAATGTTACAATTCACTATCAGTTTTTCGTCCGATTCGAAAGTCTTTGACTCACAGCAGAACAGCCATTAGGTGCCCGAGGCAGCAATCGACCCATGGAGACAAGTCTGCTGGAGGAAGATGTATTGAATCGGGACGCAATTTGAGTGATCCATCGTCATTAGGAGGCCCTGAACGTTACAATTCACTATCAGTTTTTCGTCCCATTCGATAATCTAGACTCACAGCAGAACGGCCATAAGGTGCCTGAGGCAGCAATAGACCCATGGAGTCAGGTCGGCTGGAGGACGATGTATTGAATCGGGACGCAATTTGAGTGATCCATCATCATTAGGTGGCCCTGAACATTACAATTCACTATCAGTTTTTCGTCCCATTCGATAATCTAGACTCACAGCAGAACGGCCATAAGGTGCCCGAGGCAGCAATAGACCCATGGAGACAAGTCTGCTGGAGGACGATGTATTGAATCGGGACGCAATTTGAGTGATCCATCGTCATTAGGAGGCCCTGAACGTTACAATTCACTATCAGTTTTTTGTCCCATTCGATAATCTAGACTCACAGCAGAACGGCCATAAGGTGCCCGAGGCAGCAATAGACCCATGGAGTCAAGTCTGCTGGAGGACGATGTATTGAATCGGGACGCAATTTGAGTGATCCATCGTCATTAGGTGGCCCTGAACGTTACAATTCACTATCAGTTTTTCATCCCATTCGATAATCTAGACTCACAGCAGAACGGCCATAAGGTGCCCGAGGCAGCAATAGACCCATGGAGACAAGTCGGCTGGGGACTATGTATTGAATCGGGACGCAATTTGAGTGATCCATCGTCATTAGGTGGCCCTGAACGTTACAATTCACTATCAGTTTTTCGTCCCATTCGATAATCTAGATTCACAGCAGAACGGCCATAAGGTGCCCGAGGCAGCAATAGACCCATGGAGTCAACTCGGCTGGAGGACGATGTATTGAATCGGGACGCAATTTGCGTGGTCCATCGTCATTAGGTGGCCCTGAATGTTACAATTCACTATCAGTTTTTCGTCCGATTCGAAAGTCTTTGACTCACAGCAGAACGGCCATTAGGTGCCCGAGGCAGCAATCGACCCATGGAGACAAGTCTGCTGGAGGACGATGTATTGAATCGGGACGCAATTTGAGTGATCCATCGTCATTAGGAGGCCCTGAACGTTACAATCCACTATCAGTTTTTCGTCCCATTCGATAATCTAGACTCACAGCAGAACGGCCATAAGGTGCCTGAGGCAGCAATAGACCCATGGAGTCAAGTCGGCTGGAGGACGATGTATTGAATCGGGACGCAATTTGAGTGATCCATCGTCATTAGGAGGCCCTGAACGTTACAATTCACTATCAGTTTTTCGTCCCATTCGATAATCTAGACTCACAGCAGAACGGCCATAAGTTGCCCGAGGCAGCAATAGACCCATGGAGTCAAGTAGGCTGGAGGACGATGTATTGAATCAGGACGCAATTTGAGTGATCCATCGTCATTAGGTGGCCCTGAACGTTACAATTCACTATCAGTTTTTCGTCCCATTCGATAATCTAGACTCACAGCAGAACGGCCATAAGGTGCCCGAGGCAGCAATAGACCCATGGAGACAAGTCTGCTGGAGGACGATGTATTGAATCGGTACGCAATTTGAGTGATCCATCGACATTAGGAGGCCCTGAACGTTACAATTCACTATCAGTTTTTTGTCCCATTCGATAATCTAGACTCACAGCAGAACGGCCATAAGGTGCCCGAGGCAGCAATAGACCCATGGAGTCAAGTCTGCTGGAGGACGATGTATTGAATCGGGACGCAATTTGAGTGATCCATCGTCATTAGGTGGCCCTGAACGTTACAATTCACTATCAGTTTTTCATCCCATTCGATAATCTAGACTCACTGTAGAACGGCCATAAGGTGCCCGAGGCAGCAATAGACCCATGGAGACAAGTCGGCTGGGGACGATGTATTGAATCGGGACGCAATTTGAGTAATCCATCGTCATTAGGTGGCCCTGAACGTTACAATTCACTATCAGTTTTTCGTCCCATTCGATAATCTAGATTCACAGCAGAACGGCCATAAGGTGCCCGAGGCAGCAATAGACCCATGGAGTCAACTCGGCTGGAGGACGATGTATTGAATCGGGACGCAATTTGCGTGGTCCATCGTCATTAGGTGGCCCTGAATGTTACAATTCACTATCAGTTTTTCGTCCGATTCGAAAGTCTTTGACTCACAGCAGAACGGCCATTAGGTGCCCGAGGCAGCAATCGACCCATGGAGACAAGTCTGCTGGAGGACGATGTATTGAATCGGGACGCAATTTGAGTGATCCATCGTCATTAGGAGGCCCTGAACGTTACAATCCACTATCAGTTTTTCGTCCCATTCGATAATCTAGACTCACAGCAGAACGGCCATAATATGCCTGAGGCAGCAATAGACCCATGGAGTCAAGTCGGCTGGAGGACGATGTATTGAATCGGGACGCAATTTGAGTGATCCATCGTCATTAGGAGGCCCTGAACGTTACAATTCACTATCAGTTTTTCGTCCCATTCGATAATCTAGACTCACAGCAGAACGGCCATAAGTTGCCCGAGGCAGCAATAGACCCATGGAGTCAAGTAGGCTGGAGGACGATGTATTGAATCAGGACGCAATTTGAGTGATCCATCGTCATTAGGTGGCCCTGAACGTTACAATTCACTATCAGTTTTTCGTCCGATTCGAAAATCTTTGACTCACAGCAGAACGGCCATAAGGTGCCCGTGGCAGCAATAGACCCATGAAGTCAAGTCTGCTGGAGGACGATGTATTGAATCGGGACGCAATTTGAGTGTTGCATCGTCATTAGGAGGCCCTGAACGTTACAATTCACTATCATTTTTTCGTCCGATTCGCAAATCTTTGAGTCACAGCAGGCCTGCCGTAAGTTGCCCGAGGCAGCAATAGACTCATGGAGACAAGTCTGCTGGAGGACGATGTATTGAATCGGGACGCAATTTGAGAGATCCATCGTCATTAGGTGGCCCTGAACGTTACAATTCACTATCAGTTTTTCATCCCATTCGATAATCTAGACTCACAGCAGAACGGCCATAAGGTGCCCGAGGCAGCAATAGACCCATGGAGACAAGTCGGCTGGGGACGATGTATTGAATCGGGACGCAATTTAAGTGATCCATCGTCATTAGGTGGCCCTGAACGTTACAATTCAATATCAGTTTTTCGTCCGATTCGAAAATCTTTGACTCACAGCAGAACGGCCATAAGGTGCCCGAGGCAGCAATAGACCCATGGAGACAAGTCGGCTGGAAGACGATGTATTTAATCGGGACGCAATTTGAGTGTTCCATCGTCATTAGGAGGCCCTGAACGTTACAATTCACTATCAGTTTTTCGTCCGATTCGAAAATCTTTGAGTCACAGCTGAACGGCCATAAGGTGCCCGAGGCTGCAATAGACCCATGGAGACAGTCTGCTGGAGGACAATGTATTGAATCGGGACGCAATTTGAGTGATCCATCGTCATTAGGTGGCCCTGAACGTTACAATTCACTATCAGTTTTTCGTCCGATTCGAAAATCTTTGACTCACAGCAGAACGGTCATAAGGTGCCAAGGCAGCAATAGACCCATGGAGACATGTCGGCTGGAGGACGATGTATTGAATCGGGACGCAATTTGAGTGTTCCATCGTCATTAGGAGGCCCTGAACGTTACAATTCACTATCAGTTTTTCGTCCGATTCGAAAATCTTTGAGTCACAGCAGGACTGCCATAAGGTGCCCGAGGCAGCAATAGACCCATGGAGACAAGTCTGCTGGAGGACGATGTATTGATTCGGGACGCAATTTGAGTGATCCATCGTCATTAGGTGGCCCTGAAAGTTACAATTCACTATCAGTTTTTCATCCCATTCTATAATCTAGACTCACAGCAGAACGGCCATTAGGTGCCCGAGGCAGCAATAGTCCCATGGAGTCAAGTCGGCTAGTGGACGATGTACTGAATCGGGACGCAATTTGTGTGGTCCATCGTCATTAGGTGGCCCTGAATGTTACAAATCACTATCAGTTTTTCGTCCCATTCGATAATCTAGACTCACAGCAGAACGGCCATAAGGTGCCCGAGGCAGCAATAGACCCATGGAGACAAGTCTGCTGGAGGACGATGTATTGAATCGGGACGCAATTTGAGTGATCCATCGTCATTAGGAGGCCCTGAACGTTACAATTCACTATCAGTTTTTTGTCCCATTCGATAATCTAGACTCACGGCAGAACGGCCATAAGGAGCCCGAGGCAGCAATAGACCCATGGAGACAAGTCTGCTGGAGGACGATGTATTGAATCGGGACGCAATTTGAGTGATCCATCGTCATTAGGAGGCCCTGAACGTTACAATTCACTATCAGTTTTTTGTCCCATTCGATAATCTAGACTCACAGCAGAACGGCCATAAGGTGCCCGAGGCAGCAATAGACCCATGGAGTCAAGTCTGCTGGAGGACGATGTATTGAATCGGGACGCAATTTGAGTGATCCATCGTCATTAGGTGGCCCTGAACGTTACAATTCACTATCAGTTTTTCATCCCATTCGATAATCTAGACTCACAGCAGAACGGCCATAAGGTGCCCGAGGCAGCAATAGACCCATGGAGACAAGTCGGCTGGGGACGATGTATTGAATCGGGACGCAATTTGAGTGATCCATCGTCATTAGGTGGCCCTGAACGTTACAATTCACTATCAGTTTTTCGTCCCATTCGATAATCTAGATTCACAGCAGAACGGCCATAAGGTGCCCGAGACAGCAATAGTCCCATGGAGTCAAGTCGGCTAGTGGACGATGTATTGAATCGGGACGCAATTTGTGTGGTCCATCGTCATTAGGTGGCCCTGAATGTTACAATTCACTATCAGTTTTTCGTCCGATTCGAAAATCTTTGACTCACAGCAGAACGGCCATAAGGTGCCCGAGGCAGCAATAGACACATGGAGACAAGTCTGCTGGAGGACGATGTATTGAATCGGGACGCAATTTGAGTGATCCATCGTCATTAGGTGGCCCTGAACGTTACAATTCACTATCAGTTTTTCATCCCATTCGATAATCTAGACTCACAGCAGAACGGCCATAAGGTGCCCGAGGCAGCAATAGACCCATGGAGACAAGTCGGCTGGGGACGATGTATTGAATCGGGACGCAATTTAAGTGATCCATCGTCATTAGGTGGCCCTGAACGTCACAATTCACTATCAGTTTTTCGTCCGATTCGAAAATCTTTGACTCACAGCAGAACGGCCATAAGGTGCCCGAGGCAGCAATAGACCCATGGAGACAAGTCGGCTGGAGGACGATGTATTTAATCGGGACGCAATTTGAGTGTTCCATCGTCATTAGGAGGCCCTGAACGTTACAATTCACTATCAGTTTTTCGTCCGATTCGAAAATCTTTGAGTCACAGCTGAACGGCCATAAGGTGCCCAAGGCTGCAATAGACCCATGGAGACAGTCTGCTGGAGGACAATGTATTGAATCGGGACGCAATTTGAGTGATCCATCGTCATTAGGTGGCCCTGAACGTTACAATTCACTATCAGTTTTTCGTCCGATTCGAAAATCTTTGACTCACAGCAGAACGGTCATAAGGTGCCCGAGGCTGCAATAGACCCATGGAGACAGTCTGCTGGAGGACAATGTATTGAATCGGGACGCAATTTGAGTGATCCATCGTCATTAGGTGGCCCTGAAAGTTACAATTCACTATCAGTTTTTCATCCCATTCTATAATCTAGACTCACAGCAGAACGGCCATTAGGTGCCCGAGGCAGAAATAGTCCCATGGAGTCAAGTCGGCTAGTGGACGATGTACTGAATCGGGACGCAATTTGTGTGGTCCATCGTCATTAGGTGGCCCTGAATGTTACAAATCACTATCAGTTTTTCGTCCCATTCGATAATCTAGACTCACAGCAGAACGGCCATAAGGTGCCCGAGGCAGCAATAGACCCATGGAGACAAGTCTGCTGGAGGACGATGTATTGAATCGGGACGCAATTTGAGTGATCCATCGTCATTAGGAGGCCCTGAACGTTACAATTCACTATCAGTTTTTTGTCCCATTCGATAATCTAGACTCACAGCAGAACGGCCATAAGGAGCCCGAGGCAGCAATAGACCCATGGAGACAAGTCTGCTGGAGGACGATGTATTGAATCGGGACGCAATTTGAGTGATCCATCGTCATTAGGAGGCCCTGAACGTTACAATTCACTATCAGTTTTTTGTCCCATTCGATAATCTAGACTCACAGCAGAACGGCCATAAGGTGCCCGAGGCAGCAATAGACCCATGGAGTCAAGTCTGCTGGAGGACGATGTATTGAATCGGGACGCAATTTGAGTGATCCATCGTCATTAGGTGGCCCTGAACGTTACAATTCACTATCAGTTTTTCATCCCATTCGATAATCTAGACTCACAGCAGAACGGCCATAAGGTGCCCGAGGCAGCAATAGACCCATGGAGACAAGTCGGCTGGGGACGATGTATTGAATCGGGACGCAATTTCAGTGATCCATCGTCATTAGGTGGCCCTGAACGTTACAATTCACTATCAGTTTTTCGTCCCATTCGATAATCTAGATTCACAGCAGAACGGCCATAAGGTGCCCGAGGCAGCAATAGACCCATGGAGTCAACTCGGCTGGAGGACGATGTATTGAATCGGGACGCAATTTGCGTGGTCCATCGTCATTAGGTGGCCCTGAATGTTACAATTCACTATCAGTTTTTCGTCCGATTCGAAAGTCTTTGACTCACAGCAGAACGGCCATTAGGTGCCCGAGGCAGCAATCGACCCATGGAGACAAGTCTGCTGGAGGACGATGTATTGAATCGGGACGCAATTTGAGTGATCCATCGTCATTAGGAGGCCCTGAACGTTACAATCCACTATCAGTTTTTCGTCCCATTCGATAATCTAGTCTCACAGCAGAACGGCCATAAGGTGCCTGAGGCAGCAATAGACCCATGGAGTCAAGTCGGCTGGAGGACGATGTATTGAATCGGGACGCAATTTGAGTGATCCATCGTCATTAGGAGGGCCTGAACGTTACAATTCACTATCAGTTTTTCGTCCCATTCGATAATCTAGACTCACAGCAGAACGGCCATAAGTTGCCCGAGGCAGCAATAGACCCATGGAGTCAAGTAGGCTGGAGGACGATGTATTGAATCAGGACGCAATTTGAGTGATCCATCGTCATTATGTGGCCCTGAACGTTACAATTCACTATCAGTTTTTCGTCCCATTCGATAATCTAGACTCACAGCAGAACGGCCATAAGGTGCCCGAGGCAGAAATAGACCCATGGAGACAAGTCTGCTGGAGGACGATGTATTGAATCGGGACGCAATTTGAGTGATCCATCGTCATTAGGAGGCCCTGAACGTTACAATTCACTATCAGTTTTTTGTCCCATTCGATAATTTAGACTCACAGCAGAACGGCCATAAGGTGCCCGAGGCAGCAATAGACCCATGGAGTCAAGTCGGCTGGAGGACGATGTATTGAATCGGGACGCAATTTTAGTGATCCATCGTCATTAGGTGGCCCTGAACGTTACAATTCACTATCAGTTTTTCGTCCGATTCGAAAATCTTTGACTCACAGCACAACGGCCATAAGGTGCCCGAGGCAGCAATAGACACATGGAGACAAGTCTGCTGGAGGACGATGTATTGAATCGGGACGCAATTTGAGTGATCCATCGTCATTAGGTGGCCCTGAACGTTACAATTCACTATCAGTTTTTCATCCCATTCGATAATCTAGACTCACAGCAGAACGGCCATAAGGTGCCCGAGGCAGCAATAGACCCATGGAGACAAGTCGGCTGGGGACGATGTATTGAATCGGGACGCAATTTAAGTGATCCATCGTCATTAGGTGGCCCTGAACGTTACAATTCACTATCAGTTTTTCGTCCGATTCGAAAATCTTTGACTCACAGCAGAACGGCCATAAGGTGCCCGAGGCAGCAATAGACCCATGGAGACAAGTCGGCTGGAGGACGATGTATTTAATCGGGACGCAATTTGAGTGTTCCATCGTCATTAGGAGGCCCTGAACGTTACAATTCACTATCAGTTTTTCGTCCGATTCGAAAATCTTTGAGTCACAGCTGAACGGCCATAAGGTGCCCGAGGCTGCAATAGACCCATGGAGACAGTCTGCTGGAGGACAATGTATTGAATCGGGACGCAATTTGAGTGATCCATCGTCATTAGGTGGCCCTGAACGTTACAATTCACTATCAGTTTTTCGTCCGATTCGAAAATCTTTGACTCACAGCAGAACGGTCATAAGGTGCCAAGGCAGCAATAGACCCATGGAGACATGTCGGCTGGAGGACGATGTATTGAATCGGGACGCAATTTGAGTGTTCCATCGTCATTAGGAGGCCCTGAACGTTACAATTCACTATCAGTTTTTCGTCCGATTCGAAAATCTTTGAGTCACAGCAGGACTGCCATAAGGTGCCCGAGGCAGCAATAGACCCATGGAGACAAGTCTGCTGGAGGACGATGTATTGAATCGGGACGCAATTTGAGTGATCCATCGTCATTAGGTGGCCCTGAAAGTTACAATTCACTATCAGTTTTTCATCCCATTCGATAATCTAGACTCACAGCAGAACGGCCATAAGGTGCCAGAGGCAGCAATAGTCCCATGGAGTCAAGTCGGCTAGTGGACGATGTACTGAATCGGGACGCAATTTGTGTGGTCCATCGTCATTAGGTGGCCCTGAATGTTACAAATCACTATCAGGTTTTTCGTCCGATTCGAAAATCTTTGACTCTCAGCAGAACGGCCATAAGGTGCCCGAGGTAGCAATCGACCCATGGAGACAAGTCTGCTGGAGGACGATGTATTGAATCGGGACGCAATTTGAGTAATCCATCGTCATTAGGTGGCCCTGAAAGTTACAGTTCACTATCAGTTTTTCGTCCCATTCGATAATCTAGAGGCACAGCAGAACGGCCATAAGGTGCCCGAGGCAGCAATAGACCCATGGAGACAAGTCGGCTGAAGGACGATGTATTGAATCGGGACGCAATTTGAGTGATCCATCGTCATTAGGTGGCCCTGAACGTTACAATTCACTACCAGTTTTTCGTCCCATTCGATAATCTAGATTCACAGCAGAACGGCCATAAGGTGCCCGAGGCAGCAATAGACCCATGGAGTCAACTCGGCTGGAGGACGATGTATTGAATCGGGACGCAATTTGCGTGGTCCATCGTCATTAGGTGGCCCTGAATGTTACAATTCACTATCAGTTTTTCGTCCGATTCGAAAATCTTTGACTCACAGCAGAACGGCCATAAGGTGCCCGAGGCAGCAATAGACCCATGGAGACAAGTCGGCTGGAGGACGATGTATTGAATCGGGACGCAATTTGAGTGTTCCATCGTCATTAGGAGGCCCTGAACGTTACAATTCACTATCAGTTTTTCGTCCGATTCGAAAATCTTTGAGTCACAGCAGGCCTGCCATAAGGTGCCCGAGGCAGCAATAGACGCATGGAGACAAGTCTGCTGGAGAACGATGTATTGAATCGGGACGCAATTTGAGTGTTCCATCGTCATTAGGAGGCCCTGAACGTTACAATTCACTATCAGTTTTTCGTCCGATTCGAAAATCTTTGAGTCACAGCTGAACGGCCATAAGGTGCCCGAGGCTGCAATAGACCCATGGAGACAGTCTGCTGGAGGACAATGTATTGAATCGGGACGCAATTTGAGTGATCCATCGTCATTAGGTGGCCCTGAACGTTACAATTCACTATCAGTTTTTCGTCCGATTCGAAAATCTTTGACTCACAGCAGAACGGTCATAAGGTGCCAAGGCAGCAATAGACCCATGGAGACATGTCGGCTGGAGGACGATGTATTGAATCGGGACGCAATTTGAGTGTTCCATCGTCATTAGGAGGCCCTGAACGTTACAATTCACTATCAGTTTTTCGTCCGATTCGAAAATCTTTGAGTCACAGCAGGACTGCCATAAGGTGCCCGAGGCAGCAATAGACCCATGGAGACAAGTCTGCTGGGGGACGATGTATTGAATCGGGACGCAATTTGAGTGATCCATCGTCATTAGGTGGCCCTGAAAGTTACAATTCACTATCAGTTTTTCATCCCATTCGATAATCTAGACTCACAGCAGAACGGCTATAAGGTGCCCGAGGCAGCAATAGTCCCATGGAATCAAGTCGGCTAGTGGACGATGTACTGAATCGGGACGCAATTTGTGTGGTCCATCGTCATTAGGTGGCCCTGAATGTTACAAATCACTATCAGGTTTTTCGTCCGATTCGAAAATCTTTGACTCTCAGCAGAACGGCCATAAGGTGCCCGAGGCAGCAATCGACCCATGGAGACAAGTCTGCTGGAGGACGATGTATTGAATCGGGACGCAATTTGAGTGATCCATCGTCAATAGGTGGCCCTGAAAGTTACAGTTCACTATCAGTTTTTCGTCCCATTCGATAATCTAGACGCACAGCAGAACGGCCATAAGGTGCCCGAGGCAGCAATAGACCCATGGAGACAAGTCGGCTGAAGGACGATGTAATGAATCGGGACGCAATTTGAGTGATCCATCGTCATTAGGTGGCCCTGAACGTTACAATTCACTACCAGTTTTTCGTCCCATTTGATAATCTAGATTCACTGCAGAACGGCCATAAGGTGCCCGAGGCAGCAATAGACCCATGGAGTCAACTCGGCTGGAGGACGATGTATTGAATCGGGACGCAATTTGCGTGGTCCATCGTCATTAGGTGGCCCTGAATGTTACAATTCACTATCAGTTTTTCGTCCGATTCGAAAATCTTTGACTCACAGCAGAACGGCCATAAGGTGCCCGAGGCAGCAATAGACCCATGGAGACAAGTCGGCTGGAGGACGATGTATTGAATCGGGACGCAATTTGAGTGATCCATCGTCATTAGGTTGCCCTGAAAGTTACAATTCACTATTAGTTTTTCGTCCTATTCGAAAATCTTTGACTCACAGCAGAACGGCCATAAGGTGCCCGAGGCAACAATAGACCCATGGAAACAAGTCTGCTGGAGGACGATGTATTGAATCGGGACGCAATTTGAGTGTTCCATCGTCATTAGGAGGCCCTGAACGTTCACTATCAGTTTTTCGTCCGATTCGAAAATCTTTGAGTCACAGCAGGCCTGCCATAAGGTGCCCGAGGCAGCAATAGACCCATGGAGACAAGTCTGCTGGAGGACGATGTATTGAATCGGGACGCAATTTGAGTGATCCATCGTCATTAGGTGGCCCTGAACGTTACAATTCACTATCAGTTTTTCATCCCATTCTATAATCTAGACTCACAGCAGAACGGCCATTAGGTGCCCGAGGCAGCAATAGTCCCATGGAGTCAAGTCGGCTAGTGGACGATGTACTGAATCGGGACGCAATTTGTGTGGTCCATCGTCATTAGGTGGCCCTGAATGTTACAAATCACTATCAGTTTTTCGTCCCATTCGATAATCTAGACTCACAGCAGAACGGCCATAAGGTGCCCGAGGCAGCAATAGACCCATGGAGACAAGTCTGCTGGAGGACGATGTATTGAATCGGGACGCAATTTGAGTGTTCCATCGTCATTAGGAGGCCCTGAACGTTACAATTCACTATCAGTTTTTAGTCCCATTCGATAATCTAGACTCACAGCAGAACGGCCATAAGGTGCCCGAGGCAGCAATAGACCCATGGAGACAAGTCTGCTGGAGGACGATGTATTGAATCGGGACGCAATTTGAGTGATCCATCGTCATTAGGAGGCCCTGAACGTTACAATTCACTATCAGTTTTTTGTCCCATTCGATAATCTAGACTCACAGCAGAACGGCCATAAGGTGCCCGAGGCAGCAATAGACCCATGGAGACAAGTCGGCTGGGGACGATGTATTGAATCGGGACGCAATTTGAGTGATCCATCGTCATTAGGTGGCCCTGAACGTTACAATTCACTATCAGTTTTTCGTCCCATTCGATAATCTAGATTCACAGCAGAACGGCCATAAGGTGCCCGAGGCAGCAATAGACCCATGGAGTCAACTCGGCTGGAGGACGATGTATTGAATCGGGACGCAATTTGCGTGGTCCATCGTCATTAGGTGGCCCTGAATGTTACAATTCACTATCAGTTTTTCGTCCGATTCGAAAGTCTTTGACTCACAGCAGAACGGCCATTAGGTGCCCGAGGCAGCAATCGACCCATGGAGACAAGTCTGCTGGAGGACGATGTATTGAATCGGGACGCAATTTGAGTGATCCATCGTCATTAGGAGGCCCTGAACGTTACAATCCACTATCAGTTTTTCGTCCCATTCGATAATCTAGACTCACAGCAGAACGGCCATAAGGTGCCTGAGGCAGCAATAGACCCATGGAGTCAAGTCGGCTGGAGGACGATGTATTGAATCGGGACGCAATTTGAGTGATCCATCGTCATTAGGAGGGCCTGAACGTTACAATTCACTATCAGTTTTTCGTCCCATTCGATAATCTAGACTCACAGCAGAACGGCCATAAGTTGCCCGAGGCAGCAATAGACCCATGGAGTCAAGTAGGCTGGAGGACGATGTATTGAATCAGGACGCAATTTGAGTGATCCATCGTCATTATGTGGCCCTGAACGTTACAATTCACTATCAGTTTTTCGTCCCATTCGATAATCTAGACTCACAGCAGAACGGCCATAAGGTGCCCGAGGCAGCAATAGACCCATGGAGACAAGTCTGCTGGAGGACGATGTATTGAATCGGGACGCAATTTGAGTGATCCATCGTCATTAGGAGTCCCTGAACGTTACAATTCACTATCAGTTTTTTGTCCCATTCGATAATTTAGACTCACAGCAGAACGGCCATAAGGTGCCCGAGGCAGCAATAGACCCATGGAGTCAAGTCGGCTGGAGGACGATGTATTGAATCGGGACGCAATTTTAGTGATCCATCGTCATTAGGTGGCCCTGAACGTTACAATTCACTATCAGTTTTTCGTCCGATTCGAAAATCTTTGACTCACAGCAGAACGGCCATAAGGTGCCCGAGGCAGCAATAGACCCATGAAGTAAAGGCTGCTGGAGGACGATGTATTGAATCGGGACGCAATTTGAGTGTTGCATCGTCATTAGGAGGCCCTGAACGTTACAATTCACTATCATTTTTTCGTCCGATTCGCAAATCTTTGAGTCACAGCAGGCCTGCCGTAAGTTGCCCGAGGCAGCAATAGACACATGGAGACAAGTCTGCTGGAGGACGATGTATTGAATCGGGACGCAATTTGAGTGATCCATCGTCATTAGGTGGCCCTGAACGTTACAATTCACTATCAGTTTTTCATCCCATTCGATAATCTAGACTCACAGCAGAACGGCCATAACGTGCCAGAGGCAGCAATAGACCCATGGAGACAAGTCGGCTGGGGACGATGTATTGAATCGGGACGCAATTTAAGTGATCCATCGTCATTAGGTGGCCCTGAACGTTACAATTCACTATCAGTTTTTCGTCCGATTCGAAAATCTTTGACTCACAGCAGAACGGCCATAAGGTGCCCGAGGCAGCAATAGACCCATGGAGACAAGTCGACTGGAGGACGATGTATTTAATCGGGACGCAATTTGAGTGTTCCATCGTCATTAGGAGGCCCTGAACGTTACAATTCACTATCAGTTCTTCGTCCGATTCGAAAATCTTTGACTCACAGCAGAACGGTCATAAGGTGCCAAGGCAGCAATAGACCCATGGAGACATGTCGGCTGGAGGACGATGTATTGAATCGGCACGCAATTTGAGTGTTCCATCGTCATTAGGAGGCCCTGAACGTTACAATTCACTATCAGTTTTTCGTCCGATTCGAAAATCTTTGAGTCACAGCAGGACTGCCATAAGGTGCTCGAGGCAGCAATAGACCCATGGAGACAAGTCTGCTGGAGGACGATGTATTGAATCGGGACGCAATTTGAGTGATCCATCGTCATTAGGTGGCCCTGAAAGTTACAATTCACTATCAGTTTTTCATCCCATTCGATAATCTAGACTCACAGCAGAACGGCCATAAGGTGCCAGAGGCAGCAATAGTCCCATGGAGTCAAGTCGGCTAGTGGACGATGTACAGAATCGGGACGCAATTTGTGTGGTCCATCGTCATTAGGTGGCCCTGAATGTTACAAATCACTATCAGGTTTTTCGTCCGATTCGAAAATCTTTGACTCTCAGCAGAACGGCCATAAGGTGCCCGAGGCAGCTATCGACCCATGGAGACAAGTCTGCTGGAGGACGATGTATTGAATCGGGACGCAATTTGAGTAATCCATCGTCATTAGGTGGCCCTGAAAGTTACAGTTCACTATCAGTTTTTCGTCCCATTCGATAATCTAGAGGCACAGCAGAACGGCCATAAGGTGCCCGAGGCAGCAATAGACCCATGGAGACAAGTCGGCTGAAGGACGATGTATTGAATCGGGACGCAATTTGAGTGATCCATCGTCATTAGGTGGCCCTGAACGTTACAATTCACTACCAGTTTTTCGTCCCATTCGATAATCTAGATTCACAGCAGAACGGCCATAAGGTGCCCGAGGCAGCAATAGACCCATGGAGTCAACTCGGCTGGAGGACGATGTATTGAATCGGGACGCAATTTGCGTGGTCCATCGTCATTAGGTGGCCCTGAATGTTACAATTCACTATCAGTATTTCGTCCGATTCGAAAATCTTTGACTCACAGCAGAACGGCCATAACGTGCCCGAGGCAGCAATAGACCCATGGAGACAAGTCGGCTGGAGGACGATGTATTGAATCGGGACGCAATTTGAGTGTTCCATCGTCATTAGGAGGCCCTGAACGTTACAATTCACTATCAGTTTTTCGTCCGATTCGAAAATCTTTGAGTCACAGCAGGCCTGCCATAAGGTGCCCGAGGCAGCAATAGACGCATGGAGACAAGTCTGCTGGAGAACGATGTATTGATACGGGACGCAATTTGAGTGTTCCATCGTCATTAGGAGGCCCTGAACGTTACAATTCACTATCAGTTTTTCGTCCGATTCGAAAATCTTTGAGTCACAGCAGGCCTGCCATAAGGTGCCCGAGGCAGCAATAGACCCATGGAGACAAGTCTGCTGGAGGACGATGTATTGAATCGGGACGCAATTTGAGTGATCCATCGTCATTAGGTGGCCCTGAACTTTACAATCCACTATCAGTTTTTCGTCCCATTCGATAATCTAGATTCACAGCAGAACGGCCATAAGGTGCCCGAGGCAGCAATAGACCCATGGAGTCAACTCGGCTGGAGGACAATGTATTGAATCGGGACGCAATTTGCGTGGTCCATCGTCATTAGGTGAGCCAGAATGTTACAATTCACTATCAGTTTTTTGTCCCATTCGATAATCTAGAATCACAGCAGAACGGCCATAAGGTGCCCGAGGCAGAAATAGACCAATGGAGTCAAGTCGGCTGGAGGACGTTGTATTGAATCGGGACGCAATTTGAGAGATCCATCGTCATTAGGTGGCCCTGAACGTTACAATTCACTATCAGTTTTTCGTCCCATTCGATAATCTAGACTCACAGCAGAACGGCCATAAGGTGCCCGAGGCAGCAATAGACCCATGGAGACAACTCTGCTGGAGGACGATGTATTGAATCGGGACGCAATTTGAGTGATCCATCGTCATTAGGTGGCCCTGAACGTTACAATTCACTATCAGTTTTTCATCCCATTCTATAATCTAGACTCACAGCAGAACGGCCATAAGGTGCCCGAGGCAGCAATAGTCCCATGGAGTCAAGTCGGCTGGGGACGGTGTATTGAATCGGGACGCAATTTGAGTGATCCATCGTCATTAGGTGGCCCTGAACGTTACAATTCACTATCAGTTTTTCGTCCCATTCGATATTCTAGATTCACAGCAGAACGTCCATAAGGTGCCCGAGGCAGCAATAGACCAATGGAGTCAACTCGGCTGGAGGACGATGTATTGAATCGGGACGCAATTTGCGTGGTCCATCGTCATTAGGTGGCCCTGAACGTTACAATTCACTATCAGTTTTTCGTCCGATTCGATAATCTAGACTCACAGCAGAACGGCCATAAGGTGCCCGAGGCAGCAATAGACCCATGGAGTCAAGTCGGCTGGAAGACGATGTATTGATTCGGGACGCAATTTGAGTGATCCATCGTCCTTAGGAGGCCTTGAGCGTTACAATTCACTATCAGTTTTTCGTCCGATTCGATAATCTAGACTCACAGCAGAACGGCCATAAGGTGCCCGAGGCAGCAATAGACCCATGGAGTCAAGTCGGCTGGAGGACGATGTATTGAATCGGGACGCAATTTGAGTGATCCATCGTCATTAGGTGGCCCTGAACGTTACAATTCACTATCAGTTTTTCGTCCGATTCGAAAATCTTTGACTCACAGCAGAACGGCCATAAGGTGCCCGAGGCAGCAATAGACGCATGGAGACAAGTCTGCTGGAGGACGATGTATTGAATCGGGACGCAATTTGAGTGTTCCATCGTCATTAGGAGGCCCTGAACGTTACAATTCACTATCAGTTTTTCGTCCGATTCGAAAATCTTTGAGTCACAGCAGGCCTGCCATAAGGTGCCCGAGGCAGCAATAGACCCATGGAGACAAGTCTGCTGGAGGACGATGTATTGAATCGGGACGCAATTTGAGTGTTCCATCCTCATTAGGATGCCCTGAACGTTACAATTCACTATCAGTGTTTCGTCCGATTCGAAAATCTTTGACTCACAGCAGGCCTGCCATAAGGTGCCCGAGGCAGCAATAGACGCATGGAGACAAGGCCGCTGGAGAACGATGTATTGAATCGGGACGCAATTTGATTGTTCCATCGTCATTAGGAGGCCCTGAACGTTACAATTCACTATCAGTTTTTCGTCCGATTCGAAAATCTTTGAGTCACAGCAGGCCTGCCATAAGGTGCCCCAGGCAGCAATAGACCCATGGAGACAAGTCTGCTGGAGGACGATGTATTGAATCGGGACGCAATTTGAGTGATTCATCGTCATTAGGTGGCCCTGAACGTTACAATTCACTATCAGTTTTTCGTCCCATTCGATAATCTAGATTCACAGCAGAACGGCCATAAGGTGCCAGAGGCAGCAATAGACCCATGGAGTCAACTCGGCTGGAGGACGATGTATTGAATCGGGACGCAATTTTCGTGGTCCATCGTCATTAGGTGACCCAGAATGTTACAATTCACTATCAGTTTTTTGTCCCATTCGATAATCTAGAATCACAGCAGAACGGCCATAAGGTGCCCGAGGCAGAAATAGACCAATGGAGTCAAGTCGGCTGGAGGACGATGTATTGAATCGGGACGCAATTTGAGAGATCCATCGTCATTAGGTGGCCCTGAACGTTACAATTCACTATCAGTTTTTCGTCCCATTCGATAATCTAGACTCACAGCAGAACGGCCATAAGGTGCCCGAGGCAGCAATAGACCCATGGAGACAAGTCTGCTGGAGGACGATGTTTTGAATCGGGACGCAATTTGAGTGATCCATCGTCATTAGGTGGCCCTGATCGTCACAATTCACTATCAGTTTTTCGTGCGATTCGAAAATCTTTGACTCACAGCAGAACGGCCATAAGGTGCCCGAGGCAGCAATAGACCCATGGAGTCAAGTCGGCTGGAAGACGATGTATTGATTCGGGACGCAATTTGAGTGGTCCATCGTCATTAGGTGGCCCTGAATGTTACAAATCACTATCAGGTTTTTCGTCCGATTCGAAAATCTTTGACTCTCAGCAGAACGGCCATAAGGTGCCCGAGGCAGCAATCGACCCATGGCTGGGGACGATGTATTGAATCGGGACGCAATTTGAGTGATCCATCGTCATTAGGTGGCCCTGAACGTTACAATTCACTATCAGTTTTTCGTCCCATTCGATATTCTAGATTCACAGCAGAACGTCCATAAGGTGCCCGAGGCAGCAATAGACCAATGGAGTCAACTCGGCTGGAGGACGATGTATTGAATCGGGACGCAATTTGCGTGGTCCATCGTCATTAGGTGGCCCTGAACGTTACAATTCACTATCAGTTTTTCGTCCGATTCGATAATCTAGACTCACAGCAGAACGGCCATAAGGTGCCCGAGGCAGCAATAGACCCATGGAGTCAAGTCGGCTGGAAGACGATGTATTGATTCGGGACGCAATTTGAGTGATCCATCGTCCTTAGGAGGCCCTGAGCGTTACAATTCACTATCAGTTTTTCGTCCGATTCGATAATCTAGAGTCACAGCAGAACGGCCATAAGGTGCCCGAGGCAGCAATAGACCCATGGAGTCAAGTCGGCTGGAGGACGATGTATTGAATCGGGACGCAATTTGAGTGATCCATCGTCATTAGGTGGCCCTGAACGTTACAATTCACTATCAGTTTTTCGTCCGATTCGAAAATCTTTGACTCACAGCAGAACGGCCATAAGGTGCCCGAGGCAGCAATAGACGCATGGAGACAAGTCTGCTGGAGGACGATGTATTGAATCGGGACGCAATTTGAGTGTTCCATCGTCATTAGGAGGCCCTGAACGTTACAATTCACTATCAGTTTTTCGTCCGATTCGAAAATCTTTGAGTCACAGCAGGCCTGCCATAAGGTGCCCGAGGCAGCAATAGACCCATGGAGACAAGTCTGCTGGAGGACGATGTATTGAATCGGGACGCAATTTGAGTGTTCCATCCTCATTAGGATGCCCTGAACGTTACAATTCACTATCAGTGTTTCGTCCGATTCGAAAATCTTTGACTCACAGCAGGCCTGCCATAAGGTGCCCGAGGCAGCAATAGACGCATGGAGACAAGTCCGCTGGAGAACGATGTATTGAATCGGGACGCAATTTGATTGTTCCATCGTCATTAGGAGGCCCTGAACGTTACAATTCACTATCAGTTTTTCGTCCGATTCGAAAATCTTTGAGTCACAGCAGGCCTGCCATAAGGTGCCCCAGGCAGCAATAGACCCATGGAGACAAGTCTGCTGGAGGACGGTGTATTGAATCGGGACGCAATTTGAGTTATTCATCGTCATTAGGTGGCCCTGAACGTTACAATTCACTATCAGTTTTTCGTCCCATTCGATAATCTAGATTCACAGCAGAACGGCCATAAGGTGCCGGAGGCAGCAATAGACCCATGGAGTCAACTCGGCTGGAGGACGATGTATTGAATCGGGACGCAATTTTCGTGGTCCATCGTCATTAGGTGACCCAGAATGTTACAATTCACTATCAGTTTTTTGTCCCATTCGATAATCTAGAATCACAGCAGAACGGCCATAAGGTGCCCGAGGCAGAAATAGACCAATGGAGTCAAGTCGGCTGGAGGACGATGTATTGAATCGGGACGCAATTTGAGAGATCCATCGTCATTAGGTGGCCCTGAACGTTACAATTCACTATCAGTTTTTCGTCCCATTCGATAATCTAGACTCACAGCAGAACGGCCATAAGGTGCCCGAGGCAGCAATAGACCCATGGAGACAAGTCTGCTGGAGGACGATGTTTTGAATCGGGACGCAATTTGAGTGATCCATCGTCATTAGGTGGCCCTGAACGTCACAATTCACTATCAGTTTTTCGTGCGATTCGAAAATCTTTGACTCACAGCAGAACGGCCATAAGGTGCCCGAGGCAGCAATAGACCCATGGAGTCAAGTCGGCTGGAAGACGATGTATTGATTCGGGACGCAATTTGAGTGGTCCATCGTCATTAGGTGGCCCTGAATGTTACAAATCACTATCAGGTTTTTCGTCCGATTCGAAAATCTTTGACTCTCAGCAGAACGGCCATAAGGTGCCCGAGGCAGCAATCGACCCATGGAGACAAGTCTGCTGGAGGACGATGTATTGAATCGGGACGCAATTTGAGTGATTCATCGTCATTAGGTGGCCCTGAAAGTTACAGTTCACTATCAGTTTTTCGTCCCATTCGATAATCTAGAGGCACAGCAGAACGGCCATAAGGTGCCCGAGGCAGCAATAGACCCATGGAGACAAGTCGGCTGAAGGACGATGTATTGAATCGGGACGCAATTTAAGTGATCCATCGTCATTAGGTGGCCCTGAACGTTACAATTCACTACCAGTTTTTCGTCCCATTCGATAATCTAGATTCACAGCAGAACGGCCATAAGGTGCCCGAGGCAGCAATAGACCCATGGAGTCAACTCGGCTGGAGGACGATGTATTGAATCGGGACGCAATTTGCGTGGTCCATCGTCAATAGGTGGCCCTGAATGTTACAATTCACTATCAGTTTTTCGTCCGATTCGAAAATCTTTGACTCACAGCAGAACGGCCATAAGGTGCCCGAGGCAGCAATAGACCCATGGAGACAAGTCGGCTGGAGGACGATGTATTGAATCGGGACGCAATTTGAGTGATCCATCGTCATTAGGTTGCCCTGAAAGTTACAATTCACTATCAGTTTTTCGTCCTATTCGAAAATCTTTGACTCACAGCAGAACGGCCATAAGGTGCCCGAGGCAACAATAAACCCATGGAAACAAGTCTGCTGGAGGACGATGTATTGAATCGGCACGCAATTTGAGTGTTCCATCGTCATTAGGAGGCCCTGAACGTTCACTATCAGTTTTTCGTCCGATTCGAAAATCTTTGAGTCACAGCAGGCCTGCCATAAGGTGCCCGAAGCAGCAATAGACCCATGGAGACAAGTCTGCTGGAGGACGATGTATTGAATCGGGACGCAATTTGAGTGATCCATCGTCATTAGGTGGCCCTGAACGTTACAATTCACTATCAGTTTTTCATCCCATTCTATAATCTAGACTCACAGCAGAACGGCCATTAGGTGCCCGAGGCAGCAATAGTCCCATGGAGTCAAGTCGGCTAGTGGACGATGTACTGAATCGGGACGCAATTTGTGTGGTAAATCGTCATTAGGTGGCCCTGAATGTTACAAATCACTATCAGTTTTTCGTCCGATTCGAAAATCTTTGACTCACAGCAGAACGTCCATAAGGTGCCCGAGGCAACAATAGACGCATGGAGACAAGTGTGCTGAAGGACGATGTATTGAATCGGGACGCAATTTGAGTGTTCCATCGTCATTAGGAGGCCCTGAACGTTACAATTCACTATCAGTTTTTCGTCCGATTCGAAAATCTTTGAGTCACCGCTGGCCTGCCATAAGGTGCCCGAGGCAGCAATAGACCCATGGAGACAAGTCTGCTGGAGGACGATGTATTGAATCGGGACGCAATTTGAGTGATCCATCGTCATTAGGTGGCCCTGAACGTTACAATTCACTATCAGTTTTTCATCCCATTCTATAATCTAGACTCACAGCAGAACGGCCATAAGGTGCCCGAGGCAGCAATAGTCCCATTGGAGTCAAGTCGGCTGGGGACGATGTATTGAATCGGGACGCAATTTGAGTGTTCCATCGTCATTAGGTGGCCCTGAACGTTACAATTCACTATCAGTTTTTCGTCCCATTCGATAATCTAGATTCACAGCAGAACGTCCATAAGGTGCCCGAGGCAGCAATAGACCCATGGAGTCAACTCGGCTGGAGGACGATGTATTGAATCGAGACGCAATTTGCGTGGTCCATCGTCATTAGGTGGCCCTGAATGTTACAATTCACTATCAGTTTTTCGTCCCATTCGATAATCTAGACTCACAGCAGAACGGCCATAAGGTGCCCGAGGCAGCAATAGACCCATGGAGTCAAGTCGGCTGGAGGACGATGTATTGATTCGGGACGCAATTTGAGTGATCCATCGTCATTAGGAGGCCCTGAGCGTTACAATTCACTATCAGTTTTGCGTCCGATTCGATAATCTAGACTCACAGCAGAACGGCCATAAGGTGCCCGAGGCAGCAAAAGACCCATGGAGTCAAGTCGGCTGGAGGACGATGTATTGAATCTGGAGGCACTTTGAGAGATCCATCGTCATTAGGTGGCCTGAACGTTACAATTAACTATCAGTTTTTCGTACAATTCGATAATCTAGACTCACAGCAGAACGGCCATAATGTGCCCGAGGCAGCAATAGACCCATGGAGACAAGTCTGCTGGAGGACGATGTATTGAATCGGGACGCAATTTGAGTGATCCATCGTCATTAGGAGGCCCTGAACGTTACAATTCACTATCAGTTTTTTGTCCCATTCGATAATCTAGACTCACAGCAGAACGGCCTTAGGGTGCCCGAGGCAGCAATAGACCCATGGAGTCAAGTCGGCTGGAGGACGATGTATTGAATCGGGACGCAATTTGAGTGATCCATCGTCATTATGTGGCCCTGAACGTTACAATTCACTATCAGTTTTTCGTCCGATTCGAAAATCTTTGACTCACAGCTGAACGGCCATAAGGTGCCCGAGGCAGCAATAGACGCATGGAGACAAGTCTGCTGGAGGACGATGTATTGAATCGGGACGCAATTTGAGTGTTCCATCGTCATTAGGAGGCCCTGAACGATACAATTCACTATCAGTTTTTCGTCCGATTCGAAAATCTTTGAGTCACAGCAGGCCTGCCATAAGGTGCCCGAGGCAGCAATAGACGCATGGAGACAAGTCTGCTGGAGAACGATGTATTGAATCGGGACGCAATTTGAGTGATCCATCGTCATTAGGAGGCCCTGAACGTTACAATTCACTATCAGTTTTTCGTCCCATTCGATAATCTAGATTCACAGCAGAACGGCCATAAGGTGCCCGAGGCAGCAATAGACCCATGGAGTCAACTCGGCTGGAGGACAATGTATTGAATCGGGACGCAATTTGCGTGGTCCATCGTCATTAGGTGACCCAGAATGTTACAATTCACTATCAGTTTTTTGTCCCATTCGATAATCTAGAATCACAGCAGAACGGCCATAAGGTGCCCGTGGCAGAAATAGACCAATGGAGTCAAGTCGGCTGGAGGACGATGTATTGAATCGGGACGCAATTTGAGAGATCCATCGTCATTAGGTGGCCCTGAACGTTACAATTCACTATCAGTTTTTCGTCCCATTCGATAATCTAGACTCACAGCAGAACGGCCATAAGGTGCCCGAGGCAGCAATAGACCCATGGAGACAAGTCTACTGGAGGACGATGTATTCAATCGGGAAGCAATTTGAGTGATCCATCGTCATTAGGTGGTCCTGAACGTCACAATTCACTATCAGTTTTTCGTCCGATTCGAAACTCTTTGACTCACAGCAGAACGGCCATAAGGTGCCCGAGGCAACAATAGACGCATGGAGACAAGTCTGCTGGAGGACGATGTATTGAATCGGGACGCAATTTGAGTGTTCCATCGTCATTAGGAGGCCCTGAACGTTACAATTCACTATCAGTTTTTCGTCCGATTCGAAAATCTTTGAGTCACAGCAGGCCTGCCATAAGGTGCCCGAGGCAGCAATAGACCCATGGAGACAAGTCTGCTGGAGGACGATGTATTGAATCGGGACGCAATTTGAGTGATCCATCGTCATTAGGTGGCCCTGAACGTTACAATTCACTATCAGTTTTTCATCCCATTCTATAATCTAGACTCACAGCAGAACGGCCATAAGGTGCCCGAGGCAGCAATAGTCCCATTGGAGTCAAGTCGGCTGGGGACGATGTATTGAATCGGGACGCAATTTGAGTGTTCCATCGTCATTAGGTGGCCCTGAACGTTACAATTCACTATCAGTTTTTCGTCCCATTCGATAATCTAGATTCACAGCAGAACGTCCATAAGGTGCCCGAGGCAGCAATAGACCCATGGAGTCAACTCGGCTGGAGGACGATGTATTGAATCGAGAAGCAATTTGCGTGGTCCAGCGTCATTAGGTGGCCCTGAATGTTACAATTCACTATCAGTTTTTCGTCCCATTCGATAAACTAGACTCACAGCAGAACGGCCATAAGGTGCCCGAGGCAGCAATAGACCCATGGAGTCAAGTCGGCTGGAGGACGATGTATTGATTCGGGACGCAATTTGAGTGATCCATCGTCATTAGGAGGCCCTGAGCGTTACAATTCACTATCAGTTTTGCGTCCGATTCGATAATCTAGACTCACAGCAGAACGGCCATAAGGTGCCCGAGGCAGCAAAAGACCCATGGAGTCAAGTCGGCTGCAGGACGATGTATTGAATCGGGAGGCAATTTGAGAGATCCATCGTCATTAGGTGGCCTGAACGTTACAATTAACTATCAGTTTTTCGTACAATTCGATAATCTAGACTCACAGCAGAACGGCCATAATGTGGCCGAGGCAGCAATAGACCCATGGAGACAAGTCTGCTGGAGGACGATGTATTGAATCGGGACGCAATTTGAGTGATCCATCGTCATTAGGAGGCCCTGAACGTTACAATTCACTATCAGTTTTTTGTCCCATTCGATAATCTAGACTCACAGCAGAACGGCCTTAGGGTCCCCGAGGCAGCAATAGACCCATGGAGTCAAGTCGGCTGGAGGACGATGTATTGAATCGGGACGCAATTTGAGTGATCCATCGTCATTATGTGGCCCTGAACGTTACAATTCACTATCAGTTTTTCGTCCGATTCGAAAATCTTTGACTCACAGCTGAACGGCCATAAGGTGCCCGAGGCAGCAATAGACGCATGGAGACAAGTCTGCTGGAGGACGATGTATTGAATCGGGACGCAATTTGAGTGTTCCATCGTCATTAGGAGGCCCTGAACGATACAATTCACTATCAGTTTTTCGTCCGATTCGAAAATCTTTGAGTCACAGCAGGCCTGCCATAAGGTCCCGAGGCAGCAATAGACCCATGGAGACAAGTCTGCTGGAGGACGATGTATTGAATCGGGACGCAATTTGAGTGTTCCATCGTCATTAGGAGGCCCTGAACGTTACAATTCACTATCAGTTTTTCGTCCGATTCGAAAATCTTTGAGTCACAGCAGGCCTGCCATAAGGTGCCCGAGGCAGCAATAGACGCATGGAGACAAGTCTGCTGGAGAACGATGTATTGAATCGGGACGCAATTTGAGTGTTCCATCGTCATTAGGAGGCCCTGAACGTTACAATTCACTATCAGTTTTTCGTCCGATTCGAAAATCTTTGAGTCACAGCAGGCCTGCCATAAGGTGCCCGAGGCAGCAATAGACCCATGGAGACAAGTCTGCTGGAGGACGATGTATTGAATCGGGACGCAATTTGAGTGATCCATCGTCATTAGGTGGCCCTGAACGTTACAATTCACTATCAGTTTTTCGTCCCATTCGATAATCTAGATTCACAGCAGAACGGCCATAAGGTGCCCGAGGCAGCAATAGACCCATGGAGTCAACTCGGCTGGAGGACAATGTATTGAATCGGGACGCAATTTGCGTGGTCCATCGTCATTAGGTGACCCAGAATGTTACAATTCACTATCAGTTTTTTGTCCCATTCGATAATCTAGAATCACAGCAGAACGGCCATAAGGTGCCGGAGGCAGAAATAGACCAATGGAGTCAAGTCGGCTGGAGGACGATGTATTGAATCGGGACGCAATTTGAGAGATCCATCGTCATTAGGTGGCCCTGAATGTTACAATTCACTATCAGTTTTTCGTCCGATTCGAAAATCTTTGACTCACAGCAGAACGTCCATTAGGTGCCCGAGGCAGCAATCGACCCATGGAGACAAGTCTGCTGGAGGACGATGTATTGAATCGGGACAATATTTGAGTGATCCATCGTCATTAGGAGGCCCTGAACGTTACAATTCACTATCAGTTTTTCATCCCATTCTATAATCTAGACTCACAGCAGAACGGCCATAAGGTGCCCGAGGCAGCAATAGTCCCATTGGAGTCAAGTCGGCTGGGGACGATGTATTGAATCGGGACGCAATTTGAGTGTTCCATCGTCATTAGGTGGCCCTGAACGTTACAATTCACTATCAGTTTTTCGTCCCATTCGATAATCTAGATTCACAGCAGAACGTCCATAAGGTGCCCAAGGCAGCAATAGACCCATGGAGTCAACTCGGCTGGAGGACGATGTATTGAATCGAGAAGCAATTTGCGTGGTCCATCGTCATTAGGTGGCCCTGAATGTTACAATTCACTATCAGTTTTTCGTCCCATTCGATAATCTAGACTCACAGCAGAACGGCCATAAGGTGCCCGAGGCAGCAATAGACCCATGGAGTCAAGTCGGCTGGAGGACGATGTATTGATTCGGGACGCAATTTGAGTGATCCATCGTCATTAGGAGGCCCTGAGCGTTACAATTCACTATCAGTTTTGCGTCCGATTCGATAATCTAGACTCACAGCAGAACGGCCATAAGGTGCCCGAGGCAGCAAAAGACCCATGGAGTCAAGTCGGCTGCAGGACGATGTATTGAATCGGGAGGCAATTTGAGAGATCCATCGTCATTAGGTGGCCTGAACGTTACAATTAACTATCAGTTTTTCGTACAATTCGATAATCTAGACTCACAGCAGAACGGCCATAATGTGGCCGAGGCAGCAATAGACCCATGGAGACAAGTCTGCTGGAGGACGATGTATTGAATTGGGACGCAATTTGAGTGATCCATCGTCATTAGGAGGCCCTGAACGTTACAATTCACTATCAGTTTTTTGTCCCATTCGATAATCTAGACTCACAGCAGAACGGCCTTAGGGTGCCCGAGGCAGCAATAGACCCATGGAGTCAAGTCGGCTGGAGGACGATGTATTGAATCGGGACGCAATTTGAGTGTTCCATCGTCATTAGGAGGCCCTGAACGATACAATTCACTATCAGTTTTTCGTCCGATTCGAAAATCTTTGAGTCACAGCAGGCCTGCCATAAGGTGCCCGAGGCAGCAATAGACCCATGGAGACAAGTCTGCTGGAGGACGATGTATTGAATCGGGACGCAATTTGAGTGTTCCATCGTCATTAGGAGGCCCTGAACGTTACAATTCACTATCAGTTTTTCGTCCGATTCGAAAATCTTTGAGTCACAGCAGGCCTGCCATAAGGTGCCCGAGGCAGCAATAGACGCATGGAGACAAGTCTGCTGGAGAACGATGTATTGAATCGGGACGCAATTTGAGTGTTCCATCGTCATTAGGAGGCCCTGAACGTTACAATTCACTATCAGTTTTTCGTCCGATTCGAAAATCTTTGAGTCACAGCAGGCCTGCCATAAGGTGCCCGAGGCAGCAATAGACCCATGGAGACAAGTCTGCTGGAGGACGATGTATTGAATCGGGACGCAATTTGAGTGATCCATCGTCATTAGGTGGCCCTGAACGTTACAATTCACTATCAGTTTTTCGTCCCATTCGATAATCTAGATTCACAGCAGAACGGCCATAAGGTGCCCGAGGCAGCAATAGACCCATGGAGTCAACTCGGCTGGAGGACAATGTATTGAATCGGGACGCAATTTGCGTGGTCCATCGTCATTAGGTGACCCAGAATGTTACAATTCACTATCAGTTTTTTGTCCCATTCGATTATCTAGAATCACAGCAGAACGGCCATAAGGTGCCCGAGGCAGAAATAGACCAATGGAGTCAAGTCGGCTGGAGGACGATGTATTGAATTGGGACGCAATTTGAGAGATCCATCGTCATTAGGTGGCCCTGAATGTTACAATTCTCTATCAGTTTTTCGTCCGATTCGAAAATCTTTGACTCACAGCAGAACGTCCATTAGGTGCCCGAGGCAGCAATCGACCCATGGAGACAAGTCTGCTGGAGGACGATGTATTGAATCGGGACAATATTTGAGTGATCCATCGTCATTAGGAGGCCCTGAACGTTACAATTCACTATCAGTTTTTCGTCCCATTCGATAATCTAGACTCACAGCAGAACGGCCATAAGGTGCCCGAGGCAGCAATAGACCCATGGAGTCAAGTCGGCTGGAAGACGATGTATTGATTCGGGACGCAATTTGAGTGATCCATCGTCCTTAGGAGGCCCTGAGCGTTACAATTCACTATCAGTTTTTCGTCCGATTCGATAATCTAGACTCACAGCAGAACGGCCATAAGGTGCCCGAGGCAGCAATAGACCCATGGAGTCAAGTCGGCTGGAGGACGATGTATTGAATCGGGACGCAATTTTAGTGATCCATCGTCATTAGGTGGCCCTGAACGTTACAATTCACTATCAGTTTTTCGTGCGATTCGAAAATCTTTGACTCACAGCAGAACGGCCATAAGGTGCCCGAGGCAGCAATAGACGCATGGAGACAAGTCTGCTGGAGGACGATGCATTGAATCGGGACGCAATTTGAGTGTTCCATCGTCATTAGGAGGCCCTGAACGTTACAATTCTCTATCAGTTTTGCGTCCGATTCGAAAATCTTTGAGTCACAGCAGGCCTGCCATAAGGTGGCCGAGGCAGCAATAGACCCATGGAGACAAGTCTGCTGGAGGACGATGTATTGAATCGGGACGCAATTTGAGTGTTCCATCGTCATTAGGATGCCCTGAACGTTACAATTCACTATCAGTTTTTCGTCCGATTCGAAAATCTTTGAGTCACAGCAGGCCTGCCATAAGGTGCCCGAGGCAGCAATAGACGCATGGAGACAAGTCCGCTGGAGAACGATGTATTGAATCGGGACGCAATTCGATTGTTCCATCGTCATTAGGAGGCCCTGAACGTTACAATTCACTATCAGTTTTTCGTCCGATTCGAAAATCTTTGAGTCACAGCAGGCCTGCCATAAGGTGCCCCAGGCAGCAATAGACCCATGGAGACAAGTCTGCTGGAGGACGATGTATTGAATCGGGACGCAATTTGAGTGATCCATCGTCATTAGGTGGCCCTGAACGTTACAATTCACTATCAGTTTTTCGTCCCATTCGATAATCTAGATTCACAGCAGGACGGCCATAAGGTGCCCGAGGCAGCAATAGACCCATGGAGTCAACTCGGCTGGAGGACGACGTATTGAATCGGGACGCAATTTGCGTGGTCCATCGTCATTAGGTGACCCAGAATGTTACAATTCACTATCAGTTTTTTGTCCCATTCGATAATCTAGAATCACAGCAGAACGGCCATAAGGTGCCCGAGGCAGAAATAGACCAATGGAGTCAAGTCGGCTGGAGGACGATGTATTGAATCGGGACGCAATTTGAGAGATCCATCGTCATTAGGTGGCCCTGAACGTTACAATTCACTATCAGTTTTTCGTCCCATTCGATAATCTAGACTCACAGCAGAACGGCCATAAGGTGCCCGAGGCAGCAAAAGACCCATGGAGACAAGTCTGCAGGAGGACGATGTTTTGAATCGGGACGCAATTTGAATGATCCATCGTCATTAGGTGACTCTGAACGTCACAATTCACTATCAGTTTTTCGTCCGATTCGAAAATCTTTGACTCACAGCAGAACGGCCATAAGGTGCCCGAGGCAACAACAGACGCATGGAGACATGTCTGCTGGAGAACGATGTATTGAATCGGGACGCAATCTGAGTGTTCCATCGTCATTAGGAGGCCCTGAACGTTACAATTCACTATCAGTTTTTCGTCCGATTCGAAAATCTTTGAGTCACAGCAGGCCTGCCATAAGATTCCCGAGGCAGCAATAGACCCATGGAGACAAGTCTGCTGGAGGACGATGTATTGAATCGGGACGCAATTTGAGTGATCCATCGTCATTAGGTGGCCCTGAACGTAACAATTCACTATCAGTTTGTCATCCCATTCTATAATCTAGACTCACAGCAGAACGGCCATAAGGTGCCCGAGGCAGCAATAGTCCCATGGAGTCAAGTCGGCTGGGGACGATGTATTGAATCGGGGCGCAATTTGAGTGATCCATCGTCATTAGGTGGCCCTGAACGTTACAATTCACTATCAGTTTTTCGTCCCATTCGATAATCTAGATTCACAGCAGAACGTCCATAAGGTGCCCGAGGCAGCAATAGACCCATGGAGTCAACTCGGCTGGAGGACGATGTATTGAATCGGGACGCAATTTGCGTGGTCCATCGTCATTAGGTGGCCCTGAATGTTACAATTCACTATCAGTTTTTCGTCCGATTCGAAAATCTTTGACTCACAGCAGAACGTACATTAGGTGCCCGAGGCAGCAATCGACCCATGGAGACAAGTCTGCTGGAGGACGATGTATTGAATCGGGACGCTATTTGAGTGATCCATCGTCATTAGGAGGCCCTGAACGTTACAATTCACTATCAGTTTTTCGTCCCATTCGATAATCTAGACTCACAGCAGAACGGCCATAAGGTGCCCGAGGCAGCAATAGACCCATGGAGTCAACTCGGCTGGAGGACGATGTATTGAATCGGGACGCAATTTGCGTGGTCCATCGTCATTAGGTGGCCCTGAATGTTACAATTCACTATCAGTTTTTCGTCCGATTCGAAAATCTTTGACTCACAGCAGAACGTACATTAGGTGCCCGAGGCAGCAATCGACCCATGGAGACAAGTCTGCTGGAGGACGATGTATTGAATCGGGACGCTATTTGAGTGATCCATCGTCATTAGGAGGCCCTGAACGTTACAATTCACTATCAGTTTTTCGTCCCATTCGATAATCTAGACTCACAGCAGAACGGCCATAAGGTGCCCGAGGCAGCAATAGACCCATGGAATCAAGTCGGCTGGAAGACGATGTATTGATTCGGGACGCAATTTGAGTGATCCATCGTCTTTAGGAGGCCCTGAGCGTTACAATTCACTATCAGTTTTTCGTCCGATTCGATAATCTAGACTCACAGCAGAACGGCCATAAGGTGCCCGAGGCAGCAATAGACCCATGGAGTCAAGTCGGCTGGAGGACGATGTATTGAATCGGGACGCAATTTGAGTGATCCATCGTCATTAGGTGGCCCTGAACGTTACAATTCACTATCAGTTTTTCGTCCGATTCGAAAATCTTTGACTCACAGCATAACGGCCTTTAGGTGCCCGAGGCAGCAATAGACGCATGGAGACAAGTCTGCTGGAGGACGATGTATTGAATCGGGACGCAATTTGCGTGGTCCATCGTCATTAGGTGACCCAGAATGTTACAATTCACTATCAGTTTTTTGTCCCATTCGATAATCTAGAATCACAGCAGAACGGCCATAAGGTGCCCGAGGCAGAAATAGACCAATGGAGTCAAGTCGGCTGGAGGACGATGTATTGAATCGGGACGCAATTTGAGTGATCCATCGTCATTAGGTGGCCCTGAACGTCACAATTCACTATCAGTTTTTCGTGCGATTCGAAAATCTTTGACTCACAGCAGAACGGCCATAAGGTGGCCGAGGCAACAATAGACGCATGGAGACAAGTCTGCTGGAGGACGATGTATTGAATCGGGACGCTATTTGAGTGATCCATCGTCATTAGGAGGCCCTGAACGTTACAATTCACTATCAGTTTTTCGTCCCATTCGATAATCTAGACTCACAGCAGAACGGCCATAAGGTGCCCGAGGCAGCAATAGACCAATGGAGTCAAGTCGGCTGGAGGACGATGTATTGAATCGGGACGCTATTTGAGTGATCCATCGTCATTAGGAGGCCCTGAACGTTACAATTCACTATCAGTTTTTCGTGCGATTCGAAAATCTTTGACTCACAGCAGAACGGCCATAAGGTGGCCGAGGCAACAATAGACGCATGGAGACAAGTCTGCTGGAGGACGATGTATTGAATCGGGACGCTATTTGAGTGATCCATCGTCATTAGGAGGCCCTGAACGTTACAATTCACTATCAGTTTTTCGTCCCATTCGATAATCTAGACTCACAGCAGAACGGCCATAAGGTGCCCGAGGCAGCAATAGACCAATGGAGTCAAGTCGGCTGGAGGACGATGTATTGAATCGGGACGCAATTTGAGAGATCCATCGTCATTAGGTGGCCCTGAACGTTACAATTCACTATCAGTTTTTCGTCCCATTCGATAATCTAGACCCACAGCAGAACGGCCATAAGGTGCCCGAGGCAGCAATAGACCCATGGAGACAAGTCTGCTGGAGAACGATGTATTGAATCGGGACGCAATTTGAGTGTTCCATCGTCATTAGGAGGCCCTGAGCGTTACAATTCACTATCAGTTTTTCGTCCGATTCGAAAATCTTTGAGTCACAGCAGGCCTGCCATAAGGTGCCCGAGGCAGCAATAGACCCATGGAGACAAGTCTGCTGGGGGACGATGTATTGAATCGGGACGCAATTTGAGTGATCCATCGTCATTAGGTGGCCCTGAACGTTACAATTCACTATCAGTTTTTCATCCCATTCTATAATCTAGACTCACAGCAGAACGGCCATAAGGTGCCCGAGGCAGCAATAGTCCCATGGAGTCAAGTCGGCTGGGGACGATGTATTGAATCGGGACGCAATTTGAGTGATCCATCGTCATTAGGTGGCCCTGAACGTTACAATTCACTATCAGTTTTTCGTCCCATTCGATAATCTAGATTCACAGCAGAACGTCCATAAGGTGCCCGAGGCAGCAATAGACCCATGGAGTCAACTCGGCTGGAGGACGATGTATTGAATCGGGACGCAATTTGCGTGGTCCATCGTCATTAGGTGGCCCTGAATGTTACAATTCACTATCAGTTTTTCGTCCGATTCGAAAATCTTTGACTCACAGCAGAACGGCCATAAGGTGCCCGAGGCAGCAACAGACGCATAGAGACAAGTCTGCTGGAGGACGATGTATTGAATCGGGACGCAATTTGAGTGTTCCATCGTCATTAGGAGGCCCTGAACGTTACAATTCACTATCAGTTTTTCGTCCGATTCGAAAATCTTTGAGTCACAGCAGGCCTGCCATAAGGTGCCCGAAGCAGCAATAGACGCATGGAGGCAAGTCTGCTGGAGGACGATGTATTGAATCGGGACGCAATTTGAGTGATCCATCGTCATTAGGAGGCCCTGAACGTTACAATTCACTATCAGTTTTTCGTCCCATTCGATAATCTAGACTCACAGCAGAACGGCCATAAGGTGCCCGAGGCAGCAATAGACCCATGGAGTCAAGTCGGCTGGAGGACGATGTATTGAATCGGGACGCAATTTGAGTGATCCATCGTCATTAGGAGGCCCTGAACGTTACAATTCACTATCAGTTTTTCGTCCGATTCGAAAATCTTTGAGTCACAGCAGGCCTGCCATAAGGTGCCCGAGGCAGCAATAGACCCATGGAGACACGTCTGCTGGAGGACGATGTATTGAATCGGGACGCAATTTGCGTGGTCCATCGTCATTAGGTGACCCAGAATGTTACAATTCACTATCAGTTTTTTGTCCCATTCGATAATCTAGAATCACAGCAGAACGGCCATAAGGTGCCCGAGGCAGAAATAGACCAATGCAGTCAAGTCGGCTGGAGGACGATGTATTGAATCGGGACGCAATTTGAGAGATCCATCGTCATTAGGTGGCCCTGAACGTTACAATTCACTATCAGTTTTTCGTCCCATTCGATAATCTAGACACACAGCAGAACGGCCATAAGGTGCCCGAGGCAGCAATAGACCCATGGAGACAAGTCTGCTGGAGGACGATGTATTGAATCGGGACGCAATTTGAGTGATCCATCGTCATTAGGTGGCCCTGAACGTCACAATTCACTATCAGTTTTTCGTGCGATTCGAAAATCTTTGACTCACAGCAGAACGGCCATAAGGTGGCCGTGGCAACAATAGACGCATGGAGACAAGTCTGCTGGAGGACGATGTATTGAATCGGGACGCAATTTGAGTGATCCATCGTCATTAGGTGGCCCTGAACGTCACAATTCACTATCAGTTTTTCGTGCGATTCGAAAATCTTTGACTCACAGCAGAACGGCCATAAGGTGGCCGAGGCAACAATAGACGCATGGAGACAAGTCTGCTGGAGGACGATGTATTGAATCGGGACGCTATTTGAGTGATCCATCGTCATTAGGAGGCCCTGAACGTTACAATTCACTATCAGTTTTTCGTCCCATTCGATAATCTAGACTCACAGCAGAACGGCCATAAGGTGCCCGAGGCAGCAATAGACCAATGGAGTCAAGTCGGCTGGAGGACGATGTATTGAATCTGGACGCAATTTGAGAGATCCATCGTCATTAGGTGGCCCTGAACGTTACAATTCACTATCAGTTTTTCGTCCCATTCGATAATCTAGACCCACAGCAGAACGGCCATAAGGTGCCCGAGGCAGCAATAGACCCATGGAGACAAGTCTGCTGGAGAACGATGTATTGAATCGGGACGCAATTTGAGTGTTCCATCGTCATTAGGAGGCCCTGAGCGTTACAATTCACTATCAGTTTTTCGTCCGATTCGAAAATCTTTGAGTCACAGCAGGCCTGCCATAAGGTGCCCGAGGCAGCAATAGACCCATGGAGACAAGTCTGCTGGGGGACGATGTATTGAATCGGGACGCAATTTGAGTGATCCATCGTCATTAGGTGGCCCTGAACGTTACAATTCACTATCAGTTTTTCATCCCATTCTATAATCTAGACTCACAGCAGAACGGCCATAAGGTGCCCGAGGCAGCAATAGTCCCATGGAGTCAAGTCGGCTGGGGACGATGTATTGAATCGGGACGCAATTTGAGTGATCCATCGTCATTAGGTGGCCCTGAACGTTACAATTCACTATCAGTTTTTCGTCCCATTCGATAATCTAGATTCACAGCAGAACGTCCATAAGGTGCCCGAGGCAGCAATAGACCCATGGAGTCAACTCGGCTGGAGGACGATGTATTGAATCGGGACGCAATTTGCGTGGTCCATCGTCATTAGGTGGCCCTGAATGTTACAATTCACTATCAGTTTTTCGTCCGATTCGAAAATCTTTGACTCACAGCAGGCCTGCCATAAGGTGCCCGAGGCAGCAATAGACGCATGGAGACAAGTCTGCTGGAGGACGATGTATTGAATCGGGACGCAATTTGAGTATTCCATCGTCATTAGGATGCCCTGAACGTTACAATTCACTATCAGTTTTTCGTCCGATTCGATAATCTAGACTTACAGCAGAACGGCCATAAGGTGCCCGAGGCAGCAATAGACCCATGGAGTCAAGTCGGCTGGAGGACGATGTATTGAATCGGGACGCAATTTGAGTGATCCATCGTCATTAGGTGGCCCTGAACGTTACAATTCACTATCAGTTTTTCGTCCGATTCGAAAATCTTTGACTCACAGCAGAACGGCCATAAGGTGCCCAAGGCAGCAATAGACGCATTGAGACAAGTCTGCTGGAGGACGATGTATTGAATCGGGACGCAATTTGAGTGTTCCATCGTCATTAGGAGGCCCTGAACGTTACAATTCACTATCAGTTTTTCGTCCGATTCGATAATCTTTGAGTCACAGCAGGCCTGCCATAAGGTGCCCGAGGCAGCAATAGACCCATGGAGACAAGTCTGCTGGAGGACGATGTATTGAATCGGGACGCAATTTGAGTATTCCATCGTCATTAGGATGCCCTGAACGTTACAATTCACTATCAGTTTTTCGTCCGATTCGAAAATCTTTGAGTCACAGCTGGCCTGCCATAAGGTGCCCCAGGCAGCAATAGACCCATGGAGACAAGTCTGCTGGAGGACGATGTATTGAATCGGGACGCAATTTGAGTGATCCATCGTCATTAGGTGGCCCTGAACGTTACAATTCACTATCAGTTTTTCGTCCCATTCGATAATCTAGATTCACAGCAGAACGGCCATAAGGTGCCCGAGGCAGCAATAGACCCATGGAGTCAACTCGGCTGGAGGACGATGTATTGAATCGGGACGCAATTTGCGTGGTCCATCGTCATTAGGTGACCCAGAATGTTACAATTCACTATCAGTTTTTTGTCCCATTCGATAATCTAGAATCACAGCAGAACGGCCATAATGTGCCCGAGGCAGAAATAGACCAATGGAGTCAAGACGGCTGGAGGACGATGTATTGAATCGGGACGCAATTTGAGAGATCCATCGTCATTAGGTGGCCCTGAACGTTACAATTCACTATCAGTTTTTCGTCCCATTCGATAATCTAGACTCACAGCAGAACGGCCATAAGGTGCCCGAGGCAGCAATAGACCCATGGAGACAAGTCTGCTGGAGGACGATGTTTTGAATCGGGACGCAATTTGAGTGATCCATCGTCATTAGGTGGCCCTGAACGTCACAATTCACTATCAGTTTTTCGTCCGATTCGAAAATCTTTGACTCACAGCCGAACGGCCATAAGGTGCCCGAGGCAACAATAGACGCATGGAGACATGTCTGCTGGAGAACGATGTATTGAATCGGGACGCAATCTGAGTGTTCCATCGTCATTAGGAGGCCCTGAACGTTACAATTCACTATCAGTTTTTCGTCCGATTCGAAAATCTTTGAGTCACAGCAGGCCTGCCATAAGATTCCCGAGGCAGCAATAGACCCATGGAGACAAGTCTGCTGGAGGACGATGTATTGAATCGGGACGCAATTTGAGTGATCCATCGTCATTAGGTGGCCCTGAACGTTACAATTCACTATCAGTTTTTCATCCCATTCTATAATCTAGACTCACAGCAGAACGGCCATAAGGTGCCCGAGGCAGCAATAGTCCCATGGAGTCAAGTCGGCTGGGGACGATGTATTGAATCGGGACGCAATTTGCGTGGCCCATCGTCATTAGGTGGCCCTGAATGTTACAATTCACTATCAGTTTTTCGTCCGATTCGAAAATCTTTGAATCACAGCAGAACGTACATTAGGTGCCCGAGGCAGCAATCGACCCATGGAGACAAGTCTGCTGGAGGACGATGTATTGAATCGGGACGCTATTTGAGTGATCCATCGTCATTAGGAGGCCCTGAACGTTACAATTCACTATCAGTTTTTCGTCCCATTCGATAATCTAGACTCACAGCAGAACGGCCATAAGGTGCCCGAGGCAGCAATAGACCCATGGAGTCAAGTCGGCTGGAAGACGATGTATTGATTCGGGACGCAATTTGAGTGATCCATCGTCCTTAGGAGGCCCTGAGCGTTACAATTCACTATCAGTTTTTCGTCCGATTCGATAATCTAGACTCACAGCAGAACGGCCATAAGGTGCCCGAGGCAGCAATAGACCCATGGAGTCAAGTCGGCTGGAGGACGATGTATTGAATCGGGACGCAATTTGAGTGATCCATCGTCATTAGGTGGCCCTGAACGTTACAATTCACTATCAGTTTTTCGTCCGATTCGAAAATCTTTGACTCACAGCAGAACGGCCATAAGGTGCCCGAGGCAGCAATAGACGCATGGAGACAAGTCTGCTGGAGGACGATGTATGGAATCGGGACGCAATTTGAGTGTTCCATCGTCATTAGGAGGCCCTGAACGTTACAATTCACTATCAGTTTTTCGTCCGATTCGAAAATCTTTGAGTCACAGCAGGCCTGCCATAAGGTGCCCGAGGCAGCAATAGACCCATGGAGACAAGTCTGCTGGAGGACGATGTATTGAATCGGGACGCAATTTGAGTGTTCCATCGTCATTAGGATGCCCTGAACGTTACAATTCACTATCAGTTTTTCGTCCGATTCGAAAATCTTTGAGTCACAGCAGGCCTGCCATAAGGTGCCCGAGGCAGCAATAGACGCATGGAGACAAGTCCGCTGGAGAACGATGTATTGAATCGGGACGCAATTTGATTGTTCCATCGTCATTAGGAGGCCCTGAACGTTACAATTCACTATCAGTTTTTCGTCCGATTCGAAAATCTTTGAGTCACAGCAGGCCTGCCATAAGGTGCCCCAGGCAGCAATAGACCCATGGAGACAAGTCTGCTGGAGGACGATGTATTGAATCGGGACGCAATTTGAGTGATCCATCGTCATTAGGTGGCCCTGAACGTTACAATTCACTATCAGTTTTTCGTCCCATTCGATAATCTAGATTCACAGCAGAACGGCCATAAGGTGCCCGAGGCAGCAATAGACCCATGGAGTCAACTCGGCTGGAGGACGATGTATTGAATCGGGACGCAATTTGCGTGGTCCATCGTCATTAGGTGACCCAGAATGTTACAATTCACTATCAGTTTTTTGTCCCATTCGATAATCTAGAATCACAGCAGAACGGCCATAAGGTGCCCGAGGCAGATATAGACCAATGGAGTCAAGTCGGCTGGAGGACGATGTATTGAATCGGGACGCAATTTGAGAGATCCATCGTCATTAGGTGGCCCTGAACGTTACAATTCACTATCAGTTTTTCGTCCCATTCGATAATCTAGACTCACAGCAGAACGGCCATAAGGTGCCCGAGGCAGCAATAGACCCATGGAGACAAGTCTGCTGGAGGACGATGTTTTGAATCGGGACGCAATTTGAGTGATCCATCGTCATTAGGTGGCCCTGAACGTCACAATTCACTATCAGTTTTTCGTCCGATTCGAAAATCTTTGACTCACAGCAGAACGGCCATAAGGTGCCCGAGGCAACAATAGACGCATGGAGACAGTCTGCTGGAGAACGATGTATTGAATCGGGACGCAATCTGAGTGTTCCATCGTCATTAGGAGGCCCTGAACGTTATAATTCACTATCAGTTTTTCGTCCGATTCGAAAATCTTTGAGTCACAGCAGGCCTGCCATAAGATTCCCGAGGCAGCAATAGACCCATGGAGACAACTTTGCTGGAGGACGATGTATTGAATCGGGACGCAATTTGAGTGATCCATCGTCATTAGGTGGCCCTGAACGTTACAATTCACTATCAGTTTTTCATCCCATTCTATAATCTAGACTCACAGCAGAACGGCCATAAGGTGCCCGAGGCAGCAATAGTCCCATGGAGTCAAGTCGGCTGGGGACGATGTATTGAATCGGGACGCAATTTGAGTGATCCATCGTCATTAGGTGGCCCTGAACGTTACAATTCACTATCAGTTTTTCGTCCCTTTCGATAATCTAGATTCACAGCAGAACGTCCATAAGGTGCCCGAGGCAGCAATAGACCCATGGAGTCAACTCGGCTGGAGGACGATGTATTGAATCGGGACGCAATTTGCGTGGTCCATCGCCATTAGGTGGCCATGAATGTTACAATTCACTATCAGTTTTTCGTCCGATTCGAAAATCTTTGACTCACAGCAGAACGGCCATTAGGTGCCCGAGGCAGCAATCGACCCATGAAGACAAGTCTGCTGGAGGACGATGTATTGAATCGGGACGCAATTTGAGTGATCCATCGTCATTAGGAGGCCCTGAACGTTACAATTCACTATCAGTTTTTCGTCCCATTCGATAATCTAGACTCACAGCAGAACGGCCATAAGGTGCCGGAGGCAGCAATAGACCCATGGAGTCAAGTCGGCTGGAGGACGATGTATTGATTCGGGACGCAATTTGAGTGATCCATCGTCATTAGGAGGCCCTGAGCGTTACAATTCACTATCAGTTTTTCGTCCGATTCGATAATCTAGACTCACAGCAGAACGGCCATAAGGTGCCCGAGGCAGCAATAGACCCATGGAGTCAAGTCGGCTGGAGGACGATGTATTGAATCGGGACGCAATTTGAGAGATCCATCGTCATTAGGTGGCCCTGAACGTTACAATTCACTATCAGTTTTTCGTACCATTCGATAATCTAGACTCACAGCAGAACGGCCATAAGGTGCCCGAGGCAGCAATAGACGCATGGAGACAAGTCTGCTGGAGGACGATGTATTGAATCGGGACGCAATTTGAGTGTTCCATCGTCATTAGGAGGCCCTGAACGTTACAATTCACTATCAGTTTTTCGTCCGATTCGAAAATCTTTGAGTCACAGCAGGCCTGCCATAAGGTGCCCGAGGAAGCAATAGACCCATGGAGACAAGTCTGCTGGAGGACGATGTATTGAATCGGGACGCAATTTGAGTGATCCATCGTCATTAGGTGGCCCTGAACGTTACAATTCACTATCAGTTTTCAATCCCATTCTATAATCTAGACTCACAGCATAACGGCCATAAGGTGCCCGAGGCAGCAATCGACCCATGGAGACAAGTCCGCTGGAGGACGATGTATTGAATCGGGACGCAATTTGAGTGATCCATCGTCATTAGGTGGCCCTGAAAGTTACAATTCACTATCAGTTTTTCGTCCGATTCGAAAATCTTTGACTCACAGCAGAACGGCCATAAGGTGCCCGAGGCAGCAATAGACCCATGAAGTCAAGTCTGCTGGAGGACGATGTATTGAATCAGGACGCAATTTGAGTGATCCATCGTCATTAGGTGGCCCTGAACGTTACAATTCACTATCAGTTTTTCGTCCCATTCGATAATCTAGACTCACAGCAGAACGGCCATAAGGTGCCCGAGGCAGCAATAGACCCATGGAGACAAGTCGGCTGGGGACGATGTATTGAATCGGGACGCAATTTGAGTGATCCATCGTCATTAGGTGGCCCTGAACGTTACAATTCACTATCAGTTTTTCGTCCCATTCGATAATCTAGATTCACAGCAGAACGGCCATAAGGTGCCCGAGGGAGCAATAGACCCATGGAGTCAACTCGGCTGGAGGACGATGTATTGAATCGGGACGCAATTTGAGTGATCCATCGTCATTAGGAGGCCCTGAACGTTACAATTCACTATCAGTTTTTTTTCCCATTCGATAATCTAGACTCACAGCAGAACGGCCATAAGGTGCCCGAGGCAGCAATAGACCCATGGAGTCAAGTCGGCTGGAGGACGATGTATTGAATCGGGACGCAATTTGAGTGATCCATCGTCATTAGGAGGCCCTGAACGTTACAATTCACTATCACTTTTTTGTCCCATTCGATAATCTAGACTCAAAGCAGAACGGCCATAAGGTGCCCGAGGCAGCAATAGACCCATGAAGTCAAGTCTGCTGGAGGACGATGTATTGAATCAGGACGCAATTTGAGTGATCCATCGTCATTAGGTGGCCCTGAACGTTACAATTCACTATCAGTTTTTCGTCCCATTCGATAATCTAGACTCACAGCAGAACAGCCATAAGGTGCCCGAGGCAGCAATAGACCCATGGAGACAAGTCGGCTGGGGACGATGTATTGAATCGGGACGCAATTTGAGTGATCCATCGTCATTAGGTGGCCCTGAACGTTACAATTCACTATCAGTTTTTCGTCCCATTCGATAATCTAGATTCACAGCAGAACGGCCATAAGGTGCCCGAGGGAGCAATAGACCCATGGAGTCAACTCGGCTGGAGGACGATGTATTGAATCGGGACGCAATTTGAGTGATCCATCGTCATTAGGAGGCCCTGAACGTTACAATTCACTATCAGTTTTTTTTCCCATTCGATAATCTAGACTCACAGCAGAACGGCCATAAGGTGCCCGAGGCAGCAATAGACCCATGAAGTCAAGTCTGCTGGAGGACGATGTATTGAATCAGGACGCAATTTGAGTGATCCATCGTCATTAGGTGGCCCTGAACGTTACAATTCACTATCAGTTTTTCGTCCCATTCGATAATCTAGACTCACAGCAGAACGGCCATAAGGTGCCCGAGGCAGCAATAGACCCATGGAGACAAGTCGGCTGGGGACGATGTATTGAATCGGGACGCAATTTGAGTGATCCATCGTCATTAGGTGGCCCTGAACGTTACAATTCACTATCAGTTTTTCGTCCCATTCGATAATCTAGATTCACAGCAGAACGGCCATAAGGTGCCCGAGGGAGCAATAGACCCATGGAGTCAACTCGGCTGGAGGACGATGTATTGAATCGGGACGCAATTTGAGTGATCCATCGTCATTAGGAGGCCCTGAACGTTACAATTCACTATCAGTTTTTTTTCCCATTCGATAATCTAGACTCACAGCAGAACGGCCATAAGGTGCCCGAGGCAGCAATAGACCCATGGAGTCAAGTCGGCTGGAGGACGATGTATTGAATCGGGACGCAATTTGAGTGATCCATCGTCATTAGGAGGCCCTGAACGTTACAATTCACTATCACTTTTTTGTCCCATTCGATAATCTAGACTCAAAGCAGAACGGCCATAAGGTGCCCGAGGCAGCAATAGACCCATGAAGTCAAGTCTGCTGGAGGACGATGTATTGAATCAGGACGCAATTTGAGTGATCCATCGTCATTAGGTGGCCCTGAACGTTACAATTCACTATCAGTTTTTCGTCCCATTCGATAATCTAGACTCACAGCAGAACGGCCATAAGGTGCCCGAGGCAGCAATAGACCCATGGAGACAAGTCGGCTGGGGACGATGTATTGAATCGGGACGCAATTTGAGTGATCCATCGTCATTAGGTGGCCCTGAACGTTACAATTCACTATCAGTTTTTCGTCCCATTCGATAATCTAGATTCACAGCAGAACGGCCATAAGGTGCCCGAGGGAGCAATAGACCCATGGAGTCAACTCGGCTGGAGGACGATGTATTGAATCGGGACGCAATTTGAGTGATCCATCGTCATTAGGAGGCCCTGAACGTTACAATTCACTATCAGTTTTTTTTCCCATTCGATAATCTAGACTCACAGCAGAACGGCCATAAGGTGCCCGAGGCAGCAATAGACCCATGAAGTCAAGTCTGCTGGAGGACGATGTATTGAATCAGGACGCAATTTGAGTGATCCATCGTCATTAGGTGGCCCTGAACGTTACAATTCACTATCAGTTTTTCGTCCCATTCGATAATCTAGACTCACAGCAGAACGGCCATAAGGTGCCCGAGGCAGCAATAGACCCATGGAGACAAGTCGGCTGGGGACGATGTATTGAATCGGGACGCAATTTGAGTGATCCATCGTCATTAGGTGGCCCTGAACGTTACAATTCACTATCAGTTTTTCGTCCCATTCGATAATCTAGATTCACAGCAGAACGGCCATAAGGAGCCCGAGGGAGCAATAGACCCATGGAGTCAACTCGGCTGGAGGACGATGTATTGAATCGGGACGCAATTTGAGTGATCCATCGTCATTAGGAGGCCCTGAACGTTACAATTCACTATCAGTTTTTTTTCCCATTCGTTAATCTAGACTCACAGCAGAACGGCCATAAGGTGCCCGAGGCAGCAATAGACCCATGGAGTCAAGTCGGCTGGAGGACGATGTATTGAATCGGGACGCAATTTGAGTGATCCATCGTCATTAGGAGGCCCTGAACGTTACAATTCACTATCACTTTTTTGTCCCATTCGATAATCTAGACTCACAGCAGAACGGCCATAAGGTGCCCGAGGCAGCAATACACCCATGGAGTCAAGTCGGCTGGAGGACGATGTATTGAATCGGGACGCAATTTGAGTGATCCATCGTCATTAGGTGGCCCTGAACGTTACAATTCACTATCAGTTTTTCGTCCGATTCGAAAATCTTTGACTCACAGCAGAACGGCCATAAGGTGCCCGAGGCAGCAATAGACCCATGAAGTCAAGTCTGCTGGAGGACGATGTATTGAATCGGGACGCAATTTTAGTGTTCCATCGTCATTAGGAGGCCCTGAACGTTACAATTCACTATCAGTTTTTCGTCCGATTCGAAAATCTTTGACTCACAGCAGAACGGCCATAAGGTGCCCGAGGCAGCAATAGACCCATGGAGACAAGTCGGCTGGTGGACGATGTATTGAATCGGGACGCAATTTGAGTGTTCCATCGTCATTAGGAGGCCCTGAACGTTACAATTCACTATCAGTTTTTCGTCCGATTCGAAAATCTTTGAGTCACAGCTGAACGGCCATAAGGTGCCCGAGGCTGCAATAGCCCCATGGAGACAGTCTGCTGGAGGACAATGTATTGAATCGGGACGCAATTTGAGTGATCAATCGTCATTAGGTGGCCCTGAACGTTACAATTCACTATCAGTTTTTCGTCCGATTCGAAAATCTTTGACTCACAGCAGAACGGCCATAAGGTGCCAAGGCAGCAATAGACCCATGGAGACATGTCGGCTGGAGGACGATGTATTGAATCGGGACGCGATTTGAGTGATCCATCGTCATTAGGTGGCCCTGAACGTTACAATTCACTATCAGTTTTTCGTCCGATTCGAAAATCTTTGACTCACAGCAGAACGGCCATAAGGTGCCCGAGGCAGCAATAGACCCATGAAGTCAAGTCTGCTGGAGGACGATGTATTGAATCAGGACGCAATTTGAGTGATCCATCGTCATTAGGTGGCCCTGAACGTTACAATTCACTATCAGTTTTTCGTCCCATTCGATAATCTAGACTCACAGCAGAACGGCCATAAGGTGCCCGAGACAGCAATAGACCCATGGAGACAAGTCGGCTGGGGACGATGTATTGAATCGGGACGCAATTTGAGTGATCCATCGTCATTAGGTGGCCCTGAACGTTACAATTCACTATCAGTTTTTCGTCCCATTCGATAATCTAGATTCACAGCAGAACGGCCATAAGGTGCCCGAGGGAGCAATAGACCCATGGAGTCAACTCGGCTGGAGGACGATGTATTGAATCGGGAAGCAATTTGAGTGATCCATCGTCATTAGGAGGCCCTGAACGTTACAATTCACAATTAGTTTTTTTTCCCATTCGATAATCTAGACTCACAGCAGAACGGCCATAAGGTGCCCGAGGCAGCAATAGACCCATGGAGTCAAGTCGGCTGGAGGACGATGTATTGAATCGGGACGCAATTTGAGTGATCCACCGTCATTAGGAGGCCCTGAACGTTACAATTCACTATCAGTTTTTTGTCCCATTCGATAATCTAGACTCACAGCAGAACGGCCATAAGGTGCCCGAGGCAGCAATAGACCCATGGAGTCAAGTCGGCTGGAGGACGATGTATTGAATCGGGACGCAATTTGAGTGATCCATCGTCATTAGGTGGCCCTGAACGTTACAATTCACTATCAGTTTTTCGTCCGATTCGAAAATCTTTGACTCACAGCAGAACGGCCATAAGGTGCCCGAGGCAGCAATAGACCCATGGAGACAAGTCGGCTGGTGGACGATGTATTGAATCGGGACGCAATTTGAGTGTTCCATCGTCATTAGGACGCCGTGAACGTTACAATTCACTATCAGTTTTTCGTCCGATTCGAAAATCTTTGAGTCACAGCTGAACGGCCATAAGGTGCCCGAGGCTGCAATAGACCCATGGAGACAGTCTGCTGGAGGACAATGTATTGAATCGGGACGCAATTTGAGTGATCAATCGTCATTAGGTGGCCCTGAACGTTACAATTCACTATCAGTTTTTCGTCCGATTCGAAAATCTTTGACTCACAGCAGAACGGCCATAAGGTGCCAAGGCAGCAATAGACCCATGGAGACATGTCGGCTGGAGGACGATGTATTGAATCGGGACGCGATTTGAGTGATCCATCGTCATTAGGTGGCCCTGAACGTTACAATTCACTATCAGTTTTTCGTCCGATTCGAAAATCTTTGACTCACAGCAGAACGGCCATAAGGTGCCCGAGGCAGCAATAGACCCATGAAGTCAAGTCTGCTGGAGGACGATGTATTGAATCAGGACGCAATTTGAGTGATCCATCGTCATTAGGTGGCCCTGAACGTTACAATTCACTATCAGTTTTTCGTCCCATTCGATAATCTAGACTCACAGCAGAACGGCCATAAGGTGCCCGAGGCAGCAATAGACCCATGGAGACAAGTCGGCTGGGGACGATGTATTGAATCGGGACGCAATTTGAGTGATCCATCGTCATTAGGTGGCCCTGAACGTTACAATTCACTATCAGTTTTTCGTCCCATTCGATAATCTAGATTCACAGCAGAACGGCCATAAGGTGCCCGAGGGAGCAATAGACCCATGGAGTCAACTCGGCTGGAGGACGATGTATTGAATCGGGACGCAATTTGAGTGATCCATCGTCATTAGGAGGCCCTGAACGTTACAATTCACTATCAGTTTTTTTTCCCATTCGATAATCTAGACTCACAGCAGAACGGCCATAAGGTGCCCGAGGCAGCAATAGACCCATGGAGTCAAGTCGGCTGGAGGACGATGTATTGAATCGGGACGCAATTTGAGTGATCCATCGTCATTAGGAGGCCCTGAACGTTACAATTCACTATCAGTTTTTTGTCCCATTCGATAATCTAGACTCACAGCAGAACGGCCATAAGGTGCCCGAGGCAGCAATATACCCATGGAGTCAAGTCGGCTGGAGGTCGATGTATTGAATCGGGACGCAATTTGAGTGATCCATCGTCATTAGGTGGCCCTGATCGTTACAATTCACTATCAGTTTTTCGTCCGATTCGAAAATCTTTGACTCACAGCAGAACGGCCATAAGGTGCCCGAGGCAGCAATAGACCCATGAAGTCAAGTCTGCTGGAGGACGATGTATTGAATCGGGACGCAGTTTTAGTATTCCATCGTCATTAGGAGGCCCTGAACGTTACAATTCACTATCAGTTTTTCGTCCGATTCGAAAATCTTTGACTCACAGCAGAACGGCCATAAGGTGCCCGAGGCAGCAATAGACCCATGGAGACAAGTCGGCTGGTGGACGATGTATTGAATCGGGACGCAATTTGAGTGTTCCATCGTCATTTGGAGGCCCTGAGCGTTACAATTCACTATCAGTTTTTCGTCCGATTCGAAAATCTTTGAGTCACAGCTGAACGGCCATAAGGTGCCCGAGGCTGCAATAGACCCATGGAGACAGTCTGCTGGAGGACAATGTATTGAATCGGGACGCAATTTGAGTGATCAATCGTCATTAGGTGGCCCTGAACGTTACAATTCACTATCAGTTTTTCGTCCGATTCGAAAATCTTTGACTCACAGCAGAACGGCCATAAGGTGCCAAGGCAGCATTAGACCCATGGAGACATGTCGGCTGGAGGACGATGTATTGAATCGGGACGCGATTTGAGTGATCCATCGTCATTAGGTGGCCCTGAACGTTACAATTCACTATCAGTTTTTCGTCCGATTCGAAAATCTTTGACTCACAGCAGAACGGCCATAAGGTGCCCGAGGTAGCAATAGACCCATGGAGACAAGTCTGCTGGAGGACGATGTGTTGAATTGGGACGCAATTTGAGTGTTCCATCGTCATTAGGAGGCCCTGAAAGTTACAATTCACTATCAGTTTTTCGTCCGATTCCAAAATCTTTGACTCACAGCAGAACGGCCATAAGGTGCCCGAGGCAGCAATAGACCCATGGAGATAAGTCGGCTGGTGGACGATGTATTGAATCGGGACGCAATTTGAGTGTTCCATCGTCATTAGGAGGCCCTGAACGTTACAATTCACTATCAGTTTTTCGTCCGATTCGAAAATCTTTGAGTCACAGCAGGCCTGCCATAAGGTGCCCGAGGCAGCAATAGACCCATGGAGACAAGTCTGCTGGAGGACGATGTATTGAATCGGGACGCAATTTGAGTGATCCTTCGTCATTAGGTGGCCCTGAACGTTACAATTCACTATCAGTTTTTCATCCCATTCTATAATCTAGACTCACAGCAGAACGGCCATAAGGTGCCCGAGGCAGCAATAGTCCCATGGAGTCAAGTCGGCTAGTGGACGATGTACTGAATCGGGACGCAATTTGTGTGGTCCATCGTCATTAGGTGGCCCTGAATGTTACAAATCACTATCAGTTTTTCGTCCGATTCGAAAATCTTTGACTCACAGCAGAACGGCCATAAGGTGCCCGAGGCAGCAATAGACCCATGAAGTCAAGTCTGCTGGCGGACGATGTATTGAATCAGGACGCAATTTGAGTGATCCATCGTCATTAGGTGGCCCTGAACGTTACAATTCACTATCAGTTTTTCGTCCCATTCGATTATCTAGACTCACAGCAGAACGGCCATAAGGTGCCCGAGGCAGCAATAGACCCATGGAGACAAGTCGGCTGGGGACGATGTATTGAATCGGGACGCAATTTGAGTGATCCATCGTCATTAGGTGGCCCTGAACGTTACAATTCACTATCAGTTTTTCGTCCCATTCGATAATCTAGATTCACAGCAGAACGGCCATTAGATGCCCGAGGCAGCAATAGACCCATGGAGTCAAGTGGGCTGGAGGACGATGTATTGTATCGGGACACAATTTGAGTGATCCATCGTCATTAGGTGGCCCTGAACGTTACAATTCACTATCAGTTTTTCGTCCCATTCGATAATCTAGACTCACAGCAGAACGGCCATAAGGTGCCCGAGGCAGCAATAGTCCCATGGAGTCAAGTCGGCTGGGGACGATGTATTGAATCGGGACGCAATTTGAGTGATCCATCGTCATTAGGTGGCCCTGAACGTTACAATTCACTATCAGTTTTTCGTCCCATTCGATAATCTAGATTCACAGCAGAACGTCCATAAGGTGCCCGAGGCAGCAATAGACCCATGGAGTCAACTCGGCTGGAGGACGATGTATTGAATCGGGACGCAATTTGCGTGGTCCATCGTCATTAGGTGGCCATGAACGTTACAATTCACTATCAGTTTTTCGTCCGATTCGAAAATCTTTGACTCACAGCAGAACGGCCATTAGGTGCCCGAGGCAGCAATCGACCCATGGAGACAAGTCTGCTGGAGGACGATGTATTGAATCGGGACGCAATTTGAGTGATCCATCGTCATTAGGAGGCCCTGAACGTTACAATTCACTATCAGTTTTTCGTCCCATTCGATAATCTAGACTCACAGCAGAACGGCCATAAGGTGCCCGAGGCAGCAATAGACCCATGGAGTCAAGTCGGCTGGAGGACGATGTATTGATTCGGGACGCAATTTGAGTGATCCATCGTCATTAGGAGGCCCTGAGCGTTACAATTCACTATCAGTTTTTCGTCCGATTCGATAATCTAGACTCACAGCAGAACGGCCATAAGGTGCCCGAGGCAGCAATAGACCCACGGAGTCAAGTCGGCTGGAGGACGATGTATTGAATCGGGACGCAATTTGAGAGATCCATCGTCATTAGGTGGCCCTGAACGTTACAATTCACTATCAGTTTTTCGTCCCATTCGATAATCTAGACTCACAGCAGAACGGCCATAAGGTGCCCGAGGCAGCAATAGACCCATGGAGACAAGTCGGCTGGGGACGATGTATTGAATCGGGACGCAATTTGAGTGATCCATCGTCATTAGGTGGCCCTGAACGTTACAATTCACTATCAGTTTTTCGTCCCATTCGATAATCTAGATTCACAGCAGAACGGCCATAAGGTGCCCGAGGCAGCAATAGACCCATGGAGTCAACTCGGCTGGAGGACGATGTATTGAATCGGGACGCAATTTGAGTGATCCATCGTCATTAGGAGGCCCTGAACGTTACAATTCACTATCAGTTTTTTTTCCCATTCGATTATCTAGACTCACAGCAGAACGGCCATAAGGTGCCCGAGGCAGCAATAGACCCATGGAGTCAAGTCGGCTGGAGGACGATGTATTGAATCGGGACGCAATTTGAGTGATCCATCGTCATTAGGAGGCCCTGAACGTTACAATTCACTATCAGTTTTTTGTCCCATTCGATAATCTAGACTCACAGCAGAACTGCCATAAGGTGCCCGAGGCAGCAATAGACCCATGGAGTCAAGTCGGCATGAGGACGATGTATTGAATCGCGACGCAATTTGAGTGATCCATCGTCATTAGGTGGCCCTGAACGTTACAATTCACTATCAGTTTTTCGTCCGATTCGAAAATCTTTGACTCACAGCAGAACGGCCATAAGGTGCCCGAGGCAGCAATAGACCCATGAAGTCAAGTCTGCTGGAGGACGATGTATTGAATCGGGACGCAATTTTAGTGTTCCATCGTCATTAGGAGGCCCTGAACGTTACAATTCACTATCAGTTTTTCGTCCGATTCGAAAATCTTTGACTCACAGCAGAACGGCCATAAGGTGCCCGAGGCAGCAATAGACCCATGGAGACAAGTCGGCTGGTGGACGATGTATTGAATCGGGACGCAATTTGAGTGTTCCATCGTCATTAGGAGGCCCTGAACGTTACAATTCACTATCAGTTTTTCGTCCGATTCGAAAATCTTTGAGTCACAGCTGAACGGCCATAAGGTGCCCGAGGCTGCAATAGACCCATGGAGACAGTCTGCTGGAGGACAATGTATTGAATCGGGACGCAATTTGAGTGATCAATCGTCATTAGGTGGCCCTGAACGTTACAATTCACTATCAGTTTTTCGTCCGATTCGAAAGTCTTTGACTCACAGCAGAACGGCCATAAGGTGCCAAGGCAGCAATAGACCCATGGAGACATGTCGGCTGGAGGACGATGTATTGAATCGGGACGCGATTTGAGTGATCCATCGTCATTAGGTGGCCCTGAACGTTACAATTCACTATCAGTTTTTCGTCCGATTCGAAAATCTTTGACTCACAGCAGAACGGCCATAAGGTGCCCGAGGCAGCAATAGACCCATGAAGTCAAGTCTGCTGGAGGACGATGTATTGAATCAGGACGCAATTTGAGTGATCCATCGTCATTAGGTGGCCCTGAACGTTACAATTCACTATCAGTTTTTCGTCCCATTCGATAATCTAGACTCACAGCAGAACGGCCATAAGGTGCCCGAGGCAGCAATAGACCCATGGAGACAAGTCGGCTGGGGACGATGTATTGAATCGGGACGCAATTTGAGTGATCCATCGTCATTAGGTGGCCCTGAACGTTACAATTCACTATCAGTTTTTCGTCCCATTCGATAATCTAGATTCACAGCAGAACGGCCATAAGGTGCCCGAGGCAGCAATAGACCCATGGAGTCAAGTCGGCTGGAGGACGATGTATTGAATCGGGACGCAATTTGAGTGATCCATCGTCATTAGGAGGCCCTGAACGTTAAAATTCACTATCAGTTTTTTGTCCCATTCGATAATCTAGACTCACAGCAGAACGGCCATAAGGTGCCCGAGGCAGCAATAGACCCATGGAGTCAAGTCGGCTGGAGGACGATGTATTGAATCGGGACGCAATTTGAGTGATTCATCGTCATTAGGTGGCCCTGAACGTTACAATTCACTATCAGTTTTTCGTCCGATTCGAAAATCTTTGACTCACAGCAGAACGGCCATAAGGTGCCCGAGGCAGCAATAGACCCATGAAGTCAAGTCTGCTGGAGGACGATGTATTGAATCGGGACGCAATTTTAGTATTCCATCGTCATTAGGAGGCCCTGAACGTTACAATTCACTATCAGTTTTTCGTCCGATTCGAAAATCTTTGACTCACAGCAGAACGGCCATAAGGTGCCCGAGGCAGCAATAGACCCATGGAGACAAGTCGGCTGGTGGACGATGTATTGAATCGGGACGCAATTTGAGTGTTCCATCGTCATTAGGAGGCCCTGAGCGTTACAATTCACTATCAGTTTTTCGTCCGATTCGAAAATCTTTGAGTCACAGCTGAACGGCCATAAGGTGCCCGAGGCTGCAATAGACCCATGGAGACAGTCTGCTGGAGGACAATGTATTGAATCGGGACGCAATTTGAGTGAACAATCGTCATTAGGTGGCCCTGAACGTTACAATTCACTATCAGTTTTTCGTCCGATTCGAAAATCTTTGACTCACAGCAGAACGGCCATAAGGTGCCAAGGCAGCAATAGACCCATGGAGACATGTCGGCTGGAGGACGATGTATTGAATCGGGACGCGATTTGAGTGATCCATCGTCATTAGGTGGCCCTGAACGTTACAATTCACTATCAGTTTTTCGTCCGATTCGAAAATCTTTGACTCACAGCAGAACGGCCATAAGGTGCCCGAGGTAGCAATAGACCCATGGAGACAAGTCTGCTGGAGGACGATGTATTGAATTGGGACGCAATTTGAGTGTTCCATCGTCATTAGGAGGCCCTGAAAGTTACAATTCACTATCAGTTTTTCGTCCGATTCCAAAATCTTTGACTCACAGCAGAACGGCCATAAGGTGCCCGAGGCAGCAATAGACCCATGGAGACAAGTCGGCTGGTGGACGATGTATTGAATCGGGACGCAATTTGAGTGTTCCATCGTCATTAGGAGGCCCTGAACGTTACAATTCACTATCAGTTATTCGTCCGATTCGAAAATCTTTGAGTCACAGCAGGCCTGCCATAAGGTGCCCGAGGCAGCAATCGACCCATGGAGACAAGTCTGCTGGAGGACGATGTATTGAATCGGGACGTAATTTGAGTGATGCATCGTCATTAGGTGGCCCTGAAAGTTACAATTCACTATCAGTTTTTCGTCCGATTCGAAAATCTTTGACTCACAGCAGAACGGCCATAAGGTGCCCGAGGCAGCAATAGACCCATGAAGTCAAGTCTGCTGGAGGACGATGTATTGAATCAGGACGCAATTTGAGTGATCCATCGTCATTAGGTGGCCCTGAACGTTACAATTCACTATCAGTTTTTCGTCCCATTCGATTATCTAGACTCACAGCAGAACGGCCATAAGGTGCCCGAGGCAGCAATAGACCCATGGAGTCAAGTCGGCTGGAGGACGATGTATTGAATCGGGACGCAATTTTAGTGTTCCATCGTCATTAGGAGGCCCTGAACGTTACAATTCACTATCAGTTTTTCGTCCGATTCGAAAATCTTTGAGTAACAGCTGAACGGCCATAAGGTGCCCGAGGCTGCAATAGACCCATGGAGACAGTCTGCTGGAGGACAATGTATTGAATCGGGACGCAATTTGAGTGATCCATCGTCATTAGGTGGCCTTGAACGTTACAATTCACTATCAGTTTTTCGTCCGATTCGAAAATCTTTGACTCACAGCAGCACGGCCATAAGGTGCCAAGGCAACACTAGACCCATGGAGACATGTCGGCTGGAGGACGATGTATTGAATCGGGACGCAATTTGAGTGATCCATCGTCATTAGGTGGCCCTGAACGTTACAATTCACTATCAGTTTTTCGTCCGATTCGAAAATCTTTGAGTCACAGCAGAAAGGCCATAAGGTGCCCGAGGCAGCAATAGACCCATGGAGACAAGTCTGCTGGAGGACGATGTATTGAATCAGGACGCAATTTGAGTGATCCATCGTCATTAGGTGGCCCAGAACGCTACAATTCACTATCAGTTTTTCGTTCCATTCGATATTCTAGACTCACAGGAGAACGGCCATAAGGTGCCCGCGGCAGCAATAGACACATGGAGACAAGTCGGCTGGGCACGATGTATTGAATCGGGACGCAATTTGAGTGTTCCATCGTCATTAGGAGGCCCTGAACGTTACAATTCACTATCAGTTTTTCGTCCGATTTGAAAATCTTTGACTCACAGCAGAACGGCCATAAGGTGCCCGAGGCAGCAATAGACCCATGGAGACAAGTCTGCTGGAGGACGATGTATTGAATCGGGACGAATTTGAGTGATCCATTGTCATTAGGTGGCCCTGAAAGTGACAATTCACTATCAGTATTTCGTCCGATTCGAAAATCTTTGACTCACAGCAGAACGGCCATAAGGTGCCCGAGGCAGCAATAGACCCATGAAGTCAAGTCTGCTGGAGGACGATGTATTGATTCAGGACGCAATTTGAGTGATCCATCGTCATTAGGTGGCCGTGAACGTTACAATTCACTATCAGATTTTCGTCACATTCGATAATCTAGACTCACAGCAGAACGGGCATAAGGTGCCCGAGGCAGCAATAGACCCATGGGGACAAGGCGGCTGGAGGACGATGTATTGAATCGGGACGCAATTTGAGTGTTCCATCGTCATTAGGAGGCCCTGAACGTTACAATTCACTATCAGTTTTTCGTCCCATTCGATAATCTAGATTCACAGCAGAACGGCCATTAGGTGCCCGAGGCAGCAATAGACCCATGGAGTCAAGTGGGCTGGAGGACGATGTATTGTATCGGGACACAATTTGAGTGATCCATCGTCATTAGGTGGCCCTGAACGTTACAATTCACTATCAGTTTTTCGTCCCATTCGATAATCTAGACTCACAGCAGAACGGCCATAAGGTGCCCGAGGCAGCAATAGACCCATGAAGTCAAGTCTGCTGGAGGACGATGTATTGAATCGGGACGCAATTTTAGTGTTCCATCGTCATTAGGAGGCCCTGAACGTTACAATTCACTATCAGTTTTTCGTCCGATTCGAAAATCTTTGAGTCACAGCTGAACGGCCATAAGGTGCCCGAGGCTGCAATAGACCCATGGAGACAGTCTGCTGGAGGACAATGTATTGAATCGGGACGCAATTTGAGTGATCCATCGTCATTAGGTGGCCTTGAACGTTACAATTCACTATCAGTTTTTCGTCCCATTCGATAATCTAGACTCACAGCAGAACGGCCATAAGATGCCCGAGGCAGCAATAGACCCCCTGAACGTTACAATTCACTATCAGTTTTTCGTCCGATTCGAAAATCTTTGAGTCACAGCAGGCCTGCCATAAGGTGCCCGTGGCAGCAATAGACCCATGGAGACAAGTCTGCTGGAGGACGATGTATTGAATCGGGACGCAATTTGAGTGATCCATCGTCATTAGGTGGCCCTGAACGTTACAATTCACTATCAGTTTTTCATCCCATTCTATAATCTAGACTCACAGCAGAACGGCCATAAGGTGCCCGAGGCAGCAATAGTCCCATGGAGTCAAGTCGGCTGGGGACGATGTATTGAATCGGGACGCAATTTGAGTGATCCATCGTCATTAGGTGGCCCTGAACGTTACAATTCACTATCAGTTTTTCGTCCCATTCGATAATCTAGATTCACAGCAGAACGGCCATAAGGTGCCCGAGGCAGCAATAGACCCATGGAGTCAACTCGGCTGGAGGACGATGTATTGAATCGGGACGCAATTTGCGTGGTCCATCGTCATCAGGTGGCCCTGAATTTTACAATTCACTATCAGTTTTTCGTCCGATTCGAAAATCTTTGAGTCACAGCAGGCCTGCCATAAGGTGCCCGAGGCAGCAATAGACCCATGGAGACAAGTCTGCTGGAGGACGATGTATTGAATCGGGACGCAATTTGAGTGATCCATCGTCATTCGGTGGCCCTGAACGTTACAATTCACTATCATTTTTCATCCCATTCTATAATCTAGACTCACAGCAGAACGGCCATAAGGTGCCCGAGGCAGCAATAGTCCCATGGAGTCAAGTCGGCTAGTGGACGATGTACTGAATCGGGACGCAATTTGTGTGGTCCAACGTCATTAGGTGGCCCTGAATGTTACAAATCACTATCAGTTTTTCGTCCGATTCGAAAATCTTAGACTCACAGCAGAACGGCCATAAGGTGCCCGAGGCAGCAATAGACCCATGGAGACAAGTCTGCTGGAGGACGATGTATTGAATCAGGACGCAATTTGAGTGATCCATCGTCATTAGGTGGCCCTGAACGTTACAATTCACTATCAGTTTTTCGTCCCATTCGATAATCTAGACTCACAGCAGAACGGGCATAAGGTGCCCGAGGCAGCAATAGACCCATGGAAACAAGTCGGCTGGAGGACGATGTATTGAATCGGGACGCAATTTGAGTGATCCATCGTCATTAGGAGGCCCTGAACGTTACAATTCACTATCAGTTTTTTGTCCCATTCGATAATCTAGACTCACAGCAGAACGGCCATAAGGTGCCCGAGGCAGCAATAGACCCATTGAGACAAGTCTGCTGGAGGACGATGTATTGAATCGGGACGCAATTTGAGTGTTCCATCGTCATTAGGAGGCCCTGAACGTTACAATTCACTATCAGTTTTTCGTCCGATTCGAAAATCTTTGAGTCACAGCAGGACTGCCATTAAGGTGCCCGAGGCAGCAATTGACCAATGGATCCAAGTCCGCTGGAGGACGATGTATTGAATCGGGACGCAATTTGAGTGATCCATCGTCATTAGGAGGCCCTGAACGTAACAATTTACTATCAGTTTTTCGTCCGATTCGAAAATCTTTGACTCAGAGCAGAACGGCCATAAGGTGCCCGAGGCAGCAATAGACCCATGGAGACAAGTCGGCTGGAGGACGATGTATTGAATCGGGACGCAATTTGAGTGATCCATCGTCATTAGGTTGCCCTGAAAGTTACAATTCACTATCAGTTTTTCATCCCATTCTATAATCTAGACTCACAGCAGAACGGCCATAAGGTGCCCGAATCAGCAATAGTCCCATGGAGTCAAGTCGGCTAGTGGACGATGTACTGAATCGGGACGCAATTTGTGTGGTCCATCGTCATTAGGTGGCCCTGAATGTTACAAATCACTATCAGTTTTTCGTCCGATTCGAAAATCTTAGACTCACAGCAGAACGGCCATAAGGTGCCCGAGGCAGCAATCGACCCATGGAGACAAGTCTGCTGGAGGACGATGTATTGAATCGGGACGCAATTTGAGTGATCCATTGTCATTAGGTGGCCCTGAAAGTTACAATTCACTATCAGTATTTCGTCCGATTCGAAAATCTTTGACTCACAGCAGAACGGCCATAAGGTGCCCGAGGCAGCAATAGACCCATGAAGTCAAGTGTGCTGGAGGACGATGTATTGAATCAGGACGCAATTTGAGTGATCCATCGTCATTAGGTGGCCCTGAACGTTACAATTCACTATCAGTTTTTCGTCCCATTCGATAATCTAGACTCACAGCAGAACGGCCATAAGGTGCCTGAGGTAGCAATAGACCCATGGAGACAAGTCGGCTGGAGGACGATGTATTGAATCGGGACGCAATTTGAGTGATCAATCGTCATTAGGAGTCCCTGAACGTTACAATTCACTATCAGTTTTTTGTCCTATTCGATAATCTAGACTCACAGCAGAACGGCCATAAGGTGTCCGGGGCAGCAATAGACCCATGGAGACAAGTCTGCTGGAGGACGATGTATTGAATCGGGACGCAATTTGAGTGATCCATCGTCATTTGGTGGCCCTGAACGTTACAATTCACTATCAGTTTTTCGTCCCATTCGATAATCTAGATTCACAGCAGAACGGCCATAAGGTGCCCGAGGCAGCAATGGACCCATGGAGTCAAGTCGGCTGGAGGACGATGTATTGAATCGGGACGCAATTTGAATGATCCATCGTCATTAGGTGGCCCTGAACGTTACAATTCACTATCAGTTTTTCGTCCCATTCGATAATCTAGACTCACAGCAGAACGGCCATAAGGTGCCAGAGGCAGCAATAGACCCATGGAGACAAGTCTGCTGGAGGACGATGTATTGAATCGGGACGCAATTTGAGTGTTCCATCGTCATTAGGAGGCCCTGAACGTTACAATTCACTATCAGTTTTTCTTCCGATTCGAAAATCTTTGAGTCTCAGCAGGCCTGCCATAAGGTGCCCGAGGCAGCAATAGACCCATGGAGACAAGTCTGCTGGAGGACGATGTATTGAATCGGGACGCAATTTGAGTGATCCATCGTCATTAGGTGGCCCTGAACGTTACAATTCACTATCAGTTTTTCATCCCATTCTATAATCTAGACTCACAGCAGAACGGCCATAAGGTGCCCGAGGCAGCAATAGTCCCATGGAGTCAAGTCGGCTGGGGACGATGTATTGAATCGGGACGCAATTTGAGTGATCCATCGTCATTAGGTGGCCCTGAACGTTACAATTCACTATCAGTTTTTCGTCCCATTCGATAATCTAGATTCACAGCAGAACGGCCATAAGGTGCCCGAGGCAGCAATAGACCCATGGAGTCAACTCGGCTGGAGGACGATGTATTGAATCGGGCCGCAATTTGCGTGGTCCATCGTCATTAGGTGGCCCTGAATTTTACAATTCACTATCAGTTTTTCGTCCGATTCGAAAATTTTTGAGTCACAGCAGGCCTGCCATTAGGTGCCCGAGGCAGCAATAGACCCATGGAGACAAGTCTGCTGGAGGACGATGTATTGAATCGGGACGCAATTTGAGTGATCCATCGTCATTCGGTGGCCCTGAACGTTACAATTCACTATCAGTTTTTCATCCCATTCTATAATCTAGACTCACAGCAGAACGGCCATAAGGTGCCCGAGGCAGCAATAGTCCCATGGAGTCAAGTCGGCTAGTGGACGATGTACTGAATCGGGACGCAATTTGTGTGGTCCATCGTCATTAGGTGGCCCTGAATGTTACAAATCACTATCAGTTTTTCGTCCGATTCGAAAATCTTAGACTCACAGCAGAACGGCCGTAAGGTGCCCGAGGCAGCAATAGACCCATGGAGACAAGTCTGCTGGAGGACGATGTATTGAATCGGGACGCAATTTGAGTGATCCATTGTCATTAGGTGGCCCTGAAAGTGACAATTCACTATCAGTATTTCGTCCGATTCGAAAATCTTTGACTCACAGCAGAACGGCCATAAGGTGCCCGAGGCAGCAATAGACCTATGAAGTCAAGTCTGCTGGAGGACGATGTATTGAATCAGGACGCAATTTGAGTGATCCATCGTCATTAGGTGGCCCTGAACGTTACAATTCACTATCAGTTTTTCGTCCCATTCGATAATCTAGACTCACAGCAGAACGGGCATAAGGTGCCCGAGGCAGCAATAGACCCATGGAGACAAGTCGGCTGGAGGACGATGTATTGAATCGGGACGCAATTTGAGTGTTCCATCGTCATTAGGAGGCCCTGAACGTTACAATTCACTATCAGTTTTTCGTCCGATTCGAAAATCTTTGACTCACAGCAGGACTGCCATTAAGGTGCCCGAGGCAGCAATTGACCAATGGAGACAAGTCCGCTGGAGGACGATGTATTGAATCGGGACGCAATTTGAGTGATCCGTCGTCATTAGGAGGCCCTGAACGTAACAATTTACTATCAGTTTTTCGTCCGATTCGAAAATCTTTGACTCAGAGCAGAACGGCCATAAGGTGCCCGAGGCAGCAATAGACCCATGGAGACAAGTCGGCTGGAGGACGATGTATTGAATCGGGACGCAATTTGAGTGATCCATCGTCATTAGGTTGCCCTGAAAATTACAATTCACAATCAGTTTTTCATCCCATTCCATAATCTAGACTCACAGCAGAACGGCCATAAGGTGCCCGAATCAGCAATAGTCCCATGGAGTCAAGTCGGCTGGAGGACGATGTATTGAATCAGGACGCAATTTGAGTGATCCATCGTCATTAGGTGGCCCTGAACGTTACAATTCACTATCAGGTTTTCGTCCCATTCGATAATCTAGACTCACAGCAGAACGGCCATAAGGTGCCTGAGGCAGCAATAGACCCATGGAGACAAGTCGGCTGGAGGACGATGTATTGAATCGGGACGCAATTTGAGTGATCAATCGTCATTAGGAGTCCCTGAACGTTACAATTCACTATCAGTTTTTTGTCCTATTCGATAATCTAGACTCACAGCAGAACGGCCATAAGGTGCCCGGGGCAGCAATAGACCCATGGAGACAAGTCTGCTGGAGGACGATGTATTGAATCGGGACGCAATTTGAGTGTTCCATCGTCATTAGGAGGCCCTGAACGTTACAATTCACTATCAGTTTTTCGTCCGATTCGAAAATCTTTGAGTCACAGCAGGACTGCCATTAAGGTGCCCGAGGCAGCAATAGACCAATGGAGACAAGTCCGCTGGAGGACGGTGTATTGAATCGGGACGCAATTTGAGTGTTCCATCGTCATTAGGAGGCCCTGAACGTAACAATTTACTATCAGTTTTACGTCCGATTCGAAAATCTTTGACTCAGAGCAGAACGGCCATAAGGTGCCCGAGGCAGCAATAGACCCATGGAGACAAGTCGGCTGCAGGACGATGTATTGAATCGGGACGCAATTTGAGTGATCCATCGTCATTAGGTTGCCCTGAAAGTTACAATTCACTATCAGTTTTTCGTCCGATTCGAAAATCTTTGACTCACAGCAGAACGGCCATAAGGTGCCCGAGGCAGCAATAGATCCATGGAAACAAGTCTGCTGGAGGACGATATATTGAATCGGGACGCAATTTGAGTGATCCATCGTCATTAGGTGGCCCTGAACGTTACAATTCACTATCAGTTTTTCGTCCCATTCGATAATCTAGACTCACAGCAGAACGGCCATAAGGTGCCTGAGGCAGCAATAAACCCATGGAGTCAGGTCGGCTGGAGGACGATGTACTGAATCGGGACGCAATTTGTGTGGTCCATCGTCATTAGGTGGCCCTGAATGTTACAATTCACTATCAGTTTTTCGTCCGATTCGAAAATCTTTGACTCACAGCAGAACGGCCATAAGGTGCCCGAGGCAGCAATAGACCCATGGAGACAAGTCTGCTGGAGGACGATGTATTGAATCGGGACGCAATTTGAGTGTTCCATCGCCATTAGGAGGCCCTGAACGTTACAATTCACTATCAGTTTTTCGTCCGATTCGAAAATCTTTGAGTCACAGCAGGCCTGCCATAAGGTGCCCGAGGCAGCAATAGACCCATGGAGACAAGTCTGCTGGAGGACGATGTATTAAATCGGGACGCAATTTGAGTGATCCATCGTCATGAGGTGGCCCTGAACGTTACAATTCACTATCAGTTTTTCGTCCGATTCGAAAATCTTTGACTCACAGCAGAACGGCCATAAGGTGCCCGAGGCAGCAATAGACCCATGAAGTCAAGTCTGCTGGAGGACGATGTATTGAATCAGGACGCAATTTGAGTGATCCATCGTCATTAGGTGGCCCTGAACGTTACAATTCACTATCAGTTTTTCGTCCCATTCGATAATCTAGACTCACAGCAGAACGGCCATAAGGTGCCCGAGGCAGCAATAGACCCTTGGAGACAAGTCGGCTGGGGACGATGTATTGAATCGGGACGCAATTTGAGTAATCCATCGTCATTAGGTGGCCCTGAACGTTACAATTCACTATCAGTTTTTCGTCCCATTCGATAATCTAGATTCACAGCAGAACGGCCATAAGGTGCCCGAGGTAGCAATAGTCCCATGGAGTCAAGTCGGCTAGTGGACGATGTACTGAATCGGGACGCAATTTGTGTGGTCCATCGTCATTAGGTGGCCCTGAATGTTACAAATCACTATCAGTTTTTCGTCCGATTCGAAAATCTTAGACTCACAGCAGAACGGCCATAAGGTGCCCGAGGCAGCAATAGACCCATGGAGACAAGTCGGCTGGAGGACGATGTATTGAATCGGGACGCAATTTGAGTGTTCCATCGTCATTAGGAGGCCCTGAACGTTACAATTCACTATCAGTTTTTCGTCCGATTCGAAAATCTTTGACTCACAGCAGGACTGCCATTAAGGTGCCCGAGGCAGCAATTGACCAATGGAGACAAGTCGGCTGGAGGACGATGTATTGAATCGGGACGCAATTTGAGTGATCCATCGTCATTAGGTTGCCCTGAAAATTACAATTCACAATCAGTTTTTCATCCCATTCCATAATCTAGACTCACAGCAGAACGGCCATAAGGTGCCCGAGGAGCAAAAGACCTATGAAGTCAAGTCTGCTGGAGGACGATGTATTGAATCAGGACGCAATTTGAGTGATCCATCGTTATTAGGAGGCCCTGAACGTAACAATTTACTATCAGTTTTTCGTCCGATTCGAAAATCTTTGACTCAGAGGAGAACGGCCATAAGGTGCCCGAGGCAGCAATAGACCCATGGAGACAAGTCGGCTGGAGGACGATGTATTGAATCGGGACGCAATTTGAGTGATCAATCGTCATTAGGTTGCCCTGAAAATTACAATTCACAATCAGTTTTTCATCCCATTCCATAATCTAGACTCACAGCAGAACGGCCATAAGGTGCCCGAATCAGCAATAGTCCCATGGAGTCAAGTCGGCTGGAGGACGATGTATTGAATCAGGACGCAATTTGAGTGATCCATCGTCATTAGGTGGCCCTGAACGTTACAATTCACTATCAGGTTTTCGTCCCATTCGATAATCTAGACTCACAGCAGAACGGCCATAAGGTGCCAGAGGCAGCAATAGACCCATGGAGACAAGTCCTCTGGAGGACGATGTATTGAATCGGGACGCAATTTGAGTGATCAATCGTCATTAGGTGGCCCTGAACGTTACAATTCACTATCAGTTTTTTGTCCTATTCGATAATCTAGACTCACAGCAGAACGGCCATAAGGTGCCCGGGGCAGCAATAGACCCATGGAGACAAGTCTGCTGGAGGACGATGTATTGAATCGGGACGCAATTTGAGTGTTCCATCGTCATTAGGAGGCCCTGAACGTTACAATTCACTATCAGTTTTTCGTCCGATTCGAAAATCTTTGAGTCACAGCAGGACTGCCATTAAGGTGCCCGAGGCAGCAATAGACCAATGGAGACAAGTCCGCTGGACGACGGTGTATTGAATCGGGACGCAATTTGAGTGTTCCATCGTCATTAGAAGGCCCTGAACGTAACAATTTACTATCAGTTTTTCGTCCGATTCGAAAATCTTTGACTCAGAGCAGAACGGCCATAAGGTGCCCGAGGCAGCAATAGACCCATGGAGACAAGTCGGCTGCAGGACGATGTATTGAATCGGGACGCAATTTGAGTGATCCATCGTCATTAGGTTGCCCTGAAAGTTACAATTCACTATCAGTTTTTCGTCCGATTCGAAAATCTTTGACTCACAGCAGAACGGCCATAAGGTGCCCGAGGCAACAATAGACCCATGGAAACAAGTCTGCTGGAGGACGATATATTGAATCGGGACGCAATTTGAGTGATCCATCGTCATTAGGTGGCCCTGAACGTTACAATTCACTATCAGTTTTTCGTCCCATTCGATAATCTAGACTCACAGCAGAACGGCCATAAGGTGCCTGAGGCAGCAATAAACCCATGGAGTCAGGTCGGCTGGAGGACGATGTACTGAATCGGGACGCAATTTGTGTGGTCCATCGTCATTAGGTGGCCCTGAATGTTACAATTCACTATCAGTTTTTCGTCCGATTCGAAAATCTTTGACTCACAGCAGAACGGCCATAAGGTGCCCGAGGCAGCAATAGACCCATGGAGACAAGTCTGCTGGAGGACGATGTATTGAATCGGGACGCAATTTGAGAGTTCCATCGTCATTAGGAGGCCCTGAACGTTACAATTCACTATCAGTTTTTCGTCCGATTCGAAAATCTTTGAGTCACAGCAGGCCTGCCATAAGGTGCCCGAGGCAGCAATAGACCCATGGAGACAAGTCTGCTGGAGGACGATGTATTGAATCGGGACGCAATTTGAGTGATCCATCGTCATGAGGTGGCCCTGAACGTTACAATTCACTATCAGTTTTTCGTCCGATTCGAAAATCTTTGACTCACAGCAGAACGGCCATAAGGTGCCCGAGGCAGCAATAGACCCATGAAGTCAAGTCTGCTGGAGGACGATGTATTGAATCAGGACGCAATTTGAGTGACCCATCGTCATTAGGTGGCCCTGAACGTTACAATTCACTATCAGTTTTTCGTCCCATTCGATAATCTAGACTCACAGCAGAACGGCCATAAGGTGCCCGAGGCAGCAATAGACCCTTGGAGACAAGTCGGCTGGGGACGATGTATTGAATCGGGACGCAATTTGAGTAATCCATCGTCATTAGGTGGCCCTGAACGTTACAATTCACTATCAGTTTTTCGTCCCATTCGATAATCTAGATTCACAGCAGAACGGCCATAAGGTGCCCGAGGCTGCAATAGACCCATGGAGTCAACTCGGCTGGAGGACGATGTATTGAATCGGGACGCAATTTGCGTGGTCCATCGTCATTTGGTGGCCCTGAATGTTACAATTCACTATCAGTTTTTCGTCCGATTCGAAAATCTTTGACTCACAGCAGAACGGCCATTAGGTGCCCGAGGCAGCAATCGACCCATGGAGACAAGTCTGCTGGGGGACGATGTATTTAATCGGGACGCAATTTGAGTGATCCATCGTCATTAGGAGGCCCTGAACGTTACAATTCACTTTCAGTTTTTCGTCCCATTCGATAATCTAGACTCACAGCAGAACGGCCATAAGGTGACCGAGGCAGCAATAGACCCATGGAGTCAAGTCGGCTGGAGGACGATGTATTGAATCGGGACGCAATTTGAGTGATCCATCGTCATTAGGAGGCCCTGAACGTTACAATTCACTATTAGTTTTTCGTCCCATTCGATAATCTAGACTCACAGCAGAACGGCCATAAGGTGCCCGAGGCAGCAATAGACCCATGGAGTCAAGTCGGCTGGAGGACGATGTATTGAATCGGGACGCAATTTGAGAGATCCATCGTCATTAGGTGGCCCTGAACGTTACAATTCACTATCAGTTTTTCGTCCCATTCGATAATCTAGACTCACAGCAGAACGGCCATAAGGTGCCCGAGGTAGCAATAGACCCATGGAGACAAGTCTGCTGGAGGACGATGTATTGAATCGGGACGCAATTTGAGTGATCCATCGTCATTAGGAGGCCCTGAACGTTACAATTCACTATCAGTTTTTTGTCCCATTCGATAATCTAGACTCACAGCAGAACGGCCATAAGGTGCCCGAGGCAGCAATGGACACATGGAGTCAAGTCGGCTGGAGGACGATGTATTGAATCGGGACGCAATTTGAGTGATCCATCGTCATTAGGTGGCCCTGAACGTTACAATTCACTATCAGTTTTTCGTCCGATTCGAAAATCTTTGACTCACAGCAGAACGGCCATAGAGTGCCCGAGGCTACAATAGACGCATGGAGACAAGTCTGCTGGAGGACGATGTATCGAATCGGGACGCAATTTGAGTGTTCCATCGTCATTAGGAGGCCCTGAAAGTTACAATTCACTATCAGTTTTTCGTCCAATTCGAAAATCTTTGAGTCACAGCAGGCCTGCCATAAGGTGCCCGAGGCAGCAATAGACCCATGGAGACAAGTCTGCTGGAGGACGATGTATTGAATCGGGACGCAATTTGAGTGATCCATCGTCATGAGGTAGCCCTGAACGTTACAAATCACTATCAGTTTTTCATCCCATTCTGTAATCTAGACTCACAGCAGGACGGCCATAAGGTGAACGAGGCAGCAATAGTCCCATGGAGTCAAGTCGGCTGGGGACGATATATTGAATCGGGACACAATTTGAGTGATCCATCGTCATTAGGTGGCCCTGAACGTTACAATTCACTATCAGTTTTTCGTCCCATTCGATAATCTAGATTCACAGCAGGCCTGCCATAAGGTGCCCGAGGCAGCAATAGACCCATGGAGTCAACTCGGCTGGAGGACGATGTATTGAATCGGGACGCAATTTGCGTGGTCCATCGTCATTAGGTGGCCCTGAATGTTACAATTCAATATCAGTTTTTCGTCCGATTCGAAAATCTTTGACTCACAGCAGAACGGCCATAAGGTGCCCGAGGCAGCAATAGACCCATGGAGTCAAGTCGGCTGGAGGACGATGTATTGAATCGGGACGCAATTTGAGTGATCCATCGTCATTAGGAGGCCCTGAACGTTACAATTCACTATCAGTTTTTCGTCCCATTCGATAGTCTAGACTCACAGCAGAACGGCCATAAGGTGCCCGAGGCAGCAATAGACCCATGGAGTCAAGTCGGCTGGAGGACGATGTATTGAATCGGAACGCAATTTGAGAGATCCATCGTCATTAGGTGGCCCTGAACGTTACAATTCACTATCAGTTTTTCGTCCCATTCGATAATCTAGACTCACAGCAGAACGGCCATAAGGTGCCCGAGGCAGCAATAGACCCATGGAGTCAAGGCGGCTGGAGGACGATGTATTGAATCGGGACGCAATTTGAGTGATCCATCGTCATTAGGTGGCCCTGAACGTTACAATTCACTATCAGTTTTTCGTCCGATTCGAAAATCTTTGACTCACAGCAGAACGGCCATAAGGTGCCCGAGGCAGCAATAGACGCATGGAGACAAGTCTGCTGGAGGACGATGTATCGAATCGGGACGCAATTTGAGTGTTCCATCGTCATTAGGAGGCCCTGAACGTTACAATTCACTATCAGTTTTTCGTCCGATTCGAAAATCTTTGAGTCACAGCAGGCCTGCCATAAGGTGCCCGAGGCAGCAATAGACCCATGGAGACAAGTCTGCTGGAGGACGATGTATTGAATCGGGACGCAATTTGAGTGATCCTTCGTCATTAGGTGGCCCTGAACGTTACAATTCACTATCAGTTTTTCATCCCATTCTGTAAGCTAGACTCACAGCAGAACGGCCATATGGTGCCCGAGGCAGCAATAGACCCATGGAGACAAGTCTGCTGGAGGACGATGTATTGAATCGGGACGCAATTTGAGTGATCCATCGTCAATAGGAGGCCCTGAACGTTACAGTTCACTATCAGTTTTTTGTCCCATTCGATAATCTAGACTCACAGCAGAACGGCCATAAGGTGCCCGAGGCAGCAATAGACCCATGGAGTCAAGTCGGCTGGAGGACGATGTATTGAATCGGGACGCAATTTGAGTGATCCATCGTCATTAGGTGGCCCTGAACGTTACAATTCACTATCAGTTTTTCGTCCGATTCGAAAATCTTTGACTCACAGCAGAACGGCCATAAAGTGCCCGAGGCAGCAATAGACCCATAGAGTCAACTCGGCTGGAGGACGATGTATTGAATCGGGACGCAATTTGAGTGATCCATCGTCATTAGGTGGCCCTGAACGTTACAATTCACTATCAGTTTTTCGTCCGATTGGAAAATGTTTGACTCACAGCAGAACGGCCATTAGGTGCCCGAGTCAGCAATCGACCCATGGAGACAAGTCTGCTGGAGCACGATGTATCGAATCGGGACGCAATTTGAGTGTTCCATCGTCATTAGGAGGCCCTGAACGTTACAATTCACTATCAGTTTTTCGTCCGATTTGAAAATCTTTGAGTCACAGCAGAACGGCCATAAGGTGCCCGAGGCAGCAATAGAGCCATGGAGTCAAGTCGGCTGGAGGACGATGTATTGAATCGGGACGCAATTTGAGTGATCCATCGTCAATAGGAGGCCCTGAACGTTACAATTCACTATCAGTTTATCGTCCCATTCGATAATCTAGACTCACAGCAGAACGGCCATAAGGTGCCCGAGGCAGCAATAGACCCATGGAGTCAAGTCGGCTGGAGGACGATGTATTGAATCGGGACGCAATTTGAGAGATCCATCGTCATTAGGTGGCCCTGAACGTTACAATTCACTATCAGTTTTTCATCCCATTCTATAATCTAGACTCACAGCAGAACGGCCATAAGGTGCCCGAGGCAGCAATAGTCCCATGGTGTCAAGTCGGCTGGGGAAGATGTATTGAATCGGGACGCAATTTGAGTGATCCATCGTCATTAGGTGGCCCTGAACGTTACAATTCACTATCAGTTTTTCGTCCCATTCGATAATCTAGATTCACAGCGGAACGGCCATAAGGTGCCCGAGGCAGCAATAGACCCATGGAGTCAACTCGGCTGGAGGACGATGTATTGAATCGGGACGCAATTTGCGTGGTCCATCGTCATTAGGTGGCCCTGAATGTTACAATTCACTATCAGTTTTTCGTCCGATTCGAAAATCTTTGACTCACAGCAGAACGGCCATAAGGTGCCCGAGGCAGCAATAGACGCATGGAGACAAGTCTGCTGGAGGACGATGTATCGAATCGGGACGCAATTTGAGTGATCCATCGTCATTAGGAGGCCCTGAATGTTACAATTCACTATCAGTTTTTCGTCCCATTCGATACTCTAGACTCACAGCAGAACGGCCATAAGGTGCCCGAGGCAGCAATAGACGCATGGAGACAAGTCTGCTGGAGGACGATGTAATGAATCGGGACGCAATTTGAGTGTTCCATCGTCATTAGGAGGCCCTGAACGTTACAATTCACTATCAGTTTTTCGTCCGATTCGAAAATCTTTGAGTCACAGCAGGCCTGCCATAAGGTGCCCGAGGCAGCAATAGACCCATGGAGACAAGTCTGCTGGAGGACGATGTATTGAATCGGGACGCAATTTGATTGATCCATCGTCATTAGGTGGCCCTGAACGTTACAATTCACTATCAGTTTTTCATCCCATTCTATAATCTAGACTCACAGCAGAACGGCCATAAGGTGCCCGAGGCAGCAATAGTCCCATGGAGTCAAGTCAGCTAGTGGACGATGTACTGAATCGGGACGCAATTTGTGTGGTCCATCGTCATTAGGTGCCCTCAATGTTACAAATCACTATCACTTTTTCGTCCGATTCGAAAATCTTTGACTCACAGCAGAACGGCCATAAGGTGCCCGAGGCAGCAAGAGACCCATCTAGTCAACTCGGCTGGAGGACGATGTACTGAATCGGGACGCAATTTGCGTGGTCCATCGTCATTTGGTGGCCCTGAATGTTACAATTCACTATCAGTTTTTCGTCCCATTCGATAATCTAGACTCACAGCAGAACGGCCATAAGGTGCCCGAGGCAGCAATAGACCCATGGAGACAAGTCTGCTGGAGGACGATGTATTGAATCGGGACGCAATTTGAGTGATCCATCGTCATTAGGAGGCCCTGAACGTTACAATTCACTATCAGTTTTTTGTCCCATTCGATAATCTAGACTCACAGCAGAAAGGCCATAAGGTGCCCGAGGCAGCAATAGACCCTTGGAGTCAAGTCGGCAGGAGGACAATGTATTGAACGGGACGCAATTTGAGTGATCCATCGTCATTAGATGGCTCTGAACGTTACAATTCACTATCAGTATTTCATCCCATTCTATAATCTAGACTCACAGCAGAACGGCCATAAGGTGCCCGAGGCAGTAATAGTCCCATGGAGTCAAGTCGGCTGGGGACGATGTATTGAATCGGGACGCAATTTGAGTGATCCATCGTCATTAGGTGGCCCTGAACGTTACAATTCACTATCAGTTTTTCGTCCCATTCGATAATCTAGATTCAAAGCAGAACGGCCATAAGGTGCCCGAGGCAGCAATAGACCCATGGAGTCAACTCGGCTGGAGGACGATGTATTGAATCGGGACGCAATTTGCGTGGTCCATCGTCATTAGGTGGCCCTGAATGTTACAATTCACTATCAGTTTTTCGTCCGATTCGAAAATCTTTGACTCACAGCAGAACGGCCATTAGGTGCCCGAGGCAGCAATCGACCCATGGAGACAAGTCTGCTGGAGGACGATGTATTGAATCGGGTCGCAATTTGAGTGATCCATCGTCATTAGGAGGCCCTGTACGTTACAATTCACTATCAGTTTTTCGTCCCATTCGATAATCTCGACTGACAGCAGAACGGCCATAAGGTGCCCGAGGCAGCAATAGTCCCATGGAGTCAAGTCGGCTGGGGACGATGTATTGAATCGGGACGCAATTTGAGTTATCCATCGTCATTAGGTGGCCCTGAACGTTACAATTCACTATCAGTTTTTCGTCCCATTCGATAATCTAGATTCACAGCAGAATGGCCATAAGGTGCCCGAGGCGGCAATAGACCCATGGAGTCAACTGGGCTGGAGGACGATGTATTGAATCGGGACGCAATTTGCGTGGTCTATCGTCATTAGGTGGCCCTGAATGTTACAATTCACTATCAGTTTTTCGTCCGATTCGAAAATCTTTGACTCACAGCAGAACGGCCATTAGGTGCCCGAGGCAGCAATCGACCCATGGAGACAAGTCTGCTGGAGGACGATGTATTGAATCGGGACGCAATTTGAGTGATCCATCGTCATTAGGTGGCCCTGAACGTTACAATTCACTATCAATTTTTCATCCCATTCTATAATCTAGACTCACAGCAGAACGGCCATAAGGTGCCCTAGGCAGCAATAGTCCCATGGAGTCAAGTCGGCTAGTGGACGATGTACTGAATCGGGACGCAATTTGTGTGGTCCATCGTCATTAGGTGGCCCTGAATGTTACAAATCACTATCAGTTTTTCGTCCGTTTCGAAAATCTTTGACTCACAGCAGAACGGCCATAAGGTGCCCGAGGCAGCAATAGACCCATGAAGTCAAGTCTGCTGGAGGACGATGTATTGAATCAGGACGCAATTTGAGTGATCCATCGTCATTAGGTGGCCCTGAACGTTACAATTCACTATCAGTTTTTCGTCCCATTCGATAATCTAGACTCACAGCAGAACGGCCATAGGGTGCCCGAGGCAGCAATAGACCCATGGAGACAAGTCGGCTGGGGACGATGTATTGAATCGGGACGCAATTTGAGTGATCCATCGTCATTAGGTGGCCCTGAACGTTACAATTCACTATCAGTTTTTCGTCCCATTCGATAATCTAGACTCACAGCAGAACGACCATAAGGTGCCCGAGGCAGCAATAGACCCATGGAGACAAGTCGGCTGGGGACGATGTATTGAATCGGGACGCAATTTGAGTGATCCATCGTCATTAGGTGGCCCTGAACGTTACAATTCACTATCAGTTTTTCGTCCCATTCGATAATCTAGATTCACAGCAGAACGGCCATAAGGTGCCCGAGGCAGCAAACGACCCATGGAGACAAGTCTGCTGGAGGACGATGTATTAAATCGGGACGCAATTTGAGTGATCCATCGTCATTAGGAGGCCCTGAACGTTACAATTCACTATCAGTTTTTCGTCCCATTCGATAATCTAGATTCACAGCAGGCCTGCCATAAGGTGCCCGAGGCAGCAATAGACCCATGGAGACAAGTCTGCTGGAGGACGATGTATTGAATCAGGACGCAATTTGAGTGATTCATCGTCATTAGGTGGCCCTGAAAGTTACAATTCACTATCAGTTTTTCATCCCATTCTATAATCTAGACTCACAGCAGAACGGCCATAAGGTGCCCGAGGCAGCAATAGTCCCATGGAGTCAAGTCGGCTGGAGGACGATGTATTGAATCGGGACGCAATTTGAGTGATCCATCGTCATTAAGAGGCCCTGAACGTTACAATTCACTATCAGTTTTTCGTCCGATTCGAAAATCTTTGAGTCACAGCAGGCCTGCCATAAGGTGCCCGAGGCAGCAATAGACCCATGGAGACAAGACTGCTGGAAGACGATGTATTGAATCGGGACGCAATTTGAGTGATCCATCGTCATTAGGTGGCCCTGAACGTTACAATTCACTATCAATTTTTCATCCCATTCTATAATCTAGACTCACAGCAGAACGGCCATAAGGTGCCCTAGGCAGCAATAGTCCCATGGAGTCAAGTCGGCTAGTGGACGATGTACTGAATCGGGACGCAATTTGTGTGGTCCATCGTCATTAGGTGGCCCTGAATGTTACAAATCACTATCAGTTTTTCGTCCGATTCGAAAATATTTGACTCACAGCAGAACGGCCATAAGGTGCCCGAGGCAGCAATAGACCCATGAAGTCAAGTCTGCTGGAGGACGATGTATTGAATCAGGACGCAATTTGAGTGATCCATCGTCATTAGGTGGCCCTGAACGTTACAATTCACTATCAGTTTTTCGTCCCATTCGATAATCTAGACTCACAGCAGAACGGCCATAGGGTGCCCGAGGCAGCAATAGACCCATGGAGACAAGTCGGCTGGGGACGATGTATTGAATCGGGACGCAATTTGAGTGATCCATCGTCATTAGGTGGCCCTGAACGTTACAATTCACTATCAGTTTTTCGTCCCATTCGATAATCTAGACTCACAGCAGAACGACCATAAGGTGCCCGAGGCAGCAATAGACCCATGGAGACAAGTCGGCTGGGGACGATGTATTGAATCGGGACGCAATTTGAGTGATCCATCGTCATTAGGTGGCCCTGAACGTTACAATTCACTATCAGTTTTTCGTCCCATTCGATAATCTAGATTCACAGCAGAACGGCCATAAGGTGCCCGAGGCAGCAATAGACCCATGGAGTCAACTCGGCTGGAGGACGATGTATTGAATCGGGACGCAATTTGCGTGGTCCATCGTCATTAGGTGGCCCTGAATGTTACAATTCACTATCAGTTTTTCGTCCGATTCGAAAATCTATGACTCACAGCAGAACGGCCATTAGGTGCCCGAGGCAGCAAACGACCCATGGAGACAAGTCTGCTGGAGGACGATGTATTAAATCGGGACGCAATTTGAGTGATCCATCGTCATTAGGAGGCCCTGAACGTTACAATTCACTATCAGTTTTTCGTCCCATTCGATAATCTAGATTCACAGCAGGCCTGCCATAAGGTGCCCGAGGCAGCAATAGACCCATGGAGACAAGTCTGCTGGAGGACGATTTATTGAATCAGGACGCAATTTGAGTGATTCATCGTCATTAGGTGGCCCTGAAAGTTACAATTCACTATCAGTTTTTCATCCCATTCTATAATCTAGACTCACAGCAGAACGGCCATAAGGTGCCCGAGGCAGCAATAGTCCCATGGAGTCAAGTCGGCTGGAGGACGATGTATTGAATCGGGACGCAATTTGAGTGATCCATCGTCATTAAGAGGCCCTGAACGTTACAATTCACTATCAGTTTTTCGTCCGATTCGAAAATCTTTGAGTCACAGCAGGCCTGCCATAAGGTGCCCGAGGCAGCAATAGACCCATGGAGACAAGACTGCTGGAAGACAATGTATTGAATTGGGACGCAATTTGAGTGATCGATCGTCATTAGGTGGCCCTGAACGTTACAATTCACTATCAATTTTTCATCCCATTCTATAATCTAGACTCACAGCAGAACGGCCATAAGGTGCCCGAGGCTGCAATAGTCCCATGGAGTCAAGTCGGCTAGTGGACGATGTACTGAATCTGGACGCAATTTGAGTGATCCATCGTCATTAGGTGGCCCTGAAAGTTACAATTCACTATCAGTTTTTCGTCCGATTCGAAAATCTTTGACTCACAGCAGAACGGCCATAAGGTGCCCGAGGCAGCAATAGACCCATGAAGTCAAGTCTGCTGGAGGACGATGTATTGAATCGGGACGCAATTTGAGTGATCCATCGTCATTAGGTGGCCCTGAACGTTACAATTCACTATCAGTTTTTCGTCCCATTCGATAATCTAGATTCACAGCAGAACGGCCATAAGGTGCCCGAGGCAGCAATAGACCCATGGAGTCAACTCGGCTGGAGGACGATGTATTGAATCGGGACGCAATTTGCGTGGTCCATCGTCATTAGGTGGCCCTGAATGTTACAATTCACTATCAGTTTTTCGTCCGATTCCAAAATCTTTGACTCACAGCAGAACGGCCATTAGGTGCCCGAGGCAGCAATCGACCCATGGAGACAAGTCTGCTGGAGGACGATGTATTGAATCGGGACGCAATTTGAGTGATCCATCGTCATTAGGTGGCCCTGAACGTTACAATTCACTATCAGTTTTTCGTCCCATTCGATAATCTAGATTCACAGCAGAACGGCCATAAGGTGCCCGAGGCAGCAATAGACCCATGGAGTCAACTCTGCTGGAGGACGATGTATTGAATCGGGACGCAATTTGCGTGGTCCATCGTCATTAGGTGGCCCTGAATGTTACTATTCACTATCAGTTTTTCGTCCGATTCGAAAATCTTTGACTCACAGCAGGACGGCCATTAGGTGCCCGAGGCCGCAATCGACCCATGGAGACAAGTCTGCTGGAGGACGATGTATTGAATCGGTACGCAATTTGAGTGATCCATCGTCATTAGGAGGCCCTGAACGTTACAATTCACTATCAGTTTTTCGTCCCATTCGATAATCTAGACTCACAGCAGAACGGCCATAAGGTGCCCGAGGCAGCAATAGACCCATGGAGTCAAGACGGCTGGAGGACGATGTATTGAATCGGGACGCAATTTGAGTGATCCATCGTCATTAGGAGGCCCTGAACGTTACAATTCACTATCAGTTTTTCGTCCGATTCGAAAATCTTTGAGTCACAGCAGGCCTGCCATAAGGTGCCCGAGGCAGCAATAGACCCATGGAGACAAGTCTGCTGGAGGACGATGTATTGAATCGGGACGCAATTTGAGTGATTCATCGTCATTAGGTGGCCCTGAACGTTACAATTCACTATCAGTTTTTCGTCCGATTCGAAAATCTTTGACTCACAGCAGAACGGCCATAAGGTCTCGAGGCAGCAATAGACCCATGAAGTCAAGTCTGCTGGAGGACGATGTATTGAATCAGGACGCAATTTGAGTGATCCATCGTCATTAGGTGGCCCTGAACGTTACAATTCACTATCAGTTTTTCGTCCCATTCGATAATCTAGACTCACAGCAGAACGGCCATAAGGTGCCCGAGGCAGCAATAGACCCATGGAGACAAGTCGGCTGGGGACGATGTATTGAATCGGGACGCAATTTGAGTGATCCATCGTCATTAGGTGGCCCTGAACGTTACAATTCACTATCAGTTTTTCGTCCCATTCGATAATCTAGATTCACAGCAGAACAGCCATAAGGTGCCCGAGGCAGCAATAGACCCATGGAGTCAACTCGGCTAAAGGACGATGTATTGAATCGGGACGCAATTTGCGTGGTCCATCGTCATTAGGTGGCCCTGAATGTTACAATTCACTATCAGTTTTTCGTCCGATTCGAAAATCTTTGACTCACAGCAGAACGGCCATTAGGTGCCCGAGGCAGCAATCGACCCATGGAGACAAGTCTGCTGGAGGACGATGTATTGAATCGGGACGCAATTTGAGTGATCCATCGTAATTAGGTGGCCCTGAACGTTACAATTCACTATCAATTTTTCATCCCATTCTATAATCTAGACTCACAGCAGAACGGCCATAAGGTGCCCGAGGCTGCAATAGTCCCATGGAGTCAAGTCGGCTAGTGGACGATGTACTGAATCTGGACGCAATTTGAGTGATCCATCGTCATTAGGTGGCCCTGAAAGTTACAATTCACTATCAGTTTTTCGTCCGATTCGAAAATCTTTGACTCACAGCAGAACGGCCATAAGGTGCCCGAGGCAGCAATAGACCCATGAAGTCAAGTCTGCTGGAGGACGATGTATTGAATCGGGACGCAATTTGAGTGGTCCATCGTCATTAGGTGGCCCTGAACGTTACAATTCACTATCAGTTTTTCGTCCCATTCGATAATCTAGATTCACAGCAGAACGGCCATAAGGTGCCCGAGGCAGCAATAGACCCATGGAGTCAACTCGGCTGGAGGACGATGTATTGAATCGGGACGCAATTTGCGTGGTCCATCGTCATTAGGTGGCCCTGAATGTTACAATTCACTATCAGTTTTTCGTCCGATTCCAAAATCTTTGACTCACAGCAGAACGGCCATTAGGTGCCCGAGGCAGCAATCGACCCATGGAGACAAGTCTGCTGGAGGACGATGTATTGAATCGGGACGCAATTTGAGTGATCCATCGTCATTAGGTGGCCCTGAACGTTACAATTCACTATCAGTTTTTCGTCCCATTCGATAATCTAGATTCACAGCAGAACGGCCATAAGGTGCCCGAGGCAGCAATAGACCCATGGAGTCAACTCTGCTGGAGGACGATGTATTGAATCGGGACGCAATTTGCGTGGTCCATCGTCATTAGGTGGCCCTGAATGTTACTATTCACTATCAGTTTTTCGTCCGATTCGAAAATCTTTGACTCACAGCAGGACGGCTATTAGGTGCCCGAGGCAGCAATCGACCCATGGAGACAAGTCTGCTGGAGGACGATGTATTGAATCGGTACGCAATTTGAGTGATCCATCGTCATTAGGAGGCCCTGAACGTTACAATTCACTATCAGTTTTTCGTCCCATTCGATAATCTAGACTCACAGCAGAACGGCCATAAGGTGCCCGAGGCAGCAATAGACCCATGGAGTCAAGACTCCTGGAGGACGATGTATTGAATCGGGACGCAATTTGAGTGATCCATCGTCATTAGGAGGCCCTGAACGTTACAATTCACTATCAGTTTTTCGTCCGATTCGAAAATCTTTGAGTCACAGCAGGCCTGCCATAAGGTGCCCGAGGCAGCAATAGACCCATGGAGACAAGTCTGCTGGAGGACCATGTATTGAATCGGGACGCAATTTGAGTGATTCATCGTCATTAGGTGGCCCTGAACGTTACAATTCACTATCAGTTTTTCGTCCGATTCGAAAATCTTTGACTCACAGCAGAACGGCCATAAGGTCCCGAGGCAGCAATAGACCCATGAAGTCAAGTCTGCTGGAGGACGATGTATTGAATCAGGACGCAATTTGAGTGATCCATCGTCATTAGGTGGCCCTGAACGTTACAATTCACTATCAGTTTTTCGTCCCATTCGATAATCTAGACTCACAGCAGAACGGCCATAAGGTGCCCGAGGCAGCAATAGACCCATGGAGACAGGTCGGCTGGGGACGATGTATTGAATCGGGACGCAATTTGAGTGATCCATCGTCATTAGGTGGCCCTGAACGTTACAATTCACTATCAGTTTTTCGTCCCATTCGATAATCTAGATTCACAGCAGAACAGCCATAAGGTGCCCGAGGCAGCAATAGACCCATGGAGTCAACTCGGCTAAAGGACGATGTATTGAATCGGGACGCAATTTGCGTGGTCCATCGTCATTAGGTGCCCCTGAATGTTACAATTCACTATCAGTTTTTCGTCCGATTCGAAAATCTTTGACTCACAGCAGAACGGCCATTAGGTGCCCGAGGCAGCAATCGACCCATGGAGACAAGTCTGCTGGAGGACGATGTATTGAATCGGGACGCAATTTGAGTGATCCATCGTCATTAGGAGGCCCTGAACGTTACAATTCACTATCAGTTTTTCGTCCCATTCGATAATCTAGACTCACAGCAGAACGGCCATAAGGTGCCCGAGGCAGCAATAGACCCATGGAGTCAAGTCGGCTGGAGAACGATGTATTGAATCGGAACGCAATTTGAGTGATCCATCGTCATTAGGAGGCCCTGAACGTTACAATTAACTATCAGTTTTTCGTCCCATTCGATAATCTAGATTCACAGCAGAACGGCCATTAGGTGCCCGAGGCAGCAATCGACCCATGGAGACAAGTCTGCTGGAGGACGATGTATTGAATCGGGACGCAATTTGAGTGATCCATCGTCATTAGGAGGCCCTGAACGTTACAATTCACTGTCAGTTTTTCGTCCCATTCGATAATCTAGACTCACTGCAGAACGGCCATAAGGTGCCCGAGACAGCAATAGACTCTTGGAGTCAAGTCGGCTGGAGGACGATGTATTGAATCGGGACGCAATTTGAGTGATCCATCGTCATTAGGTGGCCATGAACGTTACAATTCACTATCAGTTTTTCGTCCCATTCGATAATCTAGATTCACAGCAGAACGGCCATAAGGTGCCCGAGGCAGCAATAGACCCATGGAGTCAACTCGGCTGGAGGACGATGTATTGAATCGGGACGCAATTTGCGTGGTCCATCGTCATTAGGTGGCCCTGAATGTTACAATTCACTATCAGTTTTTCGTCCGATTCGAAAATCTTTGACTCACAGCAGAACGGCCATTATGTGCCCGAGGCAGCAATCGACCCATGGAGACATGTCTGCTGGAGGACGATATATTGAATCGGGACGCAATTTGAGTGATCCATCGTCATTAGGAGGCCCTGAACGTTACAATTCACTATCAGTTTTTCGTCCCATTCGATAATCTAGACTCACAGCAGAACGGCCATAAGGTGCCCGAGGCAGCAATAGACCCATGGAGACAAGTCGGCTGGGGACGATGTATTGAATCGGGACGCAATTTGAGTGATCCATCGTCATTAGGTGGCCCTGAACGTTACAATTCACAATCAGTATTTCGTCCCATTCGATAATCTAGACTCACAGCAGAACGGCCATAAGGTGCCCGAGGCAGCAATAGACCCATGGAGTCAAGTTGGCTGGAGGACGATGTATTGAATCGGGACGCAATTTGAATGATCCATCGTCATTAGGTGGCCCTGAACGTTACAATTCACTATCAGTTTTTCGTCCCATTCGATAATCTAGACTCACAGCAGAACGGCCATAAGGTGCCCGTTGCAGCAATCGACCCGTGGAGACAAGTCTGCTGGAGGACGATGTATTGAATCGGGACGCAATTTGAGTGATCCATCGTCATTAGGTGGCCCTGAACGTTACAATTCACTATCAGTTTTTCGTGCCATTCGATAATCTAGACTCACAGCAGAACGGCCATAAGGTGCCCGAGGCAGCAATAGACCCATGGAGACAAGTCGGCTGGGGACGATGTATTGAATCGGGACGCAATTTGAGTGATCCATCGTCATTAGGTGGCCCAGAACGTTATAATTCACTATCAGTTTTTCGTCCCATCGATAATCTAGATTCACAGCAGAACGGCCATAAGGTGCCCGAGGCAGCAATAGACCCATGGAGTCAACTCGGCTGGAGGACGATGTATTGAATCGGGACGCAATTTGCGTGGTCCATCGTCATTAGGTGGCCCTGAATGTTACAATTCACTATCAGTTTTTCGTCCGATTCCAAAATCTCTGACTCACAGCAGAACGGCCATAAGGTGCCCGAGGCAGCAACAGACGCATAGAGACAAGTCTGCTGGAGGACGATGTATTGAATCGGACGCAATTTGAGTGTTCCATCGTCATTAGGAGGCCCTGAACGTTACAATTCACTATCAGTTTTTCGTCCGATTCGAAAATCTTTGAGTCACAGCAGGCCTGCCATAAGGTGCCCGAAGCAGCAATAGACGCATGGAGACAAGTCTGCTGGAGGACGATGTATTGAATCGGGACGCAATTTGAGTGATCCATCGTCATTAGGAGGCCCTGAACGTTACCATTCACTATCAGTTTTTCGTCCCATTCGATAATCTAGACTCACAGCAGAACGGCCATAAGGTGCCCGAGGCAGCAATAGTCCCATGGAGTCAAGTCGGCTGGGGACGATGTATTGAATCGGGACGCAATTTGAGTGACCCATCGTCATTAGGTGGCCCTGAACGTTACAATTCACTATCAGTTTTTCGTCCCATTCGATAATCTAGATTCAAAGCAGAACGGCCATAAGGTGCCCGAGGCAGCAATAGACCCATGGAGTCAACTCGGCTGGAGGACGATGTATTGAATCGGGACGCAATTTGCGTGGTCCATCGTCATTAGGTGGCCCTGAATGTTACAATTCACTATCAGTTTTTCGTCCGATTCGAAAATCTTTGACTCACAGCAGAACGGCCATTAGGTGCCCGAGGCAGCAATCGACCCATGGAGACAAGTCTGCTGGAGGACGATGTATTGAATCGGGTAGCAATTTGAGTGATCCATCGTCATTAGGAGGCCCTGTACGTTACAATTCACTATCAGTTTTTCGTCCCATTCGATAATCTCGACTGACAGCAGAATGGCCATAAGGTGCCCGAGGCGGCAATAGACCCATGGAGTCAACTCGGCTGGAGGACGATGTATTGAATCGGGACGCAATTTGCGTGGTCTATCGTCATTAGGTGGCCCTGAATGTTACAATTCACTATCAGTTTTTCGTCCGATTCGAAAATCTTTGACTCACAGCAGAACGGCCATAAGGTGCCCGAGGCAGCAATCGACCCATGGAGACAAGTCTGCTGGAGGACGATGTATTGAATCGGGACGCAATTTGAGTGATCCATCGTCATTAGGTGGCCCTGAACGTTACAATTCACTATCAATTTTTCATCCCATTCTATAATCTAGACTCACAGCAGAACGGCCATAAGGTGCCCTAGGCAGCAATAGTCCCATGGAGTCAAGTCGGCTAGTGGACGATGTACTGAATCGGGACGCAATTTGTGTGGTCCATCGTCATTAGGTGGCCCTGAATGTTACTATTCACTATCAGTTTTTCGTCCGATTCGAAAATCTTTGACTCACAGCAGAACGGCCATAAGGTGCCCGAGGCAGCAATAGACCCATGAAGTCAAGTCTGCTGGAGGACGATGTATTGAATCAGGACGCAATTTGAGTGATCCATCGTCATTAGGTGGCCCTGAACGTTACAATTCACTATCAGTTTTTCGTCCCATTCGATAATTTAGACTTACAGCAGAACGGCCATAGGGTGCCCGAGGCAGCAATAGACCCATGGAGACAAGTCGGCTGGGGACGATGTATTGAATCGGGACGCAATTTGAGTGATCCATCGTCATTAGGTGGCCCTGAACGTTACAATTCACTATCAGTTTTTCGTCCCATTCGATAATCTAGACTCACAGCAGAACGACCATAAGGTGCCCGAGGCAGCAATAGACCCATGGAGACAAGTCGGCTGGGGACGATGTATTGAAACGGGACGCAATTTGAGTGATCCATCGTCATTAGGTGGCCCTGAACGTTACAATTCACTATCAGTTTTTCGTCCCATTCGATAATCTAGATTCACAGCAGAACGGCCATAAGGTGCCCGAGGCAGCAATAGACCCATGGAGTCAACTCGGCTGGAGGACGATGTATTGAATCGGGACGCAATTTGCGTGGTCCATCGTCATTAGGTGGCCCTGAATGTTACAATTCACTATCAGTTTTTCGTCCGATTCGAAAATCTTTGACTCACAGCAGAACGGCCATTAGGTGCCCGAGGCAGCAAACGACCCATGGAGACAAGTCTGCTGGAGGACGATGTATTGAATCGGGACGCAATTTGAGTGATCCATCGTCATTAGGAGGCCCTGAACGTTACAATTCACTATCAGTTTTTCGTCCCATTCGATAATCTAGATTCACAGCAGAACGGCCATAAGGTGCCCGAGGCAGCAATAGACCCATGGAGTCAACTCGGCTAAAGGACGATGTATTGAATCGGGACGCAATTTGCGTGGTCCATCGTCATTAGGTGGCCCTGAATGTTACAATTCACTATCAGTTTTTCGTCCGATTCGAAAATCTTTGACTCACAGCAGAACGGCCATTAGGTGCCCGAGGCAGCAATCGACCCATGGAGACAAGTCTGCTGGAGGACGATGTATTGAATCGGGACGCAATTTGAGTGATCCATCGTCATTAGGAGGCCCTGAACGTTACAATTCACTATCAGTTTTTCGTCCCATTCGATAATCTAGATTCACAGCCATAAGGTGCCCGAGGCAGCAATAGACCCATGGAGTCAACTCGGCTGGAGGACGATGTATTGAATCGGGACACAATTTGCGTGGTCCATCGTCATTAGGTGGCCCTGAATGTTACAATTCACTATCAGTTTTTCGTCCGATTCGAAAATCTTTGACTCACAGCAGGACGGCCATTAGGTGCCCGAGGCAGCAATCGACCCATGGAGACAAGTCTGCTGGAGGACGATGTATTGAATCGGGACGCAATTTGAGTGATCCATCGTCATTAGGAGGCCCTGAACGTTATAATTCACTATCAGATTTTCGTCCCATTCGATAATCTAGACTCACAGCAGAACGGCCATAAGGTGCACGAGGCAGCAATAGACCCATGGAGTCAAGTCGGCTGGAGGACGATGTATTGAATCGGGACGCAATTTGAGTGATCCATCGTCATTAGGAGGCCCTGAACGTTACAATTCACTATCAGTTTTTCGTCCGATTCGAAAATCTTTGAGTCACAGCAGGCCTGCCATAAGGTGCCCGAGGCAGCAATAGACCCACGGAGACAAGTCTGCTGGAGGACGATGTATTGAATCAGGACGCAATTTGAGTGATTCATCGTCATTAGGTGGCCCTGAACGTTACAATTCACTATCAGTTTTTCATCCCATTCTATAATCTAGACTCACAGCAGAACGGCCATAAGGTGCCCGAGGCAGCAATAGTCCCATGGAGTCAAGTCGGCTGGAGGACGATGTATTGAATCGGGACGCAATTTGAGTGATCCATCGTCATTAGGAGGCCCTGAACGTTACAATTCACTATCAGTTTTTCGTCCGATTCGAAAATCTTTGAGTCACAGCAGGCCTGCCATAAGGTGCCCGAGGCAGCAATAGACCCATGGAGACAAGACTGCTGGAAGACGATGTATTGAATCGGGACGCAATTTGAGTGATCCATCGTCATTAGGTGGCCCTGAACGTTACAATTCACTATCAATTTTTCATCCCATTCTATAATCTAGACTCACAGCAGAACGGCCATAAGGTGCCCGAGGCTGCAATAGTCCCATGGAGTCAAGTCGGCTAGTGGACGATGTACTGAATCTGGACGCAATTTGAGTGATCCATCGTCATTAGGTGGCCCTGAAAGTTACAATTCACTATCAGTTTTTCGTCCGATTCGAAAATCTTTGACTCACAGCAGAACGGCCATAAGGTGCCCGAGGCAGCAATAGACCCATGAAGTCAAGTCTGCTGGAGGACGATGTATTGAATCGGGACGCAATTTGAGTGATCCATCGTCATTAGGTGGCCCTGAACGTTACAATTCACTATCAGTTTTTCGTCCCATTCGATAATCTAGATTCACAGCAGAACGGCCATAAGGTGCCCGAGGCAGCAATAGACCCATGGAGTCAACTTTGCTGGAGGACGATGTATTGAATCGGGACGCAATTTGCGTGGTCCATCGTCATTAGGTGGCCCTGAATGTTACTATTCATTATCAGTTTTTCGTCCGATTCGAAAATCTTTGACTCACAGCAGGACGGCCATTAGGTGCCCGAGGCAGCAATCGACCCATGGAGACAAGTCTGCTGGAGGACGATGTATTGAATCGGTACGCAATTTGAGTGATCCATCGTCATTAGGAGGCCCTGAACGTTACAATTCACTATCAGTTTTTCGTCCCATTCGATAATCTAGACTCACAGCAGAACGGCCATAAGGTGCCCGAGGCAGCAATAGACCCATGGAGTCAAGACGGCTGGAGGACGATGTATTGAATCGGGACGCAATTTGAGTGATCCATCGTCATTAGGAGGCCCTGAACGTTACAATTCACTATCAGTTTTTCGTCCGATTCGAAAATCTTTGAGTCACAGCAGGCCTGCCATAAGGTGCCCGAGGCAGCAATAGACCCATGGAGACAAGTCTGCTGGAGGACGATGTATTGAATCGGGACGCAATTTGAGTGATTCATCGTCATTAGGTGGCCCTGAACGTTACAATTCACTATCAGTTTTTCGTCCGATTCGAAAATCTTTGACTCACAGCAGAACGGCCATAAGGTCCCGAGGCAGCAATAGACCCATGAAGTCAAGTCTGCTGGAGGACGATGTATTGAATCAGGACGCAATTTGAGTGATCCATCGTCATTAGGTGGCCCTGAACGTTACAATTCACTATCAGTTTTTCGTCCCATTCGATAATCTAGACTCACAGCAGAACAGCCATAAGGTGCCCGAGGCAGCAATAGACCCATGGAGACAAGTCGGCTGGGGACGATGTATTGAATCGGGACGCAATTTGAGTGATCCATCGTCATTAGGTGGCCCTGAACGTTACAATTCACTATCAGTTTTTCGTCCCATTCGAAAATCTTTGACTCACAGCAGAACGGCCATTAGGTGCCCGAGGCAGCAATCGACCCATGGAGACAAGTCTGCTGGAGGACGATGTATTTAATCGGGACGCAATTTGAGTGATCCATCGTAATTAGGTGGCCCTGAACGTTACAATTCACTATCAATTTTTCATCCCATTCTATAATCTAGACTCACAGCAGAACGGCCATAAGGTGCCCGAGGCTGCAATAGTCCCATGGAGTCAAGTCGGCTAGTGGACGATGTACTGAATCTGGACGCAATTTGAGTGATCCATCGTCATTAGGTGGCCCTGAAAGTTACAATTCACTATCAGTTTTTCGTCCGATTCGAAAATCTTTGACTCACAGCAGAACGGCCATAAGGTGCCCGAGGCAGCAATAGACCCATGAAGTCAAGTCTGCTGGAGGACGATGTATTGAATCGGGACGCAATTTGAGTGATCCATCGTCATTAGGTGGCCCTGAACGTTACAATTCACTATCAGTTTTTCGTCCCATTCGATAATCTAGATTCACAGCAGAACGGCCATAAGGTGCCCGAGGCAGCAATAGACCCATGGAGTCAACTCGGCTGGAGGACGATGTATTGAATCGGGACGCAATTTGCGTGGTCCATCGTCATTAGGTGGCCCTGAATGTTACAATTCACTATCAGTTTTTCGTCCGATTCCAAAATCTTTGACTCACAGCAGAACGGCCATTAGGTGCCCGAGGCAGCAATCGACCCATGGAGACAAGTCTGCTGGAGGACGATGTATTGAATCGGGACGCAATTTGAGTGATCCATCGTCATTAGGTGGCCCTGAACGTTACAATTCACTATCAGTTTTTCGTCCCATTCGATAATCTAGATTCACAGCAGGCCTGCCATAAGGTGCCCGAGGCAGCAATAGACCCATGGAGTCAACTCGGCTAAAGGACGATGTATTGAATCGGGACGCAATTTGCGTGGTCCATCGTCATTAGGTGGCCCTGAAAGTTACAATTCACTATCAGTTTTTCGTCCGATTCGAAAATCTTTGACTCACAGCAGAACGGCCATTAGGTGCCCGAGGCAGCAATCGACCCATGGAGACAAGTCTGCTGGAGGACGATGTATTTAATCGGGACGCAATTTGAGTGATCCATCGTAATTAGGTGGCCCTGAACGTTACAATTCACTATCAATTTTTCATCCCATTCTATAATCTAGACTCACAGCAGAACGGCCATAAGGTGCCCGAGGCTGCAATAGTCCCATGGAGTCAAGTCGGCTAGTGGACGATGTACTGAATCTGGACGCAATTTGAGTGATCCATCGTCATTAGGTGGCCCTGAAAGTTACAATTCACTATCAGTTTTTCGTCCGATTCGAAAATCTTTGACTCACAGCAGAACGGCCATAAGGTGCCCGAGGCAGCAATAGACCCATGAAGTCAAGTCTGCTGGAGGACGATGTATTGAATCGGGACGCAATTTGAGTGATCCATCGTCATTAGGTGGCCCTGAACGTTACAATTCACTATCAGTTTTTCGTCCCATTCGATAATCTAGATTCACAGCAGAACGGCCATAAGGTGCCCGAGGCAGCAATAGACCCATGGAGTCAACTCGGCTGGAGGACGATGTATTGAATCGGGACGCAATTTGCGTGGTCCATCGTCATTAGGTGGCCCTGAATGTTACAATTCACTATCAGTTTTTCGTCCGATTCCAAAATCTTTGACTCACAGCAGAACGGCCATTAGGTGCCCGAGGCAGCAATCGACCCATGGAGACAAGTCTGCTGGAGGACGATGTATTGAATCGGGACGCAATTTGAGTGATCCATCGTCATTAGGTGGCCCTGAACGTTACAATTCACTATCAGTTTTTCGTCCCATTCGATAATCTAGATTCACAGCAGAACGGCCATAAGGTGCCCGAGGCAGCAATAGACCCATGGAGTCAACTCTGCTGGAGGACGATGTATTGAATCGGGACGCAATTTGCGTGGTCCATCGTCATTAGGTGGCCCTGAATGTTACTACTCACTATCAGTTTTTCGTCCGATTCGAAAATCTTTGACTCACAGCAGGACGGCCATTAGGTGCCCGAGGCAGCAATCGACCCATGGAGACAAGTCTGCTGGAGGACGATGTATTGAATCGGTACGCAATTTGAGTGATCCATCGTCATTAGGAGGCCCTGAACGTTACAATTCACTATCAGTTTTTCGTCCCATTCGATAATCTAGACTCACAGCAGAACGGCCATAAGGTGCCCGAGGCAGCAATAGACCCATGGAGTCAAGACGGCTGGAGGACGATGTATTGAATCGGGACGCAATTTGAGTGATCCATCGTCATTAGGAGGCCCTGAACGTTACAATTCACTATCAGTTTTTCGTCCGATTCGAAAATCTTTGAGTCACAGCAGGCCTGCCATAAGGTGCCCGAGGCAGCAATAGACCCATGGAGACAAGTCTGCTGGAGGACGATGTATTGAATCGGGACGCAATTTGAGTGATTCATCGTCATTAGGTGGCCCTGAACGTTACAATTCACTATCAGTTTTTCGTCCGATTCGAAAATCTTTGACTCACAGCAGAACGGCCATAAGGTCCCGAGGCAGCAATAGACCCATGAAGTCAAGTCTGCTGGAGGACGATGTATTGAATCAGGACGCAATTTGAGTGATCCATCGTCATTAGGTGGCCCTGAACGTTACAATTCACTATCAGATTTTCGTCCCATTCGATAATCTAGACTCACAGCAGAACGGCCATAAGGTGCCCGAGGCAGCAATAGACCCATGGAGACAAGTCGGCTGGGGACGATGTATTGAATCGGGACGCAATTTGAGTGATCCATCGTCATTAGGTGGCCCTGAACGTTACAATTCACTATCAGTTTTTCGTCCCATTCGATAATCTAGATTCACAGCAGAACAGCCATAAGGTGCCCGAGGCAGCAATAGACCCATGGAGTCAACTCGGCTAAAGGACGATGTATTGAATCGGGACGCAATTTGCGTGGTCCATCGTCATTAGGTGGCCCTGAATGTTACAATTCACTATCAGTTTTTCGTCCGATTCGAAAATCTTTGACTCACAGCAGAACGGCCATTAGGTGCCCGAGGCAGCAATCGACCCATGGAGACAAGTCTGCTGGAGGACGATGTATTGAATCGGGACGCAATTTGAGTGATCCATCGTCATTAGGAGGCCCTGAACGTTACAATTCACTATCAGTTTTTCGTCCCATTCGATAATCTAGACTCACAGCAGAACGGCCATAAGGTGCCCGAGGCAGCAATAGACCCATGGAGTCAAGTCGACTGGAGAACGATGTATTGAATCGGGACGCAATTTGAGTGATCCATCGTCATTAGGAGGCCCTGAACGTTACAATTCACTATCAGTTTTTCGTCCCATTCGATAATCTAGATTCACAGCAGAACGGCCATTAGGTGCCCGAGGCAGCAATCGACCCATGGAGACAAGTCTGCTGGAGGACGATGTATTGAATCGGGACGCAATTTGAGTGATCCATCGTCATTAGGAGGCCCTGAACGTTACAATTCACTATCAGTTTTTCGTCCCATTCGATAATCTAGACTCACTGCAGAACGGCCATAAGGTGCCCGAGGCAGCAATAGACTCTTGGAGTCAAGTCGGCTGGAGGACGATGTATTGAATCGGGACGCAATTTGAGTGATCCATCGTCATTAGGTGGCCCTGAACGTTACAATTCACTATCAGTTTTTCGTCTTATTCGATAATCTAGATTCACAGCAGAACGGCCATAAGCTGCCCGAGGCAGCAATAGACCCATGGAGTCAACTCGGCTGGAGGACGATGTATTGAATCGGGACGCAATTTGCGTGGTCCATCGTCATTAGGTGGCCCTGAATGTTACAATTCACTATCAGTTTTTCGTCCGATTCGAAAATCTTTGACTCACAGCAGAACGGCCATTAGGTGCCCGAGGCAGCAATCGACCCATGGAGACATGTCTGCTGGAGGACGATATATTGAATCGGGACGCAATTTGAGTGATCCATCGTCATTAGGAGGCCCTGAACGTTACAATTCACTATCAGTTTGTCGTCCCATTCGATAATCTAGACTCACAGCAGAACGGCCATAAGGAGCACGAGGCAGCAATAGACCCATGGAGACAAGTCGGCTGGGGACGATGTATTGAATCGGGACGCAATTTGAGTGATCCATCGTCATTAGGTGGCCCTGAACGTTACAATTCACTATCAGTTTTTCGTCCCATTCGATAATCTAGATTCACAGCAGAACGGCCATAAGGTGCCCGAGGCAGCAATAGACCCATGGAGTCAACTCGGCTGGAGGACGATGTATTGAATCGGGACGCAATTTGCGTGGTCCATCGTCATTAGGTGGCCCTGAATGTTACAATTCACTATCAGTTTTTCGTCCGATTCGAAAATCTTTGACTCACAGCAGAACAGCCATTAGGTGCCCGAGGCAGCAATAGACCCATGGAGTCAAGTCGGCTGGAGGACTATGTATTGAATCGGGACGCAATTTGAGTGATCCATCGTCATTAGGAGGCCCTGAACGTTACAATTCACAATCAGTATTTCGTCCCATTCGATAATCTAGACTCACAGCAGAACGGCCATAAGGTGCCCGAGGCAGCAATAGACCCATGGAGTCAAGTCGGCTGGAGGACGATGTATTGAATCGGGACGCAATTTGAATGATCCATCGTCGTTAGGTGGCCCTGAACGTTACAATTCACTATCAGTTTTTCGTCCCATTCGATAATCTAGACTCACAGCAGAACGGCCATAAGGTGCCCGTTGCAGCAATCGACCCGTGGAGACAAGTCTGCTGGAGGACGATGTATTGAATCGGGACGCAATTTGAGTGATCCATCGTCATTAGGTGGCCCTGAACGTTACAATTCAATATCAGTTTTTCGTGCCATTCGATAATCTAGACTCACAGCAGAACGGCCATAAGGTGCCCGAGGCAGCAATAGACCCATGGAGACAAGTCGGCTGGGGACGATGTATTGAATCGGGACGCAATTTGAGTGATCCATCGTCATTAGGTGGCCCAGAACGTTACAATTCACTATCAGTTTTTCGTCCCATCGATAATCTAGATTCACAGCAGAACGGCCATAAGGTGCCCGAGGCAGCAATAGACCCATGGAGTCAACTCGGCTGGAGGACGATGTATTGAATCGGGACGCAATTTGCGTGGTCCATCGTCATTAGGTGGCCCTGAATGTTACAATTCACTATCAGTTTTTCGTCCGATTCCAAAATCTTTGACTCACAGCAGAACGGCCATTAGGTGCCCGAGGCAGCAACAGACGCATAGAGACAAGTCTGCTGGAGGACGATGTATTGAATCGGACGCAATTTGAGTGTTCCATCGTCATTAGGAGGCCCTGAACGTTACAATTCACTATCAGTTTTTCGTCCGATTCGAAAACCTTTGAGTCACAGCAGGCCTGCCATAAGGTGCCCGAAGCAGCAATAGACGCATGGAGACAAATCTGCTGGAGGACGATGTATTGAATCGGGACGCAATTTGAGTGATCCATCGTCATTAGGAGGCCCTGAACGTTACAATTCACTATCAGTTTTTCGTCCCATTCGATAATCTAGACTCACAGCAGAACGGCCATAAGGTGCCCGAGGCAGCAATAGTCCCATGGAGTCAAGTCGGCTGGGGACGATGTATTGAATCGGGACGCAATTTGAGTGATCCATCGTCATTAGGTGGCCCTGAACGTTACAATTCACTATCAGTTTTTCGTCCCATTCGATAATCTAGATTCACAGCAGAACGGCCATAAGGTGCCGAGGCAGCAATAGACCCATGGAGTCAACTCGGCTGGAGGATAATGTATTGAATCGGGACACAATTTGCGTGATCCATCGTCATTAGGTGGCCGTGAATGTTACAATTCAATATCAGTTTTTCGTCCGATTCGAAAATCTTTGACTCACAGCAGAACGGCCATTAGGTGCCCGAGGCAGCAATCGACCCATGGAGACAAGTCTGCTGGAGGACGATGTATTGAATCGGGATGCAATTTGAGTGATCCATCGTCATTAGGAGACCCTGAACGTTACAATTCACTATCAGTTTTTCGTCCCATTCGGTATTCTAGACTCACAGCAGAACGGCCATAAGGTGCCCGAGGCAGCAATAGACCCATGGAGTCAAGTCGGCTGGAGGACGATGTATTGAATCGGGACGCAATTTGGGAGATCCATCGTCATTAGGAGGCCCTGAACGTTACAATTCACTATCAGTTTTTCGTCCCATTCGATAATCTAGACTCACAGCAGAACGGCCATAAGGTGCCCGAGGCAGCAATAGACCCATGGAGTCAAGTCGGCTGGAGGACGATGTATTGAATCGGGACGCAATTTGAGTGATCCATCGTCATTAGGTGGCCCTGAACGTTACAATTCACTATCAGTTTTTCGTCCCATTCGATAATCTAGACTCACAGCAGAACGGCCATAAGGTGCCCGTGGCAGCAATCGACCCATGGAGACAAGTCTGCTGGAGGACGATGTATTGAATCGGGACGCAATTTGAGTGATCCATCGTCATTAGGTGGCCCTGAAAGTTACAATTCACTATCAGTTTTTCGTCCGATTCGAAAATCTTTGACTCACAGCAGAACGGCCATAAGGTGCCCGAGGCAGCAATAGACCCATGAAGTCAAGTCTGCTGGAGAACGATGTATTGAATCAGGACACAATTTGAGTGATCCATCGTCATTAGGTGGCCCTGAACGTTACAATTCACTATCAGTTTTTCGTCCCATTCGATAATCTAGACTCACAGCAGAACGGCCATAAGGTGCACGAGGCAGCAATAGACACATGGAGTCAAGTCGGCTGGAGGACGATGTATTGAATCGGGACGCAATTTGAGTGATCCATCGTCATTAGGAGGCCCTGAACGTTTCAATTCACTATCAGTTTTTCGTCCGATTCGAAAATCTTTGAGTCACAGCAGGCCTGCCATAAGGTGCCCGAGGCAGCAATAGACCCATGGAGACAAGTCTGCTGGAGGACGATGTATTGAATCGGGACGCAATTTGAGTGATTCATCGTCATTAGGTGGCCCTGAACGTTACAATTCACTATCAGTTTTTCATCCCATTCTATAATCTAGACTCACAGCAGAACGGCCATAAGGTGCCCGAGGCAGAAATAGTCCCATGGAGTCAAGTCGGCTGGAGGACGATGTATTGAATCGGGACGCAATTTGAGTGATCCATCGTCATTAGGAGGCCCTGAACGTTACAATTCAGTATCAGTTTTTCGTCCGATTCGAAAATCTTTGAGTCACAGCAGGCCTGCCATAAGGTGCCCGAGGCAGCAATAGACCCATGGAGACAAGACTGCTGGAGGACGATGTATTGAATCGGGACGCAATTTGAGTGATCCATCGTCATTAGGTGGCCCTGAAAGTTACAATTCACTATCAGTTTTTCGTCCGATTCGAAAATCTTTGACTCACAGCAGAACGGCCATAAGGTGCCCGAGGCCGCAATAGACCCATGAAGTCAAGTCTGCTGGAGGACGATGTATTGAATCAGGACGCAATTTGAGTGATCCATCGTCATTAGGTGGCCTTGAACGTTACAATTCACTATCAGTTTTTCGTCCCATTCGATAATCTAGACTCACAGCAGAACGGACATAAGGTGCCGAGGCAGCAATAGACCCATGGAGACAAGTCGGCTGAGGACGATGTATTGAATCGGGACGCAATTTGAGTGATCCATCGTCATTAGGTGGCCCTGAACGTTACAATTCACTATCAGTTTTTCGTCCCATTCGATAATCTAGATTCACAGCAGAACGGCCATAAGGTGCCCGAGGCAGCAATAGACCCATGGAGTCAACTCTGCTGGAGGACGATGTATTGAATCGGGACGCAATTTGCGTGGTCCATCGTCATTAGGTGGCCCTGAATGTTACTATTCACTATCAGTTTTTCGTCCGATTCGAAAATCTTTGACTCACAGCAGGACGGCCATTAGGTGCCCGAGGCAGCAATAGACCCATGGAGTCAAGACGGCTGGAGGACGATGTATTGAATCGGGACGCAATTTGAGTGATCCATCGTCATTAGGAGGCCCTGAACGTTACAATTCACCATCAGTTTTTCGTCCGATTCGAAAATCTTTGAGTCACAGCAGGCCTGCCATAAGGTGCCCGAGGCAGCAATAGACCCATGGAGACAAGTCTGCTGGAGGACGATGTATTGAATCGGGAAGCAATTTGAGTGATTCATCGTCATTAGGTGGCCCTGAACGTTACAATTCACTATCAGTTTTTCGTCCGATTCGAAAATCTTTGACTCACAGCAGAACGGCCATAAGGTCCCGAGGCAGCAATAGACCCATGAAGTCAAGTCTGCTGGAGGACGATGTATTGAATCAGGACGCAATTTGAGTGATCCATCGTCATTAGGTGGCCCTGAACGTTACAATTCACTATCAGTTTTTCGTCCCATTCGATAATCTAGACTCACAGCAGAACGGCCATAAGGTGCCCGAGGCAGCAATAGACCCATGGAGACAAGTCGGCTGGGGACGATGTATTGAATCGGGACGCAATTTGAGTGATCCACCGTCATTAGGTGGCCCTGAACGTTACAATTCACTATCAGTTTTTCGTCCGATTCGAAAATCTTTGAGTCACAGCAGGCCTGCCATAAGGTGCCCGAAGCAGCAATAGACGCATGGAGACAAGTCTGCTGGAGGACGATGTATTGAATCGGGACGCAATTTGAGTGATCCATCGTCATTAGGAGGCCCTGAACGTTACAATTCACTATCAGTTTTTCGTCCCATTCGATAATCTAGACTCACAGCAGAACGGCCATAAGGTGCCCGAGGCAGCAATAGTCCCATGGAGTCAAGTCGGCTGGGGACGATGTATTGAATCGGGACGCAATTTGAGTGATCCATCGTCATTAGGTGGCCCTGAACGTTACAATTCACTATCAGTTTTTCGTCCCATTCGATAATCTAGATTCACAGCAGAACGGCCATATGGTGCCGAGGCAGCAATAGACCCATGGAGTCAACTCGGCTGGAGGATAATGTATTGAATCGGGACACAATTTGCGTGATCCATCGTCATTAGGTGGCCGTGAATGTTACAATTCAATATCAGTTTTTCGTCCGATTCGAAAATCTTTGACTCACAGCAGAACGGCCATTAGGTGCCCGAGGCAGCAATCGACCCATGGAGACAAGTCTGCTGGAGGACGATGTATTGAATCGGGACGCAATTTGAGTGATCCATCGTCATTAGGAGGCTCTGAACGTTACAATTCACTATCAGTTTTTCGTCCCATTCGATAATCTAGACTCACAGCAGAACGGCCATAAGGTGCCCGAGGCAGCAATAGACCCATGGAGTCAAGTCGGCTGGAGGACGATGTATTGAATCGGGACGCAATTTGCGTGGTCCATCGTCATTAGGTGGCCCTGAATGTTACAATTCACTATCAGTTTTTCGTCCGATTCGAAAATCTTTGACTCACAGCAGAACGGCCATTAGGTGCCCGAGGCAGCAATCGACCCATGGAGACAAGGCTGCTGGAGGACGATGTATTGAATCGGGACGCAATTTGAGTGATCCATCGTCATTAGGAGACCCTGAACGTTACAATTCACTATCAGTTTTTCGTCCCATTCGGTAATCTAGACTCACAGCAGAACGGCCATAAGGTGCCCGAGGCAGCAATAGACCCATGGAGTCAAGTCGGCTGGAGGACGATGTATTGAATCGGGACGCAATTTGGGAGATCCATCGTCATTAGGAGGCCCTGAACGTTACAATTCACTATCAGTTTTTCGTCCCATTCGATAATCTAGACTCACAGCAGAACGGCCATAAGGTGCCCGAGGCAACAATAGACCCATGGAGTCAAGTCGGCTGGAGGACGATGTATTGAATCGGGACGCAATTTGAGTGATCCATCGTCCTTAGGTGGCCCTGAACGTTACAATTCACTATCAGTTTTTCGTCCCATTCGATAATCTAGACTCACAGCAGAACGGCCATAAGGTGCCCGTGGCAGCAATCGACCCATGGAGACAAGTCTGCTGGAGGGCGATGTATTGAATCGGGACGCAATTTGAGTGATCCATCGTCATTAGGTGGCCCTGAAAGTTACAATTCACTATCAGTTTTTCGTCCGATTCGAAAATCTTTGACTCACAGCAGAACGGCCATAAGGTGCCCGAGGCAGCAATAGACCCATGAAGTCAAGTCTGCTGGAGAACGATGTATTGAATCAGGACACAATTTGAGTGATCCATCGTCATTAGGTGGCCCTGAACGTTACAATTCACTATCAGTTTTTCGTCCCATTCGATAATCTAGACTCACAGCAGAACGGCCATAAGGTGCACGAGGCAGCAATAGACACATGGAGTCAAGTCGGCTGGAGGACGATGTATTGAATCGGGACGCAATTTGAGTGATCCATCGTCATTAGGAGGCCCTGAACGTTACAATTCACTATCAGTTTTTCGTCCGATTCGAAAATCTTTGAGTCACAGCAGGCCTGCCATAAGGTGCCCGAGGCAGCAATAGACCCATGGAGACAAGTCTGCTGGAGGACGATGTATTGAATCGGGACGCAATTTGAGTGATTCATCGTCATTAGGTGGCCCTGAACGTTACAATTCACTATCAGTTTTTCATCCCATTCTATAATCTAGACTCACAGCAGAACGGCCATAAGGTGCCCGAGGCAGAAATAGTCCCATGGAGTCAAGTCGGCTGGAGGACGATGTATTGAATCGGGACGCAATTTGAGTGATCCATCGTCATTAGGAGGCCCTGAACGTTACAATTCACTATCAGTTTTTCGTCCGATTCGAAAATCTTTGAGTCACAGCAGGCCTGCCATAAGGTGCCCGAGGCAGCAATAGACCCATGGAGACAAGACTGCTGGAGGACGATGTATTGAATCGGGACGCAATTTGAGTGATCCATCGTCATTAGGTGGCCCTGAACGTTACAATTCACTATCAATTTTTCATCCCATTCTATAATCTAGACTCACAGCAGAACGGCCATAAGGTGCCCGAGGCTGCAATAGTCCCATGGAGTCAAGTCGGCTAGTGGACGATGTACTGAATCTGGACGCAATTTGTGTGGTCCATCGTCATGAGGTGGCCCTGAATGTTACAAATCACTATCAGTTTTTCGTTCGATTCGAAAATCTTTGACTCACAGCAGAACGGCCATAAGGTGCCCGAGGCAGCAATCGACCCATGGAGACAAGTCTGCTGGAGGACGATGTATTGAATCGGGACGCAATTTGAGTGATCCATCGTCATTAGGTGGCCCTGAAAGTTACAATTCGCTATCAGTTTTTCGTCCGATTCGAAAATCTTTGACTCACAGCAGAACGGCCGTAAGGTGCCCGAGGCCGCAATAGACCCATGAAGTCAAGTCTGCTGGAGGACGATGTATTGAATCAGGACGCAATTTGAGTGATCCATCGTCATTAGGTGGCCTTGAACGTTACAATTCACTATCAGTTTTTCGTCCCATTCGATAATCTAGACTCACAGCAGAACGGACATAAGGTGCCGAGGCAGCAATAGACCCATGGAGACAAGTCGGCTGAGGACGATGTATTGAATCGGGACGCAATTTGAGTGATCCATCGTCATTAGGTGGCCCTGAACGTTACAATTCACTATCAGTTTTTCGTCCCATTCGATAATCTAGATTCACAGCAGAACGGCCATAAGGTGCCCGAGGCAGCAATAGACCCATGGAGTCAACTCGGCTGGAGGACGATGTATTGAATCGGGACGCAATTTGCGTGGTCCATCGTCATTAGGTGGCCCTGAATGTTACAATTCACTATCAGTTTTTCGTCCGATTCGAAAATCTTTGACTCACAGCAGAACGGCCATTAGGTGCCCGAGGCAGCAATCGACCCATGGAGACAAGTCTGCTGGAGGACGATGTATTGAATCGGGACGCAATTTGAGTGATCCATCGTCATTAGGAGACCCTGAACGTTACAATTCACTATCAGTTTTTCGTCCCATTCGATAATCTAGACTCACAGCAGAACGGCCATAAGGTGCCCGAGGCAGCAATAGTCCCATGGAGTCATGTCGGCTGGAGGACGATGTATTGAATCGGGACGCAATTTGAGTGATCCATCGTCATTAGGTGGCCCTGAACGTTACAATTCACTATCAGTTTTTCGTCCCATTCGATAATCTAGATTCACAGCAGAACGGCCATAAGGTGCCCGAGGCAGCAATAGACCCATGGAGTCAACTCTGCTGGAGGACGATGTATTGAATCGGGACGCAATTTGCGTGGTCCATCGTCATTAGGTGGCCCTGAATGTTACTATTCACTATCAGTTTTTCCTCCGATTCGAAAATCTTTGACTCACAGCAGGACGGCCATTAGGTGCCCGAGGCAGCAATCGACCCATGGAGACAAGTCTGCTGGAGGACGATGTATTGAATCGGGACGCAATTTGAGTGATCCATCGTCATTAGGAGGCCCTGAACGTTACAATTCACTATCAGTTTTTCGTCCCATTCGATAATCTAGACTCACAGCAGAACGGCCATAAGGTGCCCGAGGCAGCAATAGACCCATGGAGTCAAGACGGCTGGAGGACGATGTATTGAATCGGGACGCAATTTGAGTGATCCATCGTCATTAGGAGGCCCTGAACGTTACAATTCACTATCAGTTTTTCGTCCGATTCGAAAATCTTTGAGTCACAGCAGGCCTGCCATAAGGTGCCCGAGGCAGCAATAGACCCATGGAGACAAGTCTGCTGGAGGACGATGTATTGAATCGGGACGCAATTTGAGTGATTCATCGTCATTAGGTGGCCCTGAACGTTACAATTCACTATCAGTTTTTCGTCCGATTCGAAAATCTTTGACTCACAGCAGAACGGCCATAAGGTGCCCGAGGCAGCAATAGACCCATGAAGTCAAGTCTGCTGGAGGACGATGTATTGAATCAGGACGCAATTTGAGTGATCCATCGTCATTAGGTGGCCCTGAACGTTACAATTCACTATCAGTTTTTCGTCCCATTCGATAATCTAGACTCACAGCAGAACGGCCATAAGGTGCCCGAGGCAGCAATAGACCCATGGAGACAAGTCGGCTGGGGACGATGTATTGAATCGGGACGCAATTTGAGTGATCCATCGTCATTAGGTGGCCCTGAACGTTACAATTCACTATCAGTTTTTCGTCCCATTCGATAATCTTGATTCACAGCAGAACAGCCATAAGGTGCCCGAGGCAGCAATAGACCCATGGAGTCAACTCGGCTAAAGGACGATGAATTGAATCGGGACGCAATTTGCGTGGTCCATCGTCATTAGGTGGCCCTGAATGTTACAATTCACTATCAGTTTTTCGTCCGATTCGAAAATCTTTGACTCACAGCAGAACGGCCATAAGGTGCCCGAGGCAGCAATAGACCCATGAAGTCAAGTCTGCTGGAGGACGATTGATTGAATCAGGACGCAATTTGAGTGATCCATCGTCATTAGGTGGCCCTGAACGTTACAATTAACTATCAGTTTTTCGTCCCATTCGATAATCTAGACTCACAGCAGAACGGCCATAAGGTGCCCGAGGCAGCAATAGACCCATGGAGACAAGTCGGCTGGAGGACGATGTATTGAATCGGGACGCAATTTGAGTGATCCATCGTCATTAGGTGGCCCTGAACGTTACAATTCACTATCAGTTTTTCGTCCCATTCGATAATCTAGACTCACAGCAGAACGGCCATAAGGTGCCCGTGGCAGCAATCGACCCGTGGAGACAAGTCTGCTGGAGGACGATGTATTGAATCGGGACGCAATTTGAGTGATCCATCGTCATTAGGTGGCCCTGAACGTTACAATTCACTATCAGTTTATCGTGCCATTCGATAATCTAGACTCACAGCAGAACGGCCATAAGGTGCCCGAGGCAGCAATAGACCCATGGAGACAAGTCGGCTGGGGACGATGTATTGAATCGGGACGCAATTTGAGTGATCCATCGTCATTAGGTGGCCCTGAACGTTACAATTCACAATCAGTTTTTCGTCCCATTCGAAAATCTAGACTCACAGCAGAACGGCCATAAGGTGCCCGATTCAACAATAGACCCATGGAGTCAACTCGGCTGGAGGACGATGTATTGAATCGGGACGCAATTTGCGTGGTCCATCGTCATTAGGTGGCCCTGAATGTTACAATTCACTATCAGTTTTTCGTCCGATTCGAAAATCTTTGACTCACAGCAGAACGGCCATAAGGTGCCCGAGGCAGCAATAGTCCCATGGAGTCAAGTCGGCTAGTGGACGATGTACTGAATCGGGACGCAATTTGTGTGGTCCATCGTCATTAGGTGGCCCTGAATGATACAAACCACTATCAGTTTTTCGTCCGATTCGAAAATCTTTGACTCACAGCAGAACGGCCATAAGGTGCCCGAGGCAGCAATCGACCCATGGAGACAAGTCTGCTGGAGGACGATGTATTGAATCGGGACGCAATTTGAGTGATCCACCGTCATTAGGTGGCCCTGAAAGTTACAATTCACTATCAGTTTTTCGTCCCATTCGATAATCTAGACTCACAGCAGAACGGCCATAAGGTGCCCGTGGCAGCAATCGACCCATGGAGACAAGTCTGCTGGAGGACGATGTATTGAATCGGGACGCAATTTGCGTGGTCCATCGTCATTAGGTGGCCCTGAATGTTACAATTCACTATCAGTTTTTCGTCCGATTCGAAAATCTTTGACTCACAGCAGAACGGCCATTAGGTGCCCGAGGCAGCAATCGACCCATGGAGACAAGTCTGCTGGAGGACGATGTATTGAATCGGGACGCAATTTGAGTGATCAATCGTCATTAGGAGGCCCTGAACGTTACAATTCACTATCAGTTTTTCGTCCCATTCGATAATCTAGACTCACAGCAGAACGGCCATAAGGTGCCCGTGGCAGCAATCGACCCATGGAGACAAGTCTGCTGGAGGACGATGTATTGAATCGGGACGCAATTTGAGTGATCCACCGTCATTAGGTGGCCCTGAAAGTTACAATTCACTATCAGTTTTTCGTCCCATTCGATAATCTAGACTCACAGCAGAACGGCCATAAGGTGCCCGAGGCAGCAATAGACCCATGGAGTCAAGTCGGCTGGAGGACGATGTACTGAATCGGGACGCAATTTGTGTGGTCCATCGTCATTAGGTGGCCCTGAATGATACAAATCACTATCAGTTTTTCGTCCGATTCGAAAATCTTTGACTCACAGCAGAACGGCCATAAGGTGCCCGAGGCAGCAATCGACCCATGGAGACAAGTCTGCTGGAGGACGATGTATTGAATCGGGACGCAATTTGAGTGATCCACCGTCATTAGGTGGCCCTGAAAGTTACAATTCACTATCAGTTTTTCGTCCCATTCGATAATCTAGACTCACAGCAGAACGGCCATAAGGTGCCCGTGGCAGCAATCGACCCATGGAGACAAGTCTGCTGGAGGACGATGTATTGAATCGGGACGCAATTTGAGTGATCCACCGTCATTAGGTGGCCCTGAAAGTTACAATTCACTATCAGTTTTTCGTCCCATTCGATAATCTAGACTCACAGCAGAACGGCCATAAGGTGCCCGTGGCAGCAATCGACCCATGGAGACAAGTCTGCTGGAGGACGATGTATTGAATCGGGACGCAATTTGCGTGGTCCATCGTCATTAGGTGGCCCTGAATGTTACAATTCACTATCAGTTTTTCGTCCGATTCGAAAATCTTTGACTCACAGCAGAACGGCCATTAGGTGCCCGAGGCAGCAATCGACCCATGGAGACAAGTCTGCTGGAGGACGATGTATTGAATCGGGACGCAATTTGAGTGATCCATCGTCATTAGGAGGCCCTGAACGTTACAATTCACTATCAGTTTTTCGTCCCATTCGATAATCTAGACTCACAGCAGAACGGCCATAAGGTGCCCGAGGCAACAATAGACCCATGGAGTCAAGTCGGCTGGAGAACGATGTATTGAATCGGGACGCAATTTGAGTGATCCATCGTCATTAGGAGGCCCTGAACGTTACAATTCACTATCAGTTTTTCGTCCCATTCGATAATCTAGATTCACAGCAGAACGGCCATTAGGTGCCCGAGGCAGCAATCGACCCATGGAGACAAGTCTGCTGGAGGACGATGTATTGAATCGGGACGCAATTTGAGTGATCCATCGTCATTAGGAGGCCCTGAACGTTACAATTCACAATCAGTTTTTCGTCCCATTCGATAATCTAGACTCACTGCAGAACGGCCATAAGGTGCCCGAGGCAACAATAGACTCATGGAGTCAAGTCGGCTGGAGGACGATGTATTGAATCGGGACGCAATTTGAGTGATGCATCGTCATTAGGTGGCCATGAACGTTACAATTCACTATCAGTTTTTCGTCCGATTCGAAAATCTTTGACTCACAGCAGAACGGCCATTAGGTGCCCGAGGCAGCAATCGACCCATGGAGACAAGTCTGCTGGAGGACGATGTATTGAATCGGGACGCAATTTGAGTGATCCATCGTCATTAGGAGGCCCTGAACGTTACAATTCACTATCAGTTTTTCGTCCGATTCGAAAATCTTTGACTCACAGCAGAACGGCCATTAGGTGCCCGAGGCAGCAATCGACCCATGGAGACAAGTCTGCTGGAGGACGATGTATTGAATCGGGACGCAATTTGAGTGATCCATCGTCATTAGGAGGCCCTGAACGTTACAATTCACTATCAGTTTTTCGTCCCATTCGATAATCTAGACTCACAGCAGAACGGCCATAAGGTGCCCGAGGCAACAATAGACCCATGGAGTCAAGTCGGCTGGAGAACGATGTATTGAATCGGGACGCAATTTGAGTGATCCATCGTCATTAGGAGGCCCTGAACGTTACAATTCACTATCAGTTTTTCGTCCCATTCGATAATCTAGATTCACAGCAGAACGGCCATTAGGTGCCCGAGGCAGCAATCGACCCATGGAGACAAGTCTGCTGGAGGACGATGTATTGAATCGGGACGCAATTTGAGTGATCCATCGTCATTAGGAGGCCCTGAACGTTACAATTCACAATCAGTTTTTCGTCCCATTCGATAATCTAGACTCACTGCAGAACGGCCATAAGGTGCCCGAGGCAACAATAGACTCATGGAGTCAAGTCGGCTGGAGGACGATGTATTGAATCGGGACGCAATTTGAGTGATGCATCGTCATTAGGTGGCCATGAACGTTACAATTCACTATCAGTTTTTCGTCCGATTCGAAAATCTTTGACTCACAGCAGAACGGCCATAAGGTGCCCGAGGCAGCAATAGACCCATGAAGTCAAGTCTGCTGGAGGACGATTGATTGAATCAGGACGCAATTTGAGTGATCCATCGTCATTAGGTGGCCCTGAACGTTACAATTAACTATCAGTTTTTCGTCCCATTCGATAATCTAGACTCACAGCAGAACGGCCATAAGGTGCCCGAGGCAGCAATAGACCCATGGAGACAAGTCGGCTGGGGACGATGTATTGAATCGGGACGCAATTTGAGTGATCCATCGTCATTAGGTGGCCCTGAACGTTACAATTCACTATCAGTTTTTCGTCCCATTCGATAATCTAGACTCACAGCAGAACGGCCATAAGGTGCCCGTGGCAGCAATCGACCCGTGGAGACAAGTCTGCTGGAGGACGATGTATTGAATCGGGACGCAATTTGAGTGATCCATCGTCATTAGGTGGCCCTGAACGTTACAATTCACTATCAGTTTTTCGTGCCATTCGATAATCTAGACTCACAGCAGAACGGCCATAAGGTGCCCGAGGCAGCAATAGACCCATGGAGACAAGTCGGCTGGGGACGATGTATTGAATCGGGACGCAATTTGAGTGATCCATCGTCATTAGGTGGCCCTGAACGTTACAATTCACAATCAGTTTTTCGTCCCATTCGATAATCTAGACTCACAGCAGAACGGCCATAAGGTGCCCGAGGCAGCAATAGACCCATGGAGTCAACTCGGCTGGAGGACGATGTATTGAATCGGGACGCAATTTGCGTGGTCCATCGTCATTAGGTGGCCCTGAATGTTACAATTCACTATCAGTTTTTCGTCCGATTCGAAAATCTTTGAGTCACAGCAGGCCCGCCATAAGGTGCCCGAAGCAGCAATAGACGCATGGAGACAAGTCTGCTGGAGGACGATGTATTGAATCGGGACGCAATTTGAGTGATCCATCGTCATTAGGAGGCCCTGAACGTTACAATTCACTATCAGTTTTTCGTCCCATTCGATAATCTAGACTCACAGCAGAACGGCCATAAGGTGCCCGAGGCAGCAATAGTCCCATGGAGTCAAGTCGGCTGGGGACGATGTATTGAATCGGGACGCAATTTGAGTGATCCATCGTCATTAGGTGGCCCTGAACTTTACAATTCACTATCAGTTTTTCGTCCGATTCGAAAATCTTTGACTCACAGCAGAACGGCCATTAGGTGCCCGAGGCAGCAATCGACCCATGGAGACAAGTCTGCTGGAGGACGATGTATTGAATCGGGACGCAATTTGAGTGATCAATCGTCATTAGGAGGCCCTGAACGTTACAATTCACTATCAGTTTTTCGTCCCATTCGATAATCTAGACTCACAGCAGAACGGCCATAAGGTGCCCGAGGCAGCAATAGACCCATGGAGTCAAGTCGGCTGGAGAACGATGTATTGAATCGGGACGCAATTTGAGTGATCCATCGTCATTAGGAGGCCCTGAACGTTACAATTCACTATCAGTTTTTCGTCCCATTCGATAATCTAGACTCACAGCAGAACGGCCATAAGGTGCCCGAGGCAGCAATAGACCCATGGAGTCAAGTCGGCTGGAGGACGATGTACTGAATCGGGACGCAATTTGTGTGGTCCATCGTCATTAGGTGGCCCTGAATGATACAAATCACTATCAGTTTTTCGTCCGATTCGAAAATCTTTGACTCACAGCAGAACGGCCATAAGGTGCCCGAGGCAGCAATCGACCCATGGAGACAAGTCTGCTGGAGGACGATGTATTGAATCGGGACGCAATTTGAGTGATCCACCGTCATTAGGTGGCCCTGAAAGTTACAATTCACTATCAGTTTTTCGTCCCATTCGATAATCTAGACTCACAGCAGAACGGCCATAAGGTGCCCGTGGCAGCAATCGACCCATGGAGACAAGTCTGCTGGAGGACGATGTATTGAATCGGGACGCAATTTGAGTGATCCACCGTCATTAGGTGGCCCTGAAAGTTACAATTCACTATCAGTTTTTCGTCCCATTCGATAATCTAGACTCACAGCAGAACGGCCATAAGGTGCCCGTGGCAGCAATCGACCCATGGAGACAAGTCTGCTGGAGGACGATGTATTGAATCGGGACGCAATTTGCGTGGTCCATCGTCATTAGGTGGCCCTGAATGTTACAATTCACTATCAGTTTTTCGTCCGATTCGAAAATCTTTGACTCACAGCAGAACGGCCATTAGGTGCCCGAGGCAGCAATCGACCCATGGAGACAAGTCTGCTGGAGGACGATGTATTGAATCGGGACGCAATTTGAGTGATCCATCGTCATTAGGAGGCCCTGAACGTTACAATTCACTATCAGTTTTTCGTCCCATTCGATAATCTAGACTCACAGCAGAACGGCCATAAGGTGCCCGAGGCAACAATAGACCCATGGAGTCAAGTCGGCTGGAGAACGATGTATTGAATCGGGACGCAATTTGAGTGATCCATCGTCATTAGGAGGCCCTGAACGTTACAATTCACTATCAGTTTTTCGTCCCATTCGATAATCTAGATTCACAGCAGAACGGCCATTAGGTGCCCGAGGCAGCAATCGACCCATGGAGACAAGTCTGCTGGAGGACGATGTATTGAATCGGGACGCAATTTGAGTGATCCATCGTCATGAGGAGGCCCTGAACGTTACAATTCACAATCAGTTTTTCGTCCCATTCGATAATCTAGACTCACTGCAGAACGGCCATAAGGTGCCCGAGGCAACAATAGACTCATGGAGTCAAGTCGGCTGGAGGACGATGTATTGAATCGGGACGCAATTTGAGTGATGCATCGTCATTAGGTGGCCATGAACGTTACAATTCACTATCAGTTTTTCGTCCGATTCGAAAATCTTTGACTCACAGCAGAACGGCCATTAGGTGCCCGAGGCAGCAATCGACCCATGGAGACAAGTCTGCTGGAGGACGATGTATTGAATCGGGACGCAATTTGAGTGATCCATCGTCATTAGGAGGCCCTGAACGTTACAATTCACTATCAGTTTTTCGTCCGATTCGAAAATCTTTGACTCACAGCAGAACGGCCATTAGGTGCCCGAGGCAGCAATCGACCCATGGAGACAAGTCTGCTGGAGGACGATGTATTGAATCGGGACGCAATTTGAGTGATCCATCGTCATTAGGAGGCCCTGAACGTTACAATTCACTATCAGTTTTTCGTCCCATTCGATAATCTAGACTCACAGCAGAACGGCCATAAGGTGCCCGAGGCAACAATAGACCCATGGAGTCAAGTCGGCTGGAGAACGATGTATTGAATCGGGACGCAATTTGAGTGATCCATCGTCATTAGGAGGCCCTGAACGTTACAATTCACTATCAGTTTTTCGTCCCATTCGATAATCTAGATTCACAGCAGAACGGCCATTAGGTGCCCGAGGCAGCAATCGACCCATGGAGACAAGTCTGCTGGAGGACGATGTATTGAATCGGGACGCAATTTGAGTGATCCATCGTCATTAGGAGGCCCTGAACGTTACAATTCACAATCAGTTTTTCGTCCCATTCGATAATCTAGACTCACTGCAGAACGGCCATAAGGTGCCCGAGGCAACAATAGACTCATGGAGTCAAGTCGGCTGGAGGACGATGTATTGAATCGGGACGCAATTTGAGTGATGCATCGTCATTAGGTGGCCATGAACGTTACAATTCACTATCAGTTTTTCGTCCGATTCGAAAATCTTTGACTCACAGCAGAACGGCCATAAGGTGCCCGAGGCAGCAATAGACCCATGAAGTCAAGTCTGCTGGAGGACGATTGATTGAATCAGGACGCAATTTGAGTGATCCATCGTCATTAGGTGGCCCTGAACGTTACAATTAACTATCAGTTTTTCGTCCCATTCGATAATCTAGACTCACAGCAGAACGGCCATAAGGTGCCCGAGGCAGCAATAGACCCATGGAGACAAGTCGGCTGGGGACGATGTATTGAATCGGGACGCAATTTGAGTGATCCATCGTCATTAGGTGGCCCTGAACGTTACAATTCACTATCAGTTTTTCGTCCCATTCGATAATCTAGACTCACAGCAGAACGGCCATAAGGTGCCCGTGGCAGCAATCGACCCGTGGAGACAAGTCTGCTGGAGGACGATGTATTGAATCGGGACGCAATTTGAGTGATCCATCGTCATTAGGTGGCCCTGAACGTTACAATTCACTATCAGTTTTTCGTGCCATTCGATAATCTAGACTCACAGCAGAACGGCCATAAGGTGCCCGAGGCAGCAATAGACCCATGGAGACAAGTCGGCTGGGGACGATGTATTGAATCGGGACGCAATTTGAGTGATCCATCGTCATTAGGTGGCCCTGAACGTTACAATTCACAATCAGTTTTTCGTCCCATTCGATAATCTAGACTCACAGCAGAACGGCCATAAGGTGCCCGAGGCAGCAATAGACCCATGGAGTCAACTCGGCTGGAGGACGATGTATTGAATCGGGACGCAATTTGCGTGGTCCATCGTCATTAGGTGGCCCTGAATGTTACAATTCACTATCAGTTTTTCGTCCGATTCGAAAATCTTTGAGTCACAGCAGGCCCGCCATAAGGTGCCCGAAGCAGCAATAGACGCATGGAGACAAGTCTGCTGGAGGACGATGTATTGAATCGGGACGCAATTTGAGTGATCCATCGTCATTAGGAGGCCCTGAACGTTACAATTCACTATCAGTTTTTCGTCCCATTCGATAATCTAGACTCACAGCAGAACGGCCATAAGGTGCCCGAGGCAGCAATAGTCCCATGGAGTCAAGTCGGCTGGGGACGATGTATTGAATCGGGACGCAATTTGAGTGATCCATCGTCATTAGGTGGCCCTGAACGTTACAATTCACTATCAGTTTTTCGTCCCATTCGATAATCTAGATTCACAGCAGAACGGCCATAAGGTGCCGAGGCAGCAATAGACCCATGGAGTCAACTCGGCTGGAGGATAATGTATTGAATCGGGACGCAATTTGCGTGATCCATCGTCATTAGGTGGCCGTGAATGTTACAATTCAATATCAGTTTTTCGTCCGATTCGAAAATCTTTGACTCACAGCAGAACGGCCATTAGGTGCCCGAGGCAGCAATCGACCCATGGAGACAAGTCTGCTGGAGGACGATGTATTGAATCGGGACGCAATTTGAGTGATCCATCGTCATTAGGAGGCTCTGAACGTTACAATTCACTATCAGTTTTTCGTCCCATTCGATAATCTAGACTCACAGCAGAACGGCCATAAGCTGCCCGAGGCAGCAATAGACCCATGGAGTCAAGTCGGCTGGAGGACGATGTATTGAATCGGGACGCAATTTGAGTGATCCATCGTCATTAGGAGGCCCTGAACGTTACAATTCACTATCAGTTTTTCGTCCGATTCGAAAATCTTTGAGTCACAGCAGGCCTGCCATAAGGTGCCCGAGGCAGCAATAGACCCATGGAGACAAGCCTGCTGGAGGACGATGTATTGAATCGGGACGCAATTTTTAGTGATCCATCGTCATTAGGTGGCCCTGAACGTTACAATTCACTATCAGTTTTTCATCCCATTCTATAATCTAGACTCACAGCAGAACGGCCATAAGGTGCCCGTGGCAGCAATCGACCCATGGAGACAAGTCTGCTGGAGGACGATGTATTGAATCGGGACGCAATTTGAGTGATCCATCGTCATTAGGTGGCCCTGAAAGTTACAATTCACTATCAGTTTTTCGTCCCATTCGCTAATCTAGATTCACATCAGAACGGCCATCAGGTGCCCGAGGCAGCAATAGACCCATGGAGTCAACTCGGCTGGAGGACGATGTATTGAATCGGGACGCAATTTGCGTGGTCCATCGTCATTAGGTGGCCCTGAATGTTACAATTCACTATCAGTTTTTCGTCCGATTCGAAAATCTTTGACTCACAGCAGAACGGCCATTAGGTGCCCGAGGCAGCAATCGACCCTTGGAGACAAGTCTGCTGGAGGACGATGTATTGAATCGGGACGCAATTTGAGTGTTCCATCGTCTTTAGGAGGCCCTGAACGTTACAATTCACTATCAGTTTTTCGTCCCATTCGATAATCTAGACTCACAGCAGAACGGCCATAAGGTGCCCGAGGCAGCAATAGTCCCATGGAGTCAAGTCGGCTGGGGACGATGTATTGAATCGGGACGCAATTTGAGTGATCCATCGTCATTAGGTGGCCCTGAACGTTACAATTCACTATCAGTTTTTCGTCCCATTCGATCATTTAGATTCACAGCAGAACGGCCATAAGGTGCCCGAGGCAGCAATAGACCCATGGAGTCAACTCGGCTGGAGGACGATGTATTGAATCGGGACGCAATTTGCGTGGTCCATCGTCATTAGGTGGCCCTGAATGTTACAATTCACTATCAGTTTTTCGTCCGATTCGAAAATCTTTGACTCACAGCAGGACGGCCATTAGGTGCCCGAGGCAGCAATCGACCCATGGAGACAAGTCTGCTGGAGGACGATGTATTGAATCGGGACGCAATTTGAGTGATCCATCGTCATTAGGTGGCCCTGAAAGTTACAATTCACTATCAGTTTTTCGTCCGATGCGAAAATCTTTGACTCACAGCAGAACGGCCATAAGGTGCCCGAGGCAGCAATAGACCCATGAAGTCAAGTCTGCTGGAGGACGATGTATTGAATCAGGACGCAATTTGAGTGATCCATCGTCATTAGGTGGCCCTGAACGTTACAATTCACTATCAGTTTTTCGTCCCATTCGATAATCTAGACTCACAGCAGAACGGCCATAAGGTGCCCGAGGCAGCAATAGACCCATGGAGACAAGTCGGCTGGGGACGATGTATTGAATCGGGACGCAATTTGAGTGATCCATCGTCATTAGGTGGCCCTGAACGTTACAATTCACTATCAGTTTTTCGTCCCATTCGATAATCTAGATTCACAGCAGAACGGCCATAAGGTGCCCGAGTCAGCAATAGACCCGTGGAGTCAACTCGGCTGGAGGACGATGTATTGAATCGGGACGCAATTTGAGTGATCTATCGTCATTAGGTGGCCCTGAACGTTACAATTCACTATCAGTTTTTCATCCCATTCTATAATCTAGACTCACAGCAGAACGGCCATAAGGTGCCCGAGGCAGCAATAGTCCCATGGAGTCAAGTCGGCTGGGGACGATGTATTGAATCGAAACGCAATTTGAGTGATCCATCGTCATTAGGTGGCCCTGAACGTTACAATTCACTATCAGTTTTTCGTCCCATTCGATAATCTAGATTCACATCAGAACGGCCATAAGGTGCCCGAGGCAGCAATAGACCCATGGAGTCAACTCGGCTGGAGGACGATGTATTGAATCGGGACGCAATTTGCGTGGTCCATCGTCATTAGGTGGCCCTGAATGTTACAATTCACTATCAGTTTTTCGTCCGATTCGAAAATCTTTGACTCACAGCAGAACGGCCATTAGGTGCCCGAGGCAGCAATCGACCCATGGAGACAAGTCGGCTGGGGTCGATGTATTGAATCGGGACGCAATTTGAGTGATCCATCGTCATTAGGTGGCCCTGAACGTTACAATTCACTATCAGTTTTTCGTCCCATTCGATAATCTAGATTCACAGCAGAACGGCCATAAGGTGCCCGAGTCAGCAATAGACCCATGGAGTCAACTCGGCTGGAGGACGATGTATTGAATCGGGACGCAATTTGAGTGATCCATCGTCATTAGGAGGCCCTGAACGTTACAATTCACTATCAGTTTTTCGTCCGATTCGAAAATCTTTGAGTCACAGCAGGCCTGCCATAAGGTGCCCGAGGCAGCAATAGACCCGTGGAGACAAGACTGCTGGAGGACGATGTATTGAATCGGGACGCAATTTGAGTGATCCATCGTGATTAGGTGGACCTGAACGTTACCATTCACTATCAATTTTTCATCCCATTCTATAATCTAGACTCACAGCAGAACGGCCATAAGGTGCCCGAGGCAGCAATAGTCCCATGGAGTCAAGTCGGCTAGTGGACGATGTACTGAATCGGGACGCAATTTGTGTGGTCCATCGTCATTAGGTGGCCCTGAATGTTACAAATCACTATCAGTTTTTCGTCCGATTCGAAAATCTTTGACTCACAGCAGAACGGCCATAAAATGCACGAGGCAGCAATCGACCCATGGAGACAAGTCTGCTGGAGGACGATGTATTGAATCGGGACGCAATTTGAGTGATCCATCGTCATTAGGTGGCCCTGAAAGTTACAATTCACTATCAGTTTTTCGTCCGATTCGAAAATCTTTGACTCACAGCAGAACGGCCATAAGGTACCCGAGGCAGCAATAGACCCATGAAGTCAAGTCTGCTGGAGGACGATGTATTGAATCAGGACGCAATTTGAGTGATCCATCGTCATTAGGTGGCCCTGAACGTTACAATTCACTATCAGTTTTTCGTCCCATTCGATAATCTAGACTCACAGCAGAACGGCCATAAGGTGCCCGAGGCAGCAATAGACCCATGGAGACAATTCGGCTGGGGACGATTTATTGAATCGGGACGCAATTTGAGTGATCCATCGTCATCAGGTGGCCCTGAACGTTACAATTCACTATCAGTTTTTCGTCCCATTCGATAATCTAGATTCACAGCAGAACGGCCATAAGGTGCCCGAGGCAGCAATAGACCCATGGAGTCAACTCGGCTGGAGGACGATGTATTGAATCGGGACGCAATTTGCGTGGTCCATCGTCATTAGGTGGCCCCGAATGTTACAATTCACTATCAGTTTTTCGTCCGATTCGAAAATCTTTGACTCACAGCAGAACGGCCATTAGGTGCCCGAGGCAGCAATCGACCCATGGAGACAAGTCTGCTGGAGGACGATGTATTGAATCGGGACGCAATTTGAGTGATCCATCGTCATTAGGAGGCCCTGAACGTTACAATTCACTATCAGTTTTTCGTCCCATTCGATAATCTAGACTCACAGCAGAACGGCCATAAGGTGCCCGAGGCAGTAATAGACCCATGGAGTCAAGTCGGCTCGAGGACGATGTATTGAATCGGGACGCAATTTGAGTGATCCATCGTCATTAGGAGGCCCTGAACGATACAAATCACTATCGGTATTTCGTCCCATTCGATAATCTAGACTCACAGCAGAACGGCCATAAGGTGCCCGAGGCAGCAATAGACCCATGGAGTCAACTCGGCTGGAGGACGATGTATTGAATCGGGACGCAATTTGCGTGGTCCATCGTCATTAGGTGGCCCTGAATGTTACAATTCACTATCAGTTTTTCGTCCGATTCAAAAATCTTTGACTCACAGCAGGACGGCCATTAGGTGCCCGAGGCAGCAATCGACCCATGGAGACAAGTCTGCTGGAGGACGATGTATTGAATCGGGACGCAATTTGAGTGATCCATCGTCATTAGGAGGGCCTGAACGTTACAATTCACTATCAGTTTTTCGTCCCATTCGATAATCTAGACTCACAGCAGAACGGCCATAAGGTGCCCGAGGCAGCAATAGACCCATGGAGTCAAGTCGGCTGGAGGACGATGTATTGAATCGGGACGCAATTTGAGTGATCCATCGTCATTAGGAGGCCCTGAACGTTACAATTCACTATCAGTTTTTCCTCCGATTCGAAAATCTTAGAGTCACAGCAGGCCTGCCACAAGGTGCCCGAGGCAGCAATAGACCCATGGAGACAAGTCTGCTGGAGGACTATGTAATGAATCGGGACGCAATTTGCGTGGTCCATCGTCATTAGGTGGCCCTGAACGTTACAATTCACTATCAGTTTTCCGTACGATTCGAAAATCTTCGACTCACAGCAGAACGGCCATAAGGTCCCGAGGCAGCAATAGACCCATGAAGTCAAGTCTGCTGGAGGAAGATGTATTGAATCAGGACGCAATTTGAGTGATCCATCGTCATTAGGTGGCCCTGAACGTTACAATTCACTATCAGTTTTTCGTCCCATTCGATAATCTAGACTCACAGCAGAACGGCCATAGGGTGCCCGAGGCAGCAATAGACCCATGGAGACAAGTCGGCTGGGGACGATGTATTGAATCGGGACGCAATTTGAGTGATCCATCGTCATTAGGTGGCCCTGAACGTTACAATTCACTATCAGTTTTTCGTCCCATTCGATAATCTAGATTCACAGCAGAACGGCCATAAGGTGCCCGAGGCAGCAATAGACCCATGGAGTCAACTCGGCTAAACGACGATGTATTGAATCGGGACGCAATTTGCGTGGTCCATCGTCATTAGGTGGCCCTGAATGTTACAATTCACTATCAGTTTTTCGTCCGATTCGAAAATCTTTGACTCACAGCAGAACGGCCACTAGGTGCCCGAGGCAGCAATCGACCCATGGAGACAAGTCTGCTGGAGGACGATGTATTGAATCGGGACGCAATTTGAGTGATCCATCGTCATTAGGAGGCCCTGAACGTTTCAATTCACTATCAGTTTTTCGTCCCATTCGATAATCTAGACTCACAGCAGAACGGCCATAAGGTGCCCGAGGCAGCAATAGACCCATGGAGTCAAGTCGGCTGGAGGACGATGTATTGAATCGGGACGCAATTTGAGTGATCCATCGTCATTAGGAGGCCCTGAACGTTACAATTCACTATCAGTTTTTCGTCCCATTCGATAATCTAGACTCACTGCAGAACGGCCATAAGGTGCCCGAGGCAGCAATAGACCCATGGAGTCAATTCGGCTGGACGACGATGTATTGAATCGGGACGCAATTTGAGTGATCCATCGTCATTAGGTGGGCCTGAACGTTACAATTCACTACCAGTTTTTCGTCCGATTCGAAAATCTTTGACTCACAGCAGAACGGCCATAAGGTGCCCGAGGCAGCAATAGACCCATGAAGTCAAGTCTGCTGGAGGACGATGTATTGAATCAGGACGCAATTTGCGTGGTCCATCGTCATTAGGTGGCCCTGAATGTTACAATTCACTATCAGTTTTTCGTCCGATTCGAAAATCTTTGACTCACAGCAGAACGGCCATTAGGTGCCCGAGGCAGCAATCGACCCATGGAGACAAGTCTGCTGGAGGACGATGTATTGAATCGGGACGCAATTTGAGTGATCCATCGTCATTAGGAGGCCCTGAACGTTACAATTCACTATCAGTTTTTCGTCCCATTCGATAATCTAGACTCACAGCAGAACGGCCATAAGGTGCCCGAGGCAGCAATAGACCCATGGAGTCAAGTCGGCTGGAGGACGATGTATTGAATCGGGACGCAATTTGAGTGATCCATCGTCATTAGGAGGCCCTGAACGTTACAATTCACTATCAGTATTTCGTCCCATTCGATAATCTAGACTCACAGCAGAACGGCCATAAGGTGCCCGAGGCAGCAATAGACCCATGGAGTCAACTCGGCTGGAGGACGATGTATTGAATCGGGACGCAATTTGCGTGGTCCATCGTCATTAGGTGGCCCTGAATGTTACAATTCACTATCAGTTTTTCGTCCGATTCGAAAATCTTTGACTCACAGCAGGACGGCCATTAGGTGCCCGAGGCAGCAATCGACCCATGGAGACAAGTCTGCTGGAGGACGATGTATTGAATCGGGACGCAATTTGAGTGATCCATCGTCATTAGGAGGGCCTGAACGTTACAATTCACTATCAGTTTTTCGTCCCATTCGATAATCTAGACTCACAGCAGAACGGCCATAAGGTGCCCGAGGCAGCAATAGACCCATGGAGTCAAGTCGGCTGGAGGACGATGTATTGAATCGGGACGCAATTTGAGTGATCCATCGTCATTAGGAGGCCCTGAACGTTACAATTCACTATCAGTTTTTCGTCCGATTCGAAAATCTTTGAGTCACAGCAGGCCTGCCATAAGGTGCCCGAGGCAGCAATAGACCCATGGAGACAAGTCTGCTGGAGGACGATGTATTGAATCGGGACGCAATTTGAGTGATTCATCGTCATTAGGAGGCCCTGAACGTTACAATTCACTATCAGTTTTTCGTCCGATTCGAAAATCTTTGACTCACAGCAGAACGGCCATAAGGTCCCGAGGCAGCAATAGACCCATGAAGTCAAGTCTGCTGGAGGACGATGTATTGAATCAGGACGCAATTTGAGTGATCCATCGTCATTAGGTGGCCCTGAACGTTACAATTCACTATCAGTTTTTCGTCCCATTCGATAATCTAGACTCACAGCAGAACGGCCATAAGGTGCCCGAGGCAGCAATAGACCCATGGAGACAAGTCGCCTGGGGACGATGTATTGAATCGGGACGCAATTTGAGTGATCCATCGTCATTAGGTGGCCCTGAACGTTACAATTCACTATCTGTTTTTCGTCCCATTCGATAATCTAGATTCACAGCCGAACGGCCATAAGGTGCCCGAGGCAGCAATAGACCCATGGAGTCAACTCGGCTAAAGGACGATGTATTGAATCGGGACGCAATTTGCGTGGTCCATCGTCATTAGGTGGCCCTGAACGTTACAATTCACTATCAGTTTTTCGTCCCATTCGATAATCTAGACTCACAGCAGAACGGCCATAAGGTGCCCGAGGCAGCAATAGACCCATGGAGTCAAGTCGGCTGGAGGACGATGTATTGAATCGGGACGCAATTTGAGTGATCCATCGTCATTAGGAGGCCCTGAACGTTACAATTCGCTATCAGTTTTTCGTCCCATTCGATAATCTAGACTCACAGCAGAACGGCCATAAGGTGCCCGAGGCAGCAATAGACCCATGGAGTCAAGTCGGCTGGAGGACCATGTATTGAATCGGGACGCAATTTGAGTGATCCATCGTCATTAGGAGGCCCTGAACGTTACAATTCACTATCAGTTTTTCGTCCCATTCGATAATCTAGACTCACAGCAGAACGGCCATAAGGTACCCGAGGCAGCAATAGACCCATGAAGTCAAGTCTGCTGGAGGACGATGTATTGAATCAGGACGCAATTTGAGTGATCCATCGTCATTAGGTGGCCCTGAACGTTACAATTCACTATCAGTTTTTCGTCCCATTCGATAATCTAGACTCACAGCAGAACGGCCATAAGGTGCCCGAGGCAGCAATAGACTCATGGAGACAAGTCGGCTGGGGACGATGTATTGAATCGGGACGCAATTTGAGTGATCCATCGTCATTAGGTGGCCCTGAACGTTACAATTCACTATCAGTTTTTCGTCCCATTCGATAATCTAGATTCACAGCAGAACGGCCATAAGGTGCCCGAGGCAGCAATAGACCCATGGAGTCAACTCGGGTAAAGGACGATGTATTGAATCGGGACGCAATTTGCGTGGTCCATCGTCATTAGGTGGCCCTGAATGTTACAATTCACTATCAGTTTTTCGTCCGATTCGAAAATCTTTGACTCACAGCAGAACGGCCATTAGGTGCCCGAGGCAGCAATCGACCCATGGAGACAAGTCTGCTGGAGGACGATGTATTGAATCGGGACGCAATTTGAGTGATCCATCGTCATTAGGAGGCCCTGAACGTTACAATTCACTATCAGTTTTTCGTCCCATTCGATAATCTAAACTCACAGCAGAACGGCCATAAGGTACCCGAGGCAGCAATAGACCCATGGAGTCAAGTCGGTTGGAGGACGATGTACTGAATCGGGACGCAATTTGAGTGATCCATCGTCATTAGGAGGCCCTGAACGTTACAATTCACTATCAGTTTTTCGTCCCATTCGATAATCTAGACTCACTGCAGAACGGCCATAAGGTGTCCGAGGCAGCAATAGACCCATGGAGTCAAGTCGGCTGGAGGACGATGTATTGAATCGGGACGCAATTTGAGTGATCCATCGTCAATAGGAGGCCCTGAACGTTACAATTCACTATCAGTTTTTCGTCCGATTCGAAAATCTTTGAGTCACAGCAGGCCTGCCATAAGGTGCCCGAGGCAGCAATAGACCCGTGGAGACAAGACTGCTGGAGGACGATGTATTGAATCGGGACGCAATTTGAGTGATCCATCGTCATTAGGTGGCACTGAACGTTACAATTCACTATCAATTTTTCATCCCATTCTATAATCTAGACTCACAGCAGAACGGCCATAAGGTGCCCGAGGCAGCAATAGTCCCATGGAGTCAAGTCGGCTAGTGGACGATGTACTGAATCGGGACGCAATTTGTGTGGTCCATCGTCATTAGGTGGCCCTGAATGTTACAAATCACTATCAGTTTTTCGTCCGATTCGAAAATCTTTGACTCACAGCAGAACGGCCATAAGGTGCCCGAGGCAGCAATCGACCCATGGAGACAAGTCTGCTGGAGGACGATGTATTGAATCGGGACGCAATTTGAGTGATCCATCGTCCTTAGGTGGCCCTGAACGTTACAATTCACTATCAGTTTTTCGTCCCATTCGATAATCAAGACTCACAGCAGAACGGCCATAAGGTGCCCGAGGCAGCAATAGACCTATGGAGACAAGTCGGCTGGGGACGATGTATTGAATCGGGACGCAATTTGAGTGGTCCATCGTCATTAGGTGGCCCTGAACCTTACAATTCACTATCAGTTTTTCGTCCCATTCGATAATCTATATTCACAGCAGAACGGCCATAAGGTGCCCGAGGCAGCAATAGACCCATGGAGTCAACTCGGCTGGAGGACGATGTATTGAATCGGGACGCAATTTGCGTGGTCCATCGTCATTAGGTGGCCCTGAATGTTACAATTCACTATCAGTTTTTCGTCCGATTCGAAAATCTTTGACTCACAGCAGAACGGCAAATAGGTGCCCGAGGCAGCAATCGACCCATGGAGACAAGTCTGCTGGAGGACGATGTATTGAATCGGGACGCAATTTGAGTGATCCATCGTCATTAGGAGGCCCTGAACGTTACAATTCACTATCAGTTTTTCGTCCCATTCGATAATCTAGACTCACAGCAGAACGGCCATAAGGTGCCCGAGGCAGCAATAGACCCATGGAGTCAAGTCGGCTGGAGGACGATGTATTGAATCGGGACGCAATTTGAGTGATCCATCGTCATTAGGAGGCCCTGAACGTTACAATTCACTATCAGTATTTCGTCCCATTCGATAATCTAGACTCACAGCAGAACGGCCATAAGGTGCCCGAGGCAGCAATAGACCCATGGAGTCAAGTCGGCTGGAGGACGATGTATTGAATCGGGACGCAATTTGAGTGATCCATCGTCATTAGGTGGGCCTGAACGTTACAATTCACTATCAGTTTTTCGTCCGATTCGAAAATCTTTGACTCACAGCAGAACGGCCATAAGGTGCCCGAGGCAGCAATAGACCCATGAAGTCAAGTCTGCTGGAGGACGATGTATTGAATCAGGACGCAATTTGAGTGATCCATCGTCATTAGGTGGCCCTGAAGGTTACAATTCACTATCAGTTTTTCGTCCCATTCGATAATCAAGACTCACAGCAGAACGGCCATAAGGTGCCCGAGGCAGCAATAGACCTATGGAGACAAGTCGGCTGGGGACGATGTATTGAATCGGGACGCAATTTGAGTGGTCCATCGTCATTAGGAGGCCCTGAACGTTACAATTCACTATCAGTTTTTCGTCCCATTCGATAATCTAGACTCACAGCAGAACGGCCATAAGGTGCCCGAGGCAGCAATAGACCCATGGAGTCAACTCGGCTGGAGGACGATGTATTGAATCGGGACGCAATTTGCGTGGTCCATCGTCATTAGGTGGCCCTGAATGTTACAATTCACTATCAGTTTATCGTCCGATTCGAAAATCTTTGACTCACAGCAGAACGGCAAATAGGTGCCCGAGGCAGCAATCGACCCATGGAGACAAGTCTGCTGGAGGACGATGTATTGAATCGGGACGCAATTTGAGTGATCCATCGTCATTAGGAGGCCCTGAACGTTACAATTCACTATCAGTTTTTCGTCCCATTCGATAATCTAGACTCACAGCAGAACGGCCATAAGGTGCCCGAGGCAGCAATAGACCCATGGAGTCAACTCGGCTGGAGGACGATGTATTGAATCGGGACGCAATTTGCGTGGTCCATCGTCATTAGGTGGCCCTGAATGTTACAATTCACTATCAGTTTTTCGTCCCATTCAATAATCTTTGACTCACAGCAGGACGGCCATAAGGTGCCTGAGGCAGCAATAGACCCATGGAGTCAGGTCGGCTGGAGGACGATGTACTGAATCGGGACGCAATTTGAGTGATCCATCGTCATTAGGTGGCCCTGAACGTTACAATTCACTATCAGTTTTTCGTCCCATTCGATAATCTAGATTCACAGCAGAACGGCCATAAGGTGCCCGAGGCAGCAATAGACCCATGGAGTCAACTCGGCTGGAGGACGATGTATTGAATCGGGACGCAATTTGCGTGGTCCATCGTCATTAGGAGGCCCTGAATGTTACAATTCACTATCAGTTTTTCGTCCGATTCGAAAATCTTTGACTCACAGCAGAACGGCCATTAGGTGCCCGAGGCAGCAATCGACCCATGGAGACAAGTCTGCTGGAGGACGATGTATTGAATCGGGACGCAATTTGAGTGATCCATCGTCATTAGGAGGCCCTGAACGATACAATTCACTATCAGTTTTTCGTCCCATTCGATAATCTAGACTCACAGCAGAACGGCCATAAGGTGCCCGAGGCAGCAATAGTCCCATGGAGTCAAGTCGGCTGGAGGACGATGTATTGAATCGGGACGCAATTTGAGTGATCCATCGTCATTAGGAGGCCCTGAACGTTACAATTCACTATCAGTATTTCGTCCCATTCGATAATCTAGACTCACAGCAGAACGGCCATAAGGTGCCCGAGGCAGCAATCGACCCATGGAGACAAGTCTGCTGGAGGACGATGTATTGAATCGGGACGCAATTTGAGTGATCGATCGTCATTAGGAGGCCCTGAACGTTACAATTCACTATCAGTTTTTCGTCCCATTCGATAATCTAGACTCACAGCAGAACGGCCATAAGGTGCCCGAGGCAGCAATAGACCCATGGAGTCAAGTCGGCTGGAGGACGATGTATTGAATCGGGACGCAATTTGCGTGGTCCATCGTCATTAGGTGGCCCTGAATGTTACAATTCACTATCAGTTTTTCGTCCGATTCGAAAATCTTTGACTCACAGCAGAACGGCCATTAGGTGCCCGAGGCAGCAATCGACCCATGGAGACAAGTCGGCTGGGGACGATGTATTGAATCGGGACGCAATTTGAGTGATCCATCGTCATTAGGTGGCCCTGAACGTTACAATTCACTATCAGTTTTTCGTCCCATTCGATAATCTAGACTCACAGCAGAACGGCCATAAGGTGCCCGAGGCAGCAATAGACCCATGGAGTCAACTCGGCTGGAGGACGATGTATTGAATCGGGACGCAATTTGCGTGCTCCATCGTCATTAGGTGGCCATGAATGTTACAATTCACTATCAGTTTTTCGTCCGATTCGAAAATCTTTGACTCACAGCAGAACGGCCATTAGGTGCCCGAGGCAGCAATCGACCCATGGAGACAAGTCTGCTGGAGGACGATGTATTGAATCGGGACTCAATTTGAGTGATCCATCGTCATTAGGAGGCCCTGAACGTTACAATTCACTATCAGTTTTTCGTCCCATTCGTTAATCTAGACTCACAGCAGAACGGCCATAAGGTGCCCGAGGCAGCAATAGACCCATGGAGTCAAGTCGGCTGGAGGACGATGTATTGAGTAGGGACGCAATTTGAGTGATCCATCGTCATTAGGAGGCCCTGAACGTTACAAATTCACTATCAGTTTTTCGTCCCATTCGATAATCTAGACTCACTGCAGAACGGCCATAAGGTGCCCGAGGCAGCAATAGACCCATTGAGTCAAGTCGGCTGGAGGACGATGTATTGAATCGGGACGCAGTTTGAGTGATCCATTGTCATTAGGTGGGCCTGAACGTTAAAATTCACTACCAGTTTTTCGTCCGATTCGAAAATCTTTGACTCACAGCAGAACGGCCATAAGGTGCCCGAGGCAGCAATAGACCCATGAAGTCAAGTCTGCTGGAGGACGATGTATTGAATCAGGACGCAATTTGCGTGGTCCATCGTCATTAGGTGGCCCTGAATGTTACAATTCACTATCAGTTTTTCGTCCGATTCGAATATCTTTGACTCACAGCAGAACGGCCATTAGGTTCCCGAGGCAGCAATCGACCCATGGAGACAAGTCTGCTGGAGGACGATGTATTGAATCGGGACGCAATTTGAGTGATCCATCGTCATTAGGAGGCCCTGAACGTTACAATTCACTATCAGTTTTTCGTCCCATTCGCTAATCTAGACTCACAGCAGAACGGCCATAAGGTGCCCGAGGCAGCAATAGAACCATGGAGTCAAGTCGGCTGGAGGACGATGTATTGAATCGGGACGCAATTTGAGTGATCCATCGTCATTAGGAGGCCCTGAACGTTACAATTCACTATCAGTTTTTCGTCCGATTCGAAAATCTTTGAGTCACAGCAGGCCTGCCATAAGGTGCCCGAGGCAGCAATAGACCCATGGAGTCAACTCGGCTAAAAGACGATGTATTGAATCGGGACGCAATTTGCGTGGTCCATCGTCATTAGGTGGCCCTGAATGTTACAATTCACTATCAGTTTTTCGTCCGATTCGAAAATCTTTGACTCACAGCAGAACGGCCATTAGGTGCCCGAGGCAGCAATCGACCCATGGAGACAAGTCTGCTGGAGGACGATGTATTGAATCGGGAAGCAATTTGAGTGATCCGTCGTCATTATGAGGCCCTGAACGTTACAATTCACTATCAGTTTTTCGTCCCATTCGATAATCTAGATTCACAGCAGAACGGCCATAAGGTACCCGAGGCAGCAATAGACCCATGGAGTCAAGTCGGCTGGAGGATGATGTATTGAATCGGGACGCAATTTGAGTGATCCATCGTCATTAGGAGGCCCTGAACGTTACAATTCACTATCAGTTTTTCGTCCCATTCGATAATCTAGACTTACAGCAGAACGGCCATAAGGTGCCTGAGGCAGCAATTGACCCATGGAGTCAGGTCGGCTGGAGGACGATGTACTGAATCGGGACGCAATTTGAGTGATCCATCGTCATTAGGTGGCCCTGAACGTTACAATTCACTATCAGTTTTTCGTCCCATTCGATAATCTAGATTCACAGCAGAACGGCCATAAGGTGCCCGAGGCAGCAATAGACCCATGGAGACAACTCGGCTGGAGGACGATGTATTGAATCGGGACGCAATTTGCGTGGTCCATCGTCATTAGGTGGCCCTGAATGTTACAATTCACTATCAGTTTTTCGTCCGATTCGAAAATCTTTGACTCACAGCAGAACGGCCATTAGGTGCCCGAGGCAGCAATCGACCCATGGAGACAAGTCTGCTGGAGGACGATGTATTGAATCGGGACGCAATTTGAGTGATCCATCGTCATTAGGAGGCCCTGAACGTTACAATTCACTATCAGTTTTTCGTCCCATTCGATAATCTAGACTCACAGCAGAACGGCCATAAGGTGCCCGAGGCAGCAATAGACCCATGGAGTCAAGTCGGCTGGAGGACGATGTATTGAATCGGGACGCAATTTGAGTGATCCATCGTCATTAGGTGGCCCTGAACGTTACAATTCACTATCAGTTTTTCGTCCCATTCGATAATCTAGACTCACAGCAGAACGGCCATAAGGTGCCCGTGGCAGCAATCGACCCATGGAGACAAGTCTGCTGGAGGACGATGTATTGAATCAGGACGCAATTTGCGTGGTCAATCGTCATTAGGTGGCCCTGAATGTTACAATTCACTATCAGTTTTTCGTCCGATTCGAAAATCTTTGACTCACAGCAGAACGGCCATTAGGTGCCCGAGGCAGCAATCGACCCATGGAGACAAGTCTGCTGGAGGACGATGTATTGAATCGGGACGCAATTTGAGTGATCGATCGTCATTAGGAGGCCCTGAACGTTACAATTCACTATCAGTTTTTCGTCCCATTCGATAATCTAGACTCACAGCAGACGGCCATAAGGTGCCCGAGGCAGCAATAGACCCATGGAGTCAAGTCGGCTGGAGGACGATGTATTGAATCGGGACGCAATTTGAGTGATCCATCGTCATTAGGAGGCCCTGAACGATACAATTCACTATCAGTACTTCGTCCCATTCTATAATCTAGACTCACAGCAGAACGGCCATAAGGTGCCCGAGGCAGCAATAGACCCATGGAGTCAACTCTGCTGGAGGACGATGTATTGAATCGGGACGCAATTCGCGTGGTCCATCGTCATTAGGTGGCCCTGAATGTTACAATTCACTATCTGTTTTTCGTCCGATTCGAAAATCTTTGACTCACAGCAGAACGGCCATTAGGTGCCCGAGGCAGCAATCGACCCATGGAGACAAGTCTGCTGGAGGACGATGTATTGAATCGGGACGCAATTTGAGTGATTCATCGTCATTAGGTGGCCCTGAACGTTACAATTCACTATCAGTTTTTCGTCCGATTCGAAAATCTTTGAGTCGCAGCAGGCCTGCCTTAAGGTGCCCGAGGCAGCAATAGACCCATGGAGACAAGTCTGCTGGAGGACGATGTATTGAATCGGGACGCAATTTGAGTGATTCATCGTCATTAGGTGGCCCTGAACGTTACAATTCACTATCAGTTTTTCGTCCGATTCGAAAATCTTTGACTCACAGCAGAACGGCCATAAGGTCCCGAGGCAGCAATAGACCCATGAAGTCAAGTCTGCTGGAGGACGATGTATTGAATCAGGACGCAATTTGAGTGATCCATCGTCATTAGGTGGCCCTGAACGTTACAATTCACTATCAGTTTTTCGTCCCATTCGATAATCTAGATTCACAGCAGAACGGCCATAAGGTGCCCGAGGCAGCAATAGAACCATGGAGTCAACTCGGCTAAAGGACGATGTATTGAATCGGGACGCAATTTGCGAGGTCCATCGTCATTAGGTGGCCCTGAACGTTACAATTCACTATCAGTTTTTCGTCCGATTCGAAAATCTTGACTCACAGCAGAACGGCCATTAGGTGCCCGAGGCAGCAATCGACCCATGGAGACAAGTCTGCTGGAGGACGATGTATTGAATCGGGACGCAATTTGAGTGATCCATCGTCATTAGGAGGCCCTGAACGTTACAATTCACTATCAGTTTTTCGTCCCATTCGATAATCTAGACTCACTGCAGAACGGCCATAAGGTGCCCGAGGCAGCAATAGACCCATGGAGTCAAGTCGGCTGGTGGACGATGTATTGAATCGGGACGCAATTTGAGTGATCCATCGTCATTAGGAGGCCCTGAACGTTACAATTCACTATCAGTTTTTCGTCCCATTCGATAATCTAGACTCACAGCAGAACGGCCATAAGGTGCCCGAGGCAGCAATAGACCCATGGAGTCAAGTCGGCTGGAGGACGATGTATTGAATCGGGACGCAATTTGAGTGATCCATCGTCATTAGGAGGCCCTGAACGTTACAATTCACTATCAGTATTTCGTCCCATTCGATAATCTAGACTCACAGCAGAACGGCCATAAGGTGCCCGAGGCAGCAATAGACCCATGGAGTCAAGTCGGCTGGAGGACGATGTATTGAATCGGGACGCAATTTGAGTGATCCATCGTCATTAGGTGGCCCTGAACGTTACAATTCACTGTCAGTTTTTCGTCCCATTCGATAATCTTGACTCACAGCAGAACGGCCATAAGGTGCCCGTGGCAGCAATCGACCCATGGAGACAAGTCTGCTGGAGGACGATGTATTGAATCGGGACGCAATTTGAGTGATCCATCGTCATTAGGTGGCCCTGAACGTTACAATTCACTATCAGTTTTTCGTCCCATTCGATAATCTAGACTCACAGCAGAACGGCCATAAGGTGCCCGAGGCAGCAATAGACCCATGGAGACAAGTCGGCTGGGGACGATGTATTGAATCGGGACGCAATTTGAGTGATCCATCGTCATTAGGTGGCCCTGAACGTTACAATTCACTATCAGTTTTTCGTCCCATTCGATAATCTAGATTCGCAGCAGAACGGCCATAAGGTGCCCGAGGCAGCAATAGACCCATGGAGTCAACTCGGCTGGAGGACGATGTATTGAATCGGGACGCAATTTGCGTGGTCCATCGTAATTAGGTGGCCCTGAATGTTACAATTCACTATCAGTTTTTCGTCCGATTCGAAATTCTTTGACTCACAGCAGAACGGCCATAAGGTGCCCGAGGCAGCAATAGACCCATGGAGTCAAGTCTGCTGGAGGACGATGTATTGAATCGGGACGCAATTTGAGTGATCCATCGTCATTCGGAGGCCCTGAACGTTTCAATTCACTATCAGTTTTTCGTCCCATTCGATAATCTAGATTCTCAGCAGAACGGCCATAAGGTGCCCGAGGCAGCAATAGACCCATGGAGACAACTCGGCTGGAGGACGATGTATTGAATCGGGACGCAATTTGCGTGGTCCATCGTCATTAGGTGGCCCTGAATGTTACAATTCACTATCAGTTTTTCGTCCGATTCGAAAATCTTTGACTCACAGCAGAACGGCCATTAGGTGCCCGAGGCAGCAATCGACCCATGGAGACAAGTCTGCTGGAGGACGATGTATTGAATCGGGACGCAATTTGAGTGATCCATCGTCATTAGGAGGCCCTGAACGTTACAATTCACTATCAGTTTTTCGTCCCATTCGATAATCTAGACTCACAGCAGAACGGCCATAAGGTGCCCGAGGCAGCAATAGACCCATGGAGTCAAGTCGGTTGGAGGACGATGTATTGAATCGGGACGCAATTTGAGTGATCCATCGTCATTAGGAGGCCCTGAACGTTACAATTCACTATCAGTATTTCGTCCCATTCGATAATCTAGACTCACAGCAGAACGGCCATAAGGTGCCCGAGGCAGTATAGACCCATGGAGTCAAGTCGGCTGGAGGACGATGTATTGAATCGGGACGCAATTTGAGTGATCCATCGTCATTAGGTGGGCCTGAACGTTACAATTCACTATCAGTTTTTCGTCCCATTCGATAATCTAGACTCACAGCAGAACGGCCATAAGGTGCCCGTGGCAGCAATCGACCCATGGAGACAAGTCTGCTGGAGGCGATGTATTGAATCAGGACGCAATTTGCGTGGTCCATCGTCATTAGGTGGCCCTGAATGTTACAATTCACTATCAGTATTTCGTCCCATTCGAAAATCTTTGACTCTCAGCAGAACGGCCATTAGGTGCCCGAGGCAGCAATCGACCCATGGAGACAAGTCTGCTGGAGGACGATGTATTAAATCGGGACGCAATTTGAGTGATCGATCGTCATTAGGAGGCCCTGAACGTTACAATTCAGTATCAGTTTTTCGTCCGATTCGAAAATCTTTGACTCACAGCAGAACGGCCATTAGGTGCCCGAGGCAGCAATCGACCCATGGAGACAAGTCTGCTGGAGGACGATGTATTGAATCGGGACGCAATTTGAGTGATCCATCGTCATTAGGAGGCCCTGAACGTTACAATTCACTATCAGTTTTTCGTCCCATTCGATAATCTAGACTCACTGCAGAACGGCCATAAGGTGCCCGAGGCAGCAATAGACCCATGGAGTCAAGTCGGCTGGTGGACGATGTATTGAATCGGGACGCAATTTGAGTGATCCATCGTCATTAGGAGGCCCTGAACGTTACAATTCACTATCAGTTTTTCGTCCCATTCGATAATCTAGACTCACAGCAGAACGGCCATAAGGTGCCCGTGGCAGCAATAGACCCATGGAGTCAAGTCGGCTGGAGGACGATGTATTGAATCGGGACGCAATTTGAGTGATCCATCGTCATTAGGAGGCCCTGAACGTTACAATTCACTATCAGTATTTCGTCCCATTCGATAATCTAGACTCACAGCAGAACGGCCATAAGGTGCCCGAGGCAGCAATAGACCCATGGAGTCAAGTCGGCTGGAGGACGATGTATTGAATCGGGACGCAATTTGAGTGATCCATCGTCATTAGGTGGCCCTGAATGTTACAATTCACTATCAGTTTTTCGTCCGATTCGAAATTCTTTGACTCACAGCAGAACGGCCATAAGGTGCCCGAGGCAGCAATAGACCCATGGAGTCAAGTCGGCTGGAGGACGATGTATTGAATCGAGACGCAATTTGAGTGATCCATCGTCATTAGGTGGCCCTGAACGTTACAATTCACTATCAGTTTTTCGTCCGATTCGAAAATCTTTGACTCACAGCAGAACGGCCATTAGGTGCCCGAGGCAGCAATCGACCCATGGAGACAAGTCTGCTGGAGGAAGATGTATTGAATCGGGACGCAATTTGAGTGATCCATCGTCATTAGGAGGCCCTGAACGTTACAATTCACTATCAGTTTTTCGTCCCATTCGATAATCTAGACTCACAGCAGAACGGCCATAAGGTACCCGAGGCAGCAATAGACCCATGGAATCAAGTCGGCTGGAGGACGATGTATTGAATCGGGACGCAATTTGAGTGATCCATCGTCATTATGAGGCCCTGAACGTTACAATTCACTATCAGTTTTTCGTCCCATTCGATAATCTAGACTCACTGCAGAACGGCCATAAGGTGCCCGAGGCAGCAATAGACCCATGGCGTCAAGTCGGCTGGAGGACGATGTATTGAATCGGGACGCAATTTGAGTGATCCATCGTCATTAGGTGGGCCTGAACGTTACAATTCACTATCAGTTTTTCGTCCGATTCGAAAATCTTTGACTCACAGCAGAACGGCCATAAGGTGCCCGAGGCAGCAATAGACCCATGAAGTCAAGTCTGCTGGAGGACGATGTATTGAATCAGGACGCAATTTGAGTGATCCATCGTCATTAGGTGGCCCTGAACGTTACAATTCACTATCAGTTTTTCGTCCCATTCGATAATCTAGACTCGCAGCAGAACGGCCATAAGGTGCCTGAGGCAGCAATTGACCCATGAAGTCAGGTCGGCTGGAGGACGATGTACTGAATCGGGACGCAATTTGAGTGATCCATCGTCATTAGGTGGCCCTGAACGTTACAATTCACTATCAGTTTTTCGTCCCATTCGATAATCTAGATTCACAGCAGAACGGCCATAAGGTGCCCGAGGCAGCAATAGACCCATGGAGACAACTCGGCTGGAGGACGATGTATTGAATCGGGACGCAATTTGCGTGGTCCATCGTCATTAGGTGGCCCTGAATGTTACAATTCACTATCAGTTTTTCGTCCGATTCGAAAATCTTTGACTCACAGCAGAACGGCCATTAGGTGCCCGAGGCAGCAATCGACCCATGGAGACAAGTCTGCTGGAGGACGATGTATTGAATCGGGACGCAATTTGAGTGATCCATCGTCATTAGGAGGCCCTGAACGTTACAATTCACTATCAGTTTTTCGTCCCATTCGATAATCTAGACTCACAGCAGAACGGCCATAAGGTGCCCGTGGCAGCAATCGACCCATGGAGACAAGTCTGCTGGAGGACGATGTATTGAATCAGGACGCAATTTGCGTGGTCCATCGTCATTAGGTGGCCCTGAATGTTACAATTCACTATCAGTTTTTCGTCCGATTCGAAAATCTTTGACTCACAGCAGAACGGCCATTAGGTGCCCGAGGCAGCAATCGACCCATGGAGACAAGTCTGCTGGAGGACGATATATTGAATCGGGACGCAATTTGAGTGAACCATCGTCATTAGGAGGCCCTGAACGTTACAATTCACTATCAGTTTTTCGTCCCATTCGATAATCTAGACTCACAGCAGAACGGCCATAAGGTGCCCGAGGCAGCAATAGACCCATGGAGTCAAGTCGGCTGGAGGACGATGTATTGAATCGGGACGCAATTTGAGTGATCCATCGTCATTAGGAGGCCCTGAACGATACAATTCACTATCAGTATTTCGTCCCATTCGATAATCTAGACTCACAGCAGAACGGCCATAAGGTGCCCGAGGCAGCAATAGACCCATGGAGTCAACTCGGCTGGAGGACGATGTATTGAATCGGGACGCAATTGGCGTGGTCCATCGTCATTAGGTGGCCCTGAATGTTACAATTCACTATCAGTTTTTCGTCCGATTCGAAAATCTTTGACTCACAGCAGAACGGCCATTAGGTGCCCGAGGCAGCAATCGACCCATGGAGACAAGTCTGCTGGAGGACGATGTATTGAATCAGGACGCAATTTGAGTGATCCATCGTCATTAGGAGGCCCTGAACGTTACAATTCACTATCAGTTTTTCGTCCCATTCGATAATCTAGACTCACAGCAGAACGGCCATAAGGTGCCCGAGTCAGCAATCGACCCATGGAGACAAGTCTGCTGGAGGACGATGTATTGAATCGGGACGCAATTTGAGTGATCCATCGTCATTAGGAGGGCCTGAACGTTACAATTCACTATCAGTTTTTCGTCCCATTCGATAATCTAGACTCACAGCAGAACGGCCATAAGGTGCCCGAGGCAGCAATAGACCCATGGAGTCAAGTCGGCTGGAGGACGATGTATTGAATCGGGACGCAATTTGAGTGATCCATCGTCATTAGGAGGCCCTGAACGTTACAATTCACTATCAGTTTTTCGTCCGATTCGAAAATCTTTGAGTCACAGCAGGCCTGCCTTAAGGTGCCCGAGGCAGCAATAGACCCATGGAGACAAGTCTGCTGGAGGACGATGTATTGAATCGGGACGCAATTTGAGTGATTCATCGTCATTAGGTGGCCCTGAACGTTACAATTCACTATCAGTTTTTCGTCCGATTCGAAAATCTTTGACTCACAGCAGAACGGCCATAAGGTCCCGAGGCAGCAATAGACCCATGAAGTCAAGTCTGCTGGAGGACGATGTATTGAATCAGGACGCAATTTGAGTGATCCATCGTCATTAGGTGGCCCTGAACGTTACAATTCACTATCAGTTTTTCGTCCCATTCGATAATCTAGACTCACAGCAGAACGGCCATAAGGTGCCCGAGGCAGCAATAGACCCATGGAGACAAGTCGGCTGGGGACGATGTATTGAATTGGGACGCAATTTGAGTGAGCCATCGTCATTAGGTGGCCCCCGAACGTTACAATTCACTATCAGTTTTTCGTCCCATTCGATAATCTAGATACACAGCAGAACGGCCATAAGGTGCCCGAGGCAGCAATAGAACCATGGAGTCAACTCGGCTAAAGGACGATGTACTGAATCGGGACGCAATTTGCGTGGTCCATCGTCATTAGGTGGCGCTGAACGTTACAATTCACTATCAGTTTTTCGTCCGATTCGAAAATCTTTGACTCACAGCAGAACGGCCATTAGGTGCCCGAGGCAGCAATCGACCCATGGAGACAAGTCTGCTGGAGGACGATGTATTGAATCGGGACGCAATTTGAGTGATCCATCGTCATTAGGAGGCCCTGAACGTTACAATTCACTATAAGTTTTTCGTCCCATTCGATAATCTAGACTCACTGCAGAACGGCCATAAGGTGCCCGAGGCAGCAATAGACCCATGGAGTCAAGTCGGCTGGTGGACGATGTATTGAATCGGGACGCAATTTGAGTGATCCATCGTCATTAGGAGGCCCTGAACGTTACAATTCACTATCAGTTTTTCGTCCCATTCAATAATCTAGACTCACAGCAGAACGGCCATAAGGTGCCCGAGGCAGCAATAGACCCATGGAGTCAAGTCGGCTGGAGGACGATGTATTGAATCGGGACGCAATTTGAGTGATCCATCGTCAATAGGAGGCCCTGAACGTTACAATTCACTATCAGTATTTCGTCCCATTCGATAATCTAGACTCACAGCAGAACGGCCATAAGGTGCCCGAGGCAGCAATAGACCCATGGAGTCAAGTCGGCTGGAGGACGATGTATTGAATCGGGACGCAATTTGAGTGATCCATCGTCATTAGGTGGCCCTGAACGTTACAATTCACTATCAGTTTTTCGTCCCATTCGATAATCTTGACTCACAGCAGAACGGCCATAAGGTGCCCGTGGCAGCAATCGACCCATGGAGACAAGTCTGCTGGAGGACGATGTATTGAATCGGGACGCAATTTGAGTGATCCATCGTCATTAGGAGGCCCTGAACGTTACAATTCACTATCAGTTTTTCGTCCCATTCGATAATCTAGACTCACTGCAGAACGGCCATAAGGTGCCCGAGGCAGCAATAGACCCATGGAGTCAAGTCGGCTGGTGGACGATGTATTGAATCGGGACGCAATTTGAGTGATCCATCGTCATTAGGAGGCCCTGAACGTTACAATTCACTATCAGTTTTTCGTCCCATTCGATAATCTAGACTCACAGCAGAACGGCCATAAGGTGCCCGTGGCAGCAATAGACCCATGGAGTCAAGTCGGCTGGAGGACGATGTATTGAATCGGGACGCAATTTGAGTGATCCATCGTCATTAGGAGGCCCTGAACGTTACAATTCACTATCAGTATTTCGTCCCATTCGATAATCTAGACTCACAGCAGAACGGCCATAAGGTGCCCGAGGCAGCAATAGACCCATGGAGTCAATTCGGCTGGAGGACGATGTATTGAATCGGGACGCAATTTGAGTGATCCATCGTCATTAGGTGGCCCTGAATGTTACAATTCACTATCAGTTTTTCGTCCGATTCGAAATTCTTTGACTCACAGCAGAACGGCCATAAGGTGCCCGAGGCAGCAATAGACCCATGGAGTCAAGTCGGCTGGAGGACGATGTATTGAATCGAGACGCAATTTGAGTGATCCATCGTCATTAGGTGGCCCTGAACGTTACAATTCACTATCAGTTTTTCGTCCGATTCGAAAATCTTTGACTCACAGCAGAACGGCCATTAGGTGCCCGAGGCAGCAATCGACCCATGGAGACAAGTCTGCTGGAGGAAGATGTATTGAATCGGGACGCAATTTGAGTGATCCATCGTCATTAGGAGGCCCTGAACGTTACAATTCACTATCAGTTTTTCGTCCCATTCGATAATCTAGACTCACAGCAGAACGGCCATAAGGTACCCGAGGCAGCAATAGACCCATGGAATCAAGTCGGCTGGAGGACGATGTATTGAATCGGGACGCAATTTGAGTGATCCATCGTCATTAGGAGGCCCTGAACGTTACAATTCACTATCAGTTTTTCGTCCCATTCGATAATCTAGACTCACTGCAGAACGGCCATAAGGTGCCCGAGGCAGCAATAGACCCATGGCGTCAAGTCGGCTGGAGGACGATGTATTGAATCGGGACGCAATTTGAGTGATCCATCGTCATTAGGAGGCCCTGAACGTTACAATTCACTATCAGTTTTTCGTCCCATTCGATAATCTAGACTCACAGCAGAACGGCCATAAGGTGCCTGAGGCAGCAATTGACCCATGAAGTCAGGTCGGCTGGAGGACGATGTACTGAATCGGGACGCAATTTGAGTGATCCATCGTCATTAGGTGGCCCTGAACGTTACAATTCACTATCAGTTTTTCGTCCCATTCGATAATCTAGATTCACAGCAGAACGGCCATAAGGTGCCCGAGGCAGCAATAGACCCATGGAGACAACTCGGCTGGAGGACGATGTATTGAATCGGGACGCAATTTGCGTGGTCCATCGTCATTAGGTGGCCCTGAATGTTACAATTCACTATCAGTTTTTCGTCCGATTCGAAAATCTTTGACTCACAGCAGAACGGCCATTAGGTGCCCGAGGCAGCAATCGACCCATGGAGACAAGTCTGCTGGAGGACGATGTATTGAATCGGGACGCAATTTGAGTGCACCATCGTCATTAGGAGGCCCTGAACGTTACAATTCACTATCAGTTTTTCGTCCCATTCGATAATCTAGACTCACAGCAGAACGGCCATAAGGTGCCCGAGGCAGCAATAGACCCATGGAGTCAAGTCGGCTGGAGGACGATGTATTGAATCGGGACGCAATTTGAGTGATCCATCGTCATTAGGAGGCCCTGAACGATACAATTCACTATCAGTATTTCGTCCCATTCGATAATCTAGACTCACAGCAGAACGGCCATAAGGTGCCCGAGGCAGCAATAGACCCATGGAGTCAACTCGGCTGGAGGACGATGTATTGAATCGGGACGCAATTCGCGTGGTCCATCGTCATTAGGTGGCCCTGAATGTTACAATTCACTATCAGTTTTTCGTCCGATTCGAAAATCTTTGAAACACAGCAGAACGGCCATTAGGTGCCCGAGGCAGCAATCGACCCATGGAGACAAGTCTGCTGGAGGACGATGTATTGAATCAGGACGCAATTTGAGTGATCCATCGTCATTAGGAGGCCCTGAACGTTACAATTCACTATCAGTTTTTCGTCCCATTCGATAATCTAGACTCACAGCAGAACGGCCATAAGGTGCCCGAGGCAGCAATCGACCCATGGAGACAAGTCTGCTGGAGGACGATGTATTGAATCGGGACGCAATTTGAGTGATCCATCGTCATTAGGAGGGCCTGAACGTTACAATTCACTATCAGTTTTTCGTCCCATTCGATAATCTAGACTCACAGCAGAACGGCCATAAGGTGCCCGAGGCAGCAATAGACCCATGGAGTCAAGTCGGCTGGAGGACGATGTATTGAATCGGGACGCAATTTGAGTGATCCATCGTCATTAGGAGGCCCTGAACGTTACAATTCACTATCAGTTTTTCGTCCGATTCGAAAATCTTTGAGTCACAGCAGGCCTGCCTTAAGGTGCCCGAGGCAGCAATAGACCCATGGAGACAAGTCTGCTGGAGGACGATGTATTGAATCGGGACGCAATTTGAGTGATTCATCGTCATTAGGTGGCCCTGAACGTTACAATTCACTATCAGTTTTTCGTCCGATTCGAAAATCTTTGACTCACAGCAGAACGGCCATAAGGTCCCGAGGCAGCAATAGACCCATGAAGTCAAGTCTGCTGGAGGACGATGTATTGAATCAGGACGCAATTTGAGTGATCCATCGTCATTAGGTGGCCCTGAACGTTACAATTCACTATCAGTTTTTCGTCCCATTCGATAATCTAGACTCACAGCAGAACGGCCATAAGGTGCCCGAGGCAGCAATAGACCCATGGAGACAAGTCGGCTGGGGACGATGTATTGAATTGGGACGCAATTTGAGTGAGCCATCGTCATTAGGTGGCCCCCGAACGTTACAATTCACTATCAGTTTTTCGTCCCATTCGATAATCTAGATTCACAGCAGAACGGCCATAAGGTGCCCGAGGCAGCAATAGAACCATGGAGTCAACTCGGCTAAAGGACGATGTACTGAATCGGGACGCAATTTGCGTGGTCCATCGTCATTAGGTGGCGCTGAACGTTACAATTCACTATCAGTTTTTCGTCCGATTCGAAAATCTTTGACTCACAGCAGAACGGCCATTAGGTGCCCGAGGCAGCAATCGACCCATGGAGACAAGTCTGCTGGAGGACGATGTATTGAATCGGGACGCAATTTGAGTGATCCATCGTCATTAGGAGGCCCTGAACGTTACAATTCACTATAAGTTTTTCGTCCCATTCGATAATCTAGACTCACTGCAGAACGGCCATAAGGTGCCCGAGGCAGCAATAGACCCATGGAGTCAAGTCGGCTGGTGGACGATGTATTGAATCGGGACGCAATTTGAGTGATCCATCGTCATTAGGAGGCCCTGAACGTTACAATTCACTATCAGTTTTTCGTCCCATTCAATAATCTAGACTCACAGCAGAACGGCCATAAGGTGCCCGAGGCAGCAATAGACCCATGGAGTCAAGTCGGCTGGAGGACGATGTATTGAATCGGGACGCAATTTGAGTGATCCATCGTCAATAGGAGGCCCTGAACGTTACAATTCACTATCAGTATTTCGTCCCATTCGATAATCTAGACTCACAGCAGAACGGCCATAAGGTGCCCGAGGCAGCAATAGACCCATGGAGTCAAGTCGGCTGGAGGACGATGTATTGAATCGGGACGCAATTTGAGTGATCCATCGTCATTAGGTGGCCCTGAACGTTACAATTCACTATCAGTTTTTCGTCTCATTCGATAATCTTGACTCACAGCAGAACGGCCATAAGGTGCCCGTGGCAGCAATCGACCCATGGAGACAAGTCTGCTGGAGGACGATGTATTGAATCGGGACGCAATTTGAGTGATCCATCGTCATTAGGTGGCCCTGAACGTTACAATTCACTATCAGTGTTTCGTCCGATTCGAAAATCTTTGACTCACAGCAGAACGGCCATAAGGTGCCCGTGGCAGCAATAGACGCATAGAGACAAGTCTGCTGGAGGACGATGTATTGAATCGGGACGCAATTTGAGTGTTCCATCGTCATTAGGAGGCCCTGAATGTTACAATTCACTATCAGTTTTTCGTCCGATTCGAAAATCTTTGAGTCACAGCAGGCCTGCCATAAGGTGCCCGAGGCAGCAATAGACCCATGGAGACAAGTCTGCTGGAGGACGATGTATTGAATCGGGACGCAATTTGAGTGATCTAACGTCATTAGGTGGCCCTAAACGTTACAACTCACTATCAGTTTTTTATCCCATTCTATAATCTAGACTCACAGCAGAACGGCCATAAGGTGCCCGAGGCAGCAATAGTCCCATGGAGTCAACTCGGCTGGAGGACGATGTATTGAATCGGGACGCAATTTGCGTGGTCCATCGTAATTAGGTGGCCCTGAATGTTACAATTCACTATCAGTTTTTCGTCCGATTCGAAATTCTTTGACTCACAGCAGAACGGCCATAAGGTGCCCGAGGCAGCAATAGACCCATGGAGTCAAATCGGCTGGAGGACGATGTATTGAATCGGGACGCAATTTGAGTGATCCATCGTCATTAGGTGGCCCTGAATGTTACAATTCACTATCAGATTTTCGTCCGATTCGAAAATCTTTGATTCACAGCAGAACGGCCATAAGGTGCCCGAGGCAGCAATAGACCCATGGAGTCAAGACGGCTGGAGGACGATGTATTGAATCGGGACGCAATTTGAGTGATCTATCGTCATTAGGTGGCCCTAAACGTTACAATTCACTATCAGTTTTTCATCCCATTCTATAATCTAGACTCACAGCAGAACGGCCATAAGGTGCCCGAGGCAGCAATAGTCCCATGGAGTCAAGTCGGCTGGGGACGATGTATTGAATCGGGACACAATTTGAGTTATCCATCGTCATTAGGAGGCCCTGAACGTTACAATTCACTATCAGTTTTTCGTCCCATTCGATAATCTAGACTCACAGCAGAACGGCCATAAGGTGCCCGAGGCAGCAATAGACCCATGGAGTCAAGTCGGCTGGAGGACGATGTATTGTATCGGGACGCAATTTGAGTGATCCATCGTCATTAGGAGGCCCTGAACGTTACAATTCACCATCAGTATTTCGTCCCATTCGATAATCTAGACTCACAGCAGAACGGCCATAAGGTGCCCGAGGCAGCAATAGACCCATGGAGTCAAGTCGGCTGGAGGACGATGTATTGAATCGGGACGCAATTTGAGTGATCCATCGTCATTAGGTGGCCCTGAACGTTGCAATTCACTATCAGTTTTTCGTCCCATTCGATAATCTAGACTCACAGCAGAACGGCCATAAGGTGCCCGTGGCAGCAATCGACCCATGGAGACAAGTCTGCTGGAGGACGATGTATTGAATCGGGACGCAATTTGAGTGATCCATCGTCATTAGGTGGCCCTGAACGTTACAATTCACTATCAGTTTTTCGTCCGATTCGAAAATCTTTGACTCACAGCAGAACGGCCATAAGGTGCCCGAGGCAGCAATAGACCCATGGAGTCAAGTCGGCTGGAGGACGATGTATTGAATCGGGACGCAATTTGAGTAATCCATCGTCATTAGGTGGCCCTGAACGTTACAATTCACTATCAGTTTTTCGTCGGATTCGAAAATCTTTGACTCACAGCAGAACGGCCATAAGGTGCCCGAGGCAGCAATAGACGCATAGAGACAAGTCTGCTGGAGGACGATGTATTGAATCGGGACGCAATTTGAGTGATCCATCGTCATTAGGTGGCCCTGAACGTTACAATTCACTATCAGTTTTTCGTCCCATTCGATAATCTAGATTCACAGCAGAACGGCAATAAGGTGCCCGAGGCAGCAATAGACGCATAGAGACAAGTCTGCTGGAGGACGATGTACTGAATCGGGACGCAATTTGAGTGTTCCATCGTCATTAGGAGGCCCTGAACGTTACAATTCACTATCAGTTTTTCGTCCGATTCGAAAATCTTTGAGTCACAGCAGGCCTGCCATAAGGTGCCCGAGGCAGCAATAGACCCATGGAGACAAGTCGGCTGGGGACGATGTATTGAATCGGGACGCAATTTGAGTGATCCATCGTCATTAGGTGGCCCTGAACGTTACAATTCACTATCAGTTTTTCGTCCGATTCGAAAATCTTTGACTCACAGCAGAACGGCCATAAGGTGCCCGAGGCAGCAATAGACGCATAGAGACAAGTCTGCTGGAGGACGATGTATTGAATCGGGACGCAATTTGAGTGTTCCATCGTCATTAGGAGGCCCTGAACGTTACAATTCACTATCAGTTTTTCGTCCGATTCGAAAATCTTTTAGTCACAGCAGGCCTGCCATAAGGTAACCGAGGCAGGAATAGACCCATGGAGACAAGTCTGCTGGAGGCCGATGTATTGAATCGGGACGCAATTTGAGTGATCTATCGTCATTAGGTGGCCCTAAACGTTACAATTCACTATCAGTTTTTCATCCCATTCTATAATCTAGACTCACAGCAGAACGGCCATAAGGTGCCCGAGGCCGCAATAGTCCCATGGAGTCAAGTCGGCTGGGGACGATGTATTGAATCGGGACGCAATTTGAGTGATCCATCGTCATTAGGTGGCCCTGAACGTTACAATTCACTATCAGTTTTTCGTCCGATTCGAAAATCTTTGACTCACTGCAGAACGGCCATTAGGTGCCCGAGGCAGCAATAGACCAATGGAGACAAGTCTGCTGGAGGACGATGTATTGAATCGGGACGCAATTTGAGTGATCCATCGTCATTAGGAGGCCCTGAACGTTACAATTCACTATCAGTTTTCGTCCCATTCGATAATCTAGACTCACAGCAGAACGGCCATAAGGTGCCCGAGGCAGCAATAGACCCATGGAGTCAAGTCGGCTGGAGGACGATGTATTGAATCGGGACGCAATTTGAGTGATCCATCGTCATTAGGAGGCCCTGAACGTTACAATTCAGTATCTGTATTTCGTCCCATTCGATAATCTAGACTCACAGCAGAACGGCCATAAGGTGCCCGAGGCAGCAATAGACCCATGGAGTCAAGTCGGCTGGAGGACGATGTATTGAATCGGGACGCAATTTGAGTGATCCATCGTCATTAGGTGCACCTGAACGTTACAATTCACTATCAGTTTTTCGTCCCATTCGATAATATAGACTCACAGCAGAACGGCCATAAGGTGCCCGTGGCAGCAATCGACCCATGGAGACAAGTCTGCTGGAGGACGATGTATTGAATCGCGACGCAATTTGAGTGATCCATCGTCATTAGGTGGCCCTGACGTTACAATTCACTATCAGTTTTTCGTCCGATTCGAAAATCTTTGACTCACAGCAGAACGGCCATAAGGTGCCCGAGGCAGCAATAGACGCATAGAGACAAGTCTGCTGGAGAACGATGTATTGAATCGGGACGCAATTTGAGTGTTCCATCGTCATTAGGAGGCCCTGAACGTTACAATTCACCATCAGTTTTTCGTCCGATTCGAAAATCTTTGAGTCACAGCAGGCCTGCCATAAGGTGCCCGAGGCAGCAATAGACCCATGGAGACAAGTCTGCTGGAGGACGATGTATTGAATCGAGACGCAATTTGAGTGATCTATCGTCATTAGGTGGCCCTGAACGTTACAATTCACTATCAGTTTTTCATCCCATTCTATAATCTATACTCACAGCAGAACGGCCACAAGGTGCCCGAGGCAGCAATAGTCCCATGGAGTCAAGTCGGCTGGGGACGATGTATTGAATCGGGACGCAATTTGAGTGATCCATCGTCATTAGGTGGCCCTGAACGTTACAATTCAATATCAGTTTTTCGTCCCATTCGATAATCTAGATTCACAGCAGAACGGCCATAAGGTGCCCGAGGCAGCAATAGACCCATGGAGTCAACTCGGCTGGAGGACGATGTATTGAATCGGGACACAATTTGCGTGGTCCATCGTCATTAGGTGGCCCTGAATGTTACAATTCACTATCAGTTTTTCGTCCGATTCGAAAATCTTTGACTCACAGCAGAACGGCCATTAGGTGCCCGAGGCAGCAATCGACCCATGGAGACAAGTCTGCTGGAGGACGATGTATTGAATTGGGACGCAATTTGAGTGATCCATCGTCATTAGGAGGCCCTGAACGTTACAATTAACTATCAGTTTTTCGTCCCATTCGATAATCTAGACTCACAGCAGAACGGCCATAAGGTGCCCGAGGCAGCAATAGACCCATGGAGTCAAGTCGGCTGGAGGACGATGTATTGAATCGGGACGCAATTTGAGTGATCCGTCACCCTGAACGTTACAATTCACTATCAGTTTTTCGTCCGATTCGAAAATCTTTGAGTCACAGCAGGCCTGCCATAAGGTGCCCGAGGCAGCAATAGACCCATGGAGACAAGTCTGCTGGAGGACGATGTTTTGAATCGGGACGCAATTTGAGTGTTCCATCGTCATTAGGTGGCCCTGAACGTTACAATTCACTATCAGTTTTTCATCCCATTCTATAATCTAGACTCACAGCAGAACGGCCATAAGGTGCCCGAGGCAGCAATAGTCCCATGGAGTCAAGTCGGCTAGTGGACGATGTACTGAATCGGGACGCAATTTGTGTGGTCCATCGTCATTAGGTGGCCCTGAATGTTACAAATCACTATCAGTTTTTCGTCCGATTCGAAAATCTTTGACTCACAGCAGAACGGCCATAAGTGCCCGAGGCAGCAATCGACCCATGGAGACAAGTCTGCTGGAGGACGATGTATTGAATCGGGACGCAATTTGAGTGATCCACCGTCATTAGGTTTCCCTGAAAGGTACAATTCACTATCAGTTTTTCGTCCGATTCGAAAATCTTTGACTCACAGCAGAACGGCCATAAGGTGCCCGAGGCAGCAATAGACCCATGAAGTCAAGTCTGCTGGCGGACGATGTATTGAATCAGGACGCAATTTGAGTGATCCATCGTCATTAGGTGGCCCTGAACGTTACAATTCACTATCAGTTTTTCGTCCCATTCGATAATCTAGACTCACAGCAGAACGGCCATAAGGTGCCCGAGGCAGCAATAGACCCATGGAGACAAGTCGGCTGGGGACGATGTATTGAATCGGGACGCAATTTGAGTGATCCATCGTCATTAGGTGGCCCTGAACGTTACAATTCACTATCAGTTTTTCGTCCCATTCGATAATCTAGATTCACAGCAGAACGGCCATAAGGTGCCCGAGGCAGCAATAGACCCATGGAGTCAACTCGGCTTGAGGACGATGTATTGAATCGGGACACAATTTGCGTGGTCCATCGTCATTAGGTGGCCCTGAATGTTACAATTCACTATCAGTTTTTCGTCCGATTCGAAAATCTTTGACTCACAGCAGAACGGCCATTAGGTGCCCGAGGCAGCAATCGACCCATGGAGACAAGTCTGCTGGAGGACGATGTATTGAATCGGGACGCAATTTGAGTGATCCATCGTCATTAGGAGGCCCTGAATGGTACAATTCACTATCAGTTTTTCGTCCCATTCGATTATCTAGACTCACAGCAGAACGGCCATAAGGTGCCCGAGGCAGCAATCGACCCATGGAGTCAAGTCGGCTGGAGGACGATGTATTGAATCGGGACGCAATTTGGGAGATCCATCGTCATTAGGAGGCCCTGAACGTTACAATTCGCTATCAGCTTTTCGTCCCATTCGATAATCTAGACTCACAGCAGAACGGCCATAAGGTGCCCGAGGCAGCAATAGACCCATGGAGTAAAGTCGGCTGGAGGACGATGTATTGAATCGGGACGCAATTTGAGTGATCCATCGTCATTAGGTGGCCCTGAACGTTACAATTCACTATCAGTTTTTCGTCCCATTCGATAATCTAGACTCACAGCAGAACGGCCATAAGGTGCCCGTGGCAGCAATAGACCCATGGAGACAAGTCTGCTGGAGGACGATGTATTGAATCGGGACGCAATTTGAGAGATCCATCGTCATTAGGTGGCCCTGTAAGTTACAATTCACTATCAGTTTTTCGTCCGATTCGAAAATCTTTGACTCACAGCAGAACGGCCATAAGGTGCCCGAGGCAGAAATCGACCCATGAAGTCAAGTCTGCTGGAGGACGATCTATTGAATCAGGACGCAATTTGAGTGATCCATCGTCATTAGGTGGCCCTGAACGTTACAATTCACTATCAGTTTTTCGTCCGATTCGAAAATCTTAGAGTTACAGCAGGCCTGCCATAAGGTGCCCGAGGCAGCAATAGACCCATGGAGACAAGTCGGCTGGAGGACGATGTATTGAAACGGGACGCAATTTGAGTGATCTATCGACATTAGGTGGCCCTGAACGTTACAATTCACTATCAGTTTTTCATCCCATTCTATAATCTAGACTCACAGCAGAACGGCCATAAGGTGCCCGAGGCAGCAATAGTCCCATGGAGACAAGTCTGCTGGGGACGATGTATTGAATCGGGACGCAATTTGAGTGATCCATCGTCATTAGGTGGCCCTGAACGTTACAATTCACTATCAGTTTTTCGTCCGATTCGAAAATCTTTGACTCACAGCAGAACGGCCATAAGGTGCCCGAGGCAGCAATAGACCCATGGAGTCAAGTCTGCTGGAGGACGATGTATTGAATCAGGACGCAATTTGAGTGATCCATCGTCATTAGGTGGCCCTGAACGTTATAATTCACTATCAGTTTTTCGTCCCATTCGATAATCTAGACTGACAGCAGAACGGCCATAAGGTGCCCGAGGCAGCAATAGACCCATGGAGACAAGTCTGCTGGAGGACGATGTATTGAATCGGGACGCAATTTGAGTGATCCATCGTCATTAGGTGGCCCTGAACGTTACAATTCACTATCAGTTTTTCGTCCCATTCGATAATGTAGATTCACAGCAGAACGGCCATAAGGTGCCGAGGCAGCAATAGACCCATGGAGTCAACTCGGCTGGAGGACGATGTATTGAATCGGGACGCAATTTGCGTGGTCCATCGTCATTAGGTGGCTCTGAATGTTACAATTCACTATCAGTTTTTCGTCCGATTCGAAAATCTTTGACTCACAGCAGAACGGCCATTAGGTGCCCGAGGCAGCAATCGACCCATGGAGACAAGTCTGCTGGAGGACGATGTATTGAATCGGGACGCAATTTGAGTGATCCATCGTCATTAGGAGGCCCTGAACGTTACAATTCACTATCAGTTTTTCGTCCCATTCGATAATCTAGACTCACAGCAGAACGGCCATAAGGTGCCCGAGGCAGCAATAGACCCATGGAGTCAAGTCGGCTGGAGGACGATGTATTGAATCGGGACGCAATTTGAGTGATCCATCGTCATTAGGAGGCCCTGAACGTTACAATTCACTATCAGTTTTTCGTCCGATTCGAAAATCTTAGAGTCACAGCAGGCCTGCCATAAGGTGCCCGAGGCAGCAATAGACCCATGGAGACAAGTCTGCTGGAGGACGATGTATTGAATCGGGACGCAATTTGCGTGATCCATCGTCATTAGGTGGCCCTGAACGTTACAATTCACTATCAGTTTTTCATCCCATTCTATAATCTAGACTCACAGCAGAACGGCCATAAGGTGCCCGAGGTAGCAATAGTCCCATGGAGCCAAGTCGGCTAGTGGACGATGTACTGAATCGGGACGCAATTTGTGTGGTCCATCGTCATTAGGTGGCCCTGAATGTTACAAATCACTATCAGTTTTTCGTCCGCTTCGAAAATCTTTGACTCACAGCAGAACGGCCGTAAGGTGCCCGAGGCAGCAATCGACCCATGGAGACAAGTCTGCTGGAGGACGATGTATTGAATCGGGACGCAATTTGAGTGATCCACTGTCATTAGGTGGCCCTGAAAGTTACAATTCACTATCAGTTTTTCGTCCGATTCGAAAATCTTTGACTCACAGCAGAACGGCCATAAGGTGCCCGAGGCAGCAATAGACCCAAGAAGTCAAGTCTGCTGGAGGACGATGTATTGAATCAGGACTCAATTTGAGTGATCCATCGTCATTAGGTGGCCCTGAACGTTACAATTCACTATCAGTTTTTCGTCCCATTCGATAATCTAGACTCACAGCAGAACGGCCATAAGGTGCCCGAGGCAGCAATAGACCCATGGAGACAAGTCTGCTGGGGACGATGTATTGAATCGGGTCGCAAATTGGGTGATTCATCGTCATTAGGTGGCCCTGAACGTTACAATTCACTATCAGTTTTTCGTCCCATTCGATAATCTAGATTCACAGCAGAACGGCCATAAGGTGCCCGAGGCAGCAATAGACCCATGGAGTCAACTCGGCTGGAGGACGATGTATTGAATCGGGACGCAATTTGCGTGGTCCATCGTCATTAGGTGGCCCTGAATGTTACAATTCACTATCAGTTTTTCGTCCGATTCGAAAATCTTTGACTCACAGCAGAACGGCCATTAGGTGCCCAAGGCAGCAATCGACCCTTGGAGACAAGTCTGCTGGAGGACGATGTATTGAATCGGGACGCAATTTGAGTGATCCATGGTCATTAGGAGGCCCTGAACGTTACAATTCACTATCAGTTTTTCGTCCCATTCGATAATCTAGACTCACAGCAGAACGGCCATAAGGTGCCCGAGGCAGCAATAGAACCATGGAGTCAAATCGGCTGGAGGACGATGTATTGAATCGGAACGCAATTTGAGAGATCCATCGTCATTAGGAGGCCCTGAACGTTACAATTCACTATCAGTTTTTCGTCCCATTCGATAATCGAGACTCACAGCAGAACGGCCATAAGGTGCCCGAGGCAGCAATAGACCCATGGAGACAAGTCGGCTGGAGGACGATGTATTGAATCGGGACGCAATTTGAGTGTTCCATCGTCATTAGGAGGCCCTGAACGATACAATTCACTATCACTTTTTCGTCCGATTCGAAAATCTTTGAGTCACAGCTGAACGGCCATAAGGTGCCCGAGGCAGCAATAGACCCATGGAGACAAGTCTGCTGGAGGACGATGTATTGAATCGGGACGCAATTTGAATGTTCCATCGTCATTAGGAGGCCCTGAACGATACAATTCACTATCACTTTTTCGTCCGATTCGAAAATCTTTGACTCACAGCAGAACGGCCATAAGGTGCCAAGGCAGCAATAGACCCATGGAGACATGTCGGCTGGAGGACGGTGTATTGAATCGGGACGCAATTTGAGTGATCCATCGTCATTAGGTGGCCCTGAACGTTACAATTCACTATCAGTTTTTCGTCCGATTCGAAAATCATTGACCCACAGCGGAACGGCCATAAGGTGCCCGAGGCAGCAATAGACCCATGGAGACAAGTCAGCTGGAGGACGATGTATTGAATCGGGACGCAATTTGAATGTTCCATCGTCATTAAGAGGCCCTGAACGTTACAATTCACTATCAGTTTTTCGTCCGATTCGAAAATCATTGAGTCACAGCAGGCCTGCCATAAGGTGCCCGAGGCAGCAATAGACCCATGGAGACAAGTCTGCTGGAGGACGATGTATTGAATCGGGACGCAATTTGAGTGATCCATCGTCATTAGGAGGCCCTGAACGTTACAATTCACTATCAGTTTTTCGTCCCATTCGATAATCTAGATTCACAGCAGAACGGCCATAAGGTGCCCGAGGCAGCAATAGTCCCATGGAGTCAAGTCGGCTGGGGACGATGTATTGAATCGGGACGCAATTTGAGTGATCCATCGTCATTAGGTGGCCCTGAACGTTACAATTCACTATCAGTTTTTCGTCCCATTCGATAATCTAGATTCACAGCAGAACGGCCATAAGGTGCCCGAGGCAGCAATAGACCCATGGAGTCAACTCGGCTGGAGGACGATGTATTGAATCGGGACGCAATTTGCGTGGTCCAACGTCAATAGGTGGCCCTGAATGTTACAATTCACTATCAGTTTTTCGTCCGATTCGAAAATCTTTGACTCACAGCAGAACGGCCATTAGGTGCCCGAGGCAGCAATCGACCCATGGAGACAAGTCTGCTGGAGGACGATGTATTGAATCGGGACACAATTTGAGTGATCCATCGTCATTAGGAGGCCCTGAACGTTACAATTCACTATCAGTTTTTCGTCCGATTCGATAATCTAGACTCACAGCAGAACGGCCATAAGGTGCCCGAGGCAGCAATAGACCCATGAAGTCAAGTCTGCTGGAGGACGATGTATTGAATCAGGACGCAATTTGAGTGATCCATCGTCATTAGGTGGCCCTGAACGTTTCAATTCACTATCAGTTTTTCGTCCCATTCGATAATCTAGACTCACAGCAGAACGGCCATAAGGTGCCCGAGGCAGCAATAGACCCATGGAGACAAGTCGGCTGGGGACGATGTATTGAATCGGGACGCAATTTGAGTGATCCATCGTCATTAGGTGGCCCTGAACGTTACAATTCACTATCAGTTTTTCGTCCCATTCGATAATCTAGATTCACAGCAGAACGGCCATAAGGTGCCCGAGGCAGCAATAGACCCATGGAGTCAACTCGGCTGGAGGACGATGTATTGAATCGGGACGCAATTTGCGTGGTCCATCGTCATTAGGTGGCCCTGAATGTTACAATTCACTATCAGTTTTTCGTCCGATTCGAAAATCTTTGACTCACAGCAGAACGGCCATTAGGTGCCCGAGGCAGCAATCGACCCTTGGAGACAAGTCTGCTGGAGGACGATGTATTGAATCGGGACGCAATTTGAGTGATCCATGGTCATTAGGAGGCCCTGAACGTTACAATTCACTATCAGTTTTTCGTCCCATTCGATAATCTAGACTCACAGCAGAACGGCCATAAGGTGCCCGAGGCAGCAATAGACCCATGGAGTCAACTCGGCTGGAGGACGATGTATTGAATCGGGACGCAATTTGCGTGGTCCATCGTCATTAGGTGGCCCTGAATGTTACAATTCACTATCAGTTTTTCGTCCGATTCGAAAATCTTTGACTCACAGCAGAACGGCCATTAGGTGCCCGAGGCAGCAATCGACCCTTGGAGACAAGTCTGCTGGAGGACGATGTATTGAATCGGGACGCAATTTGAGTGATCCATGGTCATTAGGAGGCCCTGAACGTTACAATTCACTATCAGTTTTTCGTCCCATTCGATAATCTAGACTCACAGCAGAACGGCCATAAGGTGCCCGAGGCAGCAATAGAACCATGGAGTCAAATCGGCTGGAGGACGATGTATTGAATCGGAACGCAATTTGAGAGATCCATCGTCATTAGGAGGCCCTGAACGTTACAATTCACTATCAGTTTTTCGTCCCATTCGATAATCGAGACTCACAGCAGAACGGCCATAAGGTGCCCGAGGCAGCAATAGACCCATGGAGACAAGTCGGCTGGAGGACGATGTATTGAATCGGGACGCAATTTGAGTATTCCATCGTCATTAGGAGGCCCTGAACGATACAATTCACTATCACTTTTTCGTCCGATTCGAAAATCTTTGAGTCACAGCTGAACGGCCATAAGGTGCCCGAGGCAGCAATAGACCCATGGAGACAAGTCTGCTGGAGGACGATGTATTGAATCGGGACGCAATTTGAATGTTCCATCGTCATTAGGAGGCCCTGAACGATACAATTCACTATCACTTTTTCGTCCGATTCGAAAATCTTTGACTCACAGCAGAACGGCCATAAGGTGCCAAGGCAGCAATAGACCCATGGAGACATGTCGGCTGGAGGACGATGTATTGAATCGGGACGCAATTTGAGTGATCCATCGTCATTAGGTGGCCCTGAACGTTACAATTCACTATCAGTTTTTCGTCCGATTCGAAAATCATTGACCCACAGCGGAACGGCCATAAGGTGCCCGAGGCAGCAATAGACCCATGGAGACAAGTCAGCTGGAGGACGATGTATTGAATCGGGACGCAATTTGAATGTTCCATCGTCATTAAGAGGCCCTGAACGTTACAATTCACTATCAGTTTTTCGTCCGATTCGAAAATCATTGAGTCACAGCAGGCCTGCCATAAGGTGCCCGAGGCAGCAATAGACCCATGGAGACAAGTCTGCTGGAGGACGATGTATTGAATCGGGACGCAATTTGAGTGATCCATCGTCATTAGGAGGCCCTGAACGTTACAATTCACTATCAGTTTTTCGTCCCATTCGATAATCTAGATTCACAGCAGAACGGCCATAAGGTGCCCGAGGCAGCAATAGTCCCATGGAGTCAAGTCGGCTGGGGACGATGTATTGAATCGGGACGCAATTTGAGTGATCCATCGTCATTAGGTGGCCCTGAACGTTACAATTCACTATCAGTTTTTCGTCCCATTCGATAATCTAGATTCACAGCAGAACGGCCATAAGGTGCCCGAGGCAGCAATAGACCCATGGAGTCAACTCAGCTGGAGGACGATGTATTGAATCGGGACGCAATTTGCGTGGTCCAACGTCAATAGGTGGCCCTGAATGTTACAATTCACTATCAGTTTTTCGTCCGATTCGAAAATCTTTGACTCACAGCAGAACGGCCATTAGGTGCCCGAGGCAGCAATCGACCCATGGAGACAAGTCTGCTGGAGGACGATGTATTGAATCGGGACACAATTTGAGTGATCCATCGTCATTAGGAGGCCCTGAACGTTACAATTCACTATCAGTTTTTCGTCCGATTCGATAATCTAGACTCACAGCAGAACGGCCATAAGGTGCCCGAGGCAGCAATAGACCCATGAAGTCAAGTCTGCTGGAGGACGATGTATTGAATCAGGACGCAATTTGAGTGATCCATCGTCATTAGGTGGCCCTGAACGTTTCAATTCACTATCAGTTTTTCGTCCCATTCGATAATCTAGACTCACAGCAGAACGGCCATAAGGTGCCCGAGGCAGCAATAGACCCATGGAGACAAGTCGGCTGGGGACGATGTATTGAATCGGGACGCAATTTGAGTGATCCATCGTCATTAGGTGGCCCTGAACGTTACAATTCACTATCAGTTTTTCGTCCCATTCGATAATCTAGATTCACAGCAGAACGGCCATAAGGTGCCCGAGGCAGCAATAGACCCATGGAGTCAACTCGGCTGGAGGACGATGTATTGAATCGGGACGCAATTTGCGTGGTCCATCGTCATTAGGTGGCCCTGAATGTTACAATTCACTATCAGTTTTTCGTCCGATTCGAAAATCTTTGACTCACAGCAGAACGGCTATTAGGTGCCCGAGGCAGCAATCGACCCTTGGAGACAAGTCTGCTGGAGGACGATGTATTGAATCGGGACGCAATTTGAGTGATCCATGGTCATTAGGAGGCCCTGAACGTTACAATTCACTATCAGTTTTTCGTCCCATTCGATAATCTAGACTCACAGCAGAACGGCCATAAGGTGCCCGAGGCAGCAATAGAACCATGGAGTCAAATCGGCTGGAGGACGATGTATTGAATCGGAACGCAATTTGAGAGATCCATCGTCATTAGGAGGCCCTGAACGTTACAATTCACTATCAGTTTTTCGTCCCATTCGATAATCGAGACTCACGGCAGAACGGCCATAAGGTGCCCGAGGCAGCAATAGACCCATGGAGACAAGTCGGCTGGAGGACGATGTATTGAATCGGGACGCAATTTGAGTGTTCCATCGTCATTAGGAGGCCCTGAACGATACAATTCACTATCACTTTTTCGTCCGATTCGAAAATCTTTGAGTCACAGCTGAACGGCCATAAGGTGCCCGAGGCTGCAATAGACCCATGGAGACAGTCTGCTGGAGGACAATGTATTGAATCGGGACGCAATTTGAGTGATCCATCGTCATTAGGAGGCCCTGAACGTTACAATTCACTATCAGTTTTTCGTCCGATAAGAAAATCTTTGAGTCACAGCAGGCCTGCCATAAGGTGCCCGAGGCAGCAATAGACCCATGGAGACAAGTCTGCTGGAGGACGATGTATTGAATCGGGACGCAATTTGAATGTTCCATCGTCATTAGGAGGCCCTGAACGATACAATTCACTATCACTTTTTCGTCCGATTCGAAAATCTTTGACTCACAGCAGAACGGCCATAAGGTGCCAAGGCAGCAATAGACCCATGGAGACATGTCGGCTGGAGGACGATGTATTGAATCGGGACGCAATTTGAGTGATCCATCGTCATTAGGTGGCCCTGAACGTTACAATTCACTATCAGTTTTTCGTCCGATTCGAAAATCTTTGACTCACAGCGGAACGGCCATAAGGTGCCCGAGACAGCAATAGACCCATGGAGACAAGTCAGCTGGAGGACGATGTATTGAATCGGGACGCAATTTGAATGTTCCATCGTCATTAAGAGGCCCTGAACGTTACAATTCACTATCAGTTTTTCGTCCGATTCGAAAATCTTTGAGTCACAGCAGGCCTGCCATAAGGTGCCCGAGGCAGCAATAGACCCATGGAGACAAGTCTGCTGGAGGTCGATGTATTGAATCGGGACGCAATTTGAGTGATCCATCGTCATTAGGAGGCCCTGAACGTTACAATTCACTATCAGTTTTTCGTCCCATTCGATAATCTAGATTCACAGCAGAACGGCCATAAGGTGCCCGAGGCAGCAATAGTCCCATGGAGTCAAGTCGGCTGGGGACGATGTATTGAATCGGGACGCAATTTGAGTGATCCATCGTCATTAGGTGGCCCTGAACGTTACAATTCACTATCAGTTTTTCGTCCCATTCGATAATCTAGATTCACAGCAGAACGGCCATAAGGTGCCCGAGGCAGCAATAGACCCATGGAGTCAACTCGGTTGGAGGACGATGTATTGAATCGGGACGCAATTTGCGTGGTCCAACGTCAATAGGTGGCCCTGAATGTTACAATTCACTATCAGTTTTTCGTCCGATTCGAAAATCTTTGACTCACAGCAGAACGGCCATTAGGTGCCCGAGGCAGCAATCGACCCATGGAGACAAGTCTGCTGGAGGACGATGTATTGAATCGGGACACAATTTGAGTGATCCATCGTCATTAGGAGGCCCTGAACGTTACAATTCACTATCAGTTTTTCGTCCGATTCGATAATTTAGACTCACAGCAGAACGGCCATAAGGTGCCCGAGGCAGCAATAGACCCATGAAGTCAAGTCTGCTGGAGGACGATGTATTGAATCAGGACGCAATTTGAGTGATCCATCGTCATTAGGTGGCCCTGAACGTTACAATTCACTATCAGTTTTTCGTCCCATTCGATAATCTAGACTCACAGCAGAACGGCCATAAGGTGCCCGAGGCAGCAATAGACCCATGGAGACAAGTCGGCTGGGGACGATGTATTGAATCGGGACGCAATTTGAGTGATCCATCGTCATTAGGTGGCCCTGAACGTTACAATTCACTATCAGTTTTTCGTCCCATTCGATAATCTAGATTCACAGCAGAACGGCCATAAGGTGCCCGAGGCAGCAATAGACCCATGGAGTCAACTCGGCTGGAGGACGATGTATTGAATCGGGACGCAATTTGCGTGGTCCATCGTCATTAGGTGGCCCTGAATGTTACAATTCACTATCAGTTTTTCGTCCGATTCGAAAATCTTTGACTCACAGCAGAACGGCCATTAGGTGCCCGAGGCAGCAATCGACCCTTGGAGACAAGTCTGCTGGAGGACGATGTATTGAATCGGGACGCAATTTGAGTGATCCATGGTCATTAGGAGGCCCTGAACGTTACAATTCACTATCAGTTTTTCGTCCCATTCGATAATCTAGACTCACAGCAGAACGGCCATAAGGTGCCCGAGGCAGCAATAGAACCATGGAGTCAAATCGGCTGGAGGACGATGTATTGAATCGGAACGCAATTTGAGAGATCCATCGTCATTAGGAGGCCCTGAACGTTACAATTCACTATCAGTTTTTCGTCCCATTCGATAATCGAGACTCACAGCAGAACGGCCATAAGGTGCCCGAGGCAGCAATAGACCCATGGAGACAAGTCGGCTGGAGGACGATGTATTGAATCGGGACGCAATTTGAGTGTTCCATCGTCATTAGGAGGCCCTGAACGATACAATTCACTATCACTTTTTCGTCCGATTCGAAAATCTTTGAGTCACAGCTGAACGGCCATAAGGTGCCCGAGGCTGCAATAGACCCATGGAGACAGTCTGCTGGAGGACAATGTATTGAATCGGGACGCAATTTGAGTGATCCATCGTCATTAGGAGGCCCTGAACGTTACAATTCACTATCAGTTTTTCGTCCGATAAGAAAATCTTTGAGTCACAGCAGGCCTGCCATAAGGTGCCCGAGGCAGCAATAGACCCATGGAGACAAGTCTGCTGGAGGACGATGTATTGAATCGGGACGCAATTTGAATGTTCCATCGTCATTAGGCGGCCCTGAACGATACAATTCACTATCACTTTTTCGTCCGATTCGAAAATCTTTGACTCACAGCAGAACGGCCATAAGGTGCCAAGGCAGCAATAGACCCATGGAGACATGTCGGCTGGAGGACGATGTATTGAATCGGGACGCAATTTGAGTGATCCATCGTCATTAGGTGGCCCTGAACGTTACAATTCACTATCAGTTTTTCGTCCGATTCGAAAATCTTTGACTCACAGCGGAACGGCCATAAGGTGCCCGAGGCAGCAATAGACCCATGGAGACAAGTCAGCTGGAGGACGATGTATTGAATCGGGACGCAATTTGAATGTTCCATCGTCATTAAGAGGCCCTGAACGTTACAATTCACTATCAGTTTTTCGTCCGATTCGAAAATCTTTGAGTCACAGCAGGCCTGCCATAAGGTGCCCGAGGCAGCAATAGACCCATGGAGACAAGTCTGCTGGAGGACGATGTATTGAATCGGGACGCAATTTGAGTGATCCGTCGTCATTAGGAGGCCCTGAACGTTACAATTCACTATCAGTTTTTCGTCCCATTCGATAATCTAGATTCACAGCAGAACGGCCATAAGGTGCCCGAGGCAGCAATAGTCCCATGGAGTCAAGTCGGCTGGGGACGATGTATTGAATCGGGACGCAATTTGAGTGATCCATCGTCATTAGGTGGCCCTGAACGTTACAATTCACTATCAGTTTTTCGTCCCATTCGATAATCTAGACTCACAGCAGAACGGCCATAAGGTGCCCGAGGCAGCAATAGACCCATGGAGACAAGTCGGCTGGGGACGATGTATTGAATCGGGACGCAATTTGAGTGATCCATCGTCATTAGGTGGCCCTGAACGTTACAATTCACTATCAGTTTTTCGTCCCATTCGATAATCTAGATTCACAGCAGAACGGCCATAAGGTGCCCGAGGCAGCAATAGACCCATGGAGTCAACTCGGCTGGAGGACGATGTATTGAATCGGGACGCAATTTGCGTGGTCCATCGTCATTAGGTGGCCCTGAATGTTACAATTCACTATCAGTTTTTCGTCCGATTCGAAAATCTTTGACTCACAGCAGAACGGCCATTAGGTGCCCGAGGCAGCAATCGACCCATGGAGACAAGTCTGCTGGAGGACGATGTATTGAATCGGGACGCAATTTGAGTGATCCATCGTCATTAGGAGGCCCTGAACGTTACAATTCACTATCAGTTTTTCGTCCCTTTCGATAATCTAGATTCACAGCAGAACGGCCATAAGGTGCCCGAGGCAGCAATAGACCCATGGAGTCAACTCGGCTGGAGGACGATGTATTGAATCGGAACTCAATTTGCGTTGTCCATCGTCATTAGGTGGCCCTGAATGTTACAATTCACTATCAGTGTTTCGTCCGATTCGAAAATCTTTGACTCACAGGAGAACGGCCATTAGGTGCCCGAGGCAGCAATCGACCCATGGAGACAAGTCTGCTGGAGGACGATGTATTGAATCGGGACGCAATTTGAGTGATCCATCGTCATTAGGAGGCCTTGAACGTTACAATTCACTATCAGTTTTTCGTCCCATTCGATAATCTAGACTCACAGCAGAACGGCCATAAGGTGCCCGAGGCAGCAATAGACCCATGGAGTCCAGTCGGCTGGGGACGATGTATTGAATCGGGACGCAATTTGAGTGATCCATCGTCATTAGGTGGCCCTGAACGTTACAATTCACTATCAGTTTTTCGTCCCATTCGATAATCTAGATTCACAGCAGAACGGCCATAAGGTGCCCGAGGCAGCAATAGACCCATGGAGTCAACTCGGCTGGAGGACGATGTATTGAATCGGGACGCAATTTGCGTGGTCCAACGTCAATAGGTGGCCCTGAATGTTACAATTCACTATCAGTTTTTCGTCCGATTCGAAAATCTTTGACTCACAGCAGAACGGCCATTAGGTGCCCGAGGCAGCAATCGACCCATGGAGACAAGTCTGCTGGAGGACGATGTATTGAATCGGGACGCAATTTGAGTGATCCATCGTCATTAGGAGGCCCTGAACGTTACAATTCACTATCAGTTTTTCGTCCGATTCGATAATCTAGACTCACAGCAGAACGGCCATAAGGTGCCCGAGGCAGCAATAGACCCATGAAGTCAAGTCTGCTGGAGGACGATGTATTGAATCAGGACGCAATTTGAGTGATCCATCGTCATTAGGTGGCCCTGAACGTTACAATTCACTATCAGTTCTTCGTCCCATTCGATAATCTAGACTCACAGCAGAACGGCCATAAGGTGCCCGAGGCAGCAATAGACCCATGGAGACAAGTCGGCTGGGGACGATGTATTGAATCGGGACGCAATTTGAGTGATCCATCGTCATTAGGTGGCCCTGAACGTTACAATTCACTATCAGTTTTTCGTCCCATTCGATAATCTAGATTCACAGCAGAACGGCCATAAGGTGCCCGAGGCAGCAATAGACCCATGGAGTCAACTCGGCTGGAGGACGATGTATTGAATCGGGACGCAATTTGCGTGGTCCATCGTCATTAGGTGGCCCTGAATGTTACAATTCACTATCAGTTTTTCGTCCGATTCGAAAATCTTTGACTCACAGCAGAACGGCCATTAGGTGCCCGAGGCAGCAATCGACCCATGGAGACAAGTCTGCTGGAGGACGATGTATTGAATCGGGACGCAATTTGAGTGATCCATCGTCATTAGGAGGCTCTGAACGTTACAATTCACTATCAGGTTTTCGTCCCATTCGATAATCTAGACTCACAGCAGAACGGCCATAAGGTGCCCGAGGCAGCAATAGCCCCATGGAGTCAAGTCGGCTGGAGGACGATGTATTGAATCGGGACGCAATTTGAGTGATCCATCGTCATTAGGAGGCCCTGAACGTTACAATTCACTATCAGTTTTTCGTCCCATTCGATAATCTAGACTCACAGCAGAACGGCCATAAGGTGCCCGAGGCAGCAATCGACCCATGGAGTCATGTCGGCTGGAGGACGATGTAATGAATCGGGACGCAATTTGAGTGATCCATCGTCATTAGGTGGCCCTGAACGTTACAATTCACTATCAGTTTTTCGTCCCTTTCGATAATCTAGACTCACAGCAGAACGCCCATAAGGTGCCCGTGGCAGCAATCGACCCATGGAGACAAGTCTGCTGGAGGACGATGTATTGAATCGGGACGCAATTTGAGTGATCCATCGTCATTAGGAGGCCCTGAACGTTACAATTCACTATCAGTTTTTCGTCCGATTCGAAAATCTTTGACTCACAGTAGAACGGCCATACGTTGCCCGAGGCAGCAATAGACCCATGGAGACAAGACGGCTGGTGGACGATGTATTGAATCGGGACGCAATTTGAGTGATCCATCGTCATTAGGTGGCCCTGAATGTTACAATTCACTATCAGTTTTTCGTCCGATTCGAAAATCTTTGAGTCACAGCTGGACTGCCATAAGGTGCCCGAGGCAGTATTAGACCCATGGAGAGAAGTCTGCTGGAGGACGATGTATTGAATCGGGACGCAATTTGAGTGATCCATCGTCATTAGGTGGCCCTGTACGTTACCATTCACTATCAGTTTTTCATCCCATTCGATAATCTAGACTCACAGCAGAACGGCCATAAGGTGCCCGAGGCAGCAATAGTCCCATGGAGTCAAGTCGGCTAGTGGACGATGTACTGAATCGGGACGCAATTTGTGTGGTCCATCGTCATTAGGTGGCCCTGAATGTTACAAATCACTATCAGGTTTTTCGTCCGATTCGAAAATCTTTGACTCACAGCAGAACGGCCATAAGGTGCCCGAGGCAGCAATCGACCCATGGAGACAAGTCTGCTGGAGGACGATGTATTGAATCGGGACGCAATTTGAGTGATCCATCGTCATTAGGTGGCCCTGAAAGTTACAATTCACTATCAGTTTTTCGTCCCATTCGATAATCTAGACTCACAGCAGAACGGCCATAAGGAGGCCGAGGCAGGAATAGACCCATGGAGACAAGTCGCCTGGAAGACGATGTATTGAATCGGGACGCAATTTGAGTGATCCATCGTCATTAGGTGGCCCTGAACGTTACAATTCACTACCAGTTTTTCGTCCCATTCGATAATCTAGATTCACAGCAGAACGGCCATAAGGTGCCCGAGGCAGCAATAGACCCATGGAGTCAACTCGGCTGGAGGACGATGTATTGAATCGGGACGCAATTTGCGTGGTCCATCGTCATTAGGTGGCCCTGAATGTTACAATTCACCATCAGTTTTTCGTCCGATTCGAAAGTCTTTGACTCACAGCAGAACGGCCATTACGTGCCCGAGGCAGCAATAGACCAATGGAGACAAGTCCGCTGGAGGACGATGAATTGAATCGGGACGCAATTTGAGTGTTCCATCGTCATTAGGAGGCCCTGACCGTTCCAATTTACTATCAGTTTTTCGTCCGATTCGAAAATCTTTGATTCACAGCAGAACGGCCATAAGGTGCCCGAGGCACCAATTGACCCATGGAGACAAGTCGGCTGGAGGACGATGTATTGAATCGGGACGCAATTTGAGTGATCTATCGACAGTAGGTGGCCCTGAACGTTACAATTCACTAACAGTTTTTCATCCCATTCTATAATCTAGACTCACAGCAGAACGGCCATAAGGTGCCCGAGGCAGCAATAGTCCCATGGAGACAAGTCTGCTGGGGACGATGTATTGAATCGGGACGCAATTTGAGTGATCCATCGTCATTAGGTGGCCCTGAACGTTACAATTCACTATCAGTTTTTCGTCCGATTCGAAAATCTTTGACTCACAGCAGAACGGCCATAAGGTGCCCGAGGCAGCAATAGACCCATGGAGTCAAGTCTGCTGGAGGACGATGTATTGAATCAGGACGCAATTTGAGTGATCCATCGTCATTAGGTGGCCCTGAACGTTATAATTCACTATCAGTTTTTCGTCCCATTCGATAATCTAGACTGACAGCAGAACGGCCATAAGGTGCCCGAGGCAGCAGTAGACCCATGGAGACAAGTCTGCTGGAGGACGATGTATTGAATCGGGACGCAATTTGAGTGATCCATCGTCATTAGGTGGCCCTGAACGTTACAATTCACTATCAGTTTTTCGTCCGATTCGAAAATCTTTGACTCACAGCAGAACGGCCATAAGGTGCCCGAGGCAGCAATAGACCCATGGAGACAAGTCTGCTGGAGGACGATGCATTGAATCCTGACGCAATTTGAGTGATCCAACGTCATTAGGTGGCCCTGAACGTTTTAATTCACTATCAGTTTTTCGTCCCATTCGATAATCTAGACTCACAGCAGTACGGCCATAAGGTGCCCGAGGCAGCAATAGACCCATGGAGTCAGGTCGGCTGGAGGACGATGTACTGAATCGGGACGCAATTTGTGTGGTCCATCGTCATTAGATGGCCCTGAATGTTACAATTCACTATCAGTTTTTCGTCCGATTCTAAAATCTTTGACTCACAGCAGAACGGCCATAAGGTGCCCGAGGCAGCAATAGACGCATGGAGACAAGTCTGCTGGAGGACGATGTATTGAATCGGGACGCAATTTGATTGTTCAATCGTCATTAGGAGGCCCTGAACGTTACAATTCACTATCAGTTTTTCGTCCGATTCGAAAATCTTTGACTCACAGCAGAACGGCCATAAGGTGCCCGAGGCAGCAATAGACCCATGGAGACAAGTCTGCTGGTCTACGATGTATTGAATCGGGACGCAATTTGAGTGATCCATCGTCATTAGGTGGCCCTGAGAGTTACAATTCACTATCAGTTTTTCGTCCGATTCGAAAATCTTTGACTCACAGCAGAACGGCCATAAGGTGCCCGAGGCAGCAATAGACCCATGGAGACAAGTCTGCTGGAGGACGATGCATTGAATCCTGACGCAATTTGTGTGATCCAACGTCATTAGGTGGCCCTGAACGTTTTAATTCACTATCAGTTTTTCGTCCCATTCGATAATCTAGACTCACAGCAGTACGGCCATAAGGTGCCCGAGGCAGCAATAGACCCATGGAGTCAGGTCGGCTGGAGGACGATGTACTGAATCGGGACGCAATTTGTGTGGTCCATCGTCATTAGGTGGCCCTGAATGTTACAATTCACTATCAGTTTTTCGTCCGATTCGAAAATCTTTGAGTCACAGCTGGACTGCCATAAGGTGCCCGAGGCAGCAATAGACCCATGGAGACAAGTCTGCTGGAGGACGATGTATTGAATCGGGACGTAATTTGAGTGATCCATCGTCATTAGGTGGCCCTGTACGTTACAATTCACTGTCAGTTTTTCATCCCATTCGATAATCTAGACTCACAGCAGAACGGCCATAAGGTGCCCGAGGCAGCAATAGTCCCATGGAGTCAAGTCGGCTAGTGGACGATGTACTGAATCGGGACGCAATTTGTGTGGTCCATCGTCATTAGGTGGCCCTGAATGTTACAAATCACTATCAGGTTTTTCGTCCGATTCGAAAATCTTTGACTCACAGCAGAACGGCCATAAGGTGCCCGAGGCAGCAATCGACCCATGGAGACAAGTCTGCTGGAGGACGATGTATTGAATCGGGACGTAATATGAGTGATCCATCGTCATTAGGTGGCCCTGAAAGTTACAATTCACTATCAGTTTTTCGTCCCATTCGATAATCTAGACTCACAGCAGAACGGCCATAAGGAGCCCGAGGCAGCAATAGACCCATGGAGACAAGTCGGCTGGAGGACGATGTATTGAATCGGGACGCAATTTGAGTGATCCATCGTCATTAGGTGGCCCTGAACGTTACAATTCACTACCAGTTTTTCGTCCCATTCGATAATCTAGATTCACAGCAGAACGGCCATAAGGTGCCCGAGGCAGCAATAGACCCATGGAGTCAACTCGGCTGGAGGACGATGTATTGAATCGGGACGCAATTTGCGTGGTCCATCGTGACTAGGTGGCCCTAAATGTTACAATTCACCATCAGTTTTTCGTCCGATTCGAAACTCTTTGACTCACAGCAGAACGGCCATTACGTGCCCGAGGCAGCAATAGACCAATGGAGTCAAGTCGGCTGGAGGAAGATGTATTGAATCGGGACGCAATTTGAGTGATCCATCGTCATTAGGTTGCCCTGAAAGTTACAATTCACTATCAGTTTTTCGTCCGATTCGAAAATCTTTGACTCACAGCAGAACGGCCATAAGGTGCTCGAGGGAACAATAGACCCATGGAAACAAGTCTGCTGGAGGACGATATATTGAATCGGGACGCAATTTGAGTGATCCATCGTCATTAGGTGGCCCTGAACGTTACAATTCACTATCAGTTTTTCGTCCCATTCGATAATCTAGACTCACAGCAGAACGGCCATAAGGTGCCCGAGGCAGCAATAGACCCATGGAGTCAAGTCGGCTGGAGGACGATGTATTGAATCGGGACGCAATTTGCGTGGTCCATAGTCATTAGGTGGCCCTGAATGTTACAATTCACTATCAGTTTTTCGTGCGATTCGAAAATCTTTGACTCACAGCAGAACGGCCATAAGGTGCCCGAGGCAGCAATAGACCCATGGAGACAAGTCTGCCGGAGGACGATGTATGGAATCGGGACGCAATTTGAGTGTTCCATCGTCATTAGGAGGCCCTGAACGTTACAAATCACTATCAGTTTTTCGTCCGATTCGAAAATCTTTGAATCAGAGCAGGCCTGCCATAAGGTGCCCGAGGCAGCAATAGACCCATGGAGACAAGTCTGCTGGAGGACGATGTATTGAATCAGGACGCAATTTGAGTGATCCATCGTCATTAGGTGGCCCTGAAAGTTACAATTCACTATCAGTTTTTCGTCCGATTCGAAAATCTTTGACTCACAGCAGAACGGCCATAAGGTGCCCGAGGCAGCAATAGACCCATGAAGTCAAGTCTGCTGGAGGACGATGTATTGAATCAGGACGCAATTTGAGTGATCCATCGTCATTAGGTGGCCCTGAACGTTACAATTCACTATCAGTTTTTCGTCCCATTCGATAATCTAGACTCACAGCAGAACGGCCATAATGTGCCCGAGGCAGCAATAGACCCATGGAGTCAAGTCGGCTGGAGCACGATGTATTGAATCGGGACGCAATTTGAGTGATACATCGTCATTAGGAGGCCCTGAACGTTACAATTCACTATCAGTTTTTCGTCCCATTCGATAATCTAGACTCACAGCAGAACGGCCATAAGGTGCCCGAGGCAGCAATAGACCCATGGAGTCAAGTCGGCTGGAGGACGATGTATTGAATCGGGACGCAATTTGAGAGATCCATCGTCATTAGGTGGCCCTGAACGTTACAATTCACTATCAGTTTTTCGTCCCATTCGATAATCTAGACTCACAGCAGAACGGCCATAAGGTGCCCGAGGCAGCACTAGTCCCATGGAGTCAACTCGGCTGGAGGACGATGTATTGAATCGGAACTCAATTTGCGTTGTCCATCGTGATTAGGTGGCCCTGAATGTTACAATTCACTATCAGTGTTTCGTCCGATTCGAAAATCTTTGACTCACAGGAGAACGGCCATTAGGTGCCCGAGGCAGCAATCGACCCATGGAGACAAGTCTGCTGGAGGACGATGTATTGAATCGGGACGCAATTTGAGTGATCCATCGTCATTAGGAGGCCTTGAACGTTACAATTCACTATCAGTTTTTCGTCCCATTCGATAATCTAGACTCACAGCAGAACGGCCATAAGGTGCCCGAGGCAGCAATAGACCCATGGAGTCCAGTCGGCTGGGGACGATGTATTGAATCGGGACGCAATTTGAGTGATCCATCGTCATTAGGTGGCCCTGAACGTTACAATTCACTATCAGTTTTTCGTCCCATTCGATAATCTAGATTCACAGCAGAACGGCCATAAGGTGCCCGAGGCAGCAATAGACCCATGGAGTCAACTCGGCTGGAGGACGATGTATTGAATCGGGACGCAATTTGCGTGGTCCAACGTCAATAGGTGGCCCTGAATGTTACAATTCACTATCAGTTTTTCGTCCGATTCGAAAATCTTTGACTCACAGCAGAACGGCCATTAGGTGCCCGAGGCAGCAATCGACCCATGGAGACAAGTCTGCTGGAGGACGATGTATTGAATCGGGACGCAATTTGAGTGATCCATCGTCATTAGGAGGCCCTGAACGTTACAATTCACTATCAGTTTTTCGTCCGATTCGATAATCTAGACTCACAGCAGAACGGCCATAAGGTGCCCGAGGCAGCAATAGACCCATGAAGTCAAGTCTGCTGGAGGACGATGTATTGAATCAGGACGCAATTTGAGTGATCCATCGTCATTAGGTGGCCCTGAACGTTACAATTCACTATCAGTTTTTCGTCCCATTCGATAATCTAGACTCACAGCAGAACGGCCATAAGGTGCCCGAGGCAGCAATAGACCCATGGAGTCAACTCGGCTGGAGGACGATGTATTGAATCGGGACGCAATTTGCGTGGTCCATCGTCATTAGGTGGCCCTGAATGTTACAATTCACTATCAGTTTTTCGTCCGATTCGAAAATCTTTGACTCACAGCAGAACGGCCATTAGGTGCCCGAGGCAGCAATCGACCCATGGAGACAAGTCTGCTGGAGGACGATGTATTGAATCGGGACGCAATTTGAGTGATCCATCGTCATTAGGAGGCTCTGAACGTTACAATTCACTATCAGGTTTTCGTCCCATTCGATAATCTAGACTCACAGCAGAACGGCCATAAGGTGCCCGAGGCAGCAATAGCCCCATGGAGTCAAGTCGGCTGGAGGACGATGTATTGAATCGGGACGCAATTTGAGTGATCCATCGTCATTAGGAGGCCCTGAACGTTACAATTCACTATCAGTTTTTCGTCCCATTCGATAATCTAGACTCACAGCAGAACGGCCATAAGGTGCCCGAGGCAGCAATCGACCCATGGAGTCATGTCGGCTGGAGGACGATGTAATGAATCGGGACGCAATTTGAGTGATCCATCGTCATTAGGTGGCCCTGAACGTTACAATTCACTATCAGTTTTTCGTCCGATTCGATAATCTTTGAGTCACAGCTGGACTGCCATAAGGTGCCCGAGGCAGTAATAGACCCATGGAGAGAAGTCTGCTGGAGGACGATGTATTGAATCGGGACGCAATTTGAGTGATCCATCGTCATTAGGTGGCCCTGTACGTTACCATTCACTATCAGTTTTTCATCCCATTCGATAATCTAGACTCACAGCAGAACGGCCATAAGGTGCCCGAGGCAGCAATCGACCCATGGAGACAAGTCTGCTGGAGGACGATGTATTGAATCGGGACGCAATTTGAGTGATCCATCGTCATTAGGTGGCCCTGAAAGTTACAATTCACTATCAGTTTTTCGTCCCATTCGATAATCTAGACTCACAGCAGAACGGCCATAAGGAGGCCGAGGCAGGAATAGACCCATGGAGACAAGTCGCCTGGAAGACGATGTATTGAATCGGGACGCAATTTGAGTGATCCATCGTCATTAGGTGGCCCTGAACGTTACAATTCACTACCAGTTTTTCGTCCCATTCGATAATCTAGATTCACAGCAGAACGGCCATAAGGTGCCCGAGGCAGCAATAGACCCATGGAGTCAACTCGGCTGGAGGACGATGTATTGAATCGGGACGCAATTTGCGTGGTCCATCGTCATTAGGTGGCCCTGAATGTTACAATTCACCATCAGTTTTTCGTCCGATTCGAAAGTCTTTGACTCACAGCAGAACGGCCATTACGTGCCCGAGGCAGCAATAGACCAATGGAGACAAGTCCGCTGGAGGACGATGTATTGAATCGGGACGCAATTTGAGTGTTCCATCGTCATTAGGAGGCCCTGACCGTTCCAATTTACTATCAGTTTTTCGTCCGATTCGAAAATCTTTGATTCACAGCAGAACGGCCATAAGGTGCCCGAGGCACCAATTGACCCATGGAGACAAGTCGGCTGGAGGACGATGTATTGAATCGGGACGCAATTTGAGTGATCCATCGTCATTAGGTTGCCCTGAAAGTTACAATTCACTATCAGTTTCTCGTCCCATTCGATACTCTAGACTCACAGCAGAACGGCCATAAGGTGCCTGAGGCAGCAATAGACCCATGGAGTCAGGTCGGCTGGAGGACGATGTACTGAATCGGGACGCAATTTGTGTGGTCCATCGTCATTAGATGGCCCTGAATGTTACAATTCACTATCAGTTTTTCGTCCGATTCTAAAATCTTTGACTCACAGCAGAACGGCCATAAGGTGCCCGAGGCAGCAATAGACGCATGGAGACAAGTCTGCTGGAGGACGATGTATTGAATCGGGACGCAATTTGATTGTTCAATCGTCATTAGGAGGCCCTGAACGTTACAATTCACTATCAGTTTTTCGTCCGATTCGAAAATCTTTGACTCACAGCAGAACGGCCATAAGGTGCCCGAGGCAGCAATAGACCCATGGAGACAAGTCTGCTGGTCTACGATGTATTGAATCGGGACGCAATTTGAGTGATCCATCGTCATTAGGTGGCCCTGAGAGTTACAATTCACTATCAGTTTTTCGTCCGATTCGAAAATCTTTGACTCACAGCAGAACGGCCATAAGGTGCCCGAGGCAGCAATAGACCCATGGAGACAAGTCTGCTGGAGGACGATGCATTGAATCCTGACGCAATTTGAGTGATCCAACGTCATTAGGTGGCCCTGAACGTTACAATTCACTATCAGTTTTTCGTCCCATTCGATAATCTAGACTCACAGCAGTACGGCCATAAGGTGCCCGAGGCAGCAATAGACCCATGGAGTCAGGTCGGCTGGAGGACGATGTACTGAATCGGGACGCAATTTGTGTGGTCCATCGTCATTAGGTGGCCCTGAATGTTACAATTCACTATCAGTTTTTCGTCCGATTCGAAAATCTTTGAGTCACAGCTGGACTGCCATAAGGTGCCCGAGGCAGCAATAGACCCATGGAGACAAGTCTGCTGGAGGACGATGTATTGAATCGGGACGTAATTTGAGTGATCCATCGTCATTAGGTGGCCCTGTACGTTACAATTCACTGTCAGTTTTTCATCCCATTCGATAATCTAGACTCACAGCAGAACGGCCATAAGGTGCCCGAGGCAGCAATAGTCCCATGGAGTCAAGTCGGCTAGTGGACGATGTACTGAATCGGGACGCAATTTGTGTGGTCCATCGTCATTAGGTGGCCCTGAATGTTACAAATCACTATCAGGTTTTTCGTCCGATTCGAAAATCTTTGACTCACAGCAGAACGGCCATAAGGTGCCCGAGGCAGCAATCGACCCATGGAGACAAGTCTGCTGGAGGACGATGTATTGAATCGGGACGCAATTTGAGTGATCCATCGTCATTAGGTGGCCCTGAAAGTTACAATTCACTATCAGTTTTTCGTCCCATTCGATAATCTAGACTCACAGCAGAACGGCCATAAGGAGCCCGAGGCAGCAATAGACCCATGGAGACAAGTCGGCTGGAGGACGATGTATTGAATCGGGACGCAATTTGAGTGATCCATCGTCATTAGGTGGCCCTGAACGTTACAATTCACTACCAGTTTTTCGTCCCATTCGATAATCTAGATTCACAGCAGAACGGCCATAAGGTGCCCGAGGCAGCAATAGACCCATGGAGTCAACTCGGCTGGAGGACGATGTATTGAATCGGGACGCAATTTGCGTGGTCCATCGTCACTAGGTGGCCCTAAATGTTACAATTCACCATCAGTTTTTCGTCCGATTCGAAAGTCTTTGACTCACAGCAGAACGGCCATTACGTGCCCGAGGCAGCAATAGACCAATGGAGTCAAGTCGGCTGGAGGAAGATGTATTGAATCGGGACGCAATTTGAGTGATCCATCGTCATTAGGTTGCCCTGAAAGTTACAATTCACTATCAGTTTTTCGTCCGATTCGAAAATCTTTGACTCACAGCAGAACGGCCATAAGGTGCTCGAGGGAACAATAGACCCATGGAAACAATTCTGCTGGAGGACGATATATTGAATCGGGACGCAATTTGAGTGATCCATCGTCATTAGGTGGCCCTGAACGTTACAATTCACTATCAGTTTTTCGTCCCATTCGATAATCTAGACTCAGAGCAGAACGGCCATAAGGTGCCTGAGGAAGCAATAGACCCATGGATTCAGGTCGGCTGGAGGACGATGTACTGAATCGCGACGCAATTTGTGTGGTCCATAGTCATTAGGTGGCCCTGAATGTTACAATTCACTATCAGTTTTTCGTCCGATTCGAAAATCTTTGACTCACAGCAGAACGGCCATAAGGTGCCCGAGGCAGCAATAGACCCATGGAGACAAGTCTGCCGGAGGACGATGTATGGAATCGGGACGCAATTTTAGTGTTCCATCGTCATTAGGAGGCCCTGAACGTTACAAATCACTATCAGTTTTTCGTCCGATTCGAAAATCTTTGAATCAGAGCAGGCCTGCCATAAGGTGCCCGAGGCAGCAATAGACCCATGGAGACAAGTCTGCTGGAGGACGATGTATTGAATCAGGACGCAATTTGAGTGATCCATCGTCATTAGGTGGACCTGAAAGTTACAATTCACTATCAGTTTTTCGTCCGATTCGAAAATCTTTGACTCACAGCAGAACGGCCATAAGGTGCCCGAGGCAGCAATAGACCCATGGAGTCAAGTCGGCTGGAGGACGATGTATTGAATCGGGACGCAATTTGCGTGGTCCATCGTCATTAGGTGGCCCTGAATGTTACAATTCACTATCAGTTTTTCGTCCGATTCGAAAATCTTTGACTCACAGCAGAACGGCCATTAGGTGCCCGAGGCAGCAATCGACCCTTGGAGACAAGTCTGCTGGAGGACGATGTATTGAATCGGGACGCAATTTGAGTGATCCATCGTCATTAGGTGGCCCTGTACGTTACCATTCACTATCAGTTTTTCATCTCATTCGATAATCTAGACTCACAGCAGAACGGCCATAAGGTGCCCGAGGCAGCAATAGTCCCATGGAGTCAAGTCGGCTAGTGGACGATGTACTGAATCGGGACGCAATTTGTGTGGTCCATCGTCATTAGGTGGCCCTGAATGTTACAAATCACTATCAGGTTTTTCGTCCGATTCGAAAATCTTTGACTCACAGCAGAACGGCCATAAGGTGCCCGAGGCAGCAATCGACCCATGGAGACAAGTCTGCTGGAGGACGATGTATTGAATCGGGACGCAATTTGAGTGATCCATCGTCATTAGGTGGCCCTGAAAGTTACAATTCACTATCAGTTTTTCGTCCCATTCGATAATCTAGACTCACAGCAGAACGGCCATAAGGAGGCCGAGGCAGGAATAGACCCATCGAGACAAGTCGCCTGGAAGACGATGTATTGAATCGGGACGCAATTTGAGTGATCCATCGTCATTAGGTGGCCCTGAACGTTACAATTCACTACCAGTTTTTCGTCCCATTCGATAATCTAGATTCACAGCAGAACGGCCATAAGGTGCCCGAGGCAGCAATAGACCCATGGAGTCAACTCGGCTGGAGGACGATGTATTGAATCGGGACGCAATTTGCGTGGTCCATCGTCATTAGGTGGCCCTGAATGTTACAATTCACCATCAGTTTTTCGTCCGATTCGAAAGTCTTTGACTCACAGCAGAACGGCCATTACGTGCCCGAGGCAGCAATAGACCAATGGAGACAAGTCCGCTGGAGGACGATGTATTGAATCGGGACGCAATTTGAGTGTTCCATCGTCATTAGGAGGCCCTGACCGTTCCAATTTACTATCAGTTTTTCGTCCGATTCGAAAATCTTTGATTCACAGCAGAACGGCCATAAGGTGCCCGAGGCACCAATTGACCCATGGAGACAAGTCGGCTGGAGGACGATGTATTGAATCGGGACGCAATTTGAGTGATCCATCGTCATTAGGTTGCCCTGAAAGTTACAATTCACTATCAGTTTTTCGTCCCATTCGATACTCTAGACTCACAGCAGAACGGCCATAAGGTGCCTGAGGCAGCAATAGACCCATGGAGTCAGGTCGGCTGGAGGACGATGTACTGAATCGGGACGCAATTTGTGTGGTCCATCGTCATTAGATGGCCCTGAATGTTACAATTCACTATCAGTTTTCCGTCCGATTCTAAAATCTTTGACTCACAGCAGAACGGCCATAAGGTGCCCGAGGCAGCAATAGACGCATGGAGACGAGTCTGCTGGAGGACGATGTATTGAATCGGGACGCAATTTGATTGTTCAATCGTCATTAGGAGGCCCTGAACGTTACAATTCACTATCAGTTTTTCGTCCGATTCGAAAATCTTTGACTCACAGCAGAACGGCCATAAGGTGCCCGAGGCAGCAATAGACCCATGGAGACAAGTCTGCTGGTCTACGATGTATTGAATCGGGACGCAATTTGAGTGATCCATCGTCATTAGGTGGCCCTGAGAGTTACAATTCACTATCAGTTTTTCGTCCGATTCGAAAATCTTTGACTCACAGCAGAACGGCCATAAGGTGCCCGAGGCAGCAATAGACCCATGGAGACAAGTCTGCTGGAGGACGATGCATTGAATCCTGACGCAATTTGAGTGATCCAACGTCATTAGGTGGCCCTGAACGTTACAATTCACTATCAGTTTTTCGTCCCATTCGATAATCTAGACTCACAGCAGTACGGCCATAAGGTGCCCGAGGCAGCAATAGACCCATGGAGTCAGGTCGGCTGGAGGACGATGTACTGAATCGGGACGCAATTTGTGTGGTCCATCGTCATTAGGTGGCCCTGAATGTTACAATTCACTATCAGTTTTTCGTCCGATTCGAAAATCTTAGAGTCACAGCTGGACTGCCATAAGGTGCCCGAGGCAGCAATAGACCCATGGAGACAAGTCTGCTGGAGGACGATGTATTGAATCGGGACGTAATTTGAGTGATCCATCGTCATTAGGTGGCCCTGTACGTTACAATTCACTGTCAGTTTTTCATCCCATTCGATAATCTAGACTCACAGCAGAACGGCCATAAGGTGCCCGAGGCAGCAATAGTCCCATGGAGTCAAGTCGGCTAGTGGACGATGTACTGAATCGGGACGCAATTTGTGTGGTCCATCGTCATTAGGTGGCCCTGAATGTTACAAATCACTATCAGGTTTTTCGTCCGATTCGAAAATCTTTGACTCACAGCAGAACGGCCATAAGGTGCCCGAGGCAGCAATCGACCCATGGAGACAAGTCTGCTGGAGGACGATGTATTGAATCGGGACGTAATATGAGTGATCCATCGTCATTAGGTGGCCCTGAAAGTTACAATTCACTATCAGTTTTTCGTCCCATTCGATAATCTAGACTCACAGCAGAACGGCCATAAGGAGCCCGAGGCAGCAATAGACCCATGGAGACAAGTCGGCTGGAGGACGATGTATTGAATCGGGACGCAATTTGAGTGATCCATCGTCATTAGGTGGCCCTGAACGTTACAATTCACTACCAGTTTTTCGTCCCATTCGATAATCTAGATTCACAGCAGAACGGCCATAAGGTGCCCGAGGCAGCAATAGACCCATGGTGTCAACTCGGCTGGAGGACGATGTATTGAATCGGGACGCAATTTGCGTGGTCCATCGTCACTAGGTGGCCCTAAATGTTACAATTCACCATCAGTTTTTCGTCCGATTCGAAAGTCTTTGACTCACAGCAGAACGGCCATTACGTGCCCGAGGCAGCAATAGACCAATGGAGTCAAGTCGGCTGGAGGAAGATGTATTGAATCGGGACGCAATTTGAGTGATCCATCGTCATTAGGTTGCCCTGAAAGTTACAATTCACTATCAGTTTTTCGTCCGATTCGAAAATCTTTGACTCACAGCAGAACGGCCATAAGGTGCTCGAGGGAACAATAGACCCATGGAAACAAGTCTGCTGGAGGACGATATATTGAATCGGGACGCAATTTGAGTGATCCATCGTCATTAGGTGGCCCTGAACGTTACAATTCACTATCAGTTTTTCGTCCCATTCGATAATCTAGACTCAGAGCAGAACGGCCATAAGGTGCCTGAGGCAGCAATAGACCCATGGATTCAGGTCGGCTGGAGGACGATGTACTGAATCGCGACGCAATTTGTGTGGTCCATAGTCATTAGGTGGCCCTGAATGTTACAATTCACTATCAGTTTTTCGTCCGATTCGAAAATCTTTGACTCACAGCAGAACGGCCATAAGGTGCCCGAGGCAGCAATAGACCCATGGAGACAAGTCTGCCGGAGGACGATGTATGGAATCGGGACGCAATTTGAATGTTCCATCGTCATTAGGAGGCCCTGAACGTTACAAATCACTTTCAGTTTTTCGTCCGATTCGAAAATCTTTGAATCAGAGCAGGCCTGCCATAAGGTGCCCGAGGCAGCAATAGACCCATGGAGACAAGTCTGCTGGAGGACGATGTATTGAATCAGGACGCAATTTGAGTGATCCATCGTCATTAGGTGGCCCTGAAAGTTACAATTCACTATCAGTTTTTCGTCCGATTCGAAAATCTTTGACTCACAGCAGAACGGCCATAAGGTGCCCGAGGCAGCAATAGACCCATGAAGTCAAGTCTGCTGGAGGACGATGTATTGAATCAGGACGCAATTTGAGTGATCCATCGTCATTAGGTGGCCCTGAACGTTACAATTCACTATCAGTTTTTCGTCCCATTCGATAATCTAGACTCACAGCAGAACGGCCATAATGTGCCCGAGGCAGCAATAGACCCATGGAGTCAAGTCGGCTGGAGCACGATGTATTGAATCGGGACGCAATTTGAGTGATACATCGTCATTAGGAGGCCCTGAACGTTACAATTCACTATCAGTTTTTCGTCCCATTCGATAATCTAGACTCACAGCAGAACGGCCATAAGGTGCCCGAGGCAGCAATAGACCCATGGAGTCAAGTCGGCTGGAGGACGATGTATTGAATCGGGACGCAATTTGAGAGATCCATCGTCATTAGGTGGCCCTGAACGTTACAATTCACTATCAGTTTTTCGTCCCATTCGATAATCTAGACTCACAGCAGAACGGCCATAAGGTGCCCGAGGCAGCACTAGTCCCATGGAGTCAAGTCGGCTGGGGACGATGTATTGAATCGGGACGCAATTTGAGTGATCCATCGTCATTAGGTGGCCCTGAACGTTACAATTCACTATCAGTTTTTCGTCTCATTCGATAATCTAGATTCACAGCAGAACGGCCATAAGGTGCCCGAGGCAGCAATAGACCCATGGAGTCAACTCGGCTGGAGGACGATGTATTGAATCGGGACGCAATTTGCGTGGTCCATCGTCATTAGGTGGCCCTGAATGTTACAATTCACTATCAGTTTTTCATCCGATTCGAAAATCTTTGACTCAAAGCAGAACGTCCATAAGGTGCCCCAGGCAGCAATCGACCCATGGAGACAAGACTGCTGGAGGACGATGTATTGAATCGGGACGCAATTTGAGTGATCCATCGTCATTAGGTGGCCCAGAAAGTTACAATTCACTATCAGTTTTTCAACCGATTCGAAAATCTTTGACTCACAGCAGAACGGCCATAAGGTGCCCGAGGCAGCAATAGACCCATGAAGTCAAGTCTGCTGGAGGACGATGTATTGAATCAGGACGCAATTTGAGTGATCCATTGTCATTAGGTGGCTCTGAACGTTACAATTCACTATCAGTTTTTCGTCCCATTCGATAATCTAGACTCACAGCAGAACGGCCATAAGGTGCCCGAGGCAGCAATAGACTCATGGAGTCAAGTCGGCTGGAGGACGATGTATTGAATCGGGACGCAATTTGAGTGATCCATCGTCATTAGGAGGCCCTGAACGTTACAATTCACTATCAGTTTTTCGTCCCATTCGATAATCTAGACTCACAGCAGAACGGCCATAAGGTGCCCGAGGCAGCAATAGACCCATGGAGTCAAGTCGGCTGGAGGACGATGTATTGAATCGGGACGCAATTTGAGTGATCCATCGTCATTAGGTGGCCCTGTACGTTACAATTCACTATCAGTTTTTCGTCCCATTCGATAATCTAGACTCACAGCAGAACGGCCATAAGGTGCCAGAGGCAGCAATAGACCCATGAAGTCAAGTCTGCTGGAGGACGATGTATTGAATCAGGACGCAATTTGAGTGATCCATCGTCATTAGGTGGCCCTGAACGTTACAATTCACTATCAGTTTTTCGTCCCATTCGATAATCTAGACTCACAGCAGAACGGCCATAAGGTGCCCGAGGCAGCAATAGACCCATGGAGACAAGTCGGCTGGGGACGATGTATTGAATCGGGACGCAATTTGAGTGATCCATCGTCATTAGGTGGCCCTGAACGTTACAATTCACTATCAGTTTTTCGTCCCATTCGATAATCTAGATTCACAGCAGAACGGCCATAAGGTGCCCGAGGCAGCAATAGACCCATGGAGTCAAATCGGCTGGAGGACGATGTATTGAATCGGGACGCAATTTGCGTGGTCCATCGTCATTAGGTGGCCCTGAATGTTACAATTCACTATCAGTTTTTCGCCCGATTCGAAAATCTTTGACTCACAGCAGAACGGCCATTAGGTGCCCGAGGCAGCAATCGACCCATGGAGACAAGTCTGCTGGAGGACGATGTATTGAATCGGGACGCAATTTCAGTGATCCATCGTCATTAGGACGCCCTGAACGTTACAATTCACTATCAGTTTTTCGTCCCATTCGATAATCTAGACTCACAGCAGAACGGCCATAAGGTGCCCGAGGCAGCAATAGACCCATGGAGTCAAGTCGGCTGGAGGACGATGTATTGAATCGGGACGCAATTTGAGTGATCCATCGTCATTAGGAGGCCCTGAACGTTACAATTCACTATCAGTTTTTCGTCCCATTCGATAATCTAGACTCACAGCAGAACGGCCATAAGGTGCCCGAGGCAGCAATAGACCCATGGAGTCAAGTCGGCTGGAGGACGATGTATTGAATCGGGACACAATTTGAGAGATCCATCGTCATTAGGTGGCCCTGAACGTTACAATTCACTATCAGTTTTTCGTCCCATTCGATAATCTAGACTCACAGCAGAACGGCCATAAGGTGCCCGAGGCAGCACTAGTCCCATGGAGTCAAGTCGGCTGGGGACGATGTATTGAATCGGGACGCAATTTGAGTGATCCATCGTCATTAGGTGGCCCTGAACGTTACAATTCACTATCAGTTTTTCGTCCCATTCGATAATCTAGATTCACAGCAGAACGGCCATAAGGTGCCCGAGGCAGCAATAGACCCATGGAGTCAACTCGGCTGGAGGACGATGTATTGAATCGGGACGCAATTTGCGTGGTCCATCGTCATTAGGTGGCCCTGAATGTTACAATTCACTATCAGTTTTTCGTCCGATTCGAAAATCTTTGACTCACAGCAGAACGGCCATAAGGTGCCCGAGGCAGCAATCGACCCATGGAGACAAGACTGCTGGAGGACGATGTATTGAATCGGGACGCAATTTGAGTGATCCATCGTCATTAGTTGGCCCTGAAAGTTACAATTCACTATCAGTATTTCGTCCGATTCGAAAATCTTTGACTCACAGCAGAACGGCCATAAGGTGCCCGAGGCAGCAATAGACCCATGAAGTCAAGTCTGCTGGAGGACGATGTATTGAATCAGGACGCAATTTGAGAGATCCATCGTCATTAGGTGGCTCTGAACGTTACAATTCACTATCAGTTTTTCGTCCCATTCGATAATCTAGACTCACAGCAGAACGGCCATAAGGTGCCCGAGGCAGCAATAGACCCATGGATTCAAGTCGGCTGGAGGACGATGTATTGAATCGGGACGCAATTTGAGTGATCCATCGTCATTAGGAGGTCCTGAACGTTACAATTCACTATCAGTTTTTCGTCCCATTCGATAATCTAGACTCACAGCAGAACGGCCATAAGGTGCCCGAGGCAGCAATAGACCCATGGAGTCAAGTCGGCTGGAGGACGATGTATTGAATCGGGACGCAATTTGAGTGACCCATCGTCATTAGGTGGCCCTGTACGTTACAATTCACTATCAGTTTTTCGTCCCATTCGATAATCTAGACTCACAGCAGAACGGCCATAAGGTGCCCGAGGCAGCAATAGACCCATGGAGACAAGTCCGCTGGAGGACGATGTATTGAATCGGGACGCAATTTGAGTGATCCATCGTCATTAGGAGGCCCTGAACGTTACAATTCACTATCAGTTTTTTGTCCCATTCGATAATCGAGACTCACAGCAGTACGGCCATAAGGTGCCCGCGGCAGCAAGAGACCCATGGAGTCAAGTCGGCTGGAGGACGATGTATTGAATCGGGACGCAATTTGAGTGATCCATCGTCATTAGGTGGCCCTGAACGTTACAATTCACTATCAGTTTTTCGTCCGATTCGAAAATCTTTGACTCACAGCAGAACGGCCATAAGGTGCCAGAGGCAGCAATAGACCCATGAAGTCAAGTCTGCTGGAGGACGATGTATTGAATCAGGACGCAATTTGAGTGATCCATCGTCAGTAGGTGGTCCTGAACGTTACAATTCACTATCAGTTTTTCGTCCCATTCGATAATCTAGACTCACAGCAGAACGGCCATAAGGTGCCCGAGGCAGCAATAAACCCATGGAGACAAGTCGGCTGGGGACGATGTATTGAATCGGGACGCAAGTTGAGTGATCCATCGTCATTAGGTGGCCCTGAACGTTACAATTCACTATCAGTTTTTCGTCCCATTCGATAATCTAGACTCACAGCAGAACGGCCATAAGGTGCCCGAGGCAGCAATTGACCCATGGAGACAAGTCGGCTGGGGACGATGAATTGAATCGGGACGCAATTTGAGTGATCCATCGTCATTAGGAGGCCCTGAACGTTCCAATTTACTATCAGTTTTTCGTCCGATTCGAAAATATTTGATTCACAGCAGAACGGCCATAAGGTGCCCGAGGCAGCAATTGACCCATGGAGACAAGTCGGCTGGAGGACGATGTATTGAATCGGGACGCAATTTGAGTGATCCATCGTCATTAGGTTGCCCTGAAAGTTACAATTCACTATCAGTTTTTCGTCCGATTCGAAAATCTTTGACTCACAGCAGAACGGCCATAAGGTGCCCGAGGCAGCAATAGACCCATGGAAACAAGTCTGCTGGAGGACGATATATTGAATCTGGACGCAATTTGAGTGGTCCATCGTCATTAGGTGGCCCTGAATGTTACAATTCACTATCAGTTTTTCGTCCGATTCGAAAATCTTTGACTCACAGCAGAACGGCCATAAGGTGCCCGAGGCAGCAATAGACCCATGGAGACAAGTCTGCTGGAGGACGATGTATTGAATCGGGACGCAATTTGAGTGTTCCATCGTCATTAGGAGGCCCTGAAAGTTATAATTCACTATCAGTTTTTCGTCCGATTCGAAAATCTTTGACTCACAGCAGAACGGCCATAAGGTGCCCGAGGCAGCAATAGACGCATGGAGACAAGTCTGCTGGAGGACGATGTATTGAATCGGGACGCAATTTGAGTGTTCAATCGTCATTAGGAGGCCCTGAACGTTACAATTCACTATCAGTTTTTCGTCCGATTCGAAAATCTTTGACTCACAGCAGAACGGCCATAAGGTGCCCGAGGCAGCAATAGACCCATGGAGACAAGTCTGCTGGTCTACGATGTATTGAATCGGGACGCAATTTGAGTGATCCATCGTCATTAGGTGGCCCTGAAAGTTACAATTCACTATCAGTTTTTCGTCCGATTCGAAAATCTTTGACTCACAGCAGAACGGCCATAAGGTGCCCGAGGCAGCAATAGACCCATGGAGACAAGTCTGCTGGAGGACGATGTATTGAATCTGGACGCAATTTGAGTGATCCAACGTCATTAGGTGGCCCTGAACGTTACAATTCACTATCCGTTTTTCGTCCCATTCGATAATCTAGACTCACAGCAGAACGGCCATAAGGTGCCCGAGGCAGCAATAGACCCATGGAGACAAGTCTGCTGGAGGACGATGTATTGAATCGGGACGCAATTTGAGTGTTCCATCGTCATTAGGAGGTCCTGAACGTTACAATTCTCCATCAGTTTTTCGTCCGATTGGAAAATCTTTGAGTCACAGCTGGACTGCCATAAGGTGCCCGAGGCAGCAATAGACCCATGGAGACAAGTCTGCTGGAGGACGATGTATTGAATCGGGACGCAATTTGAGTGATCCATCGTCATTAGGTGTCCCTGTACGTTACAATTCACTATCAGTTTTTCATCCCATTCGATAATCTAGACTCACAGCAGAACGGCCATAAGGTGCCCGAGGCAGCAATAGTCCCATGGAGTCAAGTCGGCTAGTGGACGATGTACTGAATCGGGACGCAATTTGTGTGGTCCATCGTCATTAGGTGGCCCTGAATGTTACAAATCACTATCAGGTTTTTCGTCCGATTCGAAAATCTTTGACTCACAGCAGAACGGCCATAAGGTGCCCGAGGCAGCAATCGACCCATGGAGACAAGTCTGCTGGAGGACGATGTATTGAATCGGGACGCAATTTGAGTGATCCATCGTCATTAGGTGGCCCTGAAAGTTACAATTCACTATCAGTTTTTCGTCCCATTCGATAATCTAGACTCACAGCATAACGGCCATAAGGAGCCCGAGGCAGCAATAGACCCATGGAGACAAGTCGGCTGGAAGACGATGTATTGAATCGGGACGCAATTTGAGTGATTCATCGTCATTAGGTGGCCCTGAACGTTACAATTCACTACCAGTTTTTCGTCCCATTCGATAATCTAGATTCACAGCAGAACGGCCATAAGGTGCCCGAGGCAGCAATAGACCCATGGAGTCAACTCGGCTGGAGGACGATGTATTGAATCGGGACGCAATTTGCGTGGTCCATCGTCACTAGGTGGCCCTGTATGTTACAATTCACCATCAGTTTTTCGTCCGATTCTAAAGTCTTTGACTCACAGCAGAACGGCCATTACGTGCCCGAGGCAGCAATAGACCAATGGAGACAAGTCGGCTGGAGGACGATGTATTGAATCGGGACGCAATTTGAGTGATCCATCGTCATTAGGTTGCCCTGAAAGTTACAATTCACTATCAGTTTTTCGTCCGATTCGAAAATCTTTGACTCACAGCAGAACGGGTATAAGGTGCCCGAGGCAACAATAGACCCATGGAAACAAGTCTGCTGGAGGACGATATATTGAATCGGGACGCAATTTGAGTGATCCATCGTCATTAGGTGGCCCTGAACGTTACAATTCACTATCAGTTTTTCGTCCCATTCGATAATCTAGACTCAGAGCAGAACGGCCATAAGGTGCCCGAGGCAGCAATAGACCCATGGAGACAAGTCTGCTGGAGGACGATGTATTGAATCTGGACGCAATTTGAGTGATCCAACGTCATTAGGTGGCCCTGAACGTTACAATTCACTATCCGTTTTTCGTCCCATTCGATAATCTAGACTCACAGCAGAACGGCCATAAGGTGCCCGAGGCAGCAATAGACCCATGGAGACAAGTCTGCTGGAGGACGATGTATTGAATCGGGACGCAATTTGAGTGTTCCATCGTCATTAGGAGGTCCTGAACGTTACAATTCTCCATCAGTTTTTCGTCCGATTGGAAAATCTTTGAGTCACAGCTGGACTGCCATAAGGTGCCCGAGGCAGCAATAGACCCATGGAGACAAGTCTGCTGGAGGACGATGTATTGAATCGGGACGCAATTTGAGTGATCCATCGTCATTAGGTGTCCCTGTACGTTACAATTCACTATCAGTTTTTCATCCCATTCGATAATCTAGACTCACAGCAGAACGGCCATAAGGTGCCCGAGGCAGCAATAGTCCCATGGAGTCAAGTCGGCTAGTGGACGATGTACTGAATCGGGACGCAATTTGTGTGGTCCATCGTCATTAGGTGGCCCTGAATGTTACAAATCACTATCAGGTTTTTCGTCCGATTCGAAAATCTTTGACTCACAGCAGAACGGCCATAAGGTGCCCGAGGCAGCAATCGACCCATGGAGACAAGTCTGCTGGAGGACGATGTATTGAATCGGGACGCAATTTGAGTGATCCATCGTCATTAGGTGGCCCTGAAAGTTACAATTCACTATCAGTTTTTCGTCCCATTCGATAATCTAGACTCACAGCATAACGGCCATAAGGAGCCCGAGGCAGCAATAGACCCATGGAGACAAGTCGGCTGGAAGACGATGTATTGAATCGGGACGCAATTTGAGTGATTCATCGTCATTAGGTGGCCCTGAACGTTACAATTCACTACCAGTTTTTCGTCCCATTCGATAATCTAGATTCACAGCAGAACGGCTATAAGGTGCCCGAGGCAGCAATAGACCCATGGAGTCAAATCGGCTGGAGGACGATGTATTGAATCGGGACGCAATTTGCGTGGTCCATCGTCACTAGGTGGCCCTGTATGTTACAATTCACCATCAGTTTTTCGTCCGATTCTAAAGTCTTTGACTCACAGCAGAACGGCCATTACGTGCCCGAGGCAGCAATAGACCAATGGAGACAAGTCGGCTGGAGGACGATGTATTGAATCGGGACGCAATTTGAGTGATCCATCGTCATTAGGTTGCCCTGAAAGTTACAATTCACTATCAGTTTTTCGTCCGATTCGAAAATCTTTGACTCACAGCAGAACGGGTATAAGGTGCCCGAGGCAACAATAGACCCATGGAAACAAGTCTGCTGGAGGACGATATATTGAATCGGGACGCAATTTGAGTGATCCATCGTCATTAGGTGGCCCTGAACGTTACAATTCACTATCAGTTTTTCGTCCCATTCGATAATCTAGACTCAGAGCAGAACGGCCATAAGGTGCCTGAGGCAGCAATAGACCCATGGAGTCAGGTCGGCTGGAGGACGATGTACTGAATCGGGACGCAATTTGTGTGGTCCATCGTCATTAGGTGGCCCTGAATGTTACAAATCACTATCAGTTTTTCGTCCGATTCGAAAATCTTTGACTCACAGCAGAACGGCCATAAGGTGCCCGAGGCAGCAATAGACCCATGGAGACAAGTCTGCCGGAGGACGATGTATTGAATCGGGACGCAATTTGAGTGTTCCATCGTCATTAGGAGGCACTGAACGTTACAAATCACTATCAGTTTTTCGTCCGATTCGAAAATCTTTGAGTCACAGCAGGCCTGCCATAAGGTACCCGAGGCAGCAATCGACCCAAGGAGACAAGTCTGCTGGAGGACGATGTATTGAATCGGGACGCAATTTGAGTGATCCATCGTCATTAGGTGGCCCTGAAAGTTACAATTCACTATCAGTTTTTCGTCCCATTCGATAATCTAGACTCACAGCATAACGGCCATAAGGAGCCCGAGGCAGCAATAGACCCATGGAGACAAGTCGGCTGGAAGACGATGTATTGAATCGGGACGCAATTTGAGTGATTCATCGTCATTAGGTGGCCCCGAACGTTACAATTCACTACCAGTTTTTCGTCCCATTCGATAATCTAGATTCACAGCAGAACGGCTATAAGGTGCCCGAGGCAGCAATAGACCCATGGAGTCAACTCGGCTGGAGGACGATGTATTGAATCGGGACGCAATTTGCGTGGTCCATCGTCACTAGGTGGCCCTGTATGTTACAATTCACCATCAGTTTTTCGTCCGATTCTAAAGTCTTTGACTCACAGCAGAACGGCCATTACGTGCCCGAGGCAGCAATAGACCAATGGAGACAAGTCGGCTGGAGGACGATGTATTGAATCGGGACGCAATTTGAGTGATCCATCGTCATTAGGTTGCCCTGAAAGTTACAATTCACTATCAGTTTTTCGTCCGATTCGAAAATCTTTGACTCACAGCAGAACGGCTATAAGGTGCCCGAGGCAACAATAGACCCATGGAAACAAGTCTGCTGGAGGACGATATATTGAATCGGGACGCAATTTGAGTGATCCATCGTCATTAGGTGGCCCTGAACGTTACAATTCACTATCAGTTTTTCGTCCCATTCGATAATCTAGACTCAGAGCAGAACGGCCATAAGGTGCCTGAGGCAGCAATAGACCCATGGAGTCAGGTCGGCTGGAGGACGATGTACTGAATCGGGACGCAATTTGTGTGGTCCATCGTCATTAGGTGGCCCTGAATGTTTCAATTCACTATCAGTTTTTCGTCCGATTCGAAAATCTTTGACTCACAGCAGAACGGCCATAAGGTGCCCGAGGCAGCAATAGACCCATGGAGACAAGTCTGCCGGAGGACGATGTATTGAATCGGGACGCAATTTGAGTGTTCCATCGTCATTAGGAGGCCCTGAACGTTACAAATCACTATCAGTTTTTCGTCCGATTCGAAAATCTTTGAGTCACAGCAGGCCTGCCATAAGGTGCCCGAGGCAGCAATAGACCCATGGAGACAAGTCTGCTGGAGGACGATGTATTGAATCGGGACGCAATTTGAGTGATCCATCGTCATTAGGTGTCCCTGTACGTTACAATTCACTATCAGTTTTTCATCCCATTCGATAATCTAGACTCACAGCAGAACGGCCATAAGGTGCCCGAGGCAGCAATAGTCCCATGGAGTCAAGTCGGCTAGTGGACGATGTACTGAATCGGGACGCAATTTGTGTGGTCCATCGTCATTAGGTGGCCCTGAATGTTACAAATCACTATCAGGTTTTTCGTCCGATTCGAAAATCTTTGACTCACAGCAGAACGGCCATAAGGTGCCCGAGGCAGCAATCGACCCATGGAGACAAGTCTGCTGGAGGACGATGTATTTAATCGGGACGCAATTTGAGTGATCCATCGTCATTAGGTGGCCCTGAAAGTTACAATTCACTATCAGTTTTTCGTCCCATTCGATAATCTAGACTCACAGCATAACGGCCATAAGGAGCCCGAGGCAGCAATAGACCCATGGAGACAAGTCGGCTGGAAGACGATGTATTGAATCGGGACGCAATTTGAGTGATTCATCGTCATTAGGTGGCCCTGAACGTTACAATTCACTACCAGTTTTTCGTCCCATTCGATAATCTAGATTCACAGCAGAACGGCCATAAGGTGCCCGAGGCAGCAATAGACCCATGGAGTCAACTCGGCTGGAGGACGATGTATTGAATCGGGACGCAATTTGCGTGGTCCATCGTCACTAGGTGGCCCTGTATGTTACAATTCACCATCAGTTTTTCGTCCGATTCTAAAGTCTTTGACTCACAGCAGAACGGCCATTACGTGCCCGAGGCAGCAATAGACCAATGGAGACAAGTCGGCTGGAGGACGATGTATTGAATCGGGACGCAATTTGAGTGATCCATCGTCATTAGGTTGCCCTGAAAGTTACAATTCACTATCAGTTTTTCGTCCGATTCGAAAATCTTTGACTCACAGCAGAACGGCTATAAGGTGCCCGAGGCAACAATAGACCCATGGAAACAAGTCTGCTGGAGGACGATATATTGAATCGGGACGCAATTTGAGTGATCCATCGTCATTAGGTGGCCCTGAACGTTACAATTCACTATCAGTTTTTCGTCCCATTCGATAATCTAGACTCAGAGCAGAACGGCCATAAGGTGCCTGAGGCAGCAATAGACCCATGGAGTCAGGTCGGCTGGAGGACGATGTACTGAATCGGGACGCAATTTGTGTGGTCCATCGTCATTAGGTGGCCCTGAATGTTACAAATCACTATCAGTTTTTCGTCCGATTCGAAAATCTTTGACTCACAGCAGAACGGCCATAAGGTGCCCGAGGCAGCAATAGACCCATGGAGACAAGTCTGCCGGAGGACGATGTATTGAATCGGGACGCAATTTGAGTGTTCCATCGTCATTAGGAGGCACTGAACGTTACAAATCACTATCAGTTTTTCGTCCGATTCGAAAATCTTTGAGTCACAGCAGGCCTGCCATAAGGTACCCGAGGCAGCAATCGACCCAAGGAGACAAGTCTGCTGGAGGACGATGTATTGAATCGGGACGCAATTTGAGTGATCCATCGTCATTAGGTGGCCCTGAAAGTTACAATTCACTATCAGTTTTTCGTCCCATTCGATAATCTAGACTCACAGCATAACGGCCATAAGGAGCCCGAGGCAGCAATAGACCCATGGAGACAAGTCGGCTGGAAGACGATGTATTGAATCGGGACGCAATTTGAGTGATTCATCGTCATTAGGTGGCCCCGAACGTTACAATTCACTACCAGTTTTTCGTCCCATTCGATAATCTAGATTCACAGCAGAACGGCTATAAGGTGCCCGAGGCAGCAATAGACCCATGGAGTCAACTCGGCTGGAGGACGATGTATTGAATCGGGACGCAATTTGCGTGGTCCATCGTCACTAGGTGGCCCTGTATGTTACAATTCACCATCAGTTTTTCGTCCGATTCTAAAGTCTTTGACTCACAGCAGAACGGCCATTACGTGCCCGAGGCAGCAATAGACCAATGGAGACAAGTCGGCTGGAGGACGATGTATTGAATCGGGACGCAATTTGAGTGATCCATCGTCATTAGGTTGCCCTGAAAGTTACAATTCACTATCAGTTTTTCGTCCGATTCGAAAATCTTTGACTCACAGCAGAACGGCTATAAGGTGCCCGAGGCAACAATAGACCCATGGAAACAAGTCTGCTGGAGGACGATATATTGAATCGGGACGCAATTTGAGTGATCCATCGTCATTAGGTGGCCCTGAACGTTACAATTCACTATCAGTTTTTCGTCCCATTCGATAATCTAGACTCAGAGCAGAACGGCCATAAGGTGCCTGAGGCAGCAATAGACCCATGGAGTCAGGTCGGCTGGAGGACGATGTACTGAATCGGGACGCAATTTGTGTGGTCCATCGTCATTAGGTGGCCCTGAATGTTACAATTCACTATCAGTTTTTCGTCCGATTCGAAAATCTTTGACTCACAGCAGAACGGCCATAAGGTGCCCGAGGCAGCAATAGACCCATGGAGACAAGTCTGCCGGAGGACGATGTATTGAATCGGGACGCAATTTGAGTGTTCCATCGTCATTAGGAGGCCCTGAACGTTACAAATCACTATCAGTTTTTCGTCCGATTCGAAAATCTTTGAGTCACAGCAGGCCTGCCATAAGGTGCCCGAGGCAGCAATAGACCCATGGAGACAAGTCTGCTGGAGGACGATGTATTGAATCGGGACGCAATTTGAGTGATCCATCGTCATTAGGTGTCCCTGTACGTTACAATTCACTATCAGTTTTTCATCCCATTCGATAATCTAGACTCACAGCAGAACGGCCATAAGGTGCCCGAGGCAGCAATAGTCCCATGGAGTCAAGTCGGCTAGTGGACGATGTACTGAATCGGGACGCAATTTGTGTGGTCCATCGTCATTAGGTGGCCCTGAATGTTACAAATCACTATCAGGTTTTTCGTCCGATTCGAAAATCTTTGACTCACAGCAGAACGGCCATAAGGTGCCCGAGGCAGCAATCGACCCATGGAGACAAGTCTGCTGGAGGACGATGTATTTAATCGGGACGCAATTTGAGTGATCCATCGTCATTAGGTGGCCCTGAAAGTTACAATTCACTATCAGTTTTTCGTCCCATTCGATAATCTAGACTCACAGCATAACGGCCATAAGGAGCCCGAGGCAGCAATAGACCCATGGAGACAAGTCGGCTGGAAGACGATGTATTGAATCGGGACGCAATTTGAGTGATTCATCGTCATTAGGTGGCCCTGAACGTTACAATTCACTACCAGTTTTTCGTCCCATTCGATAATCTAGATTCACAGCAGAACGGCCATAAGGTGCCCGAGGCAGCAATAGACCCATGGAGTCAACTCGGCTGGAGGACGATGTATTGAATCGGGACGCAATTTGCGTGGTCCATCGTCACTAGGTGGCCCTGTATGTTACAATTCACCATCAGTTTTTCGTCCGATTCTAAAGTCTTTGACTCACAGCAGAACGGCCATTACGTGCCCGAGGCAGCAATAGACCAATGGAGACAAGTCGGCTGGAGGACGATGTATTGAATCGGGACGCAATTTGAGTGATCCATCGTCATTAGGTTGCCCTGAAAGTTACAATTCACTATCAGTTTTTCGTCCGATTCGAAAATCTTTGACTCACAGCAGAACGGCTATAAGGTGCCCGAGGCAACAATAGACCCATGGAAACAAGTCTGCTGGAGGACGATATATTGAATCGGGACGCAATTTGAGTGATCCATCGTCATTAGGTGGCCCTGAACGTTACAATTCACTATCAGTTTTTCGTCCCATTCGATAATCTACACTCAGAGCAGAACGGCCATAAGGTGCCTGAGGCAGCAATAGACCCATGGAGTCAGGTCGGCTGGAGGACGATGTACTGAATCGGGACGCAATTTGTGTGGTCCATCGTCATTAGGTGGCACTGAATGTTACAATTCACTATCAGTTTTTCGTCCGATTCGAAAATCTTTGACTCACAGCAGAACGGCCATAAGGTGCCCGAGGCAGCAATAGACCCATGGAGACAAGTCTGCCGGAGGACGATGTATTGAATCGGGACGCAATTTGAGTGTTCCATCGTCATTAGGAGGCCCTGAACGTTACAAATCACTATCAGTTTTTCGTCCGATTCGAAAATCTTTGAGTCACAGCAGGCCTGCCATAAGGTGCCCGAGGCAGCAATCGACCCATGGAGACAAGTCTGCTGGAGGACGATGTATTGAATCGGGACGCAATTTGAGTGATCCATCGTCATTAGGTGGCCCTGAAAGTTACAATTCACTATCAGTTTTTCGTCCCATTCGATAATCTAGACTCACAGCATAACGGCCATAAGGAGCCCGAGGCAGCAATAGACCCATGGAGACAAGTCGGCTGGAAGACGATGTATTGAATCGGGACGCAATTTGAGTGATTCATCGTCATTAGGTGGCCCTGAACGTTACAATTCACTACCAGTTTTTCGTCCCATTCGATAATCTAGATTCACAGCAGAACGGCCATAAGGTGCCCGAGGCAGCAATAGACCCATGGAGTCAACTCGGCTGGAGGACGATGTATTGAATCGGGACGCAATTTGCGTGGTCCATCGTCACTAGGTGGCCCTGTATGTTACAATTCACCATCAGTTTTTCGTCCGATTCTAAAGTCTTTGACTCACAGCAGAACGGCCATTACGTGCCCGAGGCAGCAATAGACCAATGGAGACAAGTCGGCTGGAGGAAGATGTATTGAATCGGGACGCAATTTGAGTGATCCATCGTCATTAGGTTGCCCTGAAAGTTACAATTCACTATCAGTTTTTCGTCCGATTCGAAAATCTTTGACTCACAGCAGAACGGCTATAAGGTGACCGAGGCAACAATAGACCCATGGAAACAAGTCTGCTGGAGGACGATATATTGAATCGGGACGCAATTTGAGTGATCCATCGTCATTAGGTGGCCCTGAACGTTACAATTCACTATCAGTTTTTCGTCCCATTCGATAATCTAGACTCAGAGCAGAACGGCCATAAGGTGCCTGAGGCAGCAATAGACCCATGGAGTCAGGTCGGCTGGAGGACGATGTACTGAATCGGGACGCAATTTGTGTGGTCCATCGTCATTAGGTGGCCCTGAATGTTACAATTCACTATCAGTTTTTCGTCCGATTCGAAAATCTTTGACTCACAGCAGAACAGCCATAAGGTGCCCGAGGCAGCAATAGACCCATGGAGACAAGTCTGCCGGAGGACGATGTATTGAATCGGGACGCAATTTGAGTGTTCCATCGTCATTAGGAGGCCCTGAACGTTACAAATCACTATCAGTTTTTCGTCCGATTCGAAAATCTTTGAGTCACAGCAGGCCTGCCATAAGGTGCCCGAGGCAGCAATCGACCCATGGAGACAAGTCTGCTGGAGGACGATGTATTGAATCGGGACGCAATTTGAGTGATCCATCGTCATTAGGTGGCCCTGAAAGTTACAATTCACTATCAGTTTTTCGTCCCATTCGATAATCTAGACTCACAGCATAACGGCCATAAGGAGCCCGAGGCAGCAATAGACCCATGGAGACAAGTCGGCTGGAAGACGATGTATTGAATCGGGACGCAATTTGAGTGATTCATCGTCATTAGGTGGCCCTGAACGTTACAATTCACTACCAGTTTTTCGTCCCATTCGATAATCTAGATTCACAGCAGAACGGCCATAAGGTGCCCGAGGCAGCAATAGACCCATGGAGTCAACTCGGCTGGAGGACGATGTATTGAATCGGGACGCAATTTGCGTGGTCCATCGTCACTAGGTGGCCCTGTATGTTACAATTCACCATCAGTTTTTCGTCCGATTCTAAAGTCTTTGACTCACAGCAGAACGGCCATTACGTGCCCGAGGCAGCAATAGACCAATGGAGACAAGTCGGCTGGAGGACGATGTATTGAATCGGGACGCAATTTGAGTGATCCATCGTCATTAGGTTGCCCTGAAAGTTACAATTCACTATCAGTTTTTCGTCCGATTCGAAAATCTTTGACTCACAGCAGAACGGCTATAAGGTGCCCGAGGCAACAATAGACCCATGGAAACAAGTCTGCTGGAGGACGATATATTGAATCGGGACGCAATTTGAGTGATCCATCGTCATTAGGTGGCCCTGAACGTTACAATTCACTATCAGTTTTTCGTCCCATTCGATAATCTAGACTCAGAGCAGAACGGCCATAAGGTGCCTGAGGCAGCAATAGACCCATGGAGTCAGGTCGGCTGGAGGACGATGTACTGAATCGGGACGCAATTTGTGTGGTCCATCGTCATTAGGTGGCCCTGAATGTTACAATTCACTATCAGTTTTTCGTCCGATTCGAAAATCTTTGACTCACAGCAGAACAGCCATAAGGTGCCCGAGGCAGCAATAGACCCATGGAGACAAGTCTGCCGGAGGACGATGTATTGAATCGGGACCCAATTTGAGTGTTCCATCGTCATTAGGAGGCCCTGAACGTTACAAATCACTATCAGTTTTTCGTCCGATTCGAAAATCTTTGAGTCACAGCAGGCCTGCCATAAGGTGCCCGAGGCAGCAATCGACCCATGGAGACAAGTCTGCTGGAGGACGATGTATTGAATCGGGACGCAATTTGAGTGATCCATCGTCATTAGGTGGCCCTGAAAGTTACAATTCACTATCAGTTTTTCGTCCCATTCGATAATCTAGACTCACAGCATAACGGCCATAAGGAGCCCGAGGCAGCAATAGACCCATGGAGAGAAGTCGGCTGGAAGACGATGTATTGAATCGGAACGCAATTTGAGTGATTCATCGTCATTAGGTGGCCCTGAACGTTACAATTCACTACCAGTTTTTCGTCCCATTCGATAATCTAGATTCACAGCAGAACGGCCATAAGGTGCCCGAGGCAGCAATAGACCCATGGAGTCAACTCGGCTGGAGGACGATGTATTGAATCGGGACGCAATTTGCGTGGTCCATCGTCACTAGGTGGCCCTGTATGTTACAATTCACCATCAGTTTTTCGTCCGATTCTAAAGTCTTTGACTCACAGCAGATCGGCCATTACGTGCCCGAGGCAGCAATAGACCAATGGAGACAAGTCGGCTGGAGGACGATGTATTGAATCGGGACGCAATTTGAGTGATCCATCGTCATTAGGTTGCCCTGAAAGTTACAATTCACTATCAGTTTTTCGTCCGATTCGAAAATCTTTGACTCACAGCAGAACGGCTATAAGGTGCCCGAGGCAACAATAGACCCATGGAAACAAGTCTGCTGGAGGACGATATATTGAATCGGGACGCAATTTGAGTGATCCATCGTCATTAGGTGGCCCTGAACGTTACAATTCACTATCAGTTTTTCGTCCCATTCGATAATCTAGACTCAGAGCAGAACGGCCATAAGGTGCCTGAGGCAGCAATAGACCCATGGAGTCAGGTCGGCTGGAGGACGATGTACTGAATCGGGACGCAATTTGTGTGGTCCATCGTCATTAGGTGGCCCTGAATGTTACAATTCACTATCAGTTTTTCGTCCGATTCGAAAATCTTTGACTCACAGCAGAACGGCCATAAGGTGCCCGAGGCAGCAATAGACCCATGGAGTCAACTCGGCTGGAGGACGATGTATTGAATCGGGACGCAATTTGCGTGGTCCATCGTCACTAGGTGGCCCTGTATGTTACAATTCACCATCAGTTTTTCGTCCGATTCTAAAGTCTTTGACTCACAGCAGAACGGCCATTACGTGCCCGAGGCAGCAATAGACCAATGGAGACAAGTCGGCTGGAGGACGATGTATTGAATCGGGACGCAATTTGAGTGATCCATCGTCATTAGGTGGCCCTGAACGTTACAATTCACTATCAGTTTTTCATCCCATTCTATAATCTAGACTCACAGCAGAACGGCCATAAGGTGCCCGAGGCAGCAATAGTCCCATGGAGTCAAGTCGGCTAGTGGACGATGTACTGTATCGGGACGCAATTTGTGTGGTCCATCGTCATTAGGTGGCCCTGAATGTTACAAATCACTATCAGTATTTCGTCCGATTCTAAAATGTTTGACCCACAGCAGAACGGCCATAAGGTGCCCGAGGCAGCAATAGACCCATGGAGTCAACTCGGCTGGAGGACGATGTATTGAATCGGGACGCAATTTGCGTGGTCCATCGTCATTAGGTGGCCCTGAATGTTACAATTCACTATCAGTTTTTCGCCCGATTCGAAAATCTTTGACTCACAGCAGAACGGCCATTAGGTGCCCGAGGCAGCAATCGACCCATGGAGACAAGTCTGCTGGAGGACGATGTATTGAATCGGGACGCAATTTGAGTGATCCATCGTCATTAGGACGCCCTGAACGTTACAATTCACTATCAGTTTTTCGTCCCATTCGATAATCTAGACTCACAGCAGAACGGCCATAAGGTGCCCGAGGCAGCAATAGACCCATGGAGTCAAGTCGGCTGGAGGACGATGTATTGAATCGGGACGCAATTTGAGTGATCCATCGTCATTAGGTCATTAGGAGGCCCTGAACGTTACAATTCACTATCAGTTTTTCGTCCCATTCGATAATCTAGACTCTTAGCAGAACGGCCATAAGGTGCCCGAGGCAGCAATAGACCCATGGAGTCAAGTCGGCTGGACGACGATGTATTGAATCGGGACGCAATTTGAGAGATCCATCGTCATTAGGTGGCCCTGAACGTTACAATTCCCTATCAGTTTTTCGTCCCATTCGATAATCTAGACTCACAGCAGAACGGCCATAAGGTGCCCGAGGCAGCAATAGACCCATGGAGTCAAGTCGGCTGGAGGACGATGTATTGAATCGGGACGCAATTTGAGTGACCCATCGTCATTAGGAGGCCCTGAACGTTAGAATTCACTATCAGTTTTTCGTCCCATTCGATAATCTAGACTCACAGCAGAACGGCCATAAGGTGCCCGAGGCAGCAATAGACCCATGGAGTCAAGTCTGCTGGAGGACGATGTATTGAATCGGGACGCAATTTGAGTGATCCATCGTCATTAGGTGGCCCTGTACGTTACAATTCACTATCAGTTTTTCGTCCCATTCGATAATCTAGACTCACAGCAGAACGGCCATAAGGTGCCCGCGGCAGCAATAGACCCATGGAGTCAAGTCGGCTGGAGGACGATGTATTGAATCGGGACGCAATTTGAGTGATCCATCGTCATTAGGTGGCCCTGAACGTTACAATTCACTATCAGTTTTTCGTCCGATTCGAAAATCTTTGACTCACAGCAGAACGGCCATAAGGTGCCAGAGGCAGCAATAGACCCATGAAGTCAAGTCTGCTGGAGGACGATGTATTGAATCAGGACGCAATTTGAGTGATCCATCGTCATTAGGTGGCCCTGAACGTTACAATTCACTATCAGTTTTTCGTCCCATTCGATAATCTAGACTCACAGCAGAACGGCCATAAGGTGCCCGAGGCAGCAATAGACCCATGGAGACAAGTCGGCTGGGGACGATGTATTGAATCGGGACGCAATTTGAGTGATCCATCGTCATTAGGTGGCCCTGAACGTTACAATTCACTATCAGTTTTTCGTCCCATTCGATAATCTAGACTCACAGCAGAACGGCCATAAGGTGCCCGAGGCAGCAATGAACCCATGGAGTCAAGTCGGCTGGAGGACGATGTATTGAATCGGGACGCAATTTGAGTGATCCATCGCCATTAGGAGGCCCTGAACATTACAATTCACTATCAGTTTTTCGTCCCATTCGATAATCTAGACTCACAGCAGAACGGCCATAAGGTGCCCGAGGGAGCAATAGACCCATGGAGTCAAGTCGGCTGGAGGACGATGTATTGAATCGGGACGCAATTTGAGTGATCCATCGTCATTAGGAGGCCCTGAACGTTACAATTCACTATCAGTTTTTTGTCCCATTCGATAATCTACACTCACAGCAGAACGGCCATAAGGTGCCCGAGGCAGCAATAGACCCATGAGTCAAGTCGGCTGGAGGACGATGTATTGAATCGGGACGCAATTTGCGTGGTCCATCGTCATTAGGTGGCCCTGAATGTTACAATTCACTATCAGTTTTTCGTCCGATTCGAAAATCTTTGACTCACAGCAGAACGGCCATAAGGTGCCCGAGGCAGCAATAGACGCATGGAGACAAGTCTGCTGGAGGACGATGTATTGAATCGGGACGCAATTTGAGTGTTCCATCGTCATTAGGAGGACCTGAACGTTAAAATTCACTATCAGTTTTTCGTCCGATTCGAAAATCTTTGAGTCACAGCAGGCCTGCCATAAGGTGCCCGAGGCAGCAATAGGCCCATGGAGACAAGTCTGCTGGAGGACGATGTATTGAATCGGGACGCAATTCGAGTGATCCATCGTCATTAGGTGGCCCTGTACGTTACAATTCACTATCAGTTTTTCATCCCATTCGATAATCTAGATTCACAGCAGAACGGCCATAAGGTGCCCGAGGCAGCAATAGTCCCATGGAGTCAACTCGGCTGGAGGACGATGTATTGAATCGGGACGCAATTTGCGTGATCTATCGTCATTAGGTGGCCCTGAATGTTACAATTCACTATCAGTTTTTCGTCCGATTCGTAAATCTTTGACTCACAGCAGAACGGCCATAAGGTGCCCGAGGCAGCAATCGACCCTTGGAGACAAGACTGCTGCAGGACGATGTATTCAATCGGGACGCAATTTGAGTGATCCATCGTCATTAGGTGGCCCTGAAAGTTGCAATTCACTATCAGTTTTTCGTCCGATTCGAAAATCTTTGACTCACAGCAGAACGGCCATAAGGTGCCCGAGGCAGCAATAGACCCATGAAGTCAAGTCTGCTGGAGGACGATGTATTGAATCAGGACGCAATTTGAGTGATCCATCGTCATTAGGTGGCCCTGAAACTTACAATTCACTATCAGTTTTTCGTCCCATTCGATAACCTAGACTCGCAGCAGAACGGCAATAAGGTGCCCGAGGCAGCAATAGACCCATGGAGACAAGTCGGCTGGGGACGATGTATTGAATCGGGTCGCAATTTGAGTGATCCATCGTCATTAGGTGGCCCTGAACGTTACAATTCACAATCAGTTTTTCGTCCCATTCGATAATCTAGACTCACAGCAGAACGGCCATAAGGTGCCCGAGGCAGCAATAGACCCATGGAGACAAGTCTGCTGGAGGACGATGTATTGAATCGGGACGCAATTTGAGTGATCCATCGTCATTAGGAGGCCCTGAACGTTACAATTCACTATCAGTTTTTTGTCCCATTCGATAATCTACACTCACAGCAGAACGGCCATAAGGTGCCCGAGGCAGCAATAGACCCATGAGTCAAGTCGGCTGGAGGACGATGTATTGAATCGGGACGCAATTTGCGTGGTCCATCGTCATTAGGTGGCCCTGAATGTTACAATTCACTATCAGTTTTTCGTCCGATTCGAAAATCTTTGACTCACAGCAGAACGGCCATAAGGTGCCCGAGGCAGCAATAGACGCATGGAGACAAGTCTGCTGGAGGACGATGTATTGAATAGGGACGCAATTTGAGTGATCCATCGTCATTAGGAGGCCCTGAACGTTACAATTCACTATCAGTTTTTTGTCCCATTCGATAATCTACACTCACAGCAGAACGGCCATAAGGTGCCCGAGGCAGCAATAGACCCATGAGTCAAGTCGGCTGGAGGACGATGTATTGAATCGGGACGCAATTTGCGTGGTCCATCGTCATTAGGTGGCCCTGAATGTTACAATTCACTATCAGTTTTTCGTCCGATTCGAAAATCTTTGACTCACAGCAGAACGGCCATAAGGTGCCCGAGGCAGCAATAGACGCATGGAGACAAGTCTGCTGGAGGACGATGTATTGAATCGGGACGCAATTTGAGTGTTCCATCGTCATTAGGAGGCCCTGAACGTTACAATTCACTATCAGTTTTTCGTCCGATTCGAAAATATTTGAGTCACAGCAGGCCTGCCATAAGGTGCCCGAGGCAGCAATAGACCCATGGAGACAAGTCTGCTGGAGGACGATGTATTGAATCGGGACGCAATTCGAGTGATCCATCGTCATTAGGTGGCCCTGTACGTTACAATTCACTATCAGTTTTTCATCCCATTCGATAATCTAGATTCACAGCAGAACGGCCATAAGGTGCCCGAGGCAGCAATAGTCCCATGGAGTCAACTCGGCTGGAGGACGATGTATTGAATCGGGACGCAATTTGCGTGATCTATCGTCATTAGGTGGCCCTGAATGTTACAATTCACTATCAGTTTTTCGTCCGATTCGCAAATCTTTGACTCACAGCAGAACGGCCATAAGGTGCCCGAGGCAGCAATCGACCCTTGGAGACAAGACTGCTGGAGGACGATGTATTCAATCGGGACGCAATTTGAGTGATCCATCGTCATTAGGTGGCCCTGAAAGTTACAATTCACTATCAGTTTTTCGTCCGATTCGAAAATCTTTGACTCACAGCAGAACGGCCATAAGGTGCCCGAGGCAGCAATACACCCATGAAGTCAAGTCTGCTGGAGGACGATGTATTGAATCAGGACGCAATTAGAGTGATCCATCGTCATTAGGTGGCCCTGAAACTTACAATTCACTATCAGTTTTTCGTCCCATTCGATAATCTAGACTCACAGCAGAACGGCCATAAGGTGCCCGAGGCAGCAATAGACCCATGGAGACAAGTCCGCTGGAGGACGATGTATTGAATCGGGACGCAATTTGAGTGATCCATCGCCATTAGGAGGCCCTGAACGTTACAATTCACTATCAGTTTTTTGTCCCATTCGACAATCTAGACTCACAGCAGAACGGCCATTAGGTGCCCGAGGCTGCAATCAACCCATGGAGACAAGTCTGCTGGAGGACGATGTATTGAATCGGGACGCAATTTGAGTGATCCATCGTCATTAGGAGGCCCTGAACGTTACAATTCACTATCAGTTTTTCGTCCCATTCGATAATCTAGACTCACTGCAGAACGGCCATAAGGTGCCCGAGGCAGCAATGAACCCATGGAGTCAAGTCGGCTGGAGGACGATGTATTGAATCGGGACGCAATTTGAGTGATCCATCGCCATTAGGAAGCCCTGAACATTACAATTCACTATCAGTTTTTCGTCCCATTCGATAATCTAGACTCACAGCAGAACGGCCATAAGGTGCCCGAGGCAGCAATAGACCCATGGAGTCAAGTCGGCTGGAGGACGATGTATTGAATCGGGACGCAATTTGAGAGATCCATCGTCATTAGGTGGCTCTGAACGTTACAATTCTCTATCAGTTTTTCGTCCCATTCGATAATCTAGACCCACAGCAGAACGGCCATAAGGTGCCCGAGGCAGCAATAGACCCATGGAGACAAGTCTGCTGGAGGACGATGTATTGAATCGGGACGCAATTTGAGTGATCCATCGTCATTAGGAGGCCCTGAACGTTACAATTCACTATCAGTTTTTTGTCCCATTCGATAATCTACACTCACAGCAGAACGGCCATAAGGTGCCCGAGGCAGCAATAGACCCATGAGTCAAGTCGGCTGGAGGACGATGTATTGAATCGGGACGCAATTTGTGTGGTCCATCGTCATTAGGTGGCCCTGAATGTTACAATTCACTATCAGTTTTTCGTCCGATTCGAAAATCTTTGACTCACAGCAGAACGGCCATAAGGTGCCCGAGGCAGCAATAGACCCATGGAGACAAGTCTGCCGGAGGACGATGTATTGAATCGGGACGCAATTTGAGTGTTCCATCGTCATTAGGAGGCCCTGAACGTTACAAATCACTATCAGTTTTTCGTCCGATTCGAAAATCTTTGAGTCACAGCAGGCCTGCCATAAGGTGCCCGAGGCAGCAATCGACCCATGGAGACAAGTCTGCTGGAGGACGATGTATTGAATCGGGACGCAATTTGAGTGATCCATCGTCATTAGGTGGCCCTGAAAGTTACAATTCACTATCAGTTTTTCGTCCCATTCGATAATCTAGACTCACAGCATAACGGCCATAAGGAGCCCGAGGCAGCAATAGACCCATGGAGACAAGTCGGCTGGATGACGATGTATTGAATCGGGACGCAATTTGAGTGATTCATCGTCATTAGGTGGCCCTGAACGTTACAATTCACTACCAGTTTTTCGTCCCATTCGATAATCTAGATTCACAGCAGAACGGCCATAAGGTGCCCGAGGCAGCAATAGACCCATGGAGTCAACTCGGCTGGAGGACGATGTATTGAATCGGGACGCAATTTGCGTGGTCCATCGTCACTAGGTGGCCCTGTATGTTACAATTCACCATCAGTTTTTCGTCCGATTCTAAAGTCTTTGACTCACAGCAGAACGGCCATTACGTGCCCGAGGCAGCAATAGACCAATGGAGACAAGTCGGCTGGAGGACGATGTATTGAATCGGGACGCAATTTGAGTGATCCATCGTCATTAGGTTGCCCTGAAAGTTACAATTCACTATCAGTTTTTCGTCCGATTCGAAAATCTTTGACCCACAGCAGAACGGCTATAAGGTGCCCGAGGCAACAATAGACCCATGGAAACAAGTCTGCTGGAGGACGATATATTGAATCGGGACGCAATTTGAGTGATCCATCGTCATTAGGTGGCCCTGAACGTTACAATTCACTATCAGTTTTTCGTCCCATTCGATAATCTAGACTCAGAGCAGAACGGCCATAAGGTGCCTGAGGCAGCAATAGACCCATGGAGTCAGGTCGGCTGGAGGACGATGTACTGAATCGGGACGCAATTTGTGTGGTCCATCGTCATTAGGTGGCCCTGAATGTTACAATTCACTATCAGTTTTTCGTCCGATTCGAAAATCTTTGACTCACAGCAGAACAGCCATAAGGTGCCCGAGGCAGCAATAGACCCATGGAGACAAGTCTGCCGGAGGACGATGTATTGAATCGGGACGCAATTTGAGTGTTCCATCGTCATTAGGAGGCCCTGAACGTTACAAATCACTATCAGTTTTTCGTCCGATTCGAAAATCTTTGAGTCACAGCAGGCCTGCCATAAGGTGCCCGAGGCAGCAATCGACCCATGGAGACAAGTCTGCTGGAGGACGATGTACTGAATCGGGACGCAATTTGAGTGATCCATCGTCATTAGGTGGCCCTGAAAGTTACAATTCACTATCAGTTTTTCGTCCCATTCGATAATCTAGACTCACAGCATAACGGCCATAAGGAGCCCGAGGCAGCAATAGACCCATGGAGAGAAGTCGGCTGGAAGACGATGTATTGAATCGGAACGCAATTTGAGTGATTCATCGTCATTAGGTGGCCCTGAACGTTACAATTCACTACCAGTTTTTCGTCCCATTCGATAATCTAGATTCACAGCAGAACGGCCATAAGGTGCCCGAGGCGGCAATAGACCCATGGAGTCAACTCGGCTGGAGGACGATGTATTGAATCGGGACGCAATTTGCGTGGTCCATCGTCACTAGGTGGCCCTGTATGTTACAATTCACCATCAGTTTTTCGTCCGATTCTAAAGTCTTTGACTCACAGCAGAACGGCCATTACGTGCCCGAGGCAGCAATAGACCAATGGAGACAAGTCGGCTGGAGGACGATGTATTGAATCGGGACGCAATTTGAGTGATCCATCGTCATTAGGTTGCCCTGAAAGTTACAATTCACTATCAGTTTTTCGTCCGATTCGAAAATCTTTGACTCACAGCAGAACGGCTATAAGGTGCCCGAGGCAACAATAGACCCATGGAAACAAGTCTGCTGGAGGACGATATATTGAATCGGGACGCAATTTGAGTGATCCATCGTCATTAGGTGGCCCTGAACGTTACAATTCACTATCAGTTTTTCGTCCCATTCGATAATCTAGACTCAGAGCAGAACGGCCATAAGGTGCCTGAGGCAGCAATAGACCCATGGAGTCAGGTCGGCTGGAGGACGATGTACTGAATCGGGACGCAATTTGTGTGGTCCATCGTCATTAGGTGGCCCTGAATGTTACAATTCACTATCAGTTTTTCGTCCGATTCGAAAATCTTTGACTCACAGCAGAACGGCCATAAGGTGCCCGAGGCAGCAATAGACCCATGGAGACAAGTCTGCCGGAGGACGATGTATTGAATCGGGACGCAATTTGAGTGTTCCATCGTCATTAGGAGGCCCTGAACGTTACAAATCACTATCAGTTTTTCGTCCGATTCGAAAATCTTTGAGTCCCAGCAGGCCTGCCATAAGGTGCCCGAGGCAGCAATAGACCCATGGAGACAAGTCTGCTGGAGGACGATGTATTGAATCGGGACGCAATTTGAGTGATCCATCGTCATTAGGTGGCCCTGAACGTTACAATTCACTATCAGTTTTTCATCCCATTCTATAATCTAGACTCACAGCAGAACGGCCATAAGGTGCCCGAGGCAGCAATAGTCCCATGGAGTCAAGTCGGCTAGTGGACGATGTACTGTATCGGGACGCAATTTGTGTGGTCCATCGTCATTAGGTGGCCCTGAATGTTACAAATCACTATCAGTATTTCGTCCGATTCTAAAATGTTTGACCCACAGCAGAACGGCCATAAGGTGCCCGAGGCAGCAATAGACCCATGGAGACAAGTCGGCTGGGGACGATGTATTGAATCGGGACGCAATTTGAGTGATCCATCGTCATTAGGTGGCCCTGAACGTTACAATTCACTATCAGTTTTTCGTCCCATTCGATAATCTAGATTCACAGCAGAACGGCCATAAGGTGCCCGAGGCAGCAATAGACCCATGGAGTCAACTCGGCTGGAGGACGATGTATTGAATCGGGACGCAATTTGCGTGGTCCATCGTCATTAGGTGGCCCTGAATGTTACAATTCACTATCAGTTTTTCGCCCGATTCGAAAATCTTTGACTCACAGCAGAACGGCCATTAGGTGCCCGAGGCAGCAATCGACCCATGGAGACAAGTCTGCTGGAGGACGATGTATTGAATCGGGACGCAATTTGAGTGATCCATCGTCATTAGGACGCCCTGAACGTTACAATTCACTATCAGTTTTTCGTCCCATTCGATAATCTAGACTCACAGCAGAACGGCCATAAGGTGCCCGAGGCAGCAATAGACCCATGGAGTCAAGTCGGCTGGAGGACGATGTATTGAATCGGGACGCAATTTGAGTGATCCATCGTCATTAGGAGGCCCTGAACGTTACAATTCACTATCAGTTTTTCGTCCCATTCGATAATCTAGACTCACAGCAGAACGGCCATAAGGTGCCCGAGGCAGCAATAGACCCATGGAGTCAAGTCGGCTGGAGGACGATGTATTGAATCGGGACGCAATTTGAGAGATCCATCGTCATTAGGTGGCCCTGAACGTTACAATTCCCTATCAGTTTTTCGTCCCATTCGATAATCTAGACTCACAGCAGAACGGCCATAAGGTGCCCGAGGCAGCAATAGACCCATGGAGTCAAGTCGGCTGGAGGACGATGTATTGAATCGGGACGCAATTTGAGTGACCCATCGTCATTAGGAGGCCCTGAACGTTACAATTCACTATCAGTTTTTCGTCCCATTCGATAATCTAGACTCACAGCAGAACGGCCATAAGGTGCCCGAGGCAGCAATAGACCCATGGAGTCAAGTCGGCTGGAGGACGATGTATTGAATCGGGACGCAATTTGAGTGATCCATCGTCATTAGGTGGCCCTGTACGTTACAATTCACTATCAGTTTTTCGTCCCATTCGATAATCTAGACTCACAGCAGAACGGCCATAAGGTGCCCGCGGCAGCAATAGACCCATGGAGTCAAGTCGGCTGGAGGACGATGTAATGAATCGGGACGCAATTTGAGTGATCCATCGTCATTAGGTGGCCCTGAACGTTACAATTCACTATCAGTTTTTCGTCCGATTCGAAAATCTTTGACTCACAGCAGAACGGCCATAAGGTGGCAGAGGCAGCAATAGACCCATGAAGTCAAGTCTGCTGGAGGACGATGTATTGAATCAGGACGCAATTTGAGTGATCCATCGTCATTAGGTGGCCCTGAACGTTACAATTCACTATCAGTTTTTCGTCCCATTCGATAATCTAGACTCACAGCAGAACGGCCATAAGGTGCCCGAGGCAGCAATAGACCCATGGAGACAAGTCGGCTGGGGACGATGTATTGAATCGGGACGCAATTTGAGTGATCCATCGTCATTAGGTGGCCCTGAACGTTACAATTCACTATCAGTTTTTCGTCCCATTCGATAATCTAGACTCACAGCAGAACGGCCATAAGGTGCCCGAGGCAGCAATGAACCCATGGAGTCAAGTCGGCTGGAGGACGATGTATTGAATCGGGACGCAATTTGAAAGATCCATCGCCATTAGGAGGCCCTGAACATTACAATTCACTATCAGTTTTTCGTCCCATTCGATAATCTAGACTCACAGCAGAACGGCCATAAGGTGCCCGAGGCAGCAATAGACCCATGGAGTCAAGTCGGCTGGAGGACGATGTATTGAATCGGGACGCAATTTGAGTGATCCATCGTCATTAGGAGGCCCTGAACGTTACAATTCACTATCAGTTTTTTGTCCCATTCGATAATCTACACTCACAGCAGAACGGCCATAAGGTGCCCGAGGCAGCAATAGACCCATGAGTCAAGTCGGCTGGAGGACGATGTATTGAATCGGGACGCAATTTGCGTGGTCCATCGTCATTAGGTGGCCCTGAATGTTACAATTCACTATCAGTTTTTCGTCCGATTCGAAAATCTTTGACTCACAGCAGAACGGCCATAAGGTGCCCGAGGCAGCAATAGACGCATGGAGACAAGTCTGCTGGAGGACGATGTATTGAATCGGGACGCAATTTGAGTGTTCCATCGTCATTAGGAGGACCTGAACGTTACAATTCACTATCAGTTTTTCGTCCGATTCGAAAATCTTTGAGTCACAGCAGGCCTGCCATAAGGTGCCCGAGGCAGCAATAGACCCATGGAGACAAGTCTGCTGGAGGACGATGTATTGAATCGGGACGCAATTCGAGTGATCCATCGTCATTAGGTGGCCCTGTACGTTACAATTCACTATCAGTTTTTCATCCCATTCGATAATCTAGATTCACAGCAGAACGGCCATAAGGTGCCCGAGGCAGCAATAGTCCCATGGAGTCAACTCGGCTGGAGGACGATGTATTGAATCGGGACGCAATTTGCGTGATCTATCGTCATTAGGTGGCCCTGAATGTTACAATTCACTATCAGTTTTTCGTCCGATTCGTAAATCTTTGACTCACAGCAGAACGGCCATAAGGTGCCCGAGGCAGCAATCGACCCTTGGAGACAAGACTGCTGCAGGACGATGTATTCAATCGGGACGCAATTTGAGTGATCCATCGTCATTAGGTGGCCCTGAAAGTTGCAATTCACTATCAGTTTTTCGTCCGATTCGAAAATCTTTGACTCACAGCAGAACGGCCATAAGGTGCCCGAGGCAGCAATAGACCCATGAAGTCAAGTCTGCTGGAGGACGATGTATTGAATCAGGACGCAATTTGAGTGATCCATCGTCATTAGGTGGCCCTGAAACTTACAATTCACTATCAGTTTTTCGTCCCATTCGATAACCTAGACTCGCAGCAGAACGGCAATAAGGTGCCCGAGGCAGCAATAGACCCATGGAGACAAGTCGGCTGGGGACGATGTATTGAATCGGGTCGCAATTTGAGTGATCCATCGTCATTAGGTGGCCCTGAACGTTACAATTCACAATCAGTTTTTTGTCCCATTCGATAATCTACACTCACAGCAGAACGGCCATAAGGTGCCCGAGGCAGCAATAGACCCATGAGTCAAGTCGGCTGGAGGACGATGTATTGAATCGGGACGCAATTTGCGTGGTCCATCGTCATTAGGTGGCCCTGAATGTTACAATTCACTATCAGTTTTTCGTCCGATTCGAAAATCTTTGACTCACAGCAGAACGGCCATAAGGTGCCCGAGGCAGCAATAGACGCATGGAGACAAGTCTGCTGGAGGACGATGTATAGAATAGGGACGCAATTTGAGTGATCCATCGTCATTAGGAGGCCCTGAACGTTACAATTCACTATCAGTTTTTTGTCCCATTCGATAATCTACACTCACAGCAGAACGGCCATAAGGTGCCCGAGGCAGCAATAGACCCATGAGTCAAGTCGGCTGGAGGACGATGTATTGAATCGGGACGCAATTTGCGTGGTCCATCGTCATTAGGTGGCCCTGAATGTTACAATTCACTATCAGTTTTTCGTCCGATTCGAAAATCTTTGACTCACAGCAGAACGGCCATAAGGTGCCCGAGGCAGCAATAGACGCATGGAGACAAGTCTGCTGGAGGACGATGTATTGAATCGGGACGCAATTTGAGTGTTCCATCGTCATTAGGAGGCCCTGAACGTTACAATTCACTATCAGTTTTTCGTCCGATTCGAAAATATTTGAGTCACAGCAGGCCTGCCATAAGGTGCCCGAGGCAGCAATAGACCCATGGAGACAAGTCTGCTGGAGGACGATGTATTGAATCGGGACGCAATTCGAGTGATCCATCGTCATTAGGTGGCCCTGTACGTTACAATTCACTATCAGTTTTTCATCCCATTCGATAATCTAGATTCACAGCAGAACGGCCATAAGGTGCCCGAGGCAGCAATAGTCCCATGGAGTCAACTCGGCTGGAGGACGATGTATTGAATCGGGACGCAATTTGCGTGATCTATCGTCATTAGGTGGCCCTGAATGTTACAATTCACTATCAGTTTTTCGTCCGATTCGCAAATCTTTGACTCACAGCAGAACGGCCATAAGGTGCCCGAGGCAGCAATCGACCCTTGGAGACAAGACTGCTGGAGGACGATGTATTCAATCGGGACGCAATTTGAGTGATCCATCGTCATTAGGTGGCCCTGAAAGTTACAATTCACTATCAGTTTTTCGTCCGATTCGAAAATCTTTGACTCACAGCAGAACGGCCATAAGGTGCCCGAGGCAGCAATACACCCATGAAGTCAAGTCTGCTGGAGGACGATGTATTGAATCAGGACGCAATTAGAGTGATCCATCGTCATTAGGTGGCCCTGAAACTTACAATTCACTATCAGTTTTTCGTCCCATTCGATAATCTAGACTCACAGCAGAACGGCCATAAGGTGCCCGAGGCAGCAATAGACCCATGGAGTCAAGTCGGCTGGAGGACGATGTATTGAATCGGGACGCAATTTGAGAGATCCATCGTCATTAGGTGGCCCTGAACGTTACAATTCCCTATCAGTTTTTCGTCCCATTCGATAATCTAGACTCACAGCAGAACGGCCATAAGGTGCCCGAGGCAGCAATAGACCCATGGAGTCAAGTCGGCTGGAGGACGATGTATTGAATCGGGACGCAATTTGAGTGACCCATCGTCATTAGGAGGCCCTGAACGTTACAATTCACTATCAGTTTTTCGTCCCATTCGATAATCTAGACTCACAGCAGAACGGCCATAAGGTGCCCGAGGCAGCAATAGACCCATGGAGTCAAGTCGGCTGGAGGACGATGTATTGAATCGGGACGCAATTTGAGTGATCCATCGTCATTAGGTGGCCCTGTACGTTACAATTCACTATCAGTTTTTCGTCCCATTCGATAATCTAGACTCACAGCAGAACGGCCATAAGGTGCCCGCGGCAGCAATAGACCCATGGAGTCAAGTCGGCTGGAGGACGATGTATTGAATCGGGACGCAATTTGAGTGATCCATCGTCATTAGGTGGCCCTGAACGTTACAATTCACTATCAGTTTTTCGTCCGATTCGAAAATCTTTGACTCACAGCAGAACGGCCATAAGGTGGCAGAGGCAGCAATAGACCCATGAAGTCAAGTCTGCTGGAGGACGATGTATTGAATCAGGACGCAATTTGAGTGATCCATCGTCATTAGGTGGCCCTGAACGTTACAATTCACTATCAGTTTTTCGTCCCATTCGATAATCTAGACTCACAGCAGAACGGCCATAAGGTGCCCGAGGCAGCAATAGACCCATGGAGACAAGTCGGCTGGGGACGATGTATTGAATCGGGACGCAATTTGAGTGATCCATCGTCATTAGGTGGCCCTGAACGTTACAATTCACTATCAGTTTTTCGTCCCATTCGATAATCTAGACTCACAGCAGAACGGCCATAAGGTGCCCGAGGCAGCAATGAACCCATGGAGTCAAGTCGGCTGGAGGACGATGTATTGAATCGGGACGCAATTTGAAAGATCCATCGCCATTAGGAGGCCCTGAACATTACAATTCACTATCAGTTTTTCGTCCCATTCGATAATCTAGACTCACAGCAGAACGGCCATAAGGTGCCCGAGGCAGCAATAGACCCATGGAGTCAAGTCGGCTGGAGGACGATGTATTGAATCGGGACGCAATTTGAGTGATCCATCGTCATTAGGAGGCCCTGAACGTTACAATTCACTATCAGTTTTTTGTCCCATTCGATAATCTACACTCACAGCAGAACGGCCATAAGGTGCCCGAGGCAGCAATAGACCCATGAGTCAAGTCGGCTGGAGGACGATGTATTGAATCGGGACGCAATTTGCGTGGTCCATCGTCATTAGGTGGCCCTGAATGTTACAATTCACTATCAGTTTTTCGTCCGATTCGAAAATCTTTGACTCACAGCAGAACGGCCATAAGGTGCCCGAGGCAGCAATAGACGCATGGAGACAAGTCTGCTGGAGGACGATGTATTGAATCGGGACGCAATTTGAGTGTTCCATCGTCATTAGGAGGACCTGAACGTTACAATTCACTATCAGTTTTTCGTCCGATTCGAAAATCTTTGAGTCACAGCAGGCCTGCCATAAGGTGCCCGAGGCAGCAATAGACCCATGGAGACAAGTCTGCTGGAGGACGATGTATTGAATCGGGACGCAATTCGAGTGATCCATCGTCATTAGGTGGCCCTGTACGTTACAATTCACTATCAGTTTTTCATCCCATTCGATAATCTAGATTCACAGCAGAACGGCCATAAGGTGCCCGAGGCAGCAATAGTCCCATGGAGTCAACTCGGCTGGAGGACGATGTATTGAATCGGGACGCAATTTGCGTGATCTATCGTCATTAGGTGGCCCTGAATGTTACAATTCACTATCAGTTTTTCGTCCGATTCGTAAATCTTTGACTCACAGCAGAACGGCCATAAGGTGCCCGAGGCAGCAATCGACCCTTGGAGACAAGACTGCTGCAGGACGATGTATTCAATCGGGACGCAATTTGAGTGATCCATCGTCATTAGGTGGCCCTGAAAGTTGCAATTCACTATCAGTTTTTCGTCCGATTCGAAAATCTTTGACTCACAGCAGAACGGCCATAAGGTGCCCGAGGCAGCAATAGACCCATGAAGTCAAGTCTGCTGGAGGACGATGTATTGAATCAGGACGCAATTTGAGTGATCCATCGTCATTAGGTGGCCCTGAAACTTACAATTCACTATCAGTTTTTCGTCCCATTCGATAACCTAGACTCGCAGCAGAACGGCAATAAGGTGCCCGAGGCAGCAATAGACCCATGGAGACAAGTCGGCTGGGGACGATGTATTGAATCGGGTCGCAATTTGAGTGATCCATCGTCATTAGGTGGCCCTGAACGTTACAATTCACAATCAGTTTTTTGTCCCATTCGATAATCTACACTCACAGCAGAACGGCCATAAGGTGCCCGAGGCAGCAATAGACCCATGAGTCAAGTCGGCTGGAGGACGATGTATTGAATCGGGACGCAATTTGCGTGGTCCATCGTCATTAGGTGGCCCTGAATGTTACAATTCACTATCAGTTTTTCGTCCGATTCGAAAATCTTTGACTCACAGCAGAACGGCCATAAGGTGCCCGAGGCAGCAATAGACGCATGGAGACAAGTCTGCTGGAGGACGATGTATAGAATAGGGACGCAATTTGAGTGATCCATCGTCATTAGGAGGCCCTGAACGTTACAATTCACTATCAGTTTTTTGTCCCATTCGATAATCTACACTCACAGCAGAACGGCCATAAGGTGCCCGAGGCAGCAATAGACCCATGAGTCAAGTCGGCTGGAGGACGATGTATTGAATCGGGACGCAATTTGCGTGGTCCATCGTCATTAGGTGGCCCTGAATGTTACAATTCACTATCAGTTTTTCGTCCGATTCGAAAATCTTTGACTCACAGCAGAACGGCCATAAGGTGCCCGAGGCAGCAATAGACGCATGGAGACAAGTCTGCTGGAGGACGATGTATTGAATCGGGACGCAATTTGAGTGTTCCATCGTCATTAGGAGGCCCTGAACGTTACAATTCACTATCAGTTTTTCGTCCGATTCGAAAATATTTGAGTCACAGCAGGCCTGCCATAAGGTGCCCGAGGCAGCAATAGACCCATGGAGACAAGTCTGCTGGAGGACGATGTATTGAATCGGGACGCAATTCGAGTGATCCATCGTCATTAGGTGGCCCTGTACGTTACAATTCACTATCAGTTTTTCATCCCATTCGATAATCTAGATTCACAGCAGAACGGCCATAAGGTGCCCGAGGCAGCAATAGTCCCATGGAGTCAACTCGGCTGGAGGACGATGTATTGAATCGGGACGCAATTTGCGTGATCTATCGTCATTAGGTGGCCCTGAATGTTACAATTCACTATCAGTTTTTCGTCCGATTCGCAAATCTTTGACTCACAGCAGAACGGCCATAAGGTGCCCGAGGCAGCAATCGACCCTTGGAGACAAGACTGCTGGAGGACGATGTATTCAATCGGGACGCAATTTGAGTGATCCATCGTCATTAGGTGGCCCTGAAAGTTACAATTCACTATCAGTTTTTCGTCCGATTCGAAAATCTTTGACTCACAGCAGAACGGCCATAAGGTGCCCGAGGCAGCAATACACCCATGAAGTCAAGTCTGCTGGAGGACGATGTATTGAATCAGGACGCAATTAGAGTGATCCATCGTCATTAGGTGGCCCTGAAACTTACAATTCACTATCAGTTTTTCGTCCCATTCGATAATCTAGACTCACAGCAGAACGGCCATAAGGTGCCCGAGGCAGCAATAGACCCATGGAGACAAGTCCGCTGGAGGACGATGTATTGAATCGGGACGCAATTTGAGTGATCCATCGCCATTAGGAGGCCCTGAACGTTACAATTCACTATCAGTTTTTTGTCCCATTCGACAATCTAGACTCACAGCAGAACGGCCATTAGGTGCCCGAGGCTGCAATCAACCCATGGAGACAAGTCTGCTGGAGGACGATGTATTGAATCGGGACGCAATTTGAGTGATCCATCGTCATTAGGAGGCCCTGAACGTTACAATTCACTATCAGTTTTTCGTCCCATTCGATAATCTAGACTCACTGCAGAACGGCCATAAGGTGCCCGAGGCAGCAATGAACCCATGGAGTCAAGTCGGCTGGAGGACGATGTATTGAATCGGGACGCAATTTGAGTGATCCATCGCCATTAGGAAGCCCTGAACATTACAATTCACTATCAGTTTTTCGTCCCATTCGATAATCTAGACTCACAGCAGAACGGCCATAAGGTGCCCGAGGCAGCAATAGACCCATGGAGTCAAGTCGGCTGGAGGACGATGTATTGAATCGGGACGCAATTTGAGAGATCCATCGTCATTAGGTGGCTCTGAACGTTACAATTCTCTATCAGTTTTTCGTCCCATTCGATAATCTAGACCCACAGCAGAACGGCCATAAGGTGCCCGAGGCAGCAATAGACCCATGGAGACAAGTCTGCTGGAGGACGATGTATTGAATCGGGACGCAATTTGAGTGATCCATCGTCATTAGGAGGCCCTGAACGTTACAATTCACTATCAGTTTTTTGTCCCATTCGATAATCTACACTCACAGCAGAACGGCCATAAGGTGCCCGAGGCAGCAATAGACCCATGAGTCAAGTCGGCTGGAGGACGATGTATTGAATCGGGACGCAATTTGCGTGGTCCATCGTCATTAGGTGGCCCTGAATGTTACAATTCACTATCAGTTTTTCGTCCGATTTGAAAATCTTTGACTCACAGCAGAACGGCCATAAGGTGCCCGAGGCAGCAATCGACCCTTGGAGACAAGACTGCTGGAGGACGATGTATTCAATCGGGACGCAATTTGAGTGATCCATCGTCATTGGGTGGCCCTGAAAGTTACAATTCACTATCAGTTTTTCGTCCGATTCGATAATCTTTGACTCACAGCAGAACGGCCATAAGGTGCCCGAGGCAGCAATAGACCCATGAAGTCAAGTCTGCTGGAGGACGATGTATTGAATCAGGACGCAATTTGAGTGATCCATCGTCATTAGGTGGCCCTGAAACTTACAATTCACTATCAGTTTTTCGTCCCATTCGATAACCTAGACTCGCAGCAGAACGGCAATAAGGTGCCCGAGGCAGCAATAGACCCATGGAGACAAGTCGGCTGGGGACGATGTATTGAATCGGGTCGCAATTTGAGTGATCCATCGTCATTAGGTGGCCCTGAACGTTACAATTCACTATCAGTTTTTCGTCCCATTCGATAATCTAGATTCACAGCAGAACGACCATAAGGTGCCCGAGGCAGCAATAGACCCATGGAGTCAACTCGGCTGGAGGACGATGTATTGAATCGGGACGCAATTTGAGTGATCCATCGTCATTAGGTGGCCCTGAACGTTACAATTCTCTATCAGTTTTTCGTCCCATTCGATAATCTAGACTCACAGCAGAACGGCCATAAGGTGCCCGAGGCAGCAATAGACCCATGGAGACAAGTCTGCTGGAGGACGATGTATTGAATCGGGACGCAATTTGAGTGATCCATCGTCATTAGGAGGCCCTGAACGTTACAATTCACTATCAGTTTTTTGTCCCATTCGATAATCTACACTCACAGCAGAACGGCCATAAGGTGCCCGAGGCAGCAATAGACCCATGAGTCAAGTCGGCTGGAGGACGATGTATTGAATCGGGACGCAATTTGCGTGGTCCATCGTCATTAGGTGGCCCTGAATGTTACAATTCACTATCAGTTTTTCGTCCGATTCGAAAATCTTTGACTCACAGCAGAACGGCCATAAGGTGCCCGAGGCAGCAATAGACGCATGGAGACAAGTCTGCTGGAGGACGATGTATTGAATCGGGACGCAATTTGAGTGTTCCATCGTCATTAGGAGGCCCTGAACGTTACAATTCACTATCAGTTTTTCGTCCGATTCGAAAATCTTTGAGTCACAGCAGGCCTGCCATAAGGTGCCCGAGGCAGCAATAGACCCATGGAGACAAGTCTGCTGGAGGACGATGTATTGAATCGGGACGCAATTCGAGTGATCCATCGTCATTAGGTGGCCCTGTACGTTACAATTCACTATCAGTTTTTCATCCCATTCGATAATCTAGATTCACAGCAGAACGGCCATAAGGTGCCCGAGGCAGCAATAGTCCCATGGAGTCAACTCGGCTGGAGGACGATGTATTGAATCGGGACGCAATTTGCGTGATCTATCGTCATTAGGTGGCCCTGAATGTTACAATTCACTATCAGTTTTTCGTCCGATTCGTAAATCTTTGACTCACAGCAGAACGGCCATAAGGTGCCCGAGGCAGCAATCGACCCTTGGAGACAAGACTGCTGGAGGACGATGTATTGAATCGGGACGCAATTTGAGTGATCCATCGTCATTAGGAGGCCCTGAACGTTACAATTCACTATCAGTTTTTCGTCCCATTCGATAATCTAGACTCACAGCAGAACGGCCGTAAGGTGCCCGAGGCAGCAATGAACCCATGGAGTCAAGTCTGCTGGAGGACGATGTATTGAATCAGGACGCAATTTGAGTGATCCATCGTCATTAGGTGGCCCTGAAACTTACAATTCACTATCAGTTTTTCGTCCCATTCGATAACCTAGACTCGCAGCAGAACGGCAATAAGGTGCCCGAGGCAGCAATAGACCCATGGAGACAAGTCGGCTGGGGACGATGTATTGAATCGGGTCGCAATTTGAGTGATCCATCGTCATTAGGTGGCCCTGAACGTTACAATTCACTATCAGTTTTTCGTCCCATTCGATAATCTAGATTCACAGCAGAACGACCATAAGGTGCCCGAGGCAGCAATAGACCCATGGAGTCAACTCGGCTGGAGGACGATGTATTGAATCTGGACGCAATTTGAGTGATCCATCGTCATTAGGTGGCCCTGAACGTTACAAATCTCTATCAGTTTCTCGTCCCATTCGATAATCTAGACTCACAGCAGAACGGCCATAAGGTGCCCGAGGCAGCAATAGACCCATGGAGACAAGTCTGCTGGAGGACGATGTATTGAATCGGGACGCAATTTGAGTGATCCATCGTCATTAGGAGGCCCTGAACGTTACAATTCACTATCAGTTTTTTGTCCCATTCGATAATCTACACTCACAGCAGAACGGCCATAAGGTGCCCGAGGCAGCAATAGACCCATGAGTCAAGTCGGCTGGAGGACGATGTATTGAATCGGGACGCAATTTGCGTGGTCCATCGTCATTAGGTGGCCCTGAATGTTACAATTCACTATCAGTTTTTCGTCCGATTCGAAAATCTTTGACTCACAGCAGAACGGCCATAAGGTGCCCGAGGCAGCAATAGACGCATGGAGACAAGTCTGCTGGAGGACGATGTATTGAATCGGGACGCAATTTGAGTGTTCCATCGTCATTAGGAGGCCCTGAACGTTACAATTCACTATCAGTTTTTCGTCCGATTCGAAAATCTTTGAGTCACAGCAGGCCTGCCATAAGGTGCCCGAGGCTGCAATAGACCCATGGAGACAAGTCTGCTGGAGGACGATGTATTGAATCGGGACGCAATTCGAGTGATCCATCGTCATTAGGTGGCCCTGTACGTTACAATTCACTATCAGTTTTTCATCCCATTCGATAATCTAGATTCACAGCAGAACGGCCATAAGGTGCCCGAGGCAGCAATAGTCCCATGGAGTCAACTCGGCTGGAGGACGATGTATTGAATCGGGACGCAATTTGCGTGATCTATCGTCATTAGGTGGCCCTGAATGTTACAATTCACTATCAAATTTTCGTCCGATTCGTAAATCTTTGACTCACAGCAGAACGGCCATAAGGTGCCCGAGGCAGCAATCGACCCTTGGAGACAAGACTGCTGCAGGACGATGTATTCAATCGGGACGCAATTTGAGTGATCCATCGTCATTAGGTGGCCCTGAAAGTTACAATTCACTATCAGTTTTTCGTCCGATTCGAAAATCTTTGACTCACAGCAGAACGGCCATAAGGTGCCCGAGGCAGCAATACACCCATGAAGTCAAGTCTGCTGGAGGACGATGTATTGAATCAGGACGCAATTAGAGTGATCCATCGTCATTAGGTGGCCCTGAAACTTACAATTCACTATCAGTTTTTCGTCCCATTCGATAATCTAGACTCACAGCAGAACGGCCATAAGGTGCCCGAGGCAGCAATAGACCCATGGAGACAAGTCCGCTGGAGGACGATGTATTGAATCGGGACGCAATTTGAGTGATCCATCGCCATTAGGAGGCCCTGAACGTTACAATTCACTATCAGTTTTTTGTCCCATTCGACAATCTAGACTCACAGCAGAACGGCCATTAGGTGCCCGAGGCTGCAATCAACCCATGGAGACAAGTCTGCTGGAGGATGATGTATTGAATCGGGACGCAATTTGAGTGATCCATCGTCATTAGGAGGCCCTGAACGTTACAATTCACTATCAGTTTTTCGTCCCATTCGATAATCTAGACTCACAGCAGAACGGCCATAAGGTGCCCGAGGCAGCAATGAACCCATGGAGTCAAGTCGGCTGGAGGACGATGTATTGAATCGGGACGCAATTTGAGTGATCCATCGCCATTAGGAAGCCCTGAACATTACAATTCACTATCAGTTTTTCGTCCCATTCGATAATCTAGACTCACAGCAGAACGGCCATAAGGTGCCCGAGGCAGCAATAGACCCATGGAGTCAAGTCGGCTGGAGGACGATGTATTGAATCGGGACGCAATTTGAGAGATCCATCGTCATTAGGTGGCTCTGAACGTTACAATTCTGTATCAGTTTTTCGTCCCATTCGATAATCTAGACTCACAGCAGAACGGCCATAAGGTGCCCGAGGCAGCAATAGACCCATGGAGACAAGTCTGCTGGAGGACGATGTATTGAATCGGGACGCAATTTGAGTGATCCATCGTCATTAGGAGGCCCTGAACGTTACAATTCACTATCAGTTTTTTGTCCCATTCGATAATCTACACTCACAGCAGAACGGCCATAAGGTGCCCGAGGCAGCAATAGACCCATGAGTCAAGTCGGCTGGAGGACGATGTATTGAATCGGGACGCAATTTGCGTGGTCCATCGTCATTAGGTGGCCCTGAATGTTACAATTCACTATCAGTTTTTCGTCCGATTTGAAAATCTTTGACTCACAGCAGAACGGCCATAAGGTGCCCGAGGCAGCAATAGACGCATGGAGACAAGTCTGCTGGAGGACGATGTATTGAATCGGGACGCAATTTGAGTGTTCCATCGTCATTAGGAGGCCCTGAACGTTACAATTCACTATCAGTTTTTCGTCCGATTCGAAAATCTTTGAGTCACAGCAGGCCTGCCATAAGGTGCCCGAGGCAGCAATAGACCCATGGAGACAAGTCTGCTGGAGGACGATGTATTGAATCGGGACGCAATTCGAGTGATCCATCGTCATTAGGTGGCCCTGTACGTTACAATTCACTATCAGTTTTTCATCCCATTCGATAATCTAGATTCACAGCAGAACGGCCATAAGGTGCCCGAGGCAGCAATAGTCCCATGGAGTCAACTCGGCTGGAGGACGATGTATTGAATCGGGACGCAATTTGCGTGATCTATCGTCATTAGGTGGCCCTGAATGTTACAATTCACTATCAGTTTTTCGTCCGATTCGTAAATCTTTGACTCACAGCAGAACGGCCATAAGGTGCCCGAGGCAGCAATCGACCCTTGGAGACAAGACTGCTGGAGGACGATGTATTCAATCGGGACGCAATTTGAGTGATCCATCGTCATTAGGTGGCCCTGAAAGTTACAATTCACTATCAGTTTTTCGTCCGATTCGATAATCTTTGACTCACAGCAGAACGGCCATAAGGTGCCCGAGGCAGCAATAGACCCAAGAAGTCAAGTCTGCTGGAGGACGATGTATTGAATCAGGACGCAATTTGAGTGATCCATCGTCATTAGGTGGCCCTGAAACTTACAATTCACTATCAGTTTTTCGTCCCATTCGATAACCTAGACTCGCAGCAGAACGGCAATAAGGTGCCCGAGGCAGCAATAGACCCATGGAGACAAGTCGGCTGGGGACGATGTATTGAATCGGGTCGCAATTTGAGTGATCCATCGTCATTAGGTGGCCCTGAACGTTACAATTCACTATCAGTTTTTCGTCCCATTCGATAATCTAGATTCACAGCAGAACGACCATAAGGTGCCCGAGGCAGCAATAGACCCATGGAGTCAACTCGGCTGGAGGACGATGTATTGAATCGGGACGCAATTTGAGTGATCCATCGTCATTAGGTGGCCCTGAACGTTACAATTCTCTATCAGTTTTTCGTCCCATTCGATAATCTAGACTCACAGCAGAACGGCCATAAGGTGCCCGAGGCAGCAAATGACCCATGGAGACAAGTCTGCTGGAGGACGATGTATTGAATCGGGACGCAATTTCAGTGATCCATCGTCATTAGGAGGCCCTGAACGTTACAATTCACTATCAGTTTTTTGTCGCATTCGATAATCTACACTCACAGCAGAACGGCCATAAGGTGCCCGAGGCAGCAATAGACCCATGAGTCAAGTCGGCTGGAGGACGATGTATTGAATCGGGACGCAATTTGCGTGGTCCATCGTCATTAGGTGGCCCTGAATGTTACAATTCACTATCAGTTTTTCGTCCCATTCGATAATCTAGACTCACAGCAGAACGGCCATAAGGTGCCCGAGGCAGCAATGAACCCATGGAGTCAAGTCGGCTGGAGGACGATGTATTGAATCGGGACGCAATTTGAGTGATCCATCGCCATTAGGAAGCCCTGAACATTACAATTCACTATCAGTTTTTCGTCCCATTCGATAATCTAGACTCACAGCAGAACGGCCATAAGGTGCCCGAGGCAGCAATAGACCCATGGAGTCAAGTCGGCTGGAGGACGATGTATTGAATCGGGACGCAATTTGAGAGATCCATCGTCATTAGGTGGCTCTGAACGTTACAATTCTGTATCAGTTTTTCGTCCCATTCGATAATCTAGACTCACAGCAGAACGGCCATAAGGTGCCCGAGGCAGCAATAGACCCATGGAGACAAGTCTGCTGGAGGACGATGTATTGAATCGGGACGCAATTTGAGTGATCCATCGTCATTAGGAGGCCCTGAACGTTACAATTCACTATCAGTTTTTTGTCCCATTCGATAATCTACACTCACAGCAGAACGGCCATAAGGTGCCCGAGGCAGCAATAGACCCATGAGTCAAGTCGGCTGGAGGACGATGTATTGAATCGGGACGCAATTTGCGTGGTCCATCGTCATTAGGTGGCCCTGAATGTTACAATTCACTATCAGTTTTTCGTCCGATTTGAAAATCTTTGACTCACAGGAGAACGGCCATAAGGTGCCCGAGGCAGCAATAGACGCATGGAGACAAGTCTGCTGGAGGACGATGTATTGAATCGGGACGCAATTTGAGTGTTCCATCGTCATTAGGAGGCCCTGAACGTTACAATTCACTATCAGTTTTTCGTCCGATTCGAAAATCTTTGAGTCACAGCAGGCCTGCCATAAGGTGCCCGAGGCAGCAATAGACCCATGGAGACAAGTCTGCTGGAGGACGATGTATTGAATCGGGACGCAATTCGAGTGATCCATCGTCATTAGGTGGCCCTGTACGTTACAATTCACTATCAGTTTTTCATCCCATTCGATAATCTAGATTCACAGCAGAACGGCCATAAGGTGCCCGAGGCAGCAATAGTCCCATGGAGTCAACTCGGCTGGAGGACGATGTATTGAATCGGGACGCAATTTGCGTGATCTATCGTCATTAGGTGGCCCTGAATGTTACAATTCACTATCAGTTTTTCGTCCGATTCGTAAATCTTTGACTCACAGCAGAACGGCCATAAGGTGCCCGAGGCAGCAATCGACCCTTGGAGACAAGACTGCTGGAGGACGATGTATTCAATCGGGACGCAATTTGAGTGATCCATCGTCATTAGGTGGCCCTGAAAGTTACAATTCACTATCAGTTTTTCGTCCGATTCGATAATCTTTGACTCACAGCAGAACGGCCATAAGGTGCCCAAGGCAGCAATAGACCCAAGAAGTCAAGTCTGCTGGAGGACGATGTATTGAATCAGGACGCAATTTGAGTGATCCATCGTCATTAGGTGGCCCTGAAACTTACAATTCACTATCAGTTTTTCGTCCCATTCGATAACCTAGACTCGCAGCAGAACGGCAATAATGTGCCCGAGGCAGCAATAGACCCATGGAGACAAGTCGGCTGGGGACGATGTATTGAATCGGGTCGCAATTTGAGTGATCCATCGTCATTAGGTGGCCCTGAACGTTACAATTCACTATCAGTTTTTCGTCCCATTCGATAATCTAGATTCACAGCAGAACGACCATAAGGTGCCCGAGGCAGCAATAGACCCATGGAGTCAACTCGGCTGGAGGACGATGTATTGAATCGGGACGCAATTTGAGTGATCCATCGTCATTAGGTGGCCCTGAACGTTACAATTCTCTATCAGTTTTTCGTCCCATTCGATAATCTAGACTCACAGCAGAACGGCCATAAGGTGCCCGAGGCAGCAAATGACCCATGGAGACAAGTCTGCTGGAGGACGATGTATTGAATCGGGACGCAATTTCAGTGATCCATCGTCATTAGGAGGCCCTGAACGTTACAATTCACTATCAGTTTTTTGTCGCATTCGATAATCTACACTCACAGCAGAACGGCCATAAGGTGCCCGAGGCAGCAATAGACCTATGAGTCAAGTCGGCTGGAGGACGATGTATTGAATCGGGACGCAATTTGCGTGGTCCATCGTCATTAGGTGGCCCTGAATGTTACAATTCACTATCAGTTTTTCGTCCGATTCGAAAATCTTTGACTCACAGCAGAACGGCCATAAGGTGCCCGAGGCAGCAATAGACGCATGGAGACAAGTCTGCTGGAGGACGATGTATTGAATCGGGACGCAATTTGAGTGTTCCATCGTCATTAGGAGGCCCTGAACGTTACAATTCACTATCAGTTTTTCGTCCGATTCGAAAATCTTTGAGTCACAGCAGGCCTGCCATAAGGTGCCCGAGGCAGCAATAGACCCATGGAGACAAGTCTGCTGGAGGACGATGTATTGAATCGGGACGCAATTCGAGTGATCCATCGTCATTAGGTGGCCCTGTACGTTACAATTCACTATCAGTTTTTCATCCCATTCGATAATCTAGATTCACAGCAGAACGGCCATAAGGTGCCCGAGGCAGCAATAGTCCCATGGAGTCAACTCGGCTGGAGGACGATGTATTGAATCGGGACGCAATTTGCGTGATCTATCGTCATTAGTTGGCCCTGAATGTTACAATTCACTATCAGTTTTTCGTCCGATTCGTAAATCTTTGACACTCAGCAGAACGGCCATAAGGTGCCTGAGGCAGCAATCGACCCTTGGAGACAAAACTGCTGGAGGACGATGTTTTGATCGGGACGCAATTTGAGTGATCCATCGTGATTAGGAGGCCCTGAACGTTACAATTCACTATCAGTTTTTCGTCCCATTCGATAATCTAGACTCACAGCAGAACGGCCATAAGGTGCCCGAGGCAGCAATGAACCCATGGAGTCAAGTCGGCTGGAGGACGATGTATTGAATCGGGACGCAATTTGAGTGATCCATCGCCATTAGGAGGCCCTGAACATTACAATTCACTATCAGTTTTTCGTCCCATTCGATAATCTAGACTCACAGCAGAACGGCCATAAGGTGCCCGAGGCAGCAATAGACCCATGGAGTCAAGTCGGCTGGAGGACGATGTATTGAATCGGGACGCAATTTGAGAGATCCATCGTCATTAGGTGGCTCTGAACGTTACAATTCTCTATCAGTTTTTCGTCCCATTCGACAATCTAGACTCACAGCAGAACGGCCATAAGGTGCCCGAGGCAGCAATAGACCAATGGAGACAAGTCTGCTGGAGGACGATGTATTGAATCGGGACGCAATTTGAGTGATCCATCGTCATTAGGAGGCCCTGAACGTTACAATTCACTATCAGTTTTTTGTCCCATTCGATAATCTACACTCACAGCAGAACGGCCATAAGGTGCCCGAGGCAGCAATAGACCCATGAGTCAAGTCGGCTGGATGACGATGTATTTAATCGGGACGCAATTTGCGTGGTCCATCGTCATTAGGTGGCCCTGAATGTTACAATTCACTATCAGTTTTTCGTCCGATTCGAAAATCTTTGACTCACAGCAGAACGGCCATAAGGTGCCCGAGGCAGCAATAGACGCATGGAGACAAGTCTGCTGGAGGACGATGTATTGAATCGGGACGCAATTTGAGTGTTCCATCGTCATTAGGAGGCCCTGAACGTTACAATTCACTATCAGTTTTTCGTCCGATTCGAAAATCTTTGAGTCACAGCAGGCCTGCCATAAGGTGCCCGAGGCAGCAATAGACCCATGGAGACAAGTCTGCTGGAGGACGATGTATTGAATCGGGACGCAATTCGAGTGATCCATCGTCATTAGGTGGCCCTGTATGTTACAATTCACTATCAGTTTTTCATCCCATTCGATAATCTAGATTCACAGCAGAACGGCCATAAGGTGCCCGAGGCAGCAATAGTCCCATGGAGTCAACTCGGCTGGAGGACGATCTATTGAATCGGGACGCAATTTGCGTGATCTATCGTCATTAGGTGGCCCTGAATGTTACAATTCACTATCAGTTTTTCGTCCGATTCGTAAATCTTTGACTCACAGCAGAACGGCCATAAGGTGCCCGAGGCAGCAATCGACCCTTGGAGACAAGACTGCTGGAGGACGATGTATTCAATCGGGACGCAATTTGAGTGATCCATCGTCATTAGGTGGCCCTGAAAGTTACAATTCACTATCAGTTTTTCGTCCGATTCGATAATCTTTGACTCACAGCAGAACGGCCATAAGGTGCCCGAGGCAGCAATAGACCCATGAAGTCAAGTCTGCTGGAGGACGATGTATTGAATCAGGACGCAATTTGAGTGATCCATCGTCATTAGGTGGCCCTGAAACTTACAATTCACTATCAGTTTTTCGTCCCATTCGATAACCTAGACTCGCAGCAGAACGGCAATAAGGTGCCCGAGGCAGCAATAGACCCATGGAGACAAGTCGGCTGGGGACGATGTATTGAATCGGGTCGCAATTTGAGTGATCCATCGTCATTAGGTGGCCCTGAACGTTACAATTCACTATCAGTTTTTCGTCCCATTCGATAATCTAGATTCACAGCAGAACGACCATAAGGTGCCCGAGGCAGCAATAGACCCATGGAGTCAACTCGGCTGGAGGACGATGTATTGAATCGGGACGCAATTTGAGTGATCCATCGTCATTAGGTGGCCCTGAACGTTACAAATCTCTATCAGTTTCTCGTCCCATTCGATAATCTAGACTCACAGCAGAACGGCCATAAGGTGCCCGAGGCAGCAATAGACCCATGGAGACAAGTCTGCTGGAGGACGATGTATTGAATCGGGACGCAATTTGAGTGATCCATCGTCATTAGGAGGCCCTGAACGTTACAATTCACTATCAGTTTTTTGTCCCATTCGATAATCTACACTCACAGCAGAACGGCCATAAGGTGCCCGAGGCAGCAATAGACCCATGAGTCAAGTCGGCTGGAGGACGATGTATTGAATCGGGACGCAATTTGCGTGGTCCATCGTCATTAGGTGGCCCTGAACGTTACAATTCACTATCAGTTTTTCGTCCGATTCGAAAATCTTTGACTCACAGCAGAACGGCCATAAGGTGCCCGAGGCAGCAATAGACGCATGGAGACAAGTCTGCTGGAGGACGATGTATTGAATCGGGACGCAATTTGAGTGTTCCATCGTCATTAGGAGGCCCTGAACGTTACAATTCACTATCAGTTTTTCGTCCGATTCGAAAATCTTTGAGTCACAGCAGGCCTGCCATAAGGTGCCCGAGGCAGCAATAGACCCATGGAGACAAGTCTGCTGGAGGACGATGTATTGAATCGGGACGCAATTCGAGTGATCCATCGTCATTAGGTGGCCCTGTACGTTACAATTCACTATCAGTTTTTCATCCCATTCGATAATCTAGATTCACAGCAGAACGGCCATAAGGTGCCCGAGGCAGCAATAGTCCCATGGAGTCAACTCGGCTGGAGGACGATGTATTGAATCGGGACGTAATTTGCGTGATCTATCGTCATTAGGTGGCCCTGAATGTTACAATTCACTATCAGTTTTTCGTCCGATTCGTAAATCTTTGACTCACAGCAGAACGGCCATAAGGTGCCCGAGGCAGCAATCGACCCTTGGAGACAAGACTGCTGGAGGACGATGTATTCAATCGGGACGCAATTTGAGTGATCCATCGTCATTAGGTGGCCCTGAAAGTTACAATTCACTATCAGTTTTTCGTCCGATTCGATAATCTTTGACTCACAGCAGAACGGCCATAAGGTGCCCGAGGCAGCAATAGACCCATGAAGTCAAGTCTGCTGGAGGACGATGTATTGAATCAGGACGCAATTTGAGTGATCCATCGTCATTAGGTGGCCCTGAAACTTACAATTCACTATCAGTTTTTCGTCCCATTCGATAACCTAGACTCGCAGCAGAACGGCAATAAGGTGCCCGAGGCAGCAATAGACCCATGGAGACAAGTCGGCTGGGGACGATGTATTGAATCGGGTCGCAATTTGAGTGATCCATCGTCATTAGGTGGCCCTGAACGTTACAATTCACTATCAGTTTTTCGTCCCATTCGATAATCTAGATTCACAGCAGAACGACCATAAGGTGCCCGAGGCAGCAATAGACCCATGGAGTCAACTCGGCTGGAGGACGATGTATTGAATCGGGACGCAATTTGAGTGATCCATCGTCATTAGGTGGCCCTGAACGTTACAATTCACTATCAGTTTTTCGTCCCATTCGATAATCTAGACTCACAGCAGAACGGCCATAAGGTGCCCGAGGCAGCAATAGACCCATGGAGACAAGTCTGCTGGAGGACGATGTATTGAATCGGGACGCAATTTGAGTGATCCATCGTCATTAGGAGGCCCTGAACGTTACAATTCACTATCAGTTTTTTGTCCCATTCGATAATCTACACTCACAGCAGAACGGCCATAAGGTGCCCGAGGCAGCAATAGACCCATGAGTCAAGTCGGCTGGAGGACGATGTATTGAATCGGGACGCAATTTGCGTGGTCCATCGTCATTAGGTGGCCCTGAACGTTACAATTCACTATCAGTTTTTCGTCCGATTCGAAAATCTTTGACTCACAGCAGAACGGCCATAAGGTGCCCGAGGCAGCAATAGACGCATGGAGACAAGTCTGCTGGAGGACGATGTATTGAATCGGGACGCAATTTGAGTGTTCCATCGTCATTAGGAGGCCCTGAACGTTACAATTCACTATCAGTTTTTCGTCCGATTCGAAAATCTTTGAGTCACAGCAGGCCTGCCATAAGGTGCCCGAGGCAGCAATAGACCCATGGAGACAAGTCTGCTGGAGGACGATGTATTGAATCGGGACGCAATTCGAGTGATCCATCGTCATTAGGTGGCCCTGTACGTTACAATTCACTATCAGTTTTTCATCCCATTCGATAATCTAGATTCACAGCAGAACGGCCATAAGGTGCCCGAGGCAGCAATAGTCCCATGGAGTCAACTCGGCTGGAGGACGATGTATTGAATCGGGACGCAATTTGCGTGATCTATCGTCATTAGGTGGCCCTGAATGTTACAATTCACTATCAGTTTTTCGTCCGATTCGTAAATCTTTGACTCACAGCAGAACGGCCATAAGGTGCCCGAGGCAGCAATCGACCCTTGGAGACAAGACTGCTGGAGGACGATGTATTGAATCGGGACGCAATTTGAGTGATCCATCGTCATTAGGTGGCCCTGAAAGTTACAATTCACTATCAGTTTTTCGTCCGATTCGATAATCTTTGACTCACAGCAGAACGGCCATAAGGTGCCCGAGGCAGCAATAGACCCATGAAGTCAAGTCTGCTGGAGGACGATGTATTGAATCAGGACGCAATTTGAGTGATCCATCGTCATTAGGTGGCCCTGAAACTTACAATTCACTATCAGTTTTTCGTCCCATTCGATAACCTAGACTCGCAGCAGAACGGCAATAAGGTGCCCGAGGCAGCAATAGACCCATGGAGACAAGTCGGCTGGGGACGATGTATTGAATCGGGTCGCAATTTGAGTGATCCATCGTCATTAGGTGGCCCTGAACGTTACAATTCACTATCAGTTTTTCGTCCCATTCGATAATCTAGATTCACAGCAGAACGACCATAAGGTGCCCGAGGCAGCAATAGACCCATGGAGTCAACTCGGCTGGAGGACGATGTATTGAATCGGGACGCAATTTGAGTGATCCATCGTCATTAGGTGGCCCTGAACGTTACAATTCACTATCAGTTTTTCGTCCCATTCGATAATCTAGACTCACAGCAGAACGGCCATAAGGTGCCCGAGGCAGCAATAGACCCATGGAGACAAGTCTGCTGGAGGACGATGTATTGAATCGGGACGCAATTTGAGTGATCCATCGTCATTAGGAGGCCCTGAACGTTACAATTCACTATCAGTTTTTTGTCCCATTCGATAATCTACACTCACAGCAGAACGGCCATAAGGTGCCCGAGGCAGCAATAGACCCATGAGTCAAGTCGGCTGGAGGACGATGTATTGAATCGGGACGCAATTTGCGTGGTCCATCGTCATTAGGTGGCCCTGAATGTTACAATTCACTATCAGTTTTTCGTCCGATTCGAAAATCTTTGACTCACAGCAGAACGGCCATAAGGTGCCCGAGGCAGCAATAGACGCATGGAGACAAGTCTGCTGGAGGACGATGTATTGAATCGGGACGCATTTTGAGTGTTCCATCGTCATTAGGAGGCCCTGAACGTTACAATTCACTATCAGTTTTTCGTCCGATTCGAAAATCTTTGAGTCACAGCAGGCCTGCCATAAGGTGCCCGAGGCAGCAATAGACCCATGGAGACAAGTCTGCTGGACGACGATGTATTGAATCGGGACGCAATTCGAGTGAACCATCGTCATTAGGTGGCCCTGTACGTTACAATTCACTATCAGTTTTTCATCCCATTCGATAATCTAGATTCACAGCAGAACGGCCATAACGTGCCCGAGGCAGCAATAGTCCCATGGAGTCAACTCGGCTGGAGGACGATGTATTGAATCGGGACGCAATTTGCGTGATCTATCGTCATTAGGTGGCCCTGAAAGTTACAATTCACTATCAGTTTTTCGTCCGATTCGAAAATCTTTGACTCACAGCAGAACGGCCATAAGGTGCCCGAGGCAGCAATCGACCCTTGGAGACAAGACTGCTGGAGGACGATGTATTCAATCGGGACGCAATTTGAGTGATCCATCGTCATTAGGAGGCCCTGAAAGTTACAATTCACTATCAGTTTTTCGTCCGATTCGAAAATCTTTGACTCACAGCAGAACGGCCATAAGGTGCCCGAGGCAGCAATACACCCATGAAGTCAAGTCTGCTGGAGGACGATGTATTGAATCAGGACGCAATTAGAGTGATCCATCGTCATTAGGTGGCCCTGAAACTTACAATTCACTATCAGTTTTTCGTCCCATTCGATAACCTAGACTCGCAGCAGAACGGCAATAAGGTGCCCGAGGCAGCAATAGACCCATGGAGACAAGTCGGCTGGGGACGATGTATTGAATCGGGTCGCAATTTGAGTGATCCATCGTCATTAGGTGGCCCTGAACATTACAATTCACTATCAGTTTTTCGTCCCATTCGATAATCTAGATTCACAGCAGAACGACCATAAGGTGCCCGAGGCAGCAATAGACCCATGGAGTTAACTCGGCTGGAGGACGATGTATTGAATCGGGACGCAATTTGAGTGATCCATCGTCATTAGGTGGCCCTGAACGTTACAATTCACTATCAGTTTTTCGTCCCATTCGATAATCTAGACTCACAGCAGAACGGCCATAAGGTGCCCGAGGCAGCAATAGACCCATGGAGACAAGTCCGCTGGAGGACGAAGTATTGAATCGGGACGCAATTTGAGTGATCCATCGCCATTAGGAGGCCCTGAACGTTACAATTCACTATCAGTTTTTTGTCCCATTCGACAATCTAGACTCACAGCAGAACGGCCATAAGGTGCCCGAGGCAGCAATAGACCCATGGAGTCAAGTCGGCTGGAGGACGATGTATTGAATCGGGACGCAATTTGAGTGGTCCATCGTCATTAGGTGGCCCTGAACGTTACAATTCACCATCAGTTTTTCGTCCGATTCGTAAATCTTTGACTCACAGCAGAACGGCCATAAGGTGCCCGAGGCAGCAATAGAAGCATGGAGACAAGTCTGCTGGGGGACGATGTATTGAATCGGGACGCAATTTGAGTGATCCATCGTCATTAGGTGGCCCTGAACGTTACAATTCACTATCAGTTTTTCGTCCCATTCGATAATCTAGACTCACAGCAGAACGGCCATAAGGTGCCCGAGGCAGCAATAGACCCATGGAGACAAGTCGGCTGGAGACGATGTCTTGAATCGGGACGCAATTTGAGTGATCCATCGTCATTAGGTGGCCCTGAACGTTACAATTCACCATCAGTTTTTCGTCCCATTCGATAATCTAGATTCACAGCAGAAGGGCCATAAGGTGCCCGTGGCAGCAATAGACCCATGGAGTCAACTCGTCTGGAGGACGATGTATTGAATCGGGACGCAATTTGCGTGGTCCATCGTCATTAGGTGGCCCTGAATGTTACAATTCACTATCAGTTTTTCGTCCGAGTCGAAAATCTTTGACTCACAGCAGAACGGCCATTAGGTGCCCGAGGCAGCAATCGACCCATGGAGACAAGTCTGCTGGAGGACGATGTATTGAATCGGGACGCAATTTGAGTGATCCATCGTCATTAGGTGGCCCTGAACGTTACAATTCACTATCAGTTTTTCATCCCATTCTATAATCTAGACTCACAGCAGAACGGCCATAAGGTGCCCGTGGCAGCAATAGTCCCATGGAGTCAAGTCGGCTGGGGACGATGTATTGAATCGGGACGCAATTTGAGTGATCCATCGTCATTAGGTGGCCCTGAACGTTACAATTCACTGTCAGTTTTTCGTCCCATTCGATAATCTAGATTCACAGCAGAACGGCCATAAGGTGCCCGAGGCAGCAATAGACCCATGGAGTCAACTCGGCTGGAGGACGATGTATTGAATCGGGACGCAATTTGCGTGGTCCATCGTCATTAGGTGGCCCTGAATGTTACAATTCACTATCAGTTTTTCGTCCGATTCGAAAATCTTTGACTCACAGCAGAACGGCCATTAGGTGCCCGAGGCAGCAATCGACCCATGGAGACAAGTCTGCTGGAGGACGATGTATTGAATCGGGACGCAATTTGAGTGTTCCATCGTCATTAGGAGGCACTGAACGTTACAATTCACTATCAGTTTTTCGTCCGATACGAAAATCTTTGAGTCACAGCAGCCCTGCCATAAGGTGCCCGAGGCTGCAATAGACCCATGGAGACAAGTCTGCTGGAGGACGATGTATTAAATCGGGACGCAATTTGAGTGATGCATCGTCATTAGGTGGCCCTGAACGTTACAATTCACTATCAGTTTTTCATCCCATTCTATAATCTAGACTCACAGCAGAACGGCCATAAGGTGCCCGAGGCAGCAATAGTCCCATGGAGTCAAGTCGGCTAGTGGACGATGTACTGAATCGGGACGCAATTTGTGTGGTCCATCGTCATTAGGTGGCCCTGAATGTTACAAATCACTATCAGTTTTTCGTCCGATTCGAAAATCTTTGACTCACAGCAGAACGGCCATAAGGTGCCCGAGGCAGCAATCGACCCATGGAGACAAGACTGCTGGAGGACGATGTATTGAATCGGGACGCAATTTGAGTGATCCATCGTCATTAGGTGGCCCCCAAAGTTACAATTCACTATCAGTTTTTCGTCCGATTCGAAAATCTTTGACTCACAGCAGAACGGCCTTAAGGTGCCCGAGGCAGCAATAGACCCATGGAGACAAGTCGGCTGGGGACGATGTATTGAATCAGGACGCAATTTGAGTGATCCATCGTCATTAGGTGGCCCTGAACGTTACAATTCACTATCAGTTTTTCGTCCCATTCGATAATCTAGATTCACAGCACAACGACCATAAGGTGCCCGAGGCAGCAATAGACCCATGGAGTCAACTCGGCTGGAGGACGATGTATTGAATCGGGACGCAATTTGAGTGATCCATCGTCATTAGGTGGCCCTGAATGTTACAATTCACTATCAGATTTTCGTCCGATTCGAAAATCTTTGACTCACAGCAGGACGGCCATTAGGTGCCCGAGGCAGCAATCGACCCATGGAGACAATTCTGCTGGAGGACGATGTATTGAATCGGGACGCAATTTGAGTGATCCATCGTCATTAGGAGGCCCTGAACGTTACAATTCACTATCAGTTTTTCGTCCCATTCGATAATCTAGACTCACAGCAGAACGGCCATAAGGTGCCCGAGGCAGCAATAGACCCATGGAGTCAAGTCGGCTGGAGGACGATGTATTGAATCGGGACGCAATTTGAGTGATGCATCGTCATTAGGTGGCCCTGTACGTTACAATTCACTATCAGTTTTTCGTCCCATTCGATAATCTAGACTCACAGCAGAACGGCCATAAGGTGCCCGCGGCAGCAATAGACCCATGGAGTCAAGTCGGCTGGAGGACGATGTATTGAATCGGGACGCAATTTGAGTGATCCATCGTCATTAGGTGGCCCTGAATGTTACAATTCACTATCAGATTTTCGTCCGATTCGAAAATCTTTGACTCACAGCAGAACGGCCATAAGGTGCCAGAGGCAGCAATAGACCCATGAAGTCAAGTCTGCTGGAGGACGATGTATTGAATCATGACGCAATTTGAGTGATCCATCGTCATTAGGTGGCCCTGAACGTTACAATTCACTATCAGTTTTTCGTCCCATTCGATAATCTAGACTCACAGCAGAACGGCCATAAGGTGCCCGAGGCAGCAAAAGACCCATGGAGACAAGTCGGCTGGAGACGATGTATTGAATCGGGACGCAATTTGAGTGATCCATCGTCATTAGGTGGCCCTGAACGTTACAATTCACTATCAGTTTTTCGTCCCATTCGATAATCTAAATTCACAGCAGAACGGCCATAAGGTGCCCGAGGCAGCAATAGACCCATGGAGTCAACTCGGCTGGAGGACGATGTATTGAATCGGGACGCAATTTGCGTGGTCCATCGTCATTAGGTGGCCCTGAATGTTACAATTCACTATCAGTTTTTCGTCCGATTCGAAAATCTTTGACTCACAGCAGAACGGCCATTAGGTGCCCGAGGCAGCAATCAACCCATGGAGTCAAGTCGGCTGGAGGACGATGTATTGAATCGGGACGCAATTTGAGTGATCCATCGTCATTAGGAGGCCCTGAACATTACAATTCACTATCAGTTTTTCGTCCCATTCGATAATCTAGACTCACAGCAGAACGGCCATAAGGTGCCCGAGGCAGCAATAGACCCATGGAGTCAAGTCGGCTGGAGGACGATGTATTGAATCGGGACGCAATTTGAGAGATCCATCGTCATCAGGTGGCTCTGAACGTTACAATTCTCTATCAGTTTTTCGTCCCATTCGATAATCTAGACTCACAGCAGAACGGCCATAAGGTGCCCGAGGCAGCAATAGACCCATGGAGACAAGACTGCTGGAGGACGATGTATTGAATCGGGACGCAATTTGAGTGATCCATCGTCATTAGGAGGCCCTGAACGTTACAATTCACTATCAGTTTTTTGTCCCATTCGATAATCTACACTCACAGCAGAACGGCCATAAGGTGCCCGAGGCAGCAATAGACCCATGAGTCAAGTCGGCTGGAGGACGATGTATTGAATCGGGACGCAATTTGCGTGGTCCATCGTCATTAGGTGGCCCTGAATGTTACAATTCACTATCAGTTTTTCGTCCGATTCGAAAATCTTTGACTCACAGCAGAACGGCCATAAGGTGCCCGAGGCAGCAATAGACGCATGGAGACAAGTCTGCTCGAGGACGATGTATTGAATCGGGACGCAATTTGAGTGTTCCATCGTCATTAGGAGGCCCTAAACGTTACAATTCACTATCAGTTTTTCGTCCGATTCGAAAATCTTTGAGTCACAGCAGGCCTGCCATAAGGTGCCCGATGCAGCAATAGACCCATGGAGACAAGTCTGCTGGAGGACGATGTATTGAATCGGGACGCAATTCGAGTGATCCATCGTCATTAGGTGGCCCTGTACGTTACAATTCACTATCAGTTTTTCATCCCATTCGATAATCTAGATTCACAGCAGAACGGCCATAAGGTGCCCGAGGCAGCAATAGTCCCATGGAGTCAACTCGGCTGGAGGACGATGTATTGAATCGGGACGCAATTTGCGTGATCTATCGTCATTAGGTGGCCCTGAATGTTACAATTCACTATCAGTTTTTCGTCCGATTCGTAAATCTTTGACTCACAGCAGAACGGCCATAAGGTGCCCGAGGCAGCAATCGACCCTTGGAGACAAGACTGCTGGAGGACGATGTATTCAATCGGGACGCAATTTGAGTGATCCATCGTCATTAGGTGGCCCTGAAAGTTACAATTCACTATCAGTTTTTCGTCCGATTCGAAAATCTTTGACTCACAGCAGAACGGCCATAAGGTGCCCGAGGCAGCAATACACCCATGAAGTCAAGTCTGCTGGAGGACGATGTATTGAATCAGGACGCAATTAGAGTGATCCATCGTCATTAGGTGGCCCTGAAACTTACAATTCACTATCAGTTTTTCGTCCCATTCGATAACCTAGACTCGCAGCAGAACGGCAATAAGGTGCCCGAGGCAGCAATAGACCCATGGAGACAAGTCGGCTGGGGACGATGTATTGAATCGGGTCGCAATTTGAGTGATCCATCGTCATTAGGTGGCCCTGAACGTTACAATTCACTATCAGTTTTTCGTCCCATTCGATAATCTAGATTCACAGCAGAACGACCATAAGGTGCCCGAGGCAGCAATAGACCCATGGAGTCAACTCGGCTGGAGGACGATGTATTGAATCGGGACGCAATTTGAGTGATCCATCGTCATTAGGTGGCCCTGAACGTTACAATTCACTATCAGTTTTTCGTCCCATTCGATAATCTAGACTCACAGCAGAACGGCCATAAGGTGCCAGAGGCAGCAATAGACCCATGGAGACAAGTCCGCTGGAGGACGATGTATTGAATCGGGACGCAATTTGAGTGATCCATCGTCATTAGGAGGCCCTGAACGTTACAATTCACTATCAGTTTTTTGTCCCATTCGACAATCTAGACTCACAGCAGAACGGCCATAAGGTGCCCGAGGCAGCAATAGACCCATGGAGTCAAGTCGGCTGGAGGACGATGTATTGAATCGGGACGCAATTTGAGTGGTCCATCGTCATTAGGTGGCCCTGAACGTTACAATTCACCATCAGTTTTTCGTCCGATTCGTAAATCTTTGACTCACAGCAGAACGGCCATAAGGTGCCCGAGGCAGCAATAGAAGCATGGAGACAAGTCTGCTGGAGGACGATGTATTGAATCGGGACGCAATTTGAGTGATCCATCGTCATTAGGTGGCCCTGAACGTTACAATTCACCATCAGTTTTTCGTCCCATTCGATAATCTAGATTCACAGCAGAAGGGCCATAAGGTGCCCGTGGCAGCAATAGACCCATGGAGTCAACTCGGCTGGAGGACGATGTATTGAATCGGGACGCAATTTGCGTGGTCCATCGTCATTAGGTGGCCCTGAATGTTACAATTCACTATCAGTTTTTCGTCCGAGTCGAAAATCTTTGACTCACAGCAGAACGGCCATTAGGTGCCCGAGGCAGCAATCGACCCATGGAGACAAGTCTGCTGGAGGACGATGTATTGAATCGGGACGCAATTTGAGTGATCCATCGTCATTAGGTGGCCCTGAACGTTACAATTCACTATCAGTTTTTCATCCCATTCTATAATCTAGACTCACAGCAGAACGGCCATAAGGTGCCCGTGGCAGCAATAGTCCCATGGAGTCAAGTCGGCTGGGGACGATGTATTGAATCGGGACGCAATTTGAGTGATCCATCGTCATTAGGTGGCCCTGAACGTTACAATTCACTATCAGTTTTTCGTCCCATTCGATAATCTAGATTCACAGCAGAACGGCCATAAGGTGCCCGAGGCAGCAATAGACCCATGGAGTCAACTCGGCTGGAGGACGATGTATTGAATCGGGACGCAATTTGCGTGGTCCATCGTCATTAGGTGGCCCTGAATGTTACAATTCACTATCAGTTTTTCGTCCGATTCGAAAATCTTTGACTCACAGCAGAACGGCCATTAGGTGCCCGAGGCAGCAATCGACCCATGGAGACAAGTCTGCTGGAGGACGATGTATTGAATCGGGACGCAATTTGAGTGTTCCATCGTCATTAGGAGGCACTGAACGTTACAATTTACTATCAGTTTTTCGTCCGATTCGAAAATCTTTGAGTCACAGCAGCCCTGCCATAAGGTGCCCGAGGCAGCAATAGACCCATGGAGACAAGTCTGCTGGAGGACGATGTATTAAATCGGGACGCAATTTGAGTGATGCATCGTCATTAGGTGGCCCTGAACGTTACAATTCACTATCAGTTTTTCATCCCATTCTATAATCTAGACTCACAGCAGAACGGCCATAAGGTGCCCGAGGCAGCAATAGTCCCATGGAGTCAAGTCGGCTAGTGGACGATGTACTGAATCGGGACGCAATTTGTGTGGTCCATCGTCATTAGGTGGCCCTGAATGTTACAAATCACTATCAGTTTTTCGTCCGATTCGAAAATCTTTGACTCACAGCAGAACGGCCATAAGGTGCCCGAGGCAGCAATCGACCCCTGGAGACAAGACTGGTGGAGGACGATGTATTGAATCGGGACGCAATTTGAGTGATCCATCGTCATTAGGTGGCCCCCAAAGTTACAATTCACTATCAGATTTTCGTCCGATTCGAAAATCTTTGACTCACAGCAGAACGGCCATTAGGTGCCCGAGGCAGCAATCGACCCATGGAGTCAACTCGGCTGGACGACGATGTATTGAATCGGGACGCAATTTGAGTGATCCATCGTCATTAGGTGGCCCTGAACGTTACAATTCACATCCAGTTTTTCGTCCCATTCGATAATCTAGACTCACAGCAGAACGGCCATAAGGTGCCCGAGGCAGCAATAGACCCATGGAGTCAAGTCGGCTGGAGGACGATGTATTGAATCGGGACGCAATTTGAGTGGTCCACCCTCATTAGGTGGCCCTGAATGTTACAATTCACTATCAGATTTTCGTCCGATTCGAAAATCTTTGACTCACAGCAGAACGGCCATTAGGTGCCCGAGGCAGCAATCGACCCATGGAGACAAGTCTGCTGGAGGACGATGTATTGAATCGGGACGCAATTTGAGTGATCCATCGTCATTAGGAGGCCCTGAACGTTACAATTCACTATCAGTTTTTCGTCCCATTCGATAATCTAGACTCACAGCAGAACGGCCATAAGGTGCCCGAGGCAGCAATAGAAACATGGAGTCAAGTCGGCTGGAGGACGATGTATTGAATCGGGACGCAATTTGAGTGGTCCATCGTCATTAGGTGGCCCTGAACGTTACAATTCACCATCAGTTTTTCGTCCGATTCGTAAATCTTTGACTCACAGCAGAACGGCCATAAGGTGCCCGAGGCAGCAATGGAAGCATGGAGACAAGTCTGCTGGAGGACGATGTATTGAATCGGGACGCAATTTGAGTGATCCATCGTCATTAGGTGGCCCTGGACGTTACAATTCACTATCAGTTTTTCGTCCCATTCGATAATCTAGACTCACAGCAGAACGGCCATAAGGTGCCCGAGGCAGCAATAGACCCATGGAGACAAGTCGGCTGGGGACGATGTCTTGAATCGGGACGCAATTTGAGTGATCCATCGTCATTAGGTGGCGCTGAACGTTACAATTCACCATCAGTTTTTCGTCCCATTCGATAATCTAGATTCACAGCAGAAGGGCCATACGGTGCCCGTGGCAGCAATAGACCCATGGAGTCAACTCGGCTGGAGGACGATGTATTGAATCGGGTCGCAATTTGCGTGGTCCATCGTCATTAGGTGGCCCTGAATGTTACAATTCACTATCAGTTTTTCGTCCGAGTCGAAAATCTTTGACTCACAGCAGAACGGCCATTAGGTGCCCGAGGCAGCAATCGACCCATGGAGACAAGTCTGCTGGAGGACGATGTATTGAATCGGGACGCAATTTGAGTGATCCATCGTCATTAGGTGGCCCTGAACGTTACAATTCACTATCAGTTTTTCATCCCATTCTATAATCTAGACTCACAGCAGAACGGCCATAAGGTGCCCGTGGCAGCAATAGTCCCATGGAGTCAAGTCGGCTGGGGACGATGTATTGAATCGGGACGCAATTTGAGTGATCCATCGTCATTAGGTGGCCCTGAACGTTACAATTCACTATCAGTTTTTCGTCCCATTCGATAATCTAGATTCACAGCAGAACGGCCATAAGGTGCCCGAGGCAGCAATAGACCCATGGGGTCAACTCGGCTGGAGGACGATGTATTGAATCGGGACGCAATTTGCGTGGTCCATCGTCATTAGGTGGCCCTGAATGTTACAATTCACTATCAGTTTTTCGTCCGATTCGAAAATCTTTGACTCACAGCAGAACGGCCATTAGGTGCCCGAGGCAGCAATCGACCCATGGAGACAAGTCTGCTGGAGGACGATGTATTGAATCGGGACGCAATTTGAGTGTTCCATCGTCATTAGGAGGCACTGAACGTTACAATTCACTATCAGTTTTTCGTCCGATTCGAAAATCTTTGAGTCACAGCAGCCCTGCCATAAGGTGCCCGAGGCAGCAATAGACCCATGGAGACAAGTCTGCTGGAGGACGATGTATTAAATCGGGACGCAATTTGAGTGATGCATCGTTATTAGGTGGCCCTGAACGTTACAATTCACTATCAGTTTTTCATCCCATTCTATAATCTAGACTCACAGCAGAACGGCCATAAGGTGCCCGAGGCAGCAATAGTCCCATGGAGTCAAGTCGGCTAGTGGACGATGTACTGAATCGGGACGCAATTTGTGTGGTCCATCGTCATTAGGTGGCCCTGAATGTTACAAATCACTATCAGTTTTTCGTCCGATTCGAAAATCTTTGACTCACAGCAGAACGGCCATAAGGTGCCCGAGGCAGCAATCGACCCATCGAGACAAGACTGCTGGAGAACGATGTATTGAATCGGGACGCAATTTGAGTGATCCATCGTCATTAGGTGGCCCCCAAAGTTACAATTCACTATCAGTTTTTCGTCCGATTCGAAAATCTTTGACTCACAGCAGAACGGCCTTAAGGTGCCCGAGGCAGCAATAGAGGCATGAAGTCAAGTCTGCTGGAGGACGATGTATTGAATCAGGACGCAATTTGAGTGATCCATCGTCATTAGGTGGCCCTGAACGTTACAATTCACTATCAGTTTTTCGTCCCATTCGATAATCTAGACTCACAGCAGAACGGCCATAAGGTGCCCGAGGCAGCAATAGACCCATGGAGACAAGTCGGCTGGGGACGATGTATTGAATCGGGACGCAATTTGAGTGATCCATCGTCATTAGGTGGCCCTGAACGTTACAATTCACTATCAGTTTTTCGTCCCATTCGATAATCTAGATTCACAGCACAACGACCATAAGGTGCCTGAGGCAGCAATAGACCCATGGAGTCAACTCGGCTGGAGGACGATGTATTGAATCGGGACGCAATTTGAGTGATCCATCGTCATTAGGTGGCCCTGAATGTTACAATTCACTATCAGTTTTTCGTCCGATTCGAAAATCTTTGACTCACAGCAGAACGGCCATTAGGTGCCCGAGGCAGCAATCGACCCATGGAGACAAGTCTGCTGGAGGACGATGTATTGAATCGGGACGCAATTTGAGTGATCCATCGTCATTAGGAGGCCCTGAACGTTACAATTCACTATCAGTTTTTCGTCCCATTCGATAATCTAGACTCACAGCAGAACGGCCATAAGGTGCCCGAGGCAGCAATAGACCCATGGAGTCAAGTCGGCTGGAGGACGATGTATTGTATCGGGACGCAATTTGAGTGATCCATTGTCATTAGGAGGCCCTGAACGTTACAATTCACTATCAGTTTTTCGTCCCATTCGATAATCTAGACTCACAGCAGAACGGCCATAAGGTGCCCGAGGCAGCAATAGACCCATGGAGTCAAGTCGGCTGGAGGACGATGTATTGAATCGGGACGCAATTTGAGTGATCCATCGTCGTTAGGTGGCCCTGAACGTTACAATTCACCATCAGTTTTTCGTCCCATTCGATAATCTAGACTCACAGCAGAACGGCCATAAGGTGCCCGAGGCAGCAATATACCCATGGAGTCAAGTCCGCTGGAGGACGATGTATTGAATCGGGACGCAATTTGAGTGATCCATCGTCTTTAGGAGGCCCTGACCGTTACAATTCACTATCAGTTTTTTGTCCCATTCGATAATCTAGACTCACAGCAGAACGGCCATAAGGTGCCCGAGGCAGCAATAGACCCATGGAGTCAACTCGGCTGGAGGACGATGTATTGAATCGGGACGCAATTTGAGTGATCCATCGTCATTAGGTGGCCCTGAACGTTACAATTCACTATCAGTTTTTCGTCCGATTCGTAAATCTTTGACTCACAGCAGAACGGCCATAAGGTGCCCGAGGCAGCAATAGACGCATGGAGACAAGTCTGCTGGAGGACGATGTATTGAATCGGGACGCAATTTGAGTGTTCCATCGTCATTAGGAGGCCTTGAACGTTACAATTCACTAACAATTTTCTCGTCCGATTCGAAAATCTTTGAGTCACAGCAGGCCTGCCATAAGGTGCCCGAGGCAGCAATAGACCCATGGAGACAAGTCTGCTGGAGGACGATGTATTGAATCGGGACGCAATTTGAGTGATCCATCGTCATTAGGTGGCCCTGAAAGTTACAATTCACTATCAGTTTTTCATCCCATTCTATAATCTAGACTCACAGCAGAACGGCCATAAGGTGCCCGAGGCAGCAATAGTCCCATGGAGTCAAGTCGGCTAGTGGACGATGTACTGAATCGGGACGCAATTTGTGTGGTCCATCGACATTAGAATGTCCTGAATGTTACAAATCACTATCAGTTTTTCGTCCGAAACGAAAATCTTTGACTCACAGCAGAACGGCCATAAGGTGCCCGAGGCAGCAATCGACCCATGGAGACAAGTCTGCTGGAGGACGATGTATTGAATCGGGACGCAATTTGAGTGATCCATCGTCATTAGGTGGCCCTGAAAGTTACAATTCACTATCAGTTTTTCGTCCGATTCGAAAATCTTTGACTCACAGCAGAACGGCCATACGGTGCCCGAGGGAGCAATAGACCCATGAAGTCAAGTCTGCTGGAGGACGATGTATTGAATCAGGACGCAATTTGAGTGATCCATCGTCATTAGGTGGCCCTGAACGTTACAATTCACTGTCAGTTTTTCGTCCCATTCGATAATCTAGATTCACAGCAGAACGGCCATAAGGTGCCCGAGGCAGCAATAGACCCATGGAGTCAACTCGGCTGGAGGACGATGTATTGAATCGGGACGCAATTTGCGTGGTCCATCGTCATTAGGTGGCCCTGAATGTTACAATTCACTATCAGTTTTTCGTCCGATTCGAAAATCTTTGACTCACAGTAGAACGGCCATTAGGTGCCCGAGGCAGCAATCGACCCATGGAGACAAGTCTGATATAGGACGATGTATTGAATCGGGACGCAATTTGAGTGATCCATCGCCATTAGGAGGCCCTGAACGTTACAATTCACTATCAGTTTTTCGTCCCATTCGATAATCTAGACTCACAGCAGAACGGCCATAAGGTGCCCGAGGCAGAAATAGACCCATGGAGTCAAGTCGGCTGGAGGACGATGTATTGAATCGGGACGCAATTTGAGTGATCCATCGTCATTAGGAGGCCCTGAACGTTACAATTCACTATCAGTTTTTCGTAGCATTCGATAGTCTAGACTCACAGCAGAAAGGCCATAAGGTGCCCGAGGCAGCAATAGACCCATGGAGACAAGACTGCTGAAGGACGATGTATTGAATCGGGACGCAATTTGAGTGATCCATCGTCATTAGGTGGCCCTGAACGTTACAATTCACTATCAGTTATTCGTCCCATTCGATAATCTAGACTCACAGCAGAACGGCCATAAGGTGCCCGAGGCAGCAATAGACCCATGGAGACAAGTCCGCTGGAGGACGATGTATTGAATCGGGACGCAATTTGAGTGATCCATCGTCATTAGGAGGCCCTGAACGTTACAATTCACTATCAGTTTTTTGTCCCATTCGATAATCTAGACTCACAGCAGAACGGCCATAAGGTGCCCGAGGCAGCAATAGACTCATGGAGTCAAGTCGGCTGGAGGACGATGTATTGAATCAGGACGCAATTTGAGTGATCCATCGTCATTAGGTGGCCCTGAACGTTACAATTCACTATCAGTTTTTCGTCCGATTCGTAAATCTTTGACTCACAGCAGAACGGCCATAAGGTGCCCGAGGCAGCAATAGACGCATGGAGACAAGTCTGCTGGAGGACGATGTATTGAATCGGGACGCAATTTGAGTGTTCCATCGTCATTAGGAGGCCCTGAACGTTACAATTCACTATCAGTTTTTCGTCCGATTCGAAAATCTTTGAGTCACAGCAGGCCTGCCATAGGGTGCCCGAGGCAGCAATAGACCCATGGAGACAAGTCTGCCGGAGGACGATGTATTGAATCGGGACGCAATTTGAGTGATCCATCGTCATTAGGTGGCCCTGAACGTTACAATTCACTATCAGTTTTTCGTCCGATTCGAAAATCTTTGAGTCACAGCAGGCCTGCCATAAGGTGCCCGAGGCAGCAATAGTCCCATGGAGTCAAGTCGGCTAGTGGACGATGTACTGAATCAAGACGCAATTTGTGAGGTCCATCGTCATTAGGTGGCCCTGAATGTTACAAATCACTATCAGTTTTTCGCCCGATTCGAAAATCTTTGACTCACAGCAGAACGGCCGTAAGGTGCCCGAGGCAGCAATCGACCCATGGAGACAAGTCTGCTGGAGGACGATGTATTGAATCGGGATGCAATTTGCGTGATCCATCGTCATTAGGTGGCCCTGAACGTTACAATTCACTATCAGTTTTTCGTCCCATTCGATAATCTAGATTCACAGCACAACGACCATAAGGTGCCCGAGGCAGCAATAGACCCATGGAGTCAACTCGGCTGGAGGACGATCTATTGAATCGGGACGCAATTTGAGTGATCCATCGTCATTAGGTGGCCCTGAATGTTACAATTCACTATCAGTTTTTCGTCCGATTCGAAAATCTTTGACTCACAGCAGAACGGCCATTAGGTGCCCGAGGCAGCAATCGACCCATGGAGACAAGTCTGCTGGAGGACGATGTATTGAATCGGGACGCAATTTGAGTGATCCATCGTCATTAGGTGGCCCTGAACGTTACAATTCACTATCAGTTTTTCGTCCCATTCGATAATCCAGACTCACAGCAGAACGGCCATAAGGTGCCCGAGGCAGCAATAGACCCATGGAGACAAGTCGGCTGGGGACGATGTATTGAATCGGGACGCAATTTGAGTGATCCATCGTCATTAGGTGGCCCTGAACGTTACAATTCACTATCAGTTTTTCGTCCCATTCGATAATCTAGATTCACAGCACAACGACCATAAGGTGCCCGAGGCAGCAATAGACCCATGGAGTCAACTCGGCTGGAGGACGATGTATTGAATCGGGACGCAATTTGAGTGATCCATCGTCATTAGGTGGCCCTGAATGTTACAATTCACTATCAGTTTTTCGTCCGATTCGAAAATCTTTGACTCACAGCAGAACGGCCATTAGGTGCCCGAGGCAGCAATCGACCCATGGAGACAAGTCTGCTGGAGGACGATGTATTGAATCGGGACGCAATTTGAGTGATCCATCGTCATTAGGAGGCCCTGAACGTTACAATTCACTATCAGTTTTTCGTCCCATTCGATAATCTAGACTCACAGCAGAACGGCCATAAGGTGCCCGAGGCAGCAATAGACCCATGGAGTCAACTCGGCTGGAGGACGATGTATTGAATCGGGACGCAATTTGAGTGATCCATCGTCATTAGGTGGCCCTGAACGTTACAATTCACCATCAGTTTTTCGTCCCATTCGATAATCTAGACTCACAGCAGAACGGCCATAAGGTGCCCGAGGCAGCAATATACCCATGGAGTAAAGTCCGCTGGAGGACGATGTATTGAATCGGGACGCAATTTGAGTGATCCATCGTCTTTAGGAGGCCCTGACCGTTACAATTCACTATCAGTTTTTTGTCCCATTCGATAATCTAGACTCACAGCAGAACGGCCATAAGGTGCCCGAGGCAGCAATAGACCCATGGAGTCAACTCGGCTGGAGGACGATGTATTGAATCGGGACGCAATTTGAGTGATCCATCGTCATTAGGTGGCCCTGAACGTTACAATTCACTATCAGTTTTTCGTCCGATTCGTAAATCTTTGACTCACAGCAGAACGGCCATAAGGTGCCCGAGGCAGCAATAGACGCATGGAGACAAGTCTGCTGGAGGACGATGTATTGAATCGGGACGCAATTTGAGTGTTCCATCGTCATTAGGAGGCCCTGAACGTTACAATTCACTAACAATTTTCTCGTCCGATTCGAAAATCTTTGAGTCACAGCAGGCCTGCCATAAGGTGCCCGAGGCAGCAATAGACCCATGGAGACAAGTCTGCTGGAGGACGATGTATTGAATCGGGACGCAATTTGAGTGATCCATCGTCATTAGGTGGCCCTGAACGTTACAATTCACTATCAGTTTTTCATCCCATTCTATAATCTAGACTCACAGCAGAACGGCCATAAGGTGCCCGAGGCAGCAATAGTCCCATGGAGTCAAGTCGGCTAGTGGACGATGTACTGAATCGGGACGCAATTTGTGTGGTCCATCGACATTAGGCTGTCCTGAATGTTACAAATCACTATCAGTTTTTCGTCCGAAACGAAAATCTTTGACTCACAGCAGAACGGCCATAAGGTGCCCGAGGCAGCAATCGACCCATGGAGACAAGTCTGCTGGAGGACGATGTATTGAATCGGGACGGAATTTGAGTGATCCATCGTCATTAGGTGGCCCTGAAAGTTACAATTCACTATCAGTTTTTCGTCCGATTCGAAAATCTTTGTCTCACAGCAGAACGGCCATACGGTGCCCGAGGGAGCAATAGACCCATGAAGTCAAGTCTGCTGGAGGACGATGTATTGAATCAGGACGCAATTTGAGTGATCCATCGTCATTAGGTGGCCCTGAACGTTACAATTCACTGTCAGTTTTTCGTCCCATTCGATAATCTAGATTCACAGCAGAACGGCCATAAGGTGCCCGAGGCAGCAATAGACCCATGGAGTCAACTCGGCTGGAGGACGATGTATTGAATCGGGACGCAATTTGCGTGGTCCATCGTCATTAGGTGGCCCTGAATGTTACAATTCACTATCAGTTTTTCGTCCGATTCGAAAATCTTTGACTCACAGTAGAACGGCCATTAGGTGCCCGAGGCAGCAATCGACCCATGGAGACAAGTCTGATATAGGACGATGTATTGAATCGGGACGCAATTTGAGTGATCCATCGTCGTTAGGTGGCCCTGAACGTTACAATTCACCATCAGTTTTTCGTCCCATTCGATAATCTAGACTCACAGCAGAACGGCCATAAGGTGCCCGAGGCAGCAATATACCCATGGAGTCAAGTCCGCTGGAGGACGATGTATTGAATCGGGACGCAATTTGAGTGATCCATCGTCTTTAGGAGGCCCTGACCGTTACAATTCACTATCAGTTTTTTGTCCCATTCGATAATCTAGACTCACAGCAGAACGGCCATAAGGTGCCCGAGGCAGCAATAGACCCATGGAGTCAACTCGGCTGGAGGACGATGTATTGAATCGGGACGCAATTTGAGTGATCCATCGTCATTAGGTGGCCCTGAACGTTACAATTCACTATCAGTTTTTCGTCCGATTCGTAAATCTTTGACTCACAGCAGAACGGCCATAAGGTGCCCGAGGCAGCAATAGACGCATGGAGACAAGTCTGCTGGAGGACGATGTATTGAATCGGGACGCAATTTGAGTGTTCCATCGTCATTAGGAGGCCTTGAACGTTACAATTCACTAACAATTTTCTCGTCCGATTCGAAAATCTTTGAGTCACAGCAGGCCTGCCATAAGGTGCCCGAGGCAGCAATAGACCCATGGAGACAAGTCTGCTGGAGGACGATGTATTGAATCGGGACGCAATTTGAGTGATCCATCGTCATTAGGTGGCCCTGAAAGTTACAATTCACTATCAGTTTTTCATCCCATTCTATAATCTAGACTCACAGCAGAACGGCCATAAGGTGCCCGAGGCAGCAATAGTCCCATGGAGTCAAGTCGGCTAGTGGACGATGTACTGAATCGGGACGCAATTTGTGTGGTCCATCGACATTAGAATGTCCTGAATGTTACAAATCACTATCAGTTTTTCGTCCGAAACGAAAATCTTTGACTCACAGCAGAACGGCCATAAGGTGCCCGAGGCAGCAATCGACCCATGGAGACAAGTCTGCTGGAGGACGATGTATTGAATCGGGACGCAATTTGAGTGATCCATCGTCATTAGGTGGCCCTGAAAGTTACAATTCACTATCAGTTTTTCGTCCGATTCGAAAATCTTTGACTCACAGCAGAACGGCCATACGGTGCCCGAGGGAGCAATAGACCCATGAAGTCAAGTCTGCTGGAGGACGATGTATTGAATCAGGACGCAATTTGAGTGATCCATCGTCATTAGGTGGCCCTGAACGTTACAATTCACTGTCAGTTTTTCGTCCCATTCGATAATCTAGATTCACAGCAGAACGGCCATAAGGTGCCCGAGGCAGCAATAGACCCATGGAGTCAACTCGGCTGGAGGACGATGTATTGAATCGGGACGCAATTTGCGTGGTCCATCGTCATTAGGTGGCCCTGAATGTTACAATTCACTATCAGTTTTTCGTCCGATTCGAAAATCTTTGACTCACAGTAGAACGGCCATTAGGTGCCCGAGGCAGCAATCGACCCATGGAGACAAGTCTGATATAGGACGATGTATTGAATCGGGACGCAATTTGAGTGATCCATCGCCATTAGGAGGCCCTGAACGTTACAATTCACTATCAGTTTTTCGTCCCATTCGATAATCTAGACTCACAGCAGAACGGCCATAAGGTGCCCGAGGCAGAAATAGACCCATGGAGTCAAGTCGGCTGGAGGACGATGTATTGAATCGGGACGCAATTTGAGTGATCCATCGTCATTAGGAGGCCCTGAACGTTACAATTCACTATCAGTTTTTCGTAGCATTCGATAGTCTAGACTCACAGCAGAAAGGCCATAAGGTGCCCGAGGCAGCAATAGACCCATGGAGACAAGACTGCTGAAGGACGATGTATTGAATCGGGACGCAATTTGAGTGATCCATCGTCATTAGGTGGCCCTGAACGTTACAATTCACTATCAGTTATTCGTCCCATTCGATAATCTAGACTCACAGCAGAACGGCCATAAGGTGCCCGAGGCAGCAATAGACCCATGGAGACAAGTCCGCTGGAGGACGATGTATTGAATCGGGACGCAATTTGAGTGATCCATCGTCATTAGGAGGCCCTGAACGTTACAATTCACTATCAGTTTTTTGTCCCATTCGATAATCTAGACTCACAGCAGAACGGCCATAAGGTGCCCGAGGCAGCAATAGACTCATGGAGTCAAGTCGGCTGGAGGACGATGTATTGAATCAGGACGCAATTTGAGTGATCCATCGTCATTAGGTGGCCCTGAACGTTACAATTCACTATCAGTTTTTCGTCCGATTCGTAAATCTTTGACTCACAGCAGAACGGCCATAAGGTGCCCGAGGCAGCAATAGACGCATGGAGACAAGTCTGCTGGAGGACGATGTATTGAATCGGGACGCAATTTGAGTGTTCCATCGTCATTAGGAGGCCCTGAACGTTACAATTCACTATCAGTTTTTCGTCCGATTCGAAAATCTTTGAGTCACAGCAGGCCTGCCATAGGGTGCCCGAGGCAGCAATAGACCCATGGAGACAAGTCTGCCGGAGGACGATGTATTGAATCGGGACGCAATTTGAGTGATCCATCGTCATTAGGTGGCCCTGAACGTTACAATTCACTATCAGTTTTTCGTCCGATTCGAAAATCTTTGAGTCACAGCAGGCCTGCCATAAGGTGCCCGAGGCAGCAATAGTCCCATGGAGTCAAGTCGGCTAGTGGACGATGTACTGAATCAAGACGCAATTTGTGAGGTCCATCGTCATTAGGTGGCCCTGAATGTTACAAATCACTATCAGTTTTTCGCCCGATTCGAAAATCTTTGACTCACAGCAGAACGGCCGTAAGGTGCCCGAGGCAGCAATCGACCCATGGAGACAAGTCTGCTGGAGGACGATGTATTGAATCGGGATGCAATTTGCGTGATCCATCGTCATTAGGTGGCCCTGAACGTTACAATTCACTATCAGTTTTTCGTCCCATTCGATAATCTAGATTCACAGCACAACGACCATAAGGTGCCCGAGGCAGCAATAGACCCATGGAGTCAACTCGGCTGGAGGACGATCTATTGAATCGGGACGCAATTTGAGTGATCCATCGTCATTAGGTGGCCCTGAATGTTACAATTCACTATCAGTTTTTCGTCCGATTCGAAAATCTTTGACTCACAGCAGAACGGCCATTAGGTGCCCGAGGCAGCAATCGACCCATGGAGACAAGTCTGCTGGAGGACGATGTATTGAATCGGGACGCAATTTGAGTGATCCATCGTCATTAGGTGGCCCTGAACGTTACAATTCACTATCAGTTTTTCGTCCCATTCGATAATCCAGACTCACAGCAGAACGGCCATAAGGTGCCCGAGGCAGCAATAGACCCATGGAGACAAGTCGGCTGGGGACGATGTATTGAATCGGGACGCAATTTGAGTGATCCATCGTCATTAGGTGGCCCTGAACGTTACAATTCACTATCAGTTTTTCGTCCCATTCGATAATCTAGATTCACAGCACAACGACCATAAGGTGCCCGAGGCAGCAATAGACCCATGGAGTCAACTCGGCTGGAGGACGATGTATTGAATCGGGACGCAATTTGAGTGATCCATCGTCATTAGGTGGCCCTGAATGTTACAATTCACTATCAGTTTTTCGTCCGATTCGAAAATCTTTGACTCACAGCAGAACGGCCATTAGGTGCCCGAGGCAGCAATCGACCCATGGAGACAAGTCTGCTGGAGGACGATGTATTGAATCGGGACGCAATTTGAGTGATCCATCGTCATTAGGAGGCCCTGAACGTTACAATTCACTATCAGTTTTTCGTCCCATTCGATAATCTAGACTCACAGCAGAACGGCCATAAGGTGCCCGAGGCAGCAATAGACCCATGGAGTCAACTCGGCTGGAGGACGATGTATTGAATCGGGACGCAATTTGAGTGATCCATCGTCATTAGGTGGCCCTGAACGTTACAATTCACCATCAGTTTTTCGTCCCATTCGATAATCTAGACTCACAGCAGAACGGCCATAAGGTGCCCGAGGCAGCAATATACCCATGGAGTAAAGTCCGCTGGAGGACGATGTATTGAATCGGGACGCAATTTGAGTGATCCATCGTCTTTAGGAGGCCCTGACCGTTACAATTCACTATCAGTTTTTTGTCCCATTCGATAATCTAGACTCACAGCAGAACGGCCATAAGGTGCCCGAGGCAGCAATAGACCCATGGAGTCAACTCGGCTGGAGGACGATGTATTGAATCGGGACGCAATTTGAGTGATCCATCGTCATTAGGTGGCCCTGAACGTTACAATTCACTATCAGTTTTTCGTCCGATTCGTAAATCTTTGACTCACAGCAGAACGGCCATAAGGTGCCCGAGGCAGCAATAGACGCATGGAGACAAGTCTGCTGGAGGACGATGTATTGAATCGGGACGCAATTTGAGTGTTCCATCGTCATTAGGAGGCCCTGAACGTTACAATTCACTAACAATTTTCTCGTCCGATTCGAAAATCTTTGAGTCACAGCAGGCCTGCCATAAGGTGCCCGAGGCAGCAATAGACCCATGGAGACAAGTCTGCTGGAGGACGATGTATTGAATCGGGACGCAATTTGAGTGATCCATCGTCATTAGGTGGCCCTGAACGTTACAATTCACTATCAGTTTTTCATCCCATTCTATAATCTAGACTCACAGCAGAACGGCCATAAGGTGCCCGAGGCAGCAATAGTCCCATGGAGTCAAGTCGGCTAGTGGACGATGTACTGAATCGGGACGCAATTTGTGTGGTCCATCGACATTAGGCTGTCCTGAATGTTACAAATCACTATCAGTTTTTCGTCCGAAACGAAAATCTTTGACTCACAGCAGAACGGCCATAAGGTGCCCGAGGCAGCAATCGACCCATGGAGACAAGTCTGCTGGAGGACGATGTATTGAATCGGGACGGAATTTGAGTGATCCATCGTCATTAGGTGGCCCTGAAAGTTACAATTCACTATCAGTTTTTCGTCCGATTCGAAAATCTTTGTCTCACAGCAGAACGGCCATACGGTGCCCGAGGGAGCAATAGACCCATGAAGTCAAGTCTGCTGGAGGACGATGTATTGAATCAGGACGCAATTTGAGTGATCCATCGTCATTAGGTGGCCCTGAACGTTACAATTCACTGTCAGTTTTTCGTCCCATTCGATAATCTAGATTCACAGCAGAACGGCCATAAGGTGCCCGAGGCAGCAATAGACCCATGGAGTCAACTCGGCTGGAGGACGATGTATTGAATCGGGACGCAATTTGCGTGGTCCATCGTCATTAGGTGGCCCTGAATGTTACAATTCACTATCAGTTTTTCGTCCGATTCGAAAATCTTTGACTCACAGTAGAACGGCCATTAGGTGCCCGAGGCAGCAATCGACCCATGGAGACAAGTCTGATATAGGACGATGTATTGAATCGGGACGCAATTTGAGTGATCCATCGCCATTAGGAGGCCCTGAACGTTACAATTCACTATCAGTTTTTCGTCCCATTCGATAATCTAGACTCACAGCAGAACGGCCATAAGGTGCCCGAGGCAGAAATAGACCCATGGAGTCAAGTCGGCTGGAGGACGATGTATTGAATCGGGACGCAATTTGAGTGATCCATCGTCATTAGGAGGCCCTGAACGTTACAATTCACTATCAGTTTTTCGTAGCATTCGATAGTCTAGACTCACAGCAGAACGGCCATAAGGTGCCCGAGGCAGCAATAGACCCATGGAGACAAGACTGCTGAAGGACGATGTATTGAATCGGGACGCAATTTGAGTGATCCATCGTCATTGGGTGGCCCTGAACGTTACAAATCACTATCAGTTATTCGTCCCATTCGATAATCTAGACTCACAGCAGAACGGCCATAAGGTGCCCGAGGCAACAATAGACCCATGGAGACAAGTCCGCTGGAGGACGATGTATTGAATCGGGACGCAATTTGAGTGATCCATCGTCATTAGGAGGCCCTGAACGTTACAATTCACTATCAGTTTTTTGTCCCATTCGATAATCTAGACTCACAGCAGAACGGCCATAAGGTGCCCGAGGCAGCAATAGACTCTTGGAGTCAAGTCGGCTGGAGGACGATGTATTGAATCAGGACGCAATTTGAGTGATCCATCGTCATTAGGTGGCCCTGAACGTTACAATTCACTATCAGTTTTTCTTCCGATTCGTAAATCTTTGACTCACAGCAGAACGGCCATAAGGTGCCCGAGGCAGCAATAGACGCATGGAGACAAGTCTGCTGGAGGACGATGTATTGAATCGGGACGCAATTTGAGTGTTCCATCGTCATTAGGAGGCCCTGAACGTTACAATTCACTATCAGTTTTTCGTCCGATTCGAAAATCTTTGAGTCACAGCAGGCCTGCCATAGGGTGCCCGAGGCAGCAATAGACCCATGGAGACAAGTCTGCTGGAGGACGATGTATTGAATCGGGACGCAATTTGAGTGATCCATCGTCATTAGGTGGCCCTGAACGTTACAATTCACTATCAGTTTTTCGTCCGATTCGAAAATCTTTGAGTCACAGCAGGCCTGCCATAAGGTGCCCGAGGCAGCAATAGTCCCATGGAGTCAAGTCGGCTAGTGGACGATGTACTGAATCAAGACGCAATTTGTGAGGTCCATCGTCATTAGGTGGCCCTGAATGTTACAAATCACTATCAGTTTTTCGCCCGATTCGAAAATCTTTGACTCACAGCAGAACGGCCATAAGGTGCCCGAGGCAGCAATCGACCCATGGAGACAAGTCTGCTGGAGGACGATGTATTGAATCGGGATGCAATTTGCGTGATCCATCGTCATTAGGTGGCCCTGAAAGTTACAATTCACTATCAGTTTTTCGTCTGATTCGAAAATCTTTGACTCACAGCAGAACGGCCATAAGGTGCCCGAGGCAGCAATAGACCCATGAAGTCAAGTCTGCTGGAGGACGATGTATTGAATCAGGACGCAATTTGAGTGATCCATCGTCATTAGGTGGCCCTGAACGTTACAATTCACTATCAGTTTTTCGTCCCATTCGATAATCTAGACTCACAGCAGAACAGCCATAAGGTGCCCGAGGCAGCAATAGACCCAAGGAGACAAGTCGGCTGAGGACGATGTATTGAAACGGGACGCAATTTGAATGATCCATCGTCATTAGGTGGCCCTGAACGTTACAATTCACTATCAGTTATTCGTCCCATTCGATAATCTAGACTCACAGCAGAACGGCCATAAGGTGCCCGAGGCAGCAATAGACCCATGGAGACAAGTCCGCTGGAGGACGATGTATTGAATCGGGACGCAATTTGAGTGACCCATCGTCATTAGGAGGCCCTGAACGATACAATTCACTATCAGTTTTTTGTCCCATTCGATAATCTAGACTCACAGCAGAACGGCCATAAGGTGCCCGAGGCAGCAATAGACCCATGGAGTCAAGTCGGCTGGAGGACGATGTATTGAATCGGGACGCAATTTGAGTGATCCATCGTCATTAGGTGACCCTGAACGTTACAATTCACTATCAGTTTTTCGTCCCGTTCGATAATCTAGACTCACAGCAGAACGGCCATAAGGTGCCCATGGCAGCAATAGACCCATGGAGTCAACTCGGCTGGAGGACGATGTATTGAATCGGGACGCAATTTGAGTGATCCATCGTCATTAGGAGCCCCTGAACGTTACAATTCACTATCAGTTTTTCGTCCCGTTCGATAATCTAGACTCACAGCAGAACGGCCATAAGGTGCCCGTGGCAGCAATAGACCCATGGAGTCAACTCGGCTGGAGGACGATGTATTGAATCGGGATGCAATTTGCGTGGTCCATCGTCATTAGGTGGCCCTGAATGTTACAATTCACAATCAGTTTTTCGTCCGAGTCGAAAATCTTTGACTCACAGCAGAACAGCCATTAGGTGCCCGAGGCAGCAATCGACCCATGGAGAAAAGTCTGCTGGAGGACGATGTATTGAATCGGGACGCAATTTGAGTGATCCATCGTCATTAGGTGGCCCTGAACGTTACAATTCACTATCAGTTTTTCGTCCCATTCGATAATCTAGATTCACAGCACAACGACCATAAGGTGCCCGAGGCAGCAATAGACCCATGGAGTCAACTCGGCTGGAGGACGATGTATTGAATCGGGACGCAATTTGAGTGATCCATCGTCATTAGGTGGCCCTGAATGTTACAATTCACTATCAGTTTTTCGTCCGATTCGAAAATCTTTGACTCACAGCAGAACGGCCATTAGGTGCCCGAAGCAGCAATCGACCCATGGAGACAAGTCTGCTGGAGGACGATGTATTGAATCGGGACGCAATTTGAGTGATCCATTGTCATTAGGAGGCCCTGAACGTTACAATTCACTATCAGTTTTTCGTCCCATTCGATAATCTAGACTCACAGCAGAACGGCCATAAGGTGCCCGAGGCAGCAATAGACCCATGGAGTCAAGTCGGCTGGAGGACGATGTATTGAATCGGGACGCAATTTGAGTGATCCATCGTCATTAGGAGGCCCTGAACGTTACAATTCACTATCAGTTTTTCGTCCCATTCGATAATCTAGACTCACAGCAGAACGGCCATAAGGTGCCCGAGGCAGCAATAGACCCTTGGAGTCAAGTCGGCTGGAGGACGATGTATTGAATCGGGACGCAATTTGAGTGATCCATCGTCATTAGGTGGCCCTGAACGTTACAATTCACCATCAGTTTTTCGTCCCATTCGATAATCTAGACTCACAGCAGAACGGCCATAAGGTGGCCGAGGCAGCAATATACCCATGGAGTCAAGTCCGCTGGAGGACGATGTATTGAATCGGGACGCAATTTGAGTGATCCATCGTCTTTAGGAGGCCCTGACCGTTACAATTCACTATCAGTTTTTTGTCCCATTCGATAATCTAGACTCACAGCAGAACGGCCATAAGGTGCCCGAGGCAGCAATAGACCCATGGAGTCAACTCGGCTGGAGGACGATGTATTGAATCGGGACGCAATTTGAGTGATCCATCGTCATTAGGTGGCCCTGAACGTTACAATTCACTATCAGTTTTTCGTCCGATTCGTAAATCTTTGACTCACAGCAGAACGGCCATAAGGTGCCCGAGGCAGCAATAGACGCATGGAGACAAGTCTGCTGGAGGACGATGTATTGAATCGGGACGCAATTTGAGTGTTCCATCGTCATTAGGAGGCCCTGAACGTTACAATTCACTAACAATTTTCTCGTCCGATTCGAAAATCTTTGAGTCACAGCAGGCCTGCCATAAGGTGCCCGAGGCAGCAATAGACCCATGGAGACAAGTCTGCTGGAGGACGATGTATTGAATCGGGACGCAATTTGAGTGATCCATCGTCATTAGGTGGCCCTGAACGTTACAATTCACTATCAGTTTTTCATCCCATTCTATAATCTAGACTCACAGCAGAACGGCCATAAGGTGCCCGAGGCAGCAATAGTCCCATGGAGTCAAGTCGGCTAGTGGACGATGTACTGAATCGGGACGCAATTTGTGTGGTCCATCGACATTAGGCTGTCCTGAATGTTACAAATCACTATCAGTTTTTCGTCCGAAACGAACATCTTTGACTCACAGCAGAACGGCCATAAGGTGCCCGAGGCAGCAATCGACCCATGGAGACAAGTCTGCTGGAGGACGATGTATTGAATCGGGACGCAATTTGAGTGATCCATCGTCATTAGGTGGCCCTGAAAGTTACAATTCACTATCAGTTTTTCGTCCGATTCGAAAATCTTTGACTCACAGCAGAACGGCCATACGGTGCCCGAGGGAGCAATAGACCCATGAAGTCAAATCTGCTGGAGGACGATGTATTGAATCAGGACGCAATTTGAGTGATCCATCGTCATTAGGTGGCCCTGAACGTTACAATTCACTGTCAGTTTTTCGTCCCATTCGATAATCTAGATTCACAGCAGAACGGCCATAAGGTGCCCGAGGCAGCAATAGACCCATGGAGTCAACTCGGCTGGAGGACGATGTATTGAATCGGGACGCAATTTGCGTGGTCCATCGTCATTAGGTGGCCCTGAATGTTACAATTCACTATCAGTTTTTCGTCCGATTCGAAAATCTTTGACTCACAGTAGAACGGCCATTAGGTGCCCGAGGCAGCAATCGACCCATGGGGACAAGTCTGATATAGGACGATGTATTGAATCGGGACGCAATTTGAGTGATCCATCGCCATTAGGAGGCCCTGAACGTTACAATTCACTATCAGTTTTTCGTCCCATTCGATAATCTAGACTCACAGCAGAACGGCCATAAGGTGCCCGAGGCAGAAATAGACCCATGGAGTCAAGTCGGCTGGAGGACGATGTATTGAATCGGGACGCAATTTGAGTGATCCATCGTCATTATTAGGCCCTGAACGTTACAATTCACTATCAGTTTTTCGTAGCATTCGATAGTCTAGACTCACAGCAGAACGGCCATAAGGTGCCCGAGGCAGCAATAGACCCATGGAGACAAGACTGCTGAAGGACGATGTATTGAATCGGGACGCAATTTGAGTGATCCATCGTCATTAGGTGGCCCTGAACGTTACAATTCACTATCAGTTATTCGTCCCATTCGATAATCTAGACTCACAGCAGAACGGCCATAAGGTGCCCGAGGCAGCAATAGACCCATGGAGACAAGTCCGCTGGAGGACGATGTATTGAATCGGGACGCAATTTGAGTGATCCATCGTCATTAGGAGGCCCTGAACGTTACAATTCACTATCAGTTTTTTGTCCCATTCGATAATCCAGACTCACAGCAGAACGGCCATAAGGTGCCCGAGGCAGCAATAGACTCATGGAGTCAAGTCGGCTGGAGGACGATGTATTGAATCAGGACGCAATTTGAGTGATCCATCGTCATTAGGTGGCCCTGAACGTTACAATTCACTATCAGTTTTTCGTCCGATTCGTAAATCTTTGACTCACAGCAGAACGGCCATAAGGTGCCCGAGGCAGCAATAGACGCATGGAGACAAGTCTGCTGGAGGACGATGTATTGAATCGGGACGCAATTTGAGTGTTCCATCGTCATTAGGAGGCCCTGAACGTTACAATTCACTATCAGTTTTTCGTCCGATTCGAAAATCTTTGAGTCACAGCAGGCCTGCCATTGGGTGCCCGAGGCAGCAATAGACCCATGGAGACAAGTCTGCTGGAGGACGATGTATTGAATCGGGACGCAATTTGAGTGATCCATCGTCATTAGGTGGCCCTGAACGTTACAATTCACTATCAGTTTTTCGTCCGATTCGAAAATCTTTGAGTCACAGCAGGCCTGCCATAAGGTGCCCGAGGCAGCAATAGTCCCATGGAGTCAAGTCGGCTAGTGGACGATGTACTGAATCAAGACGCAATTTGTGAGGTCCATCGTCATTAGGTGGCCCTGAATGTTACAAATCACTATCAGTTTTTCGCCCGATTTGAAAATCTTTGACTCACAGCAGAACGGCCATAAGGTGCCCGAGGCAGCAATCGACCCATGGAGACAAGTCTGCTGGAGGACGATGTATTGAATCGGGATGCAATTTGCGTGATCCATCGTCATTAGGTGGCCCTGAAAGTTACAATTCACTATCAGTTTTTCGTCTGATTCGAAAATCTTTGACTCACAGCAGAACGGCCATAAGGTGCCCGAGGCAGCAATACACTCATGAAGTCAAGTCTGCTGGAGGACGATGTATTGAATCAGGACGCAATTTGAGTGATCCATCGTCATTAGGTGGCCCTGAACGTTACAATTCACTATCAGTTTTTCGTCCCATTCGATAATCTAGACTCACAGCAGAACAGCCATAAGGTGCCCGAGGCAGCAATAGACCCATGGAGACAAGTCGGCTGAGGACGATGTATTGAAACGGGACGCAATTTGAATGATCCATCGTCATTAGGTGGCCCTGAACGTTACAATTCACTATCAGTTATTCGACCCATTCGATAATCTAGACTCACAGCAGAACGGCCATAAGGTGCCCGAGGCAGCAATAGACCCATGGAGACAAGTCCGCTGGATGACGATGTATTAAATCGGGACGCAATTTGAGTGACCCATCGTCATTAGGAGGCCCTGAACGATACAATTCACTATCAGTTTTTTGTCCCATTCGATAATCTAGACTCACAGCAGAACGGCCATAAGGTGCCCGAGGCAGCAATAGACCCATGGAGTCAAGTCGGCTGGAGGACGATGTATTGAATCGGGACGCAATTTGAGTGATCCATCGTCATTAGGTGACCCTGAACGTTAAAATTCACTATCAGTTTTTCGTCCGATTCGTAAATCTTTGACTCACAGCAGAACGGCCATAAGGTGCCCGAGGCAGCAATAGACGCATGGAGACAAGTCTGCTGGAGGACGATGTATTGAATCGGGACGCAATTTGAGTGTTCCATCGTCATTAGGAGGCCCTGAACGTTACAATTCACTATCAGTTTTTCGTCCGATTCGAAAATCTTTGAGTCACAGCAGGCCTGCCATAAGGTGCCCGAGGCAGCAATAGACCCATGGAGACAAGTCTGCTGGAGGACGATGTATTGAATCGGGACGCAATTTGAGTGATCCATCGTCATTAGGAGGCCCTGAACGTTACAATTAACTATCAGTTTTTCGTCCCGTTCGATAATCTAGACTCACAGCAGAACGGCCATAAGGTGCCCGTGGCAGCAATAGACCCATGGAGTCAACTCGGCTGGAGGACGATGTATTGAATCGGGATGCAATTTGCGTGGTCCATCGTCATTAGGTGGCCCTGAATGTTACAATTCACAATCAGTTTTTCGTCCGAGTCGAAAATCTTTGACTCACAGCAGAACAGCCATTAGGTGCCCGAGGCAGCAATCGACCCATGGAGAAAAGTCTGCTGGAGGACGATGTATTGAATCGGGACGCAATTTGAGTGATCCATCGTCATTAGGAGGCCCTGAACGTTACAATTCACTATCAGTTTTTCGTCCCGTTCGATAATCTAGACTCACAGCAGAACGGCCATAAGGTGCCCGAGTCAGCAATAGACTCATGGAGACAAGTCGGCTGGGGACGATGTATTGAATCGGGACGCAATTTGAGTGATCCATCGTCATTAGGTGGCCCTGAACGTTACAATTCACTATCAGTTTTTCGTCCCATTCGATAATCTAGATTCACAGCAGAACGGCCAAATGGTGCCCGAGGCAGCAATAGACGCATGGAGTCAACTCGGCTGGAGGACGATGTATTGAATCGGGACGCAATTTGCGTGGTCCATCGTCATTAGGTGGCCCTGAATGTTACAATTCACTATCACTTTTTCGTCCGTGTCGAAAATCTTTGACTCACAGCAAAACGGCCATTAGGTGCCCGAGGCAGCAATCGACCCATGGAGACAAGTCTCCTGGAGGACGATGTATTGAATCGGGACGCAATTTGAGTGATCCATCGTCATTAGGAGGCCCTGAACGTTACAATTCACTATCAGTTTTTCGTCCCATTCGATAATCTAGACTCACAGCAGAACGGCCATAAGGTGCCCGAGGCAGCAATAGACCCATGGAGTCAACTCGGCTGGAGGACGATGTAATGAATCGGGACGCAATTTGAGTTACCCATCGTCATTAGGAGGCCCTGAACGTTACAATTCACTATCAGTTTTTCGTCCCATTCGATAATCTAGACTCACAGCAGAACGGCCATAAGGTGCCCGAGGCAGCAATAGACCCATGGCGTCAAGTCGGCTGGAGGACGATGTATTGAATCGGGACGCAATTTGAGTGATCCATCGTCATTAGGTGGCCCTGAACGTTACAATTCACTATCAGTTTTTCGTCCCATTCGATAATCTAGACTCACAGCAGAACGGCCATAAGGTGCCCGAGGCAGCAATAGACCCATGGAGACAAGTCCGCTGGAGGACGATGTATTGAATCGGGACGTAATTTGAGTGATCCATCGTCATTAGGAGGCACTGAACGTTACAATTCACTATCAGTTTTTCGTCCCATTCGATAATCTAGACTCACAGCAGAACGGCCATAAGGTGCCCGAGGCAGCAATAGACCCATGGAGTCAAGTCGGCTGGAGGACGATGTATTGAATCGGGACACAATTTGAGTGATCCATCGTCATTAGGTGGCCCTGAACGTTACAATTCACTATCAGTTTTTCGTCCCATTCGATAATCTAGACTCACAGCAGAACGGCCATAAGGTGCCCGAGGCAGCAATAGACCCATGGAGACAAGTCGGCTGGAGGGCGATGTATTGAATCGGGACGCAATTTGAGTGATCCATCGTCATTAGGTGGCCCTGAACGTTACAATTCACTATCAGTTTTTCGTCCGATTCGTAAATCTTTGACTCACAGCAGAACGGCCATAAGGTGCCCGAGGCAGCAATAGACGCATGGAGACAAGTCTGCTGGAGGACGATGTATTGAATCGGGACGCAATTTGAGTGTTCCATCGTCATTAGGAGGCCCTGAACGTTACAATTCACTATCAGTTTTTCGTCCGATTCGAAAATCTTTGAGTCACAGCAGGTCTGCCATAAGGTGCCCGAGGCAGCAATAGACCCATGGAGACAAGTCTGCTGGAGGACGATGTATTGAATCGGGACGCAATTTGAGTGATCCATCGTCATTAGGAGGCCCTGAACGTTACAATTCACTATCAGTTTTTCGTCCCATTCGATAATCTAGACTCACAGCAGAACGGCCATAAGGTGCCCGAGGCAGCAATAGACCCATGGAGTCAAGTCGGCTGGAGGACGATGTATTGAATCGGGACGCAATTTGAGAGATCCATCGTCATTAGGTGGCCCTGAACGTTACAATTCACTATCAGTTTTTCGTCCCATTCGATAATCTAGACTCACAGCAGAACGGCCATAAGGTGCCCGAGGCAGCAATAGACCCATGGAGACAAGTCATCTGGAGGACGATGTATTGAATCGGGACGCAATTTGAATGATCCATCGTCATTAGGAGGCCCTGAACGTTACAATTCACTATCAGTTTTTTGTCCCATTCGAGAATCTAGACTCACAGCAGAACGGCCATAAGGTGCCCGAGGCAGCAATAGACCCATGGAGTCAAGTCGGCTGGAGGACGATGTATTGAATCGGGACGCAATTTGAGTGTTCCATCGTCATTAGGAGGCCCTGAACGTTACAATTCACTATCAGTTTTTCGTCCGATTCGAAAATCTTTGGGTCACAGCAGGCCTGCCATAAGGTGCCCGAGGCAGCAATAGACCCATGGAGACAAGTCTGCTGGAGGACGATGTATTGAATCGGGACGCAATTTGAGTGATCCATCGTCATTAGGAGGCCCTGAACGTTACAATTCACTTTCAGTTTTTCGTCCCATTCGATAATCTAGACTCACAGCAGAACGGCCATAAGATGCCCGAGGCAGCAATAGACCCATGGAGTCAAGTCGGCTGGAGGACGATGTATTGAATCGGGACGCAATTTGAGAGATCCATCGTCATTAGGTGGCCCTGAACGTTACAATTCACTATCAGTTTTTCGTCGCATTCGATAATCTAGACTCACAGCAGAACGGCCATAAGGTGCCCGAGGCAGCAATAGACCCATGGAGACAAGTCTGCTGGAGGATGATGTATTGAATCGGGACGCAATTTGAGTGATCCATCGTCATTAGGTGGCCCTGAACGTTACAATTCACTATCAGTTTTTCATCCCATTCTATAATCTAGTCTCACAGCAGAACGGCCATAAGGTGCCCGACGCAGCAATAGTCCCATGGAGTCAAGTCGGCTAGTGGACGATGTACCGAATCGGGACGCAATTTGTGTGGTCCATCGTCATTAGGTGGCCCTGAATGTTACAAATCACTATCAGTTTTTCGTCCGATTCGAAAATCTTTGACCCACAGCAGAACGGCCATAAGGTGCCCAAGGCAGCAATCGACCCATGGAGACAAGTCTGCTGGAGGACGATGTATTGAATCGGGACGCAATTTGAGTGATCCATCGTCATTAGGAGGCCCTGAACGTTACAATTCACTATCAGTTTTTTGTCCCATTCGAGAATCTAGACTCACAGCAGAACGGCCATAAGGTGCCCGAGGCAGCAATAGACCCATGGAGTCAAGTCGGCTGGAGGACGATGTATTGAATCGGGACGCAATTTGAGTGTTCCATCGTCATTAGGAGGCACTGAACGTTACAATTCACTATCAGTTTTTCGTCCGATTCGAAAATCTTTGAGTCACAGCAGGCCTGCCATAAGGTGCCCATGGCAGCAATAGACCCATGGAGACAAGTCTGCTGGAGGACGATGTATTGAATCGGGACGCAATTTGAGTGATCCATCGTCATTAGGTGGCCCTGAACGTTACAATTCACTATCAGTTTTTCACCCCATTCTATAATCTTGACTCACAGCAGAACGGCCATAAGGTGCCCGAGGCAGCAATAGTCCCATGGAGTCAAGTCGGCTGGGGACGATGTATTGAATCGGGACGCAATTTGAGTGATCCATCGTCATTAGGTGGCCCTGAACGTTACAATTCACTATCAGTTTTTCGTCCCATTCGATAATCTAGATTCACAGCAGAACGGCCATAAGGTGCCCGAGGCAGCAATAGACCCATGGAGTCAACTCGGCTGGAGGACGATGTATTGAATCGGGACGCAATTTGCGTGGCCCATCGTCATTAGGTGGCCCTGAATTTAACAATTCACTATCAGTTTTTCGTCCGATTCGAAAATCTTTGACTCACAGCAGAACGGCCATTGGGTGCCCGAGGCAGCAATCGACCCATGGAGACAAGTCTACTGGAGGACGATGTATTGAATCGGGTCGCAATTTGAGTGATCCATCGTCATTACGAGGCCCTGAACGTTACAATTCACTATCAGTGTTTCGTCCCATTCGATAATCTAGATTCACAGCACAACGACCATAAGGTGCCCGAGGCAGCAATAGACCCATGTAGTCAACTCGGCTGGAGGACGATGTATTGAATCGGGACGCAATTTGAGTGATCCATCGTCATTAGGTGGCACTGAATGTTACAATTCACTATCAGTTTTTCGTCCGATTCGAAAATCTTTGACTCACAGCAGAACGGCCATTAGGTGCCCGAGGCAGCAATCGACCCATGGAGACAAGTCTGCTGGAGGACGATGTATTGAATCGGGACGCAATTTGAGTGATCCATCGTCATTAGGAGTCCCTGAACGTTACAATTCACTATCAGTTTTTCGTCCCATTCGATAATCTAGACTCACAGCAGAACGGCCATAAGGTGCCCGAGGCAGCAATAGACCCATGGAGTCAAGTCGGCTGGAGGACGATGTATTGAATCGGGACGCAATTTGAGAGATCCATCGTCATTAGGTGGCCCTGAACGTTACAATTCACTATCAGTTTTTCGTCGCATTCGATAATCTAGACTCACAGCAGAACGGCCATAAGGTGCCCGAGGCAGCAATAGACCCATGGAGACAAGTCTGCTGGAGGATGATGTATTGAATCGGGACGCAATTTGAGTGATCCATCGTCATTAGGTGGCCCTGAACGTTACAATTCACTATCAGTTTTTCATCCCATTCTATAATCTAGTCTCACAGCAGAACGGCCATAAGGTGCCCGACGCAGCAATAGTCCCATGGAGTCAAGTCGGCTAGTGGACGATGTACCGAATCGGGACGCAATTTGTGTGGTCCATCGTCATTAGGTGGCCCTGAATGTTACAAATCACTATCAGTTTTTCGTCCGATTCGAAAATCTTTGACCCACAGCAGAACGGCCATAAGGTGCCCAAGGCAGCAATCGACCCATGGAGACAAGTCTGCTGGAGGACGATGTATTGAATCGGGACGCAATTTGAGTGATCCATCGTCATTAGGAGGCCCTGAACGTTGCAATTCACTATCAGTTTTTCGTTCCATTCGATAATCTAGATTCACAGCAGAACGGCCATAAGGTGCCCGAGGCAGCAATAGACCCATGGAGTCAACTCGGCTGGAGGACGATGTATTGAATCGGGACGCAATTTGCGTGGCCCATCGTCATTAGGTGGCCCTGAATGTTACAATTCACTATCAGTTTTTCGTCCGATTCGAAAATCTTTGACTCACAGCAGAACGGCCATTGGGTGCCCGAAGCAGCAATCGACCCATGGAGACAAGTCTACTGGAGGACGATGTATTGAATCGGGTCGCAATTTGAGTGATCCATCGTCATTACGAGGCCCTGAACGTTACAATTCACTATCAGTGTTTCGTCCCATTCGATAATCTAGATTCACAGCACAACGACCATAAGGTGCCCGAGGCAGCAATAGACCCATGTAGTCAACTCGGCTGGAGGACGATGTATTGAATCGGGACGCAATTTGAGTGATCCATCGTCATTATGTGGCACTGAATGTTACAATTCACTATCAGTTTTTCGTCCGATTCGAAAATCTTTGACTCACAGCAGAACGGCCATTAGGTGCCCGAGGCAGCAATCGACCCATGGAGACAAGTCTGCTGGAGGACGATGTATTGAATCGGGACGCAATTTGAGTGATCCATCGTCATTAGGAGTCCCTGAACGTTACAATTCACTATCAGTTTTTCGTCCCATTCGATAATCTAGACTCACAGCAGAACGGCCATAAGGTGCCCGAGGCAGCAATAGACCCATGGAGTCAAGTCGGCTGGAGGACGATGTATTGAATCGGGACGCAATTTGAGAGATCCATCGTCATTAGGTGGCCCTGAACGTTACAATTCACTATCAGTTTTTCGTCGCATTCGATAATCTAGACTCACAGCAGAACGGCCATAAGGTGCCCGAGGCAGCAATAGACCCATGGAGACAAGTCTGCTGGAGGATGATGTATTGAATCGGGACGCAATTTGAGTGATCCATCGTCATTAGGTGGCCCTGAACGTTACAATTCACTATCAGTTTTTCATCCCATTCTATAATCTAGTCTCACAGCAGAACGGCCATAAGGTGCCCGACGCAGCAATAGTCCCATGGAGTCAAGTCGGCTAGTGGACGATGTACCGAATCGGGACGCAATTTGTGTGGTCCATCGTCATTAGGTGGCCCTGAATGTTACAAATCACTATCAGTTTTTCGTCCGATTCGAAAATCTTTGACCCACAGCAGAACGGCCATAAGGTGCCCAAGGCAGCAATCGACCCATGGAGACAAGTCTGCTGGAGGACGATGTATTGAATCGGGACGCAATTTGAGTGATCCATCGTCATTAGGAGGCCCTGAACGTTACAATTCACTATCAGTTTTTTGTCCCATTCGAGAATCTAGACTCACAGCAGAACGGCCATAAGGTGCCCGAGGCAGCAATAGACCCATGGAGTCAAGTCGGCTGGAGGACGATGTATTGAATCGGCACGCAATTTGAGTGTTCCATCGTCATTAGGAGGCACTGAACGTTACAATTCACTATCAGTTTTTCGTCCGATTCGAAAATCTTTGAGTCACAGCAGGCCTGCCATAAGGTGCCCGTGGCAGCAATAGACCCATGGAGACAAGTCTGCTGGAGGACGATGTATTGAATCGGGACGCAATTTGAGTGATCCATCGTCATTAGGTGGCCCTGAACGTTACAATTCACTATCAGTTTTTTGTCCCATTCGATAATCTAGATTCACAGCAGAACGGCCATAAGGTGCCCGAGGCAGCAATAGACCCATGGAGTCAACTCGGCTGGAGGACGATGTATTGAATCGGGACGCAATTTGCGTGGCCCATCGTCATTAGGTGGCCCTGAATGTTACAATTCACTATCAGTTTTTCGTCCGATTCGAAAATCTTTGACTCACAGCAGAACGGCCATTGGGTGCCCGAGGCAGCAATCGACCCATGGAGACAAGTCTACTGGAGGACGATGTATTGAATCGGGTCGCAATTTGAGTGATCCATCGTCATTACGAGGCCCTGAACGTTACAATTCACTATCAGTGTTTCGTCCCATTCGATAATCTAGATTCACAGCACAACGACCATAAGGTGCCCGAGGCAGCAATAGACCCATGTAGTCAACTCGGCTGGAGGACGATGTATTGAATCGGGACGCAATTTGAGTGATCCATCGTCATTAGGTGGCACTGAATGTTACAATTCACTATCAGTTTTTCGTCCGATTCGAAAATCTTTGACTCACAGCAGAACGGCCATTAGGTGCCCGAGGCAGCAATCGACCCATGGAGACAAGTCTGCTGGAGGACGATGTATTGAATCGGGACGCAATTTGAGTGATCCATCGTCATTAGGAGTCCCTGAACGTTACAATTCACTATCAGTTTTTCGTCCCATTCGATAATCTAGACTCACAGCAGAACGGCCATAAGGTGCCCGAGGCAGCAATAGACCCATGGAGTCAAGTCGGCTGGAGGACGATGTATTGAATCGGGACGCAATTTGAGAGATCCATCGTCATTAGGTGGCCCTGAACGTTACAATTCACTATCAGTTTTTCGTCGCATTCGATAATCTAGACTCACAGCAGAACGGCCATAAGGTGCCCGAGGCAGCAATAGACCCATGGAGACAAGTCTGCTGGAGGATGATGTATTGAATCGGGACGCAATTTGAGTGATCCATCGTCATTAGGTGGCCCTGAACGTTACAATTCACTATCAGTTTTTCATCCCATTCTATAATCTAGTCTCACAGCAGAACGGCCATAAGGTGCCCGACGCAGCAATAGTCCCATGGAGTCAAGTCGGCTAGTGGACGATGTACCGAATCGGGACGCAATTTGTGTGGTCCATCGTCATTAGGTGGCCCTGAATGTTACAAATCACTATTAGTTTTTCGTCCGATTCGAAAATCTTTGACCCACAGCAGAACGGCCATAAGGTGCCCAAGGCAGCAATCGACCCATGGAGACAAGTCTGCTGGAGGACGATGTATTGAATCGGGACGCAATTTGAGTGATCCATCGTCATTAGGAGGCCCTGAACGTTACAATTCACTATCAGTTTTTTGTCCCATTCGAGAATCTAGACTCACAGCAGAACGGCCATAAGGTGCCCGAGGCAGCAATAGACCCATGGAGTCAAGTCGGCTGGAGGACGATGTATTGAATCGGCACGCAATTTGAGTGTTCCATCGTCATTAGGAGGCACTGAACGTTACAATTCACTATCAGTTTTTCGTCCGATTCGAAAATCTTTGAGTCACAGCAGGCCTGCCATAAGGTGCCCGTGGCAGCAATAGACCCATGGAGACAAGTCTGCTGGAGGACGATGTATTGAATCGGGACGCAATTTGAGTGATCCATCGTCATTAGGTGGCCCTGAACGTTACAATTCACTATCAGTTTTTCACCCCATTCTATAATCTTGACTCACAGCAGAACGGCCATAAGGTGCCCGAGGCAGAAATAGTCCCATGGAGTCAAGTCGGCTGGGGACGATGTATTGAATCGGGACGCAATTTGAGTGATCCATCGTCATTAGGTGGCCCTGAACGTTACAATTCACTATCAGTTTTTCGTCCCATTCGATAATCTAGATTCACAGCAGAACGGCCATAAGGTGCCCGAGGCAGCAATAGACCCATGGAGTCAACTCGGCTGGAGGACGATGTATTGAATCGGGACGCAATTTGCGTGGCCCATCGTCATTAGGTGGCCCTGAATGTTACAATTCACTATCAGTTTTTCGTCCGATTCGAAAATCTTTGACTCACAGCAGAACGGCCATTGGGTGCCCGAGGCAGCAATCGACACATGGAGACAAGTCTACTGGAGGACTATGTATTGAATCGGGTCGCAATTTGAGTGATCCATCGTCATTACGAGGCCCTGAACGTTACAATTCACTATCAGTTTTTCGTCCCATTCGATAATCTAGATTCACAGCACAACGACCATAAGGTGCCCGAGGCAGCAATAGACCCATGTAGTCAACTCGGCTGGAGGACGATGTATTGAATCGGGACGCAATTTGAGTGATCCATCGTCATTAGGTGGCACTGAATGTTACAATTCACTATCAGTTTTTCGTCCGATTCGAAAATCTTTGACTCACAGCAGAACGGCCATTAGGTGCCCGAGGCAGCAATCGACCCATGGAGACAAGTCTGCTGGAGGACGATGTATTGAATCGGGACGCAATTTGAGTGATCCATCGTCATTAGGAGTCCCTGAACGTTACAATTCACTATCAGTTTTTCGTCCCATTCGATAATCTAGACTCACAGCAGAACGGCCATAAGGTGCCCGAGGCAGCAATAGACCCATCGAGTCAAGTCGGCTGGAGGACGATGTATTGAATCGGGACGCAATTTGAGTGATCCATCGTCATTAGGAGGCCCTGAACATTACAATTCACTATCAGTTTTTCGTCCCATTCGATAATCTAGACTCACAACAGAACGGCCATAAGGTGCCCGAGGCAGCAATAGACCCATGGAGTCAAGTCGGCTGGAGGACGATGTATTGAATCGGGACGCAATTTGAGTGATCCATCGTCATTAGGTGGCCCTGAACGTTACAATTCACCATCAGTTTTTCGTCCCATTCGATAATCTAGACTCACAGCAGAACGGCCATAAGGTGCCCGAGGCAGCAATATACCCATGGAGTCAAGTCCGCTGGAGGACGATGTATTGAATCGGGACGCAATTTGAGTGATCCATCGTCATTAGGAGGCCCTGACCGTTACAATTCACTATCAGTTTTTTGTCCCATTCGATAATCTAGACTCACAGCAGAACGGCCATAAGGTGCCCGAGGCAGCAATAGACCCATGGAGTCAACTCGGCTGGAGGACGATGTATTGAATCGGGACGCAATTTGAGTGATCCATCGTCATTACGTGGCCCTGAACGTTACAATTCACTATCAGTTTTTCGTCCGATTCGTAAATCTTTGACTCACAGCAGAACGGCCATAAGGTGCCCGAGGCAGCAATAGACCCATGGAGTCAACTCGGCTGGAGGACGATGTATTGAATCGGGACGCAATTTGCGTGGCCCATCGTCATTAGGTGGCCCTGAATGTTACAATTCACTATCAGTTTTTCGTCCGATTCGAAAATCTTTGACTCACAGCAGAACGGCCATTGGGTGCCCGAGGCAGCAATCGACACATGGAGACAAGTCTACTGGAGGACGATGTATTGAATCGGGTCGCAATTTGAGTGATCCATCGTCATTACGAGGCCCTGAACGTTACAATTCACTATCAGTTTTTCGTCCCATTCGATAATCTAGATTCACAGCACAACGACCATAAGGTGCCCGAGGCAGCAATAGACCCATGGAGTCAACTCGGCTGGAGGACGATGTATTGAATCGGGACGCAATTTGAGTGATCCATCGTCATTAGGTGGCCCTGAATGTTACAATTCACTATCAGTTTTTCGTCCGATTCGAAAATCTTTGATTCACAGCAGAACGGCCATTAGGTGCCCGAGGCAGCAATCGACCCATGGAGACAAGTCTGCTGGAGGACGATGTATTGAATCGGGACGCAATTTGAGTGATCCATCGTCATTAGGAGTCCCTGAACGTTACAATTCACTATCAGTTTTTCGTCCCATTCGATAATCTAGACTCACAGCAGAACGGCCATAAGGTGCCCGAGGCAGCAATAGACCCATCGAGTCAAGTCGGCTGGAGGACGATGTATTGAATCGGGACGCAATTTGAGTGATCCATCAACATTAGGAGGCCCTGAACGTTACAATTCACTATCAGTTTTTCGTCCCATTCGATAATCTAGACTCACAGCAGAACGGCCATAAGGTGCCCGAGGCAGCAATAGACCCATGGAGTCAAGTCGGCTGGAGGACGATGTATTGAATCGGGACGCAATTTGAGTGATCCATCGTCATTAGGTGGCCCTGAACGTTACAATTCACCATCAGTTTTTCGTCCCATTCGATAATCTAGACTCACAGCAGAACGGCCATAAGGTGCCCGAGGCAGCAATATACCCATGGAGTCAAGTCCGCTGGAGGACGATGTATTGAATCGGGACGCAATTTGAGTGATCCATCGTCATTAGGAGGCCCTGACCGTTACAATTCACTATCAGTTTTTTGTCCCATTCGATAATCTAGACTCACAGCAGAACGGCCATAAGGTGCCCGAGGCAGCAATAGACCCATGGAGTCAACTCGGCTGGAGGACGATGTATTGAATCGGGACGCAATTTGAGTGATCCATCGTCATTACGTGGCCCTGAACGTTACAATTCACTATCAGTTTTTCGTCCGATTCGTAAATCTTTGACTCACAGCAGAACGGCCATAAGGTGCCCGAGGCAGCAATAGACCCATGGAGTCAACTCGGCTGGAGGACGATGTATTGAATCGGGACGCAATTTGCGTGGCCCATCGTCATTAGGTGGCCCTGAATGTTACAATTCACTATCAGTTTTTCGTCCGATTCGAAAATCTTTGACTCACAGCAGAACGGCCATTGGGTGCCCGAGGCAGCAATCGACCCATGGAGACAAGTCTACTGGAGGACGATGTATTGAATCGGGTCGCAATTTGAGTGATCCATCGTCATTACGAGGCCCTGAACGTTACAATTCACTATCAGTTTTTCGTCCCATTCGATAATCTAGATTCACAGCACAACGACCATAAGGTGCCCGAGGCAGCAATAGACCCATGTAGTCAACTCGGCTGGAGGACGATGTATTGAATCGGGACGCAATTTGAGTGATCCATCGTCATTAGGTGGCACTGAATGTTACAATTCACTATCAGTTTTTCGTCCGATTCGAAAATCTTTGACTCACAGCAGAACGGCCATTAGGTGCCCGAGGCAGCAATCGACCCATGGAGACAAGTCTGCTGGAGGACGATGTATTGAATCGGGACGCAATTTGAGTGATCCATCGTCATTAGGAGTCCCTGAACGTTACAATTCACTATCAGTTTTTCGTCCCATTCGATAATCTAGACTCACAACAGAACGGCCATAAGGTGCCCGAGGCAGCAATAGACCCATCGAGTCAAGTCGGCTGGAGGACGATGTATTGAATCGGGACGCAATTTGAGTGATCCATCGTCATTAGGAGGCCCTGAACATTACAATTCACTATCAGTTTTTCGTCCCATTCGATAATCTAGACTCACAACAGAACGGCCATAAGGTGCCCGAGGCAGCAATAGACCCATGGAGTCAAGTCGGCTGGAGGACGATGTATTGAATCGGGACGCAATTTGAGTGATCCATCGTCATTAGGTGGCCCTGAACGTTACAATTCACCATCAGTTTTTCGTCCCATTCGATAATCTAGACTCACAGCAGAACGGCCATAAGGTGCCCGAGGCAGCAATATACCCATGGAGTCAAGTCCGCTGGAGGACGATGTATTGAATCGGGACGCAATTTGAGTGATCCATCGTCATTAGGAGGCCCTGACCGTTACAATTCACTATCAGTTTTTTGTCCCATTCGATAATCTAGACTCACAGCAGAACGGCCATAAGGTGCCCGAGGCAGCAATAGACCCATGGAGTCAACTCGGCTGGAGGACGATGTATTGAATCGGGACGCAATTTGCGTGGCCCATCGTCATTAGGTGGCCCTGAATGTTACAATTCACTATCAGTTTTTCGTCCGATTCGAAAATCTTTGACTCACAGCAGAACGGCCATTGGGTGCCCGAGGCAGCAATCGACCCATGGAGACAAGTCTACTGGAGGACGATGTATTGAATCGGGTCGCAATTTGAGTGATCCATCGTCATTACGAGGCCCTGAACGTTACAATTCACTATCAGTTTTTCGTCCCATTCGATAATCTAGATTCACAGCACAACGACCATAAGGTGCCCGAGGCAGCAATAGACCCATGGAGTCAACTCGGCTGGAGGACGATGTATTGAATCGGGACGCAATTTGAGTGATCCATCGTCATTAGGTGGCCCTGAATGTTACAATTCACTATCAGTTTTTCGTCCGATTCGAAAATCTTTGACTCACAGCAGAACGGCCATTAGGTGCCCGAGGCAGCAATCGACCCATGGAGACAAGTCTGCTGGAGGACGATGTATTGAATCGGGACGCAATTTGAGTGATCCATCGTCATTAGGAGTCCCTGAACGTTACAATTCACTATCAGTTTTTCGTCCCATTCGATAATCTAGACTCACAGCAGAACGGCCATAAGGTGCCCGAGGCAGCAATAGACCCATCGAGTCAAGTCGGCTGGAGGACGATGTATTGAATCGGGACGCAATTTGAGTGATCCATCAACATTAGGAGGCCCTGAACGTTACAATTCACTATCAGTTTTTCGTCCCATTCGATAATCTAGACTCACAGCAGAACGGCCATAAGGTGCCCGAGGCAGCAATCCACCCATGGAGTCAAGTCGGCTGGAGGACGATGTATTGAATCGGGACGCAATTTGAGTGATCCATCGTCATTAGGTGGCCCTGAACGTTACAATTCACCATCAGTTTTTCGTCCCATTCGATAATCTAGACTCACAGCAGAACGGCCATAAGGTGCCCGAGGCAGCAATATACCCATGGAGTCAAGTCCGCTGGAGGACGATGTATTGAATCGGGACGCAATTTGAGTGATCCATCGTCATTAGGAGGCCCTGACCGTTACAATTCACTATCAGTTTTTTGTCCCATTCGATAATCTAGACTCACAGCAGAACGGCCATAAGGTGCCCGAGGCAGCAATATACCCATGGAGTCAAGTCCGCTGGAGGACGATGTATTGAATCGGGACGCAATTTGAGTGATCCATCGTCATTAGGAGGCCCTGAACGTTACAATTCACTATCAATTTTCTCGTCCGATTCGAAAATCTTTGAGTCACAGCAGGCCTGCCATAAGGTGCCCGAGGCAGCAATAGACCCATGGAGACAAGTCTGCTGGAGGACGATGTATTGATTCGGGACGCAATTTGAGTGATCCATCGTCATTAGGTGGCCCTGAACGTTACAATTCACTATCAGTTTTTCATCCCATTCTATAATCTAGACTCACAGCAGAACGGCCATAAGGTGCCCGAGGCAGCAATAGTCCCATGGAGTCAAGTCGGCTAGTGGACGATGTACTGAATCGGGACGCAATTTGTGTGGTCCATCGACATTAGGCTGTCCTGAATGTTACAAATCACTATCAGTTTTTCGTCCGAAACGAAAATCTTTGACTCACAGCAGAACGGCCATAAGGTGCCCGAGGCAGCAATCGACCCATGGAGACAAGTCTGCTGGAGGACGATGTATTGAATCGGGACGCAATTTGAGTGATCCATCGTCATTAGGTGGCCCTGAAAGTTACAATTCACTATCAGTTTTTCGTCCGATTCGAAAATCTTTGACTCACAGCAGAACGGCCAAAAGGTGCCCGAGGCAGCAATAGACCCATGGAGACAAGTCGGCTGGGGACGATGTATTGAATCGGGACGCAATTTGAGTGATCCATCGTCATTAGGTGGCCCTGAACGTTACAATTCACTATCAGTTTTTCGTCCCATTCGATAATCTAGATTCGCAGCAGAACGGCCATAAGGTGCCCGAGGCAGCAATAGACCCATGGAGTCAACTCGGCTGGAGGACGATGTATTGAATCGGGACGCAATTTGCGTGGTCCATCGTCATTAGCTGGCCCTGAATGTTACAATTCACTATCAGTTTTTCGTCCGATTCGAAAATCTTTGACTCACAGTAGAACGGCCATTAGGTGCCCGAGGCAGCAATCGACCCATGGAGACAAGTCTGATATAGGACGATGTATTGAATCGGGACGCAATTTGAGTGATCCATCGCCATTAGGAGGCCCTGAACGTTACAATTCACTACCAGTTTTTCGTCCCATTCGATAATCTAGACTCACAGCAGAACGGCCATAAGGTGCCCGAGGCAGAAATAGACCCATGGAGTCAAGTCGGCTGGAGGACGATGTATGGAATCGGGACGCAATTTGAGTGATCCATCGTCATTAGGAGGCCCTGAACGTTACAATTCACTATCAGTTTTTCGTCCCATTCGATAGTCTAGACTCACAGCAGAACGGCCATAAGGTGCCCGAGGCAGCAATAGACCCATGGAGACAAGACTGCAGAAGGACGATGTATTGAATCGGGACGCAATTTGAGTGATCCATCGTCATTAGGTGGCCCTGAACGTTACAATTCACTATCAGTTATTCGTCCCATTCGATAATCTAGACTCACAGCAGAACGGCCATAAGGTGCCCGAGGCAGCAATAGACCCATCGAGTCAAGTCGGCTGGAGGACGATGTATTGAATCGGGACGCAATTTGAGTGATCCATCAACATTAGGAGGCCCTGAACGTTACAATTCACTATCAGTTTTTCGTCCCATTCGATAATCTAGACTCACAGCAGAACGGCCATAAGGTGCCCGAGGCAGCAATCCACCCATGGAGTCAAGTCGGCTGGAGGACGATGTATTGAATCGGGACGCAATTTGAGTGATCCATCGTCATTAGGTGGCCCTGAACGTTACAATTCACCATCAGTTTTTCGTCCCATACGATAATCTAGACTCACAGCAGAACGGCCATAAGGTGCCCGAGGCAGCAATATACCCATGGAGTCAAGTCCGCTGGAGGACGATGTATTGAATCGGGACGCAATTTGAGTGATCCATCGTCATTAGGAGGCCCTGACCGTTCCAATTCACTATCAGTTTTTTGTCCCATTCGATAATCTTTGACTCACAGCAGAACGGCCATAAGGTGCCCGAGGCAGCAATAGACGCATGGAGACAAGTCTGCTGGAGGACGATGTATTGAATCGGGACGCAATTTGAGTGTTCCATCGTCATTAGGAGGCCCTGAACGTTACAATTCACTATCAATTTTCTCGTCCGATTCGAAAATCTTTGAGTCACAGCAGGCCTGCCATAAGGTGCCCGAGGCAGCAATAGACCCATGGAGACAAGTCTGCTGGAGGACGATGTATTGAATCGGGACGCAATTTGAGTGATCCATCGTCATTAGGTGGCCCTGAACGTTACAATTCACTATCAGTTTTTCATCCCATTCTATAATCTAGACTCACAGCAGAACGGCCATAAGGTGCCCGAGGCAGCAATAGTCCCATGGAGTCAAGTCGGCTAGTGGACGATGTACTGAATCGGGACGCAATTTGTGTGGTCCATCGACATTAGGCTGTCCTGAATGTTACAAATCACTATCAGTTTTTCGTCCGAAACGAAAATCTTTGACTCACAGCAGAACGGCCATAAGGTGCCCGAGGCAGCAATCGACCCATGGAGACAAGTCTGCTGGAGGACGATGTATTGAATCGGGACGCAATTTGAGTGATCCATCGTCATTAGGTGGCCCTGAAAGTTACAATTCACTATCAGTTTTTCGTCCGATTCGAAAATCTTTGACTCACAGCAGAACGGCCAAAAGGTGCCCGAGGCAGCAATAGACCCATGGAGACAAGTCGGCTGGGGACGATGTATTGAATCGGGACGCAATTTGAGTGATCCATCGTCATTAGGTGGCCCTGAACGTTACAATTCACTATCAGTTTTTCGTCCCATTCGATAATCTAGATTCGCAGCAGAACGGCCATAAGGTGCCCGAGGCAGCAATAGACCCATGGAGTCAACTCGGCTGGAGGACGATGTATTGAATCGGGACGCAATTTGCGTGGTCCATCGTCATTAGCTGGCCCTGAATGTTACAATTCACTATCAGTTTTTCGTCCGATTCGAAAATCTTTGACTCACAGTAGAACGGCCATAAGGTGCCCGAGGCAGCAATCGACCCATGGAGACAAGTCTGATATAGGACGATGTATTGAATCGGGACGCAATTTGAGTGATCCATCGCCATTAGGAGGCCCTGAACGTTACAATTCACTACCAGTTTTTCGTCCCATTCGATAATCTAGACTCACAGCAGAACGGCCATAAGGTGCCCGAGGCAGAAATAGACCCATGGAGTCAAGTCGGCTGGAGGACGATGTATTGAATCGGGACGCAATTTGAGTGATCCATCGTCATTAGGAGGCCCTGAACGTTACAATTCACTATCAGTTTTTCGTCCCATTCGATAGTCTAGACTCACAGCAGAACGGCCATAAGGTGCCCGAGGCAGCAATAGACCCATGGAGACAAGACTGCAGAAGGACGATGTATTGAATCGGGACGCAATTTGAGTGATCCATCGTCATTAGGTGGCCCTGAACGTTACAATTCACTATCAGTTATTCGTCCCATTCGATAATCTAGACTCACAGCAGAACGGCCATAAGGTGCCCGAGGCAGCAATAGACCCACCGAGTCAAGTCGGCTGGAGGACGATGTATTGAATCGGGACGCAATTTGAGTGATCCATCGTCATTAGGAGGCCCTGAACGTTACAATTCACTATCAGTTTTTCGTCCCATTCGATAATCTAGACTCACAACAGAACGGCCATAAGGTGCCCGAGGCAGCAATAGACCCATGGAGTCAAGTCGGCTGGAGGACGATGTATTGAATCGGGACGCAATTTGAGTGATCCATCGTCATTAGGTGGCCCTGAACGTTACAATTCACCATCAGTTTTTCGTCCCATTCGATAATCTAGACTCACAGCAGAACGGCCATAAGGTGCCCGAGGCAGCAATATACCCATGGAGTCAAGTCCGCTGGAGGACGATGTATTGAATCGGGACGCAATTTGAGTGATCCATCGTCATTAGGAGGCCCTGACCGTTACAATTCACTATCAGTTTTTTGTCCCATTCGATAATCTAGACTCACAGCAGAACGGCCATAAGGTGCCCGAGGCAGCAATAGACCCATGGAGTCAACTCGGCTGGAGGACGATGTATTGAATCGGGACGCAATTTGAGTGATCCATCGTCATTAGGTGGCCCTGAACGTTACAATTCACTATCAGTTTTTCGTCCGATTCGTAAATCTTTGACTCACAGCAGAACGGCCATAAGGTGCCCGAGGCAGCAATAGACGCATGGAGACAAGTCTGCTGGAGGACGATGTATTGAATCGGGACGCAATTTGAGTGTTCCATCGTCATTAGGAGGCCCTGAACGTTACAATTCACTATCAATTTTCTCGTCCGATTCGAAAATCATTGAGTCACAGCAGGCCTGCCATAAGGTGCCCGAGGCAGCAATAGACCCATAGAGACAAGTCTGCTGGAGGACGATGTATTGAATCGGGACGCAATTTGAGTGATCCATCGTCATTAGGTGGCCCTGAACGTTACAATTCACTATCAGTTTTTCATCCCATTCTATAATCTAGACTCACAGCAGAACGGCCATAAGGTGCCCGAGGCAGCAAGAGTCCCATGGAGTCAAGTCGGCTAGTGGACGATGTACTGAATCGGGACGCAATTTGTGTGGTCCGTCGACATTAGGCTGTCCTGAATGTTACAAATCACTATCAGTTTTTCGTCCGAAACGAAAATCTTTGACTCACAGCAGAACGGCCATAAGGTGCCCGAGGCAGCAATCGACCCATGGAGACAAGTCTGCTGGAGGACGATGTATTGAATCGGGACGCAATTTGAGTGATCCATCGTCATTAGGTGGCCCTGAACGTTACAATTCACTATCAGTTTTTCGTCCCATTCGATAATCTAGATTCGCAGCAGAACGGCCATAAGGTGCCCGAGGCAGCAATAGACCCATGGAGTCAACTCGGCTGGAGGACGATGTATTGAATCGGGACGCAATTTGCGTGGTCCATCGTCATTAGCTGGCCCTGAATGTTACAATTCACTATCAGTTTTTCGTCCGATTCGAAAATCTTTGACTCACAGTAGAACGGCCATTAGGTGCCCGAGGCAGCAATCGACCCATGGAGACAAGTCTGATATAGGACGATGTATTGAATCGGGACGCAATTTGAGTGATCCATCGCCATTAGGAGGCCCTGAACGTTACAATTCACTACCAGTTTTTCGTCCCATTCGATAATCTAGACTCACAGCAGAACGGCCATAAGGTGCCCGAGGCAGAAATAGACCCATGGAGTCAAGTCGGCTGGAGGACGATGTATTGAATCGGGACGCAATTTGAGTGATCCATCGTCATTAGGAGGCCCTGAACGTTACAATTCACTATCAGTTTTTCGTCCCATTCGATAGTCTAGACTCACAGCAGAACGGCCATAAGGTGCCCGAGGCAGCAATAGACCCATGGAGACAAGACTGCAGAAGGACGATGTATTGAATCGGGACGCAATTTGAGTGATCCATCGTCATTAGGTGGCCCTGAACGTTACAATTCACTATCAGTTATTCGTCCCATTCGATAATCTAGACTCACAGCAGAACGGCCATAAGGTGCCCGAGGCAGCAATAGACCCACCGAGTCAAGTCGGCTGGAGGACGATGTATTGAATCGGGACGCAATTTGAGTGATCCATCGTCATTAGGAGGCCCTGAACGTTACAATTCACTATCAGTTTTTCGTCCCATTCGATAATCTAGACTCACAACAGAACGGCCATAATGTGCCCGAGGAAGCAATAGACCCATGGAGTCAAGTCGGCTGGAGGACGATGTATTGAATCGGGACGCAATTTGAGTGATCCATCGTCATTAGGTGGCCCTGAACGTTACAATTCACCATCAGTTTTTCGTCCCATTCGATAATCTAGACTCACAGCAGAACGGCCATAAGGTGCCCGAGGCAGCAATATACCCATGGAGTCAAGTCCGCTGGAGGACGATGTATTGAATCGGGACGCAATTTGAGTGATCCATCGTCATTAGGAGGCCCTGACCGTTACAATTCACTATCAGTTTTTTGTCCCATTCGATAATCTAGACTCACAGCAGAACGGCCATAAGGTGCCCGAGGCAGCAATAGACCCATGGAGTCAACTCGGCTGGAGGACGATGTATTGAATCGGGACGCAATTTGAGTGATCCATCGTCATTAGGTGGCCCTGAACGTTACAATTCACTATCAGTTTTTCGTCCGATTCGTAAATCTTTGACTCACAGCAGAACGGCCATAAGGTGCCCGAGGCAGCAATAGACGCATGGAGACAAGTCTGCTGGAGGACGATGTATTGAATCGGGACGCAATTTGAGTGTTCCATCGTCATTAGGAGGCCCTGAACGTTACAATTCACTATCAATTTTCTCGTCCGATTCGAAAATCTTTGAGTCACAGCAGGTCTGCCATAAGGTGCCCGAGGCAGCAATAGACCCATAGAGACAAGTCTGCTGGAGGACGATGTATTGAATCGGGACGCAATTTGAGTGATCCATCGTCATTAGGTGGCCCTGAACGTTACAATTCACTATCAGTTTTTCATCCCATTCTATAATCTAGACTCACAGCAGAACGGCCATAAGGTGCCCGAGGCAGCAATAGTCCCATGGAGTCAAGTCGGCTAGTGGACGATGTACTGAATCGGGACGCAATTTGTGTGGTCCGTCGACATTAGGCTGTCCTGAATGTTACAAATCACTATCAGTTTTTCGTCCGAAACGAAAATCTTTGACTCACAGCAGAACGGCCATAAGGTGCCCGAGGCAGCAATCGACCCATGGAGACAAGTCTGCTGGAGGACGATGTATTGAATCGGGACGCAATTTGAGTGATCCATCGTCATTAGGAGGCCCTGAACGTTACAATTCACTATCAGTTTTTCGTCCCATTCGATAGTCTAGACTCACAGCAGAACGGCCATAAGGTGCCCGAGGCAGCAATAGACCCATGGAGACAAGACTGCTGAAGGACGATGTATTGAATCGGGACGCAATTTGAGTGATCCATCGTCATTAGGTGGCCCTGAACGTTACAATTCACTATCAGTTATTCGTCCCATTCGATAATCTAGACTCACAGCAGAACGGCCATAAGGTGCCCGAGGCAGAAATAGACCCATGGAGTCAAGTCGGCTGGAGGACGATGTATTGAATCGGGACGCAATTTGAGTGATCCATCGTCATTAGGAGGCCCTGAACGTTACAATTCACTATCAGTTTTTCGTCCGATTCGAAAATCTTTGAGTCACAGCAGGCCTGCCATAAGGTGCCCGAGGCAGCAATAGACCCATGGAGACAAGTCTGCTGGAGGACGATGAATTGAATCGGGACGCAATTTGAGTGATCCATCGTCATTAGGTGGCCCTGAACGTTACAATTCACTATCAGTTTTTCATCCCATTCTATAATCTAGACTCACAGCAGAACGGCCATAATGTGCCCGAGGCAGCAATAGTCCCATGGAGTCAAGTCGGCTAGTGGACGATGTACTGAATCGGGACGCTATTTGTGTGGTCCATCGTCATTAGGTGGCCCTGAATGTTACAAATCACTATCAGTTTTTCGTCCGATTCGAAAATCTTTGACTCACAGCAGAACGGCCATAAGGTGCCGAGGCAGCAATAGACCCATGGAGTCAACTCGGCTGGAGGACGATGTATTGAATCGGGACGCAATTTGCGTGGTCCATCGTCATTAGGTGGCCCTGAATGTTACAATTCACTATCAGTTTTTCGTCCGATTCGAAAATCTTTGACTCACAGCAGAACGGCCATAAGGTGCCCGAGGCAGCAATAGACGCATGGAGACAAGTCTGCTGGAGGACGATGTATTGAATCGGGACGCAATTTGAGTGTTCCATTGTCATTAGGAGGCCCTGAACGTTACAATTCACTATCAGTTTTTCGTCCGATTCGAAAATCTTTGAGTCACAGCAGGCCTGCCATAAGGTGCCCGAGGCAGCAATAGTCCCATGGAGTCAAGTCGGCTAGTGGACGATGTACTGAATCAAGACGCAATTTGAGTGATCCATTGTCATTAGGTGTCCTGAACGTTACAATTCACTATCAGTTTTTCGTCCCATTCGATAATCTAGACTCACAGCAGAACGGCCATAAGGTGCCCGAGGCAGCAATAGACCCATGGAGACAAGTCGGCTGAGGACGATCTATTGAAACGGGACGCAATTTGAATGATCCATCGTCATTAGGTGGCCCTGAACGTTACAATTCACTATCAGTTATTCGTCCCATTCGATAATCTAGACTCACAGCAGAACGGCCATAAGGTGCCCGAGGCAGCAATAGACCAATGGAGACAAGTCCGCTGGAGGACGATGTATTGAATCGGGACGCAATTTGAGTGACCCATCGTCATTAGGAGGCCCTGAACGATACAATTCACTATCAGTTTTTTGTCCCATTCGATAATCTAGACTCACAGCAGAACGGCCATAAGGTGCCCGAGGCAGCAATAGACCCATGGAGTCAAGTAGGCTGGAGGACGATGTATTGAATCGGGACGCAATTTGAGTGATCCATCGTCATTAGGTGACCCTGAACGTTAAAATTCACTATCAGTTTTTCGTCCGATTCGTAAATCTTTGACTCACAGCAGAACGGCCATAAGGTGCCCGAGGCAGCAATAGACGCATGGAGACAAGTCTGCTGGAGGACGATGTATTGAATCGGGACGCAATTTGAGTGTTCCATCGTCATTAGGAGGCCCTGAACGTTACAATTCACTATCAGTTTTTCGTCCGATTCGAAAATCTTTGAGTCACAGCAGGCCTGCCATAAGGTGCCCGAGGCAGCAATAGACCCATGGAGACAAGTCTGCTGGAGGACGATGTATTGAATCGGGACGCAATTTGAGTGATCCATCGTCATTAGGAGGCCCTGAACGTTACAATTCACTATCAGTTTTTCGTCCCGTTCGATAATCTAGACACACAGCAGAACGGCCATAAGGTGCCCGTGGCAGCAATAGACCCATGGAGTCAACTCGGCTGGAGGACGATGTATTGAATCGGGACGCAATTTGCGTGGTCCATCGTCATTAGGTGGCCCTGAATGTTACAATTCTCTATCACTTTTTCGTCCGAGTCGAAAATCTTTGACTCACAGCAAAACGGCCATTAGGTGCCCGAGGCAGCAATCGACCCATGGAGACAAGTCTGCTGGAGGACGATGTATTGAATCGGGACGCAATTTGAGTGATCCATCGTCATTAGGAGGTCCTGAACGTTACAATTCACTATCAGTTTTTCGTCCCATTCGATAATCTAGACTCACAGCAGAACGGCCATAAGGTGCCCGAGGCAGCAATAGACCCATGGAGTCAGGTCGGCTGGAGGACGATGTATTGAATCGGGACGCAATTTGAGTGACCCATCGTCATTAGGAGGACCTGAACGTTACAATTCACTATCAGTTTTTCGTCCCATTCGATAATCTAGACTCACAGCAGAACGGCCATAAGGTGCCCGAGGCAGCAATAGACCCATGGCGTCAAGTCGGCTGGAGGACGATGTATTGAATCGGGACGCAATTTGAGTGATCCATCGTCATTAGGTGGCCCTGAACGTTACAATTCACTATCAGTTTTTCGTCCCATTCGATAATCTAGACTCACAGCAGAACGGCCATAAGGTGCCCGAGGCAGCAATAGACCCATGGAGACAAGTCCGCTGGAGGACGATGTATTGAATCGGGACGTAATTTGAGTGATCCATCGTGATTAGGAGGCCCTGAACGTTACAATTCACTATCAGTTTTTCGTCCCATTCGATAATCTAGACTCACAGCAGAACGGCCATAAGGTGCCCGAGGCAGCAATAGACCCATGGAGTCAAGTCGGCTGGAGGACGATGTATTGAATCGGGACACAATTTGAGTGATCCATCGTCATTAGGTGGCCCTGAACGTTACAATTCACTATCAGTTTTTCGTCCCATTCGATAATCTAGACTCACAGCAGAACGGCCATAAGGTGCCCGAGGCAGCAATAGACCCATGGAGTCAAGTCGGCTGGAGGACGATGTATTGAATCGGGACGCAATATGAGTGATCCATCGTCATTAGGAGGCCCTGAACGTTACAATTCACTATCAGTTTTTTGTCCCATTCGATAATCTAGACTCACAGCAGAACGGCCATAAGGTGCCCGAGGCAGCAATAGACCCATGGAGTCAAGTCGGCTGGAGGACGATGTATTGAATCGGGACGCAATTTGAGTGTTCCATCGTCATTAGGAGGCCCTGAACGTTACAATTCACTATCAGTTTTTCGTCCGATTCGAAAATCTTTGAGTCACAGCAGGTCTGCCATAAGGTGCCCGAGGCAGCAATAGACCCATGGAGACAAGTCTGCTGGAGGACGATGTATTGAATCGGGACGCAAGTTGAGTGATCCATCGTCATTAGGTGGCCCTGAACGTTACAATTCACTATCAGTTTTTCATCCCATTCGATAATCTAGACTCACAGCAGAACGGCCATAAGGTGCCCGAGACAGCAATAGTCCCATGGAGTCAAGTCGGCTAGTGGACGATGTATTGAATCGGGACGCAATTTGTGTGGTCCATCGTCATTAGGTGGCCCTGAATGTTACAAATCACTATCAGTTTTTCGTCCGATTCGAAAATCTTTGACTCACAGCAGAACGGCCATTAGGTGCCCGAGGCAGCAATCGACCCATGGAGACAAGTCTGCTGGAGGACGATGTATTGAATCGGGACGCAATTTGAGTGATCCATCGTCATTAGGAGGCCCTGAACGTTACAATTCACTATCAGTTTTTCGTCCCATTCGATAATCTAGACTCACAGCAGAACGGCCATAAGGTGCCCGAGGCAGCAATAGAGCCATGGAGACAAGACTGCTGAAGGACGATGTATTGAATCGGGACGCAATTTGAGTGATCCATCGTCATTAGGTGGCCCTGAACGATACAATTCACTATCAGTTATTCGTCCCATTCGATAATCTAGACTCACAGCAGAACGGCCATAAGGTGCCCGAGGCAGCAATAGACCCATGGAGACAAGTCCGCTGGAGGACGATGTATTGAATCGGGACGCAATTTGAGTGATCCATCGTCATTAGGAGGCCCTGAACGTTACAATTCACTATCAGTTTTTTGTCCCATTCGATAATCTAGACTCACAGCAGAACGGCCATAAGGTGCCCGAGGCAGCAATAGACTCATGGAGTCAAGTCGGCTGGAGGACGATGTATTGAATCAGGACGCAATTTGAGTGATCCATCGTCAATAGGTGGCCCTGAACGTTACAATTCACTATCAGTTTTTCGTCCGATTCGTAAATCTTTGACTCACAGCAGAACGGCCATAAGGTGCCCGAGGCAGCAATCGACCCATGGAGACAAGTCTGCTGGAGGACGATGTATTGAATCGGGACGCAATTTGAGTGTTCCATCGTCATTAGGAGGCCCTGAACGTTACAATTCACTATCAGTTTTTCGTCCGATTCGAAAATCTTTGAGTCACAGCAGGCCTGCCATAAGGTGCCCGAGGCAGCAATAGACCCATGGAGACAAGTCTGCTGGAGGACGATGTATTGAATCGGGACGCAATTTGAGTGATCCATCGTCATTAGGAGGCCCTGAACGTTACAATTCACTATCAGTTTTTCATCCCATTCTATAATCTAGACTCACAGCAGAACGGCCATAAGGTGCCCGTGGCAGCAATAGTCCCATGGAGTCAAGTCGGCTAGTGGACGATGTACTGAATCGGGACGCTATTTGTGTGGTCCATCGTCATTAGGTGGCCCTGAATGTTACAAATCACTATCAGTTTTTCGTCCGATTCGAAAATCTTTGACTCACAGCAGAACGGCCATAAGGTGCCCGAGGCAGCAATAGACCCATGGAGTCAACTCGGCTGGAGGACGATGTATTGAATCGGGACGCAATTTGCGTGGTCCATCGTCATTAGGTGGCCCTGAATGTTACAATTCACTATCAGTTTTTCGTCCGATTCGAAAATCTTTGACTCACAGCAGAACGGCCATAAGGTGCCCGAGGCAGCAATAGACGCATGGAGACAAGTCTGCTGGAGGACGATGTATTGAATCGGGACGCAATTTGAGTGTTCCATCGTCATTAGGAGGCCCTGAACGTTACAATTCACTATCAGTTTTTCGTCCCATTCGATAATCTAGACTCACAGCAGAACAGCCATAAGGTGCCCGAGGCAGCAATAGACCCAAGGAGACAAGTCGGCTGAGGACGATGTATTGAAACGGGACGCAATTTGAATGATCCATCGTCATTAGGTGGCCCTGAACGTTACAATTCACTATCAGTTATTCGTCCCATTCGATAATCTAGACTCACAGCAGAACGGCCATAAGGTGCCCGAGGCAGCAATCGACCCATGGAGACAAGTCTGCTGGAGGACGATGTATTGAATCGGGATGCAATTTGCGTGATCCATCGTCATTAGATGGCCCTGAAAGTTACAATTCACTATCAGTTTTTCGTCTGATTCGAAAATCTTTGACTCACAGCAGAACGGCCATAAGGTGCCCGAGGCAGCAATAGACCCATGAAGTCAAGTCTGCTGGAGGACGATGTATTGAATCAGGACGCAATTTGAGTGATTCATCGTCATTAGGTGGCCCTGAACGTTACAATTCACTATCAGTTTTTCGTCCCATTCGATAATCTAGACTCACAGCAGAACGGCCATAAGGTGCCCGAGGCAGCAATAGACCCATGGAGACAAGTCGGCTGAGGACGATCTATTGAAACGGGACGCAATTTGAATGATCCATCGTCATTAGGTGGCCCTGAACGTTACAATTCACTATCAGTTATTCGTCCCATTCGATAATCTAGACTCACAGCAGAACGGCCATAAGGTGCCCGAGGCAGCAATAGACCAATGGAGACAAGTCCGCTGGAGGACGATGTATTGAATCGGGACGCAATTTGAGTGACCCATCGTCATTAGGAGGCCCTGAACGATACAATTCACTATCAGTTTTTTGTCCCATTCGATAATCTAGACTCACAGCAGAACGGCCATAAGGTGCCCGAGGCAGCAATAGACCCATGGAGTCAAGTAGGCTGGAGGACGATGTATTGAATCGGGACGCAATTTGAGTGATCCATCGTCATTAGGTGACCCTGAACGTTAAAATTCACTATCAGTTTTTCGTCCGATTCGTAAATCTTTGACTCACAGCAGAACGGCCATAAGGTGCCCGAGGCAGCAATAGACGCATGGAGACAAGTCTGCTGGAGGACGATGTATTGAATCGGGACGCAATTTGAGTGTTCCATCGTCATTAGGAGGCCCTGAACCTTACAATTCACTATCAGTTTTTCGTCGGATTCGAAAATCTTTGAGTCACAGCAGGCCTGCCATAAGGTGCCCGAGGCAGCAATAGACCCATGGAGACAAGTCTGCTGGAGGACGATGTATTGAATCGGGACGCAATTTGAGTGATCCATCGTCATTAGGAGGCCCAGAACGTTACAATTCACTATCAGTTTTTCGTCCCGTTCGATAATCTAGACTCACAGCAGAACGGCCATAAGGTGCCCGTGGCAGCAATAGACCCATGGAGTCAACTCGGCTGGAGGACGATGTATTGAATCGGGACGCAATTTGCGTGGTCCATCGTCATTAGGTGGCCCTGAATGTTACAATTCACAATCAGTTTTTCGTCCGAGTCGAAAATCTTTGACTCACAGCAGAACAGCCATTAGGTGCCCGAGGCAGCAATAGACCCATGGAGAAAAGTCTGCTGGAGGACGATGTATTGAATCGGGACGCAATTTGAGTGATCCATCGTCATTAGGATGCCCTGAACGTTACAATTCACTATCAGTTTTTCGTCCCGTTCTATAATCTAGACTCACAGCAGAACGGCCATAAGGTGCCCGAGTCAGCAATAGACCCATGGAGACAAGTCGGCTGGGGACGATGTATTGAATCGGGACGCAATTTGAGTGATCCATCGTCATTAGGTGGCCCTGAACGTTACAATTCACTATCAGTTTTTCGTCCCATTCGATAATCTAGATTCACAACAGAACGGCCATAAGGTGCCCGAGGCAGCAATAGACGCATGGAGTCAACTCGGCTGGAGGACGATGTATTGAATCGGGACGCAATTTGCGTGGTCCATCGTCATTAGGTGGCCCTGAATGTTACAATTCACTATCACTTTTTCGTCCGAGTCGAAAATCTTTGACTCACAGCAAAACGGCCATTAGGTGCCCGAGGCAGCAATAGACCCATGGAGACAAGTCTGCTGGAGGACGATGTATTGAATCGGGACGCAATTTGAGTGATCCATCGTCATTAGGAGGCCCTGAACGTTACAATTCACTATCAGTTTTTCGTCCCATTCGATAATCTAGACTCACAGCAGAACGGCCATAAGGTGCCCGAGGCAGCAATAGACCCATGGAGTCAGGTCGGCTGGAGGACGATGTATTGAATCGGGACGCAATTTGAGTGACCCATCGTCATTAGGAGGACCTGAACGTTACAATTCACTATCAGTTTTTCGTCCCATTCGATAATCTAGACTCACAGCAGAACGGCCATAAGGTGCCCGAGGCAGCAATAGACCCATGGCGTCAAGTCGGCTGGAGGACGATGTATTGAATCGGGACGCAATTTGAGTGATCCATCGTCATTAGGTGGCCCTGAACGTTACAATTCACTATCAGTTTTTCGTCCCATTCGATAATCTAGACTCACAGCAGAACGGCCATAAGGTGCCCGAGGCAGCAATAGACCCATGGAGACAAGTCCGCTGGAGGACGATGTATTGAATCGGGACGTAATTTGAGTGATCCATCGTCATTAGGAGGCCCTGAACGTTACAATTCACTATCAGTTTTTCGTCCCATTCGATAATCTAGACTCACAGCAGAACGGCCATAAGGTGCCCGAGGCAGCAATAGACCCATGGAGTCAAGTCGGCTGGAGGACGATGTATTGAATCGGGACACAATTTGAGTGATCCATCGTCATTAGGTGGCCCTGAACGTTACAATTCACTATCAGTTTTTCGTCCCATTCGATAATCTAGACTCACAGCAGAACGGCCATAAGGTGCCCGAGGCAGCAATAGACCCATGGAGTCAAGTCGGCTGGAGGACGATGTATTGAATCGGGACGCAATTTGAGTGATCCATCGTCATTAGGTGGCCCTGAACGTTACAATTCACTATCAGTTTTTCGTCCGATTCGTAAATCTTTGACTCACAGCAGAACGGCCATAAGGTGCCCGAGGCAGCAATAGAGGCATGGAGACAAGTCTGCTGGAGGACGATGTATTGAATCGGGACGCAATTTGAGTGTTCCATCGTCATTAGGAGGCCCTGAACGTTACAATTCACTATCAGTTTTTCGTCCGATTCGAAAATCTTTGAGTCACAGCAGGTCTGCCATAAGGTGCCCGAGGCAGCAATAGACCCATGGAGACAAGTCTGCTGGAGGACGATGTATTGAATCGGGACGCAATTTGAGTGATCCATCGTCATTAGGTGGCCCTGAACGTTACAATTCACTATCAGTTTTTCATCCCATTCGATAATCTAGACTCACAGCAGAACGGCCATAAGGTGCCCGAGACAGCAATAGTGCCATGGAGTCAAGTCGGCTAGTGGACGATGTATTGAATCGGGACGCAATTTGTGTGGTCCATCGTCATTAGGTTTCCCTGAATGTTACAAATCACTATCAGTTTTTCGTCCGATTCGAAAATCTTTGACTCACAGCAGAACGGCCATTAGGTGCCCGAGGCAGCAATCGACCCATGGAGACAAGTCTGCTGGAGGACGATAAATTGAATCGGGACGCAATTTGAGTGATCCATCGTCATTAGGAGGCCCTGAACGTTACAATTCACTATCAGTTTTTCGTCCCATTCGATAATCTAGACTCACAGCAGAACGGCCATAAGGTGCCCGAGGCAGCAATAGACCCATGGAGTCAAGTCGGCTGGAGGACGATGTATTGAATCGGGACGCAATTTGAGAGATCCATCGTCATTAGGTGGCCCTGAACGTTACAATTCACTATCAGTTTTTCGTCCCATTCGATAATCTAGACTCACAGCAGAACGGCCATAAGGTGCCCGAGGCAGCAATAGACCCATGGAGACAAGTCTTCTGGAGGACGATGTATTGAATCGGGACGCAATTTGAATGATCCATCGTCATTAGGAGGCCCTGAACGTTACAATTCACTATCAGTTTTTTGTCCCATTCGAGAATCTAGACTCAGAGCAGAACGGCCATAAGGTGCCCGAGGCAGCAATAGACCCATGGAGTCAAGTCGGCTGGAGGACGATGTATTGAATCGGGACGCAATTTGAGTGTTCCATCGTCATTAGGAGGCCCTGAACGTTACAATTCACTATCAGTTTTTCGTCCGATTCGAAAATCTTTGAGTCACTGCAGGCCCGCCATAAGGTGCCCGAGGCAGCAATAGACCCATGGAGACAAGTCTGCTGGAGGACGATGTATTGAATCGGGACGCAATTTGAATGATCCATCGTCATTAGGAGGCCCTGAACGTTACAATTCACTTTCAGTTTTTCGTCCCATTCGATAATCTAGACTCACAGCAGAACGGCCATAAGGTGCCCGAGGCAGCAATAGACCCATGGAGTCAAGTCGGCTGGAGGACGATGTATTGAATCGGGACGCAATTTGAGAGATCCATCGTCATTAGGTGGCCCTGAACGTTACAATTCACTATCAGTTTTTCGTCGCATTCGATAATCTAGACTCACAGCAGAACGGCCATAAGGTGCCCGAGGCAGCAATAGACCCATGGAGACAAGTCTGCTGGAGGATGATGTATTGAATCGGGACGCAATTTGAGTGATCCATCGTCATTAGGTGGCCCTGAACGTTACAATTCACTATCAGTTTTTCATCCTATTCTATAATCTAGACTCACAGCAGAACCGCCATAAGGTGCCCGACGCAGCAATAGTCCCATGGAGTGAAGTCGGCTAGTGGACGATGTACTGAATCGGGACGCAATTTGTGTGGTCCATCGTCATTAGGTGGCCCTGAATGTTACAAATCACTATCAGTTTTTCGTCCGATTCGAAAATCTTTGACCCACAGCAGAACGGCCATAAGGTGCCCAAGGCAGCAATCGACCCATGGAGACAAGTCTGCTGGAGGACGATGTATTGAATCGGGACGCAATTTGAGTGATCCATCGTCATTAGGTGGCCCTGAAAGTTACAATTCACTATCAGTTTTTCGTCCGATTCGAAAATCTTTGACACACAGCAAAACGGCCATTAGGTGCCCGAGGCAGCAATAGACCCATGAAGTCAAGTCTGCTGGAGGACGATGTATTGAATCATGACGCAATTTGAGTGATCCATCGTCATTAGGTGGCCCTGAACGTTACAATTCACTATCAGTTTTTCATCCCATTCTATAATCTTGACTCACAGCAGAACGGCCATAAGGTGCCCGAGGCAGCAATAGTCCCATGGAGTCAAGTCGGCTGGGGACGATGTATTGAATCGGGACGCAATTTGAGTGATCCATCGTCATTAGGTGGCCCTGAACGTTACAATTCACTATCAGTTTTTCGTCCCATTCGATAATCTAGATTCACAGCAGAACGGCCATAAGGTGCCCGAGGCAGCAATAGACCCATGGAGTCAACTCGGCTGGAGGACGATGTATTGAATCGGGACGCAATTTGCGTGGCCCATCGTCATTAGGTGGCCCTGAATGTTACAATTCACTATCAGTTTTTCGTCCGATTCGAAAATCTTTGACTCACAGCAGAACGGCCATTGGGTGCCCGAGGCAGCAATCGACCCATGGAGACAAGTCTACTGGAGGACGATGTATTGAATCGGGTCGCAATTTGAGTGATCCATCGTCATTAGGTGGCCCTGAACGTTACAATTCACTATCAGTTTTTCGTCCCATTCGATAATCTAGACTCACAGCAGAACGGCCATAAGGTGCCCGAGGCAGCAATAGACCCATGGAGTCAAGTCGGCTGGAGGACGATGTATTGAATCGGGACGCAATTTGAGAGATCCATCGTCGTTAGGTGGCCCTGAACGTTACAATTCACTATCAGTTTTTCGTCCCATTCGATAATCTAGACTCACAGCAGAACGGCCATAAGGTGCCCGAGGTAGCAATAGACCCATGGAGACAAGTCTGCTGGAGGACGATGTATTGAATCGGGACGCAATTTGAATGATCCATCGTCATTAGGAGGCCCTGAACGTTACAATTCACTATCAGTTTTTTGTCCCATTCGAGAATCTAGACTCACAGCAGAACGGCCATAAGGTGCCCGAGGCAGCAATAGACCCATGGAGTCAAGTCGGCTGGAGGACGATGTATTGAATCTGGACGCAATTTGAGTGTTCCATCGTCATTAGGAGGCACTGAACGTTACAATTCACTATCAGTTTTTCGTCCGATTCGAAAATCTTTGAGTCACAGCAGGCCTGCCATAAGGTGCCCGAGGCAGCAATAAACCCATGGAGACAAGTCTGCTGGAGGACGATGTATTGAATCGGGACGCAATTTGAGTGATCCATCGTCATTAGGTGGCCCTGAACGTTACAATTCACTATCAGTTTTTCATCCCATTCTATAATCTAGACTCACAGCAGAACGGCCATAAGGTGCCCGAGGCAGCAATAGTCCCATGGAGTCAAGTCGGCTAGTGGACGATGTACTGAATCGGGACGCAATTTGTGTGGTCCATCGACATTAGGCTGTCCTGAATGTTACAAATCACTATCAGTTTTTCGTCCGAAACGAAAATCTTTGACTCACAGCAGAACGGCCATAAGGTGCCCGAGGCAGCAATCGACCCATGGAGACAAGTCTGCTGGAGGACGATGTATTGAATCGGGACGCAATTTGAGTGATCCATCGTCATTAGGTGGCCCTGAAAGTTACAATTCACTATCAGTTTTTCGTCCGATTCGAAAATCTTTGACTCACAGCAGAACGGCCATACGGTGCCCGAGGGAGCAATAGACCCATGAAGTCAAGTCTGCTGGAGGACGATGTATTGAATCAGGACGCAATTTGAGTGATCCATCGTCATTAGGTGGCCCTGAACGTTACAATTCACTATCAGTTTTTCGTCCCATTCGATAATCTAGACTCACAGCAGAACGGCCAAAAGGTGCCCGAGGCAGCAATAGACCCATGGAGACAAGTCGGCTGGGGACGATGTATTGAATCGGGACGCAATTCGAGTGATCCATCGTCATTAGGATAGCCCTGAAAGTTACAATTCACTATCAGTTTTTCGTCCCATTCGATAATCTAGATTCACAGCAGAACGGCCATAAGGTGCCCGAGGCAGCAATAGTCCCATGGAGTCAACTCGGCTGGAGGACGATGTATTGAATCGGGACGCAATTTGCGTGGTCCATCGTCATTAGGTGGCCCTGAATGTTACAATTCACTATCAGTTTTTCGTCCGATTCGAAAATCTTTGACTCACAGTAGAACGGCCATTAGGTGCCCGAGGCAGCAATCGACCCATGGAGACAAGTCTGATATAGGACGATGTATTGAATCGGGACGCAATTTGAGTGATCCATCGCCATTAGGAGGCCCTGAACGTTACAATTCACTATCAGTTTTTCGTCCCATTCGATAATCTAGACTCACAGCAGAACGGCCATAAGGTGCCCGAGGCAGCAATAGACCCATGGAGACAAGTCCGCTGGAGGACGATGTATTGAATCGGGACGCAATTTGAGTGATCCATCGTCATTAGGAGGCCCTGAACGTTACAATTCACTATCAGTTTTTGGTCCCATTCGATAATCTAGACTCACAGCAGAACGGCCATAAGGTGCCCGAGGCAGCAATAGACTCATGGAGTCAAGTCGGTTGGAGGACGATGTATTGAATCAGGACGCAATTTGAGTGATCCATCGTCATTAGGTGGCCCTGAACGTTACAATTCACTATCAGTTTTTTGTCCGATTCGTAAATCTTTGACTCACAGCAGAACGGCCATAAGGTGCCCGAGGCAGCAATAGACGCATGGAGACAAGTCTGCTGGAGGACGATGTATTGAATCGGGACGCAATTTGAGTGTTCCATCGTCATTAGGAGGCCCTGAACGTTACAATTCACTATCAGTTTTTCGTCCGATTCGAAAATCTTTGAGTCACAGCAGGCCTGCCATAAGGTGCCCGGGGCAGCAATAGACCCATGGAGACAAGTCTGCTGGAGGACGATGTATTGAATCGGGACGCAATTTGAGTGATCCATCGTCATTAGGAGGCCCTGAACGTTACAATTCACTATCAGTTTTTCGTCCCATTCGATAATCTAGACTCACAGCAGAACGGCCATAAGGTGCCCGAGGCAGCAATAGACGCATGGAGACAAGTCTGCTGGAGGACGATGTATTGAATCGGGACGCAATTTGAGTGTTCCATCGTCATTAGGAGGCCCTGAACGTTACAATTCACTATCAGTTTTTCGTCCGATTCGAAAATCTTTGAGTCACAGCAGGCCTGCCATAAGGTGCCCGAGGCAGCAATAGTCCCATGGAGTCAAGTCGGCTAGTGGACGATGTACTGAATCAAGACGCAATTTGTGAGGTCCATCGTCATTAGGTGGCCCTGAATGTTCCAAATCACTATCAGTTTTTCGCCCGATTCGAAAATCTTTGACTCACAGCAGAACGGCCATAAGGTGCCCGAGGCAGCAATCGACCCATGGAGACAAGTCTGCTGGAGGACGATGTATTGAATCGGGATGCAATTTGCGTGATCCATCGTCATTAGATGGCCCTGAAAGTTACAATTCACTATCAGTTTTTCGTCTGATTCGAAAATCTTTGACTCACAGCAGAACGGCCATAAGGTGCCCGAGGCAGCAATAGACCCATGAAGTCAAGTCTGCTGGAGGACGATGTATTGAATCAGGACGCAATTTGAGTGATTCATCGTCATTAGGTGGCCCTGAACGTTACAATTCACTATCAGTTTTTCGTCCCATTCGATAATCTAGACTCACAGCAGAACGGCCATAAGGTGCACGAGGCAGCAATAGACCCATGGAGACAAGTCGGCTGAGGACGATCTATTGAAACGGGACGCAATTTGAATGATCCATCGTCATTAGGTGGCCCTGATCGTTACAATTCACTATCAGTTATTCGTCCCATTCGATAATCTAGACTCACAGCAGAACGGCCATAAGGTGCCCGAGGCAGCAATAGACCAATGGAGACAAGTCCGCTGGAGGACGATGTATTGAATCGGGACGCAATTTGAGTGACCCATCGTCATTAGGAGGCCCTGAACGATACAATTCACTATCAGTTTTTTGTCCCATTCGATAATCTAGACTCACAGCAGAACGGCCATAAGGTGCCCGAGGCAGCAATAGACCCATGGAGTCAAGTAGGCTGGAGGACGATGTATTGAATCGGGACGCAATTTGAGTGATCCATCGTCATTAGGTGACCCTGAACGTTAAAATTCACTATCAGTTTTTCGTCCGATTCGTAAATCTTTGACTCACAGCAGAACGGCCATAAGGTGCCCGAGGCAGCAATAGATGCATGGAGACAAGTCTGCTGGAGGACGATGTATTGAATCGGGACGCAATTTGAGTGTTCCATCGTCATTAGGAGGCCCTGAACCTTACAATTCACTATCAGTTTTTCGTCCGATTCGAAAATCTTTGAGTCACAGCAGGCCTGCCATAAGGTGCCCGAGGCAGCAATAGACCCATGGAGACAAGTCTGCTGGAGGACGATGTATTGAATCGGGACGCAATTTGAGTGATCCATCGTCATTAGGAGGCCCTGAACGTTACAATTCACTATCAGTTTTTCGTCCCGTTCGATAATCTAGACTCACAGCAGAACGGCCATAAGGTGCCCGTGGCAGCAATAGACCCATGGAGTCAACTCGGCTGGAGGACGATGTATTGAATCGGGACGCAATTTGCGTGGTCCATCGTCATTAGGTGGCCCTGAATGTTACAATTCACAATCAGTTTTTCGTCCGAGTCGAAAATCTTTGACTCACAGCAGAACAGCCATTAGGTGCCCGAGGCAGCAATAGACCCACGGAGAAAAGTCTGCTGGAGGACGATGTATTGAATCGGGACGCAATTTGAGTGATCCATCGTCATTAGGAGGCCCTGAACGTTACAATTCACTATCAGTTTTTCGTCCCGTTCTATAATCTAGACTCACAGCAGAACGGCCATAAGGTGCCCGAGTCAGCAATAGACCCATGGAGACAAGTCGGCTGGGGACGATGTATTGAATCGGGACGCAATTTGAGTGATCCATCGTCATTAGGTGGCCCTGAACGTTACAATTCACTATCAGTTTTTCGTCCCATTCGATAATCTAGATTCACAACAGAACGGCCATAAGGTGCCCGAGGCAGCAATAGACCCATGGAGACAAGTCCGCTGGAGGACGATGTATTGAATCGGGACGTAATTTGAGTGATCCATCGTCATTAGGAGGCCCTGAACGTTACAATTCACTATCAGTTTTTCGTCCCATTCGATAATCTAGACTCACAGCAGAACGGCCATAAGGTGCCCGAGGCAGCAATAGACCCATGGAGTCAAGTCTGCTGGAGGACGATGTATTGAATCGGGACACAATTTGAGTGATCCATCGTCATTAGGTGGCCCTGAACGTTACAATTCACTATCAGTTTTTCGTCCCATTCGATAATCTAGACTCACAGCAGAACGGCCATAAGGTGCCCGAGGCAGCAATAGACCCATGGAGTCAAGTCGGCTGGAGGACGATGTATTGAATCGGGACGCAATTTGAGTGATCCATCGTCATTAGGTGGCCCTGAACGTTACAATTCACTATCAGTTTTTCGTCCGATTCGTAAATCTTTGACTCACAGCAGAACGGCCATAAGGTGCCCGAGGCAGCAATAGAGGCATGGAGACAAGTCTGCTGGAGGACGATGTATTGAATCGGGACGCAATTTGAGTGTTCCATCGTCATTAGGAGGCCCTGAACGTTACAATTCACTATCAGTTTTTCGGCCGATTCGAAAATCTTTGAGTCACAGCAGGTCTGCCATAAGGTGCCCGAGGCAGCAGTAGACCCATGGAGACAAGTCTGCTGGAGGACGATGTATTGAATCGGGACGCAATTTGAGTGATCCATCGTCATTAGGTGGCCCTGAACGTTACAATTCACTATCAGTTTTTCATCCCATTCGATAATCTAGACTCACAGCAGAACGGCCATAAGGTGCCCGAGACAGCAATAGTCCCATGGAGTCAAGTCGGCTAGTGGACGATGTATTGAATCGGGACGCAATTTGTGTGGTCCATCGTCATTAGGTGGCCCTGAATGTTACAAATCACTATCAGTTTTTCGTCCGATTCGAAAATCTTTGACTCACAGCAGAACGGCCATTAGGTGCCCGAGGCAGCAATCGACCCATGGAGACAAGTCTGCTGGAGGACGATGTATTGAATCGGGACGCAATTCGAGTGATCCATCGTCATTAGGAGGCCCTGAACGTTACAATTCACTATCAGTTTTTCGTCCCATTCGATAATCTAGACTCACAGCAGAACGGCCATAAGGTGCCCGAGGCAGCAATAGACCCATGGAGTCAAGCCGGCTGGAGGACGATGTATTGAATCGGGACGCAATTTGAGAGATCCATCGTCATTAGGTGGCCCTGAACGTTACAATTCACTATCAGTTTTTCGTCCCATTCGATAATCTAGACTCACAGCAGAACGGCCATAAGGTGCCCGAGGCAGCAATAGACCCATGGAGACAAGTCTTCTGGAGGACGATGTATTGAATCGGGACGCAATTTGAATGATCCATCGTCATTAGGAGGCCCTGAACGTTACAATTCACTATCAGTTTTTTGTCCCATTCGAGAATCTAGACTCAGAGCAGAACGGCCATAAGGTGCCCGAGGCAGCAATAGACCCATGGAGTCAAGTCGGCTGGAGGACGATGTATTGAATCGGGACGCAATTTGAGTGTTCCATCGTCATTAGGAGGCCCTGAACGTTACAATTCACTATCAGTTTTTCGTCCGATTCGAAAATCTTTGAGTCACTGCAGGCCTGCCATAAGGTGCCCGAGGCAGCAATAGACCCATGGAGACAAGTCTGCTGGAGGACGATGTATTGAATCGGGACGCAATTTGAATGATCCATCGTCATTAGGAGGCCCTGAACGTTACAATTCACTTTCAGTTTTTCGTCCCATTCGACAATCTAGACTCACAGCAGAACGGCCATAAGGTGCCCGAGGCAGCAATAGACCCATGGAGTCAAGTCGGCTGGAGGACGATGTATTGAATCGGGACGCAATTTGAGAGATCCATCGTCATTAGGTGGCCCTGAACGTTACAATTCACTATCAGTTTTTCATCCTATTCTATAATCTAGACTCACAGCAGAACCGCCATAAGGTGCCCGACGCAGCAATAGTCCCATGAGGTCAAGTCGGCTAGTGGACGATGTACTGAATCGGGACGCAATTTGTGTGGTCCATCGTCATTAGGTGGCCCTGAGAGTTACAATTCACTATCAGTTTTTCGTCCGATTCGAAAATCTTTGACACACAGCAAAACGGCCATTAGGTGCCCGAGGCAGCAATAGACCCATGAAGTCAAGTCTGCTGGAGGACGATGTATTGAATCAGGACGCAATTTGAGTGATCCATCGTCATTAGGTGGCCCTGAACGTTACAATTCACTATCAGTTTTTCATCCCATTCTATAATCTTGACTCACAGCAGAACGGCCATAAGGTGCCCGAGGCAGCAATAGTCCCATGGAGTCAAGTCGGCTGGGGACGATGTATTGAATCGGGACGCAATTTGAGTGATCCATCGTCATTAGATGGCCCTGAACGTTACAATTCACTATCAGTTTTTCGTCCCATTCGATAATCTAGATTCACAGTAGAACGGCCATAAGGTGCCCGAGGCAGCAATAGACCCATGGAGTCAACTCGGCTGGAGGACGATGTATTGAATCGGGACGCAATTTGCGTGGCCCATCGTCATTAGGTGGCCCTGAATGTTGCAATTCACTATCAGTTTTTCGTCCGATTCGAAAATCTTTGACTCACAGCAGAAAGCCATTGGGTGCCCGAGGCAGCAAACGACCCATGGAGACAAGTCTACTGGAGGACGATGTATTGAATCGGGTCGCAATTTGAGTGATCCATCGTCATTAGGTGGCCCTGAACGTTACAATTCACTATCAGTTTTTCGTCCCATTCGATAATCTAGACTCACAGCAGAACGGCCATAAGGTGCCCGAGGCAGCAATAGACCCATGGAGTCAAGTCGGCTGGAGGACGATGTATTGAATCGGGACGCAATTTGAGAGATCCATCGTCGTTAGGTGGCCCTGAACGTTACAATTCACTATCAGTTTTTCGTCCCATTCGATAATCTAGACTCACAGCAGAACGGCCATAAGGTGCCCGAGGTAGCAATAGACCCATGGAGACAAGTCTGCTGGAGGACGATGTATTGAATCGGGACGCAATTTGAATGATCCATCGTCATTAGGAGGCCCTGAACGTTACAATTCACTATCAGTTTTTTGTCCCATTCGAGAATCTAGACTCACAGCAGAACGGCCATAAGGTGCCCGAGGCAGCAATAGACCCATGGAGTCAAGTCGGCTGGAGGACGATGTATTGAATCGGGACGCAATTTGAGTGTTCCATCGTCATTAGGAGGCACTGAACGTTACAATTCACTATCAGTTTTTCGTCCGATTCGAAAATCTTTGAGTCACAGCAGGCCTGCCATAAGGTGCCCGAGGCAGCAATAGACCCATGGAGACAAGTCTGCTGGAGGACGATGTATTGAATCGGGACGCAATTTGAGTGTTCCATCGTCATTAGAAGGCCCTGAATGTTACAATTCACTATCACTTTTTCGTCCGAGTCGAAAATCTTTGACTCACAGCAGAACGGCCATTAGGTGCCCGAGGCAGCAATCGACCCATGGAGACAAGTCTGCTGGAGGACGATGTATTGAATCGGGACGCAATTTGAGTGATCCATCGTCATTAGGAGGCCCTGAACGTTACAATTCACTATCAGTTTTTCGTCCCGTTCGATAATCTAGACTCACAGCAGAACGGCCATAAGGTGCCCGAGTCAGCAATAGACCCATGGAGACAAGTCGGCTGGGGACGATGTATTGAATCGGGACGCAATTTGAGTGATCCATCGTCATTAGGTGGCCCTGAACGTTACAATTCACTATCAGTTTTTCGTCCCATTCGATAATCTAGATTCACAGCAGAACTGCCATAAGGTGCCCGAGGCAGCAATAGACCCATGGAGTCAACTCGGCTGGAGGACGATGTATTGAAACGGGACGCAATTTGCGTGGTCCATCGTCATTAGGTGGCCCTGAATGTTACAATTCACTATCACTTTTTCGTCCGAGTCGAAAATCTTTGACTCACAGCAGAACGACCATTAGGTGCCCGAGGCAGCAATCGACCCATGGAGACAAGTCTGCTGGAGGACGATGTATTGAATCGGGACGCAATTTGAGTGATCCATCAACATTAGGAGGCCCTGAACGTTACAATTCACTATCAGTTTTTCGTCCCATTCGATAATCTAGACTCACAGCAGAACGGCCATAAGGTGCCCGAGGCAGCAATCCACCCATGGAGTCAAGTCGGCTGGAGGACGATGTATTGAATCGGGACGCAATTTGAGTGATCCATCGTCATTAGGAGGCCCTGAACGTTACAATTCACTATCAGTTTTTCGTCCCATTCGATAATCTAGACTCAGAGCAGAACGGCCATAAGGTGCCCGAGGCAGCAATAGACCCATGGAGTCAAGTCGGCTGGAGGACGATGTATTGAATCGGGACACAATTTGAGTGATCCATCGTCATTAGGTGGCCCTGAACGATACAATTCACTATCAGTTTTTCGTCCCATTCGATAATCTAGACTCATAGCAGAACGGCCATAAGGTGCCCGAGGCAGCAATAGACACATGGAGTCAAGTCGGCTGGAGGACGATGTATTGAATCGGGACGCAATTTGAGTGATCCATCGTCATTAGGTGGCCCTGAACGTTACAATTCACAATCAGTTTTTCGTCCGATTCGTAAATCTTTGACTCACAGCAGAACGGCCATAAGGTGCCCGAGGCAGCAATAGACGCATGGAGACAAGTCTGCTGGAGGACGATGTATTGAATCGGGACCCAATTTGAGTGTTCCATCGTCATTAGGAGGCCCTGAACGTTACAATTCACTATCAGTTTTTCGTCCGATTCGAAAATCTTTGAGTCACAGCAGGCCTGCCATAAGGTGCCCGAGGCAGCAATAGACCCATGGAGACAAGTCTGCTGGAGGACGATGTATTGAATCGGGACGCAATTTGAGTGATCCATCGTCAATAGGAGGCCCTGAACGTTCCAATTCACTATCAGTTTTTCGTCCCATTCGATGATCTAGACTCACAGCAGAACGGCCATAAGGTGCCCGAGGCAGCAATAGACACATGGAGTCAAGTCGGCTGGAGGACGATGTATTGAATCGGGACGCAATTTGAGAGATCCATCGTCATTAGGTGGCCCTGAACGTTACTATTCACTATCAGTTTTTCGTCCCATTCGATAATCTAGACCCACAGCAGAACGGCCATAAGGTGCCCGAGGCAGCAATAGACCCATGGAGACAAGTCTGCTGGAGGACGATGTATTGAATCGGGACGCAATTTGAATGATCCATCGTCATTAGGAGGCCCTGAACGTTACAATTCACTATCAGTTTTTTGTCCCATTCGAGAATCTAGACTCACAGCAGAACGGCCATAAGGTGCGCGAGGCAGCAATAGACCCATGGAGTCAAGTCGGCTGGAGGACGATGTATTGAATCGGGACGCAATTTGAGTGTTCCATCGTCATTAGGAGGCCCTGAACGTTACAATTCACTATCAGTTTTTCGTCCGATTCGAAAATCTTTGAGTCACAGCAGGCCTGCCATAAGGTCCCCGAGGCAGCAATAGACCCATGGAGACAAGTCTGCTGGAGGACGATGTATTCAATCGGGACGCAATTTGAGTGATCCATCGTCATTAGGTGGCCCTGAACGTTACAATTCACTATCAGTTTTTCATCCCATTCTATAATCTTGACTCACAGCAGAACGGCCATAAGGTGCCCGAGGCAGCAATAGTCCCATGGAGTCAAGTCGGCTGGGGACGATGTATTGAATCGGGACGCAATTTGAGTGATCCATCGTCATTAGGTGGCCCTGAACGTTACAATTCACTATCAGTTTTTCGTCCCATTCGATAATCTAGATTCACAGCAGAACGGCCATAAGGTGCCCGAAGCAGCAATAGACCCTTGGAGTCAACTCGGCTGGAGGACGATGTATTGAATCGGGACGCAATTTGCGTGGCCCATCGTCATTAGGTGGCCCTGAATGTTACAATTCACTATCAGTTTTTCGACCGATTCGAAAATCTTTGACTCACAGCAGCATGGCCATTAGGTGCCCGAGGCAGCAATCGACCCATGGAGACAAGTCTGCTGGAGGACGATGTATTGAATCGGGACGCAATTTGAGTGATCCATCGTCATTACGAGGCCCTGAACGTTACAATTCACAATCAGTTTTTCGTCCCATTCGATAATCTAGACTCACAGCAGAACGGCCATAAGGTGCCCGAGGCAGCAATAGACCCATGGAGTCAAGTCGGCTGGAGGACGATGTATTGAATCGGGACGCAATTTGCGTGGCCCATCGTCATTAGGTGGCCCTGAATGTTACAATTCACTATCTGTTTTTCGTCCGATTCGAAAATCTTTGACTCACAGCAGAATGGCCATTAGGTGCCCGAGGCAGCAATCGACCCATGGAGACAAGTCTGCTGGAGGACGATGTATTGAATCGGGACGCAATTTGAGTGATCCATCGTCATTAGGAGGCCCTGAACGTTACAATTCACTATCAGTTTTTCGTCCCATTCGATAATCTAGACTCACAGCAGAACGGCCATAAGGTGCCCGAGGCAGCAATAGACCCATGGAGTCAAGTCGGCTGGAGGACGATGTATTGAATCGGGACGCAATTTGAGTGATCCATCGTCATTAGGAGGCCCTGAACGTTACAATTCACTATCAGTTTTTCGTCCCATTCGATAATCTAGACTCACAGCAGAACGGCCATAAGGTGCCCGAGGCAGCAATAGACCCATGGAGTCAAGTCGGCTGGAGGACGATGTATTGAATCGGGACGCAATTTGAGAGATCCATCGTCATTAGGTGGCCCTGAACGTTACAATTCACTATCAGTTTTTCGTCCCATTCGATAATCTAGACTCACAGCAGAACGGCCATAAGGTGCCCGAGGCAGCAATAGACCCATGGAGACAAGTCTGCTGGAGGACGATGTATTGAATCGGGACGCAATGTGAGTGATCCATCGTCATTAGGTGGCCCTGAACGTTACAATTCACTATCAGTTTTTCATCCCATTCTATAATCTAGACTCACAGCAGAACGTCCATAAGGTGCCCGAGGCAGCAATAGTCCCATGGAGTCAAGTCGGCTAGTGGACGATGTACTGAATCGGGACGCAATTTGTGTGGTCCATCGTCATTAGGTGGCCCTGAATGTTACAAATCACTATCAGTTTTTCGTCCGATTCGAAAATCTTTGACTCACAGCAGAACGGCCATAAGGTGCCCAAGGCAGGAATCGACCCATGGAGACAAGTCTGCTGGAGGACGATGTATTGAATCGGGACGCAATTTGAGTGATCCATCGTCATTAGGTGGCCCTGAAAGTTACAATTCACTATCAGTTTTTCGTCCGATTCGAAAAGCTTTGACACACAGCAAAACGGCCATTAGGTGCCCGAGGCAGCAATAGACCCATGAAGTCAAGTCCGCTGGAGGACGATGTATTGAATCAGGACGCAATTTGAGTGATCCATCGTCATTAGGTGGCCCTGAACGTTACAATTCACTATCAGTTTTTCGTCCCATTCGATAATCTAGACTCACAGCAGAACGGCCATAAGGTGCCCGAGGCAGCAATAGACCCATGGAGACTAGTCGGCTGGGGACGATGTATTGAAACGGGACGCAATTTGAGTGATCCATCGTCATTAGGTGGCCCTGAATGTTACAATTCACTATCAGTTTTTCGTCCGAGTCGAAAATCTTTGACTCATAGCAGAACGGCCATTAGGTGCCCGAGGCAGCAATCGACCCATGGAGACAAGTCTGCTGGAGGACGATGTATTGAATCGGGACGCAATTTGAGTGATCCATCGTCATTAGGAGGCCCTGAACGTTACAATTCACTATCAGTTTTTGTCCCGTTCGATAATCTAGAGTCACAGCAGAACGGCCGTAAGGTGCCCGAGTCAGCAATAGATCCATGGAGACAAGTCGGCTGGGGACGATGTATTGAATCGGGACGCAATTTGAGTGATCCATCGTCATTAGGTGGCCCTGAACGTTACAATTCACTATCAGTTTTTCGTCCCATTCGATAATCTAGATTCACAGCAGAACGGCCATAAGGTGCCCGAGGCAGCAATAGACCCATGGAGTCAACTCGGCTGGAGGACGATGTATTGAAACGGGACGCAATTTGCGTGGTCCATCGTCATTAGGTGGCCCTGAATGTTACAATTCACTATCACTTTTTCGTCCGAGTCGAAAATCTTTGACTCACAGCAGAACGGCCATTACGTGCCCGAGGCAGCAATCGACCCATGGAGACAAGTCTGCTGGAGGACGATGTATTGAATCGGGACGCAATTTGAGTGATCCATCAACATTAGGAGGCCCTGAACGTTACAATTCACTATCAGTTTTTCGTCCCATTCGATAATCTAGACTCACAGCAGAACGGCCATAAGGTGCCCGAGGCAGCAATAGACCCATGGAGTCAAGTCGGCTGGAGGACGATGTATTGAATCGGGACGCAATTTGAGTGATCCATCGTCATTAGGAGGCCCTGAACGTTACAATTCACTATCAGTTTTTCGTCCCATTCGATAATCTAGACTCACAGCAGAACGGCCATAAGGTGCCCGAGGCAGCAATAGTCCCATGGAGTGAAGTCGGCTGGGGACGATGTATTGAATCGGGACGCAATTTGAGTGATCCATCGTCATTAGGTGGCCCTGAACGTTACAATTCACTATCAGTTTTTCGTCCGATTCGAAAATCTTTGACTCACAGCAGAATGGCCATTAGGTGCCCGAGGCAGCAATCGACCCATGGAGACAAGTCTGCTGGAGTACGATGTATTGAATCGGGACGCAATTTGAGTGATCCATCGTCATTAGGAGGCCCTGAACGTTACAATTCACTATCAGTTTTTCGTCCCATTCGATAATCTAGACTCACAGCAGAACGGCCATAAGGTGCCCGAGGCAGCAATAGACCCATGGAGACAAGTCTGCTGGAGGACGATGTATTGAATCGGGAAGCAATTTGAGTGATCCATCGTCATTAGGTGGCCCTGAACGTTACAATTCACTATCAGTTTTTCATCCCATTCGATAATCTAGACTCACAGCAGAACGGCCATAAGGTGCCCGAGACAGCAATAGTCCCATGGAGTCAAGTCGGCTAGTGGACGATGTATTGAATCGGGACGCAATTTGTGTGGTCCATCGTCATTAGGTGGCCCTGAATGTTACAAATCACTATCAGTTTTTCGTCCGATTCGAAAATCTTTGACTCACAGCAGAACGGCCATTAGGTGCCCGAGGCAGCAATCGACCCATGGAGACAAGTCTGCTGGAGGACGATGTATTGAATCGGGACGCAATTTGAGTGATCCATCGTCAATACGAGGCCCTGAACGTTACAATTCAGTATCAGTTTTTCGTCCCATTCGATAATCTAGACTCACAGCAGAACGGCCATAAGGTGCCCGAGGCAGCAATAGACCCATGGAGTCAAGTCGGCTGGAGGACGATGTATTGAATCGGGACGCAATTTGAGAGATCCATCGTCATTAGGTGGCCCTGAACGTTACTATTCACTATCAGTTTTTCGTCCCATTCGATAATCTAGACTCACAGCAGAACGGCCATAAGGTGCCCGAGGCAGCAATAGACCGATGGAGACAAGTCTGCTGGAGGACGATGTATTGAATCGGTACGCAATTTGAATGATCCATCGTCATTAGGAGGCCCTGAACGTGACAATTCACTATCAGTTTTTTGTCCCATTCGAGAATCTAGACTCACAGCAGAACGGCCATAAGGTGCCCGAGGCAGCAATAGACGCATGGAGACAAGTCTGCTGGAGGACGATGTATTGAATCGGGACGCAATTTGAGTGATCCATCGTCATTAGGAGGCCCTGAACGTTACAATTCACTATCAGTTTTTCGTCCCGTTCGATAATCTAGACTCACAGCAGAACGGCCATAAGGTGCCCGAGGCAGCAATAGACCCATGGAGTCAACTCGGCTGGAGGACGATGTATTGAATCGGGACGCAATTTGCGTGGTCCATCGTCATTAGGTGGCCCTGAATGTTACAATTCACTATCACTTTTTCGTCCGAGTCGAAAATCTTTGACTCACAGCAGAACGGCCATTAGGTTCCCGAGGCAGCAATCGACCCATGGAGACAAGTCTGCTGGAGGACGATGTATTGAATCGGGACGCAATTTGAGTGATCCATCGTCATTAGGAGGCCCTGAACGTTACAATTCACTATCAGTTTTTCGTCCCATTCGATAATCTAGACTCACAGCAGAACGGCCATAAGGTGCCCGAGGCAGCAATAGACCCATGGAGTCAAGTCGGCTGGAGGACGATGTATTGAATCGGGACGCAATTTGAGTGATCCATCGTCATTAGGAGGCCCTGAACGTGACAATTCACTATCAGTTTTTCGTCCGATTCGAAAATCTTTGACTCACAGCAGCATGGCCATTAGGTGCCCGAGGCAGCAATCGACCCATGGAGACAAGTCTGCTGGAGGACGATGTATTGAATCGGGACGCAATTTGAGTGATCCATCGTCATTAGGAGGCCCTGAACGTTACAATTCACTATCAGTTTTTCGTCCCATTCGATAATCTAGACTCACAGCAGAACGGCCATAAGGTGCCCGAGGCAGCAATAGACCCATGGAGTCAAGTCGGCTGGAGGACGATTTATTGAATCGGCACGCAATTTGCGTGGCCCATCGTCATTAGGTGGCCATGAATGTTACAATTCACTATCTGTTTTTCGTCCGATTCGAAAATCTTTGACTCACAGCAGAATGGCCATTAGGTGCCCGAGGCAGCAATCGACCCATGGAGACAAGTCTGCTGGAGGACGATGTATTGAATCGGGACGCAATTTGAGTGATCCATCGTCAATAGGAGGCCCTGAACGTTACAATTCAGTATCAGTTTTTCGTCCCATTCGATAATCTAGACTCACAGCAGAACGGCCATAAGGTGCCCGAGGCAGCAATAGACCCATGGAGTCAAGTCTGCTGGAGGACGATGTATTGAATCGGGACGCAATTTGAGAGATCCATCGTCATTAGGTGGCCCTGAACGTTACTATTCACTATCAGTTTTTCGTCCCATTCGATAATCTAGTCTCACAGCAGAACGGCCATAAGGTGCCCGAGGCAGCAATAGACCCATGGAGACAAGTCTGCTGGAGGACGATGTATTGAATCGGGACGCAATTTGAATGATCCATCGTCATTAGGAGGCCCTGAACGTTACAATTCACTATCAGTTTTTTGTCCCATTCGAGAATCTAGACTCACAGCAGAACGGCCATAAGGTGCCCGAGGCAGCAATAGACGCATGGAGACAAGTCTGCTGGAGGACGATGTATTGAATCGGGACGCAATTTGAGTGATCCATCGTCATTAGGTGGCCCTGAACGTTACAATTCACTATCAGTTTTTCATCCCATTCTATAATCTAGACTCACAGCAGAACGGCCATAAGGTGCCCGAGGCAGCAATAGTCCCATGGAGTCAAGTCGGCTAGTGGACGATATACTGAATCGGGACGCAATTTGTGTGGTCCATCGTCATTAGGTGGCCCTGAATGTTACAAATCACTATCAGTTTTTCGTCCGATTCGAAAATCTTTGACTCACAGCAGAACGGCCATAAGGTGACCGAGGCAGCAATAGACCCATGGAGACAAGTCTGCTGGAGGACGATGTATTAAATCGGGATACAATTTGAGAAATCCATCGTCATTAGGAGGCCCTGAAGGTTACAATTCACTATCAGTTTTTTGAACCATTCGATAATCTAGACTCACAGCAGAACGGCCATAAGGTGCCCGAGGCAGCAATAGACGCATGGAGACAATTCTGCTGGAGGACGATGTATTGAATCGGGACGCAATTTGAGTGTTCCATCGTCATTAGGAAGCCCTGAACGTTACAATTCACTATCAGTTTTTCGTCCGATTCGAAAATCTTTGAGTTACAGCAGGCCTGCCATAAGGTGCCCGAGGCAGCAATAGACCATGGAGACAAGTCGGCTGGAGGACGATGTATTAAATCGGGACGCAATTTGAGTGATCCATCGTCAGTAGGAGGCCCTGAACGTTACAATTCACTATCAGTTTTTCGTCCGATTCGAAAATCTTTGACTCACAGCAGAACGGCCATAAGGTGCCCGAGGCAGCAATAGACCCATGGAGACAAGTCGGCTGGTGGACGATGTATTGAATCGGGACGCAATTTGAGTGATCCATCGTCATTAGGTGGCCCTGAAAGTTGCAATTCACTATCAATTTTTCGTCCGATTCGAAAATCTTAGACTCACAGCAGAACGGCCATAAGGTGCCCGAGGCAGCAATAGACCCATGGAGTCAAGTCGGCTGGAGGACGATTTATTGAACCGGGACGCAATTTGAGTGATCCATTGTCATTAGGTGGCCCTGAACGTTACAATTCACTATCAGTTTTTCGTCCCATTCGATAATCTAGACTCACAGCAGAACGGCCATAAGGTGCCCGAGGCAGCAATAGACCCATGGAGTCAAGTCGGCTGGAGGACGAAGTATTGAATCGGGACGCAATTTGAGTGATCCATCGTCATTAGGTGGCCCTGAACGTTACAATTCACTATCAGTTTTTCGTCCCATTCGATAATCTAGACTCACAGCAGAACGGCCATAAGGTGCCCGAGGCAGCAATAGACCCATGGAGACAAGTCTGCTGGAGGACGATGTATTGAATCGGGACGCAATTTGAGTGATCCATCGTCATTAGGAGGCCCTGAACGTTACAATTCACTGTCAGTTTTTTGTCCCATTCGATAATCTAGACTCACAGCAGAACGGCCATAAGGTGCCCGAGGCAGCAATAGACCCATGGAGACAAGTCTGCTGGAGGACGATGTATTGAATCGGGACGCAATTTGAGTGTTCCATCGTCATTAGGAGGCCCTGAACGTTACAATTCACTATCAGTTTTTCGTCCGATTCGAAAATCTTTGACTCACAGCAGAACGGCCATAAGGTGCCCGAGGCAGCAATAGACCCATGGAGACAAGTCGGCTGGTGGACGATGTATTGAATCGGGACGCAGTTTGAGTGATCCATCGTCATTAGGTGGCCCTGAAAGTTACAATTCACTATCACTTTTTGGTCCGATTCGAAAATCTTTGACTCACAGCAGAACGGCCATAAGGTGCCCGAGGCAGCAATAGACCCATGGAGACAAGTCTGCTGGAGGACGATGTATTGAATCGGGACGCAGTTTGAGTGATCCATCGTCATTAGGTGGCCCCAGAACGTTACAATTCACTATCAGTTTTTCGTCCCATTCGATAATCTAGACTCACAGCAGAACGGCCATAAGGTGCCCGAGGCAGCAATAGACCCATGGAGTCAAGTCGGCTGGAGGACGATGTATTGAATCGGGACGCAATTTGCGTGGCCCATCGTCATTAGGTGGCCCTGAATGTTACAATTCACTATCAGTTTTTCGTCCGATTCGAAAATCTTTGACTCACAGCAGAATGGCCATTAGGTGCCCGAGGCAGCAATCGACCCATGGAGACAAGTCTGCTGGAGGACGATGTATTGAATCGGGACGCAATTTGAGTGATCCATCGTCAATAGGAGGTCCTGAACGTTACAATTCAGTATCAGTTTTTCGTCCCATTCGATAATCTAGACTCACAGCAGAACGGCCATAAGGTGCCTGAGGCAGCAATAGACCCATGGAGTCAAGTCGGCTGGAGGACGATGTATTGAATCGGGACGAAATTTGAGAGATCCATCGTCATTAGGTGGCCCTGAACGTTACTATTCACTATCAGTTTTTCGTCCCATTCGATAATCTAGACTCACAGCAGAACGGCCATAAGGTGCCCGAGGCAGCAATAGACCCATGGAGACAAGTCTGCTGGAGGACGATGTATTGAATCGGGACGCAATTTGAATGATCCATCGTCATTAGGAGGCCCTGAACGTTACAATTCACTATCAGTTTTTTGTCCCATTCGAGAATCTAGACTCACAGCAGAACGGCCATAAGGTGCCCGAGGCAGCAATAGACGCATGGAGACAAGTCTGCTGGAGGACGATGTATTGAATCGGGACGCAATTTGAGTGATCCATCGTCATTAGGTGGCCCTGAACGTTACAATTCACTATCAGTTTTTCATCCCATTCTATAATCTAGACTCACAGCAGAACGGCCATAAGGTGCCCGAGGCAGCAATAGTCCCATGGAGTCAAGTCGGCTAGTGGACGATATACTGAATCGGGACGCAATTTGTGTGGTCCATCGTCATTAGGTGGCCCTGAATGTTACAAATCACTATCAGTTTTTCGTCCGATTCGAAAATCTTTGACTCACAGCAGAACGGCCATAAGGTGCCCGAGGCAGCAATAGACCCATGGAGTCAAGTTGGCTGGAGGACGATGTATTGAATAGGGACGCAATTTGAGTGATCCATCGTCATTAGGTGGCCCTGAACGTTACAATTCACTATCAGTTTTTCGTCCGATTCGAAAATCTTTGACTCACAGCAGAACGGCCATAAGGTGCCCGAGGCAGCAATAGACGCATGGAGACAAGTCTGCTGGAGGACGATGTATTGAATCGGGACGCAATTTGAGTGTTCCATCGTCATTAGGAAGCCCAGAACGTTACAATTCACTATCAGTTTTTCGTCCGATTCGAAAATCTTTGAGTTACAGCAGGCTTGCCATAAGGTGCCCGAGGCAGCAATAGACCATGGAGACAAGTCGGCTGGAGGACGATGTATTAAATCGGGACGCAATTTGAGTGATCCATCGTCAGTAGGAGGCCCTGAACGTTACAATTCACTATCAGTTATTTGTCCCATTCGATAATCTAGACTCACAGCAGAACGGCCATAAGGTGCCGGAGCAGCAATAGACCCATGGAGTCAAGTCGGCTGGAGGACTATGTATTGAATCGGGACGCAATTTGAGTGATCCATCGTCATTAGGAGGCCCTGAACGTTACAATACACTATCAGTTTTTCGTCCGATTCGAAAATCTGTGACTCACAGCAGAACGGCCATAAGGTGCCCGAGGCTGCAATAGACCCATGGAGACAAGTCTGCTGGAGGACGATGTATTGAATCGGGACGCAATTTGAGTGTTCCATCGTCATTAGGAGGCCCTGAACGTCACAATTCACCATCAGTTTTTCGTCCGATTCGAAAACTTTGAGTCACAGCAGGACTGCCATAAGGTGCCCAAGGCAGCAATAGACCCATGGAGACAAGTCTGCTGGAGGACGATGTATTGAATCGGGACGCAATTTGGGTGATCCATCGTCATTAGGTGGCCCTGATCGTTACAATTCACTATCAGTTTTTCATCCCATTCTATAATCTAGACTCACAGCAGAACGACCATAAGGTGCCCGAGGCAGCAATCGACCCATGCAGACAAGTCTGCTGGAAGACGATGTATTGAATCGGGACGCAATTTTAGTGATCCATCGTCATTAGGTGGCCCTGAAAGTTACAATTCACTATCAGTTTTTCGTCCGATTCGAAAATCTTTGACTCACAGCAGCACGGCCATAAGGTGCCCGAGGCTGCAATAGACCCATGGAGACAAGTCTGCTGGAGGACGATGTATTGAATCGGGACGCAATTTGAGTGTTCCATCGTCATTAGGAGGCCCTGAACGTCACAATTCACTATCAGTTTTTCGTCCGATTCGAAAATCTTTGAGTCACAGCAGGACTGCCATAAGGTGCCCAAGGCAGCAATAGACCCATGGAGACAAGTCTGCTGGAGGACGATGTATTGAATCGGGACGCAATTTGAGTGATCCATCGTCATTAGGTGGCCCTGATCGTTACAATTCACTATCAGTTTTTCATCCCATTCGATAATCTAGACTCACAGCAGAACGGCCATAAGGTGCCCGAGGCAGCAATAGTCCCATGGAGTCAAGTCGGCTAGTGGACGATGTACTGAATCGGGCCGCAATTTGTGTGGTCCATCGTCATTAGGTCGCCCTGAATGTTACAAATCACTATCAGGTTTTTCGTCCGATTCGAAAATCTTTGACTCACAGCAGAACGGCCATAAGGTGCCCGAGGCAGCAATAGACTCATGGAGACAAGTCGGCTGGAGGACGATGTATTGAATCGGGACGCAATTTGAGTGATCCATCGTCATTAGGTGTCCCTGAACGTTACAATTCACTACCAGTTTTTCGTCCGATTCGATAATCTAGATTCACAGCCGAACGGCCATAAGGTGCCCGAGGCAGCAATAGACCCATGGAGTCAACTCGGCTGGAGGACGATGTATTGAATCGGGATGCAATTTGCGTGGTCCATCGTCATTAGGTGGCCCTGAATGTTACAATTCACTATCAGTTTTTCGTCCGATTCGAAAATCTGTGACTCAGCAGAACGGTCATAAGGTGCCCGAGGCAGCAATAGACCCATGGAGACAAGTCGGCTGGTGGACGATGTATTGAATCGGGACGCAATTTGAGTGATCCATCGTCATTAGGTGGCCCTGAACGTTACAATTCACTATCAGTTTTTCGTCAGATTCGAAAATCTTAGACTCACAGCAGAACGGCCATAAGGTGCCCGAGGCAGCAATAGACCCATGGAGTCAAGTCGGCTTGAGGACGATGTATTGAATCGGGACGCAATTTGAGTCATCCATCGTCATTAGGTGGCCCTGAACGTTACAATTCACTATCAGTTTTTCGTCCCATTCGATAATCTAGACTCACAGCAGAACGGCCATAAGGTGCCCGAGGCAGCAATAGACCCATGGAGTCAAGTCGGCTGGAGGACGATGTATTGAATCGGGACGCAATTTGAGTGATCCATCGTCATTAGGTGGCCCTGAACCTTACAATTCACTATCAGTTTTTCGTCCCATTCGATAATCTACACTCACAGCAGAACGGCCATAAGGTGCCCGAGGCAGCAATAGACCCATGGAGACAAGTCTGCTGGAGGACGATGTATTGAATCGGGACGCAATTTGAGTGATCCATCGTCATTAGGAGGCCCTGAACGTTACAATTCACTATCAGTTTTTTGTCCCATTCGATAATCTAGACTCACAGCAGAACGGCCATAAGGTGCCCGAGGCAGCAATCGACACATGGAGACAAGTCTGCTGGAGGACGATGTATTGAATCGGGACGCAATTTGAGTGTTCCATCGTCATTAGGAGGCCCTGAACGTTACAATTCACTATCAGTTTTTCGTCCGATTCGAAAATCTTTGACTCACAGCAGAACGGCCATAAGGTGCCCGAGGCAGCAATTGACCCATGGAGACAAGTCGGCTGGTGGACGATGTATTGAATCGGGACGCAATTTGAGTGATCCATCGTCATTAGGTGGCCCTGAAAGTTACAATTCACTATCAGTTTTTCGTCCGATTCGAAAATTTTTGACTCACAGCAGAACGGCCATAAGGTGCCCGAGGCAGCAATAGACCCATGGAGACAAGTCTGCTGGAGGACGATGTATTGAATCGGGACGCAGTTTGAGTGTTCCATCGTCATTAGGAGGCCCTGAACGTTACAACTCACTATCAGTTTTTCGTCCGATTCGAAAATCTTTGAGTCACAGCAGGACTGCCATAAGGTGGCCGAGGCAGCAATAGACCCATGGAGACAAGTCGGCTGGAGGACGATGTTTTGAATCGGGACGCAATTTGAGTGATCCATCGTCATTAGGTGTCCCTGAACGTTACAATTCACTACCAGTTTTTCGTCCCATTCGATAATCTAGATTCACAGCAGAACGGCCATAAGGTGCCCGAGGCAGCAATAGACCCATGGAGTCAACTCGGCTGGAGGACGATGTATTGAATCGGGACGCAATTTGCGTGGTCCATCGTCATTAGGTGGCTCTGAATGTTACAATTCACTATCAGTTTTTCGTCCGATTCAAAAATCTTTGACTCACAGCAGAACGGCCATAAGGTGCCCGAGGCAGCAATAGACCCATGGAGACAAGTCTGCTGGAGGACGATGTATTGAATCGGGACGCAGTTTGAGTGATCCATCGTCATTAGGTGGCCCTGAACGTTACAATTCACTATCAGTTTTTCGTCCCATTCGATAATCTAGACTCACAGCAGAACGGCCATAAGGTGCCCGAGGCAGCAATAGACCCATGGAGTCAGTTCGGCTGGAGGACGATGTACTGAATCGGGACGCAATTTGTGTGGTCCATCGTCATTAGGTGGCCCTGAATGTTACAATTCACTATCAGTTTTTCGTCCGATTCGAAAATCTGTGACTCACAGCAGAACGGCCATAAGGTGCCCGAGGCTGCAATAGACCCATGGAGACAAGTCTGCTGGAGGACGATGTATTGAATCGGGACGCAATTTGAGTGTTCCATCGTCATTAGGAGGCCCTGAACGTCACAATTCACTATCAGTTTTCGTCCGATTCGAAAACTTTGAGTCACAGCAGGACTGCCATAAGGTGCCCAAGGCAGCAATAGACCCATGGAGACAAGTCTGCTGGAGGACGATGTATTGAATCGGGACGCAATTTGAGTGATCCATCGTCATTAGGTGGCCCTGATCGTTACAATTCACTATCAGTTTTTCATCCCATTCTATAATCTAGACTCACAGCAGAACGGCCATAAGGTGCCCGAGGCAGCAATCGACCCATGCAGACAAGTCTGCTGGAAAACGATGTATTGAATCGGGACGCAATTTTAGTGATCCATCGTCATTAGGTGGCCCTGAAAGTTACAATTCACTATCAGTTTTTCGTCCGATTCGAAAATCTTTGACTCACAGCAGCACGGCCATAAGGTGCCCGAGGCTGCAATAGACCCATGGAGACAAGTCTGCTGGAGGACGATGTATTGAATCGGGACGCAATTTGAGTGTTCCATCGTCATTAGGAGGCCCTGAACGTCACAATTCACTATCAGTTTTTCGTCCGATTCGAAAATCTTTGAGTCACAGCAGGACTGCCATAAGGTGCCCAAGGCAGCAATAGACCCATGGAGACAAGTCTGCTGGAGGACGATGTATTGAATTGGGACGCAATTTGAGTGATCCATCGTCATTAGGTGGCCCTGATCGCTACAATTCACTATCAATTTTTCATCCCATTCGATAATCTAGACTCACAGCAGAACGGCCATAAGGTGCCCGAGGCAGCAATAGTCCCATGGAGTCAAGTCGGCTAGTGGACGATGTACTGAATCGGGCCGCAATTTGTGTGGTCCATCGTCATTAGGTGGCCCTGAATGTTACAAATCACTATCAGGTTTTTCGTCCGATTCGAAAATCTTTGACTCACAGCAGAACGGCCATAAGGTGCCCGAGGCAGCAATAGACTCATGGAGACAAGTCGGCTGGAGGACGATGTATTGAATCGGGACGCAATTTGAGTGATCCATCGTCATTAGGTGTCCCTGAACGTTACAATTCACTACCAGTTTTTCGTCCCATTCGATAATCTAGATTCACAGCCGAACGGCCATAAGGTGCCCGAGGCAGCAATAGACCCATGGAGTCAACTCGGCTGGAGGACGATGTATTGAATCGGGATGCAATTTGCGTGGTCCATCGTCATTAGGTGGCCCTGAATGTTACAATTCACTATCAGTTTTTCGTCCGATTCGAAAATCTGTGACTCAGCAGAACGGTCATAAGGTGCCCGAGGCAGCAATAGACCCATGGAGACAAGTCGGCTGGTGGACGATGTATTGAATCGGGACGCAATTTGAGTGATCCATCGTCATTAGGTGGCCCTGAACGTTACAATTCACTATCAGTTTTTCGTCAGATTCGAAAATCTTAGACTCACAGCAGAACGGCCATATGGTGCCCGAGGCAGCAATAGACCCATGGAGTCAAGTCGGCTTGAGGACGATGTATTGAATCGGGACGCAATTTGAGTCATCCATCGTCATTAGGTGGCCCTGAACGTTACAATTCACTATCAGTTTTTCGTCCCATTCGATAATCTAGACTCACAGCAGAACGGCCATAAGGTGCCCGAGGCAGCAATACACCCATGGAGTCAAGTCGGCTTGAGGACGATGTATTGAATCGGGACGCAATTTGAGTGATCCATCGTCATTAGGAGGCCCTGAACGTTACAATTCACTATCAGTTTTTTGTCCCATTCGATAATCTAGACTCACAGCAGAACGGCCATAAGGTGCCCGAGGCAGCAATCGACACATGGAGACAAGTCTGCTGGAGGACGATGTATTGAATCGGGACGCAATTTGAGTGTTCCATCGTCATTAGGAGGCCCTGAACGTTACAATTCACTATCAGTTTTTCGTCCGATTCGAAAATCTTTGACTCACAGCAGAACGGCCATATGGTGCCCGAGGCAGCAATTGACCCATGGAGACAAGTCGGCTGGTGGACGATGTATTGAATCGGGACGCAATTTGAGTGATCCATCGTCATTAGGTGGCCCTGAAAGTTACAATTCACTATCAGTTTTTCGTCCGATTCGAAAATTTTTGACTCACAGCAGAACGGCCATAAGGTGCCCGAGGCAGCAATAGACCCATGGAGACAAGTCTGCTGGAGGACGATGTATTGAATCGGGACGCAATTTGAGTGTTCCATCGTCATTAGGAGGCCCTGAACGTTACAATTCACTATCAGTTTTTCGTCCGATTCGAAAATCTTTGAGTCACAGCAGGACTGCCATAAGGTGGCCGAGGCAGCAATAGACCCATGGAGACAAGTCGGCTGGAGGACGATGTTTTGAATCGGGACGCAATTTGAGTGATCCATCGTCATTAGGTGTCCCTGAACGTTACAATTCACTACCAGTTTTTCGTCCCATTCGATAATCTAGATTCACAGCAGAACGGCCATAAGGTGCCCGAGGCAGCAATAGACCCATGGAGTCAACTCGGCTGGAGGACGATGTATTGAATCGGGACGCAATTTGCGTGGTCCATCGTCATTAGGTGGCTCTGAATGTTACAATTCACTATCAGTTTTTCGTCCGATTCAAAAATCTTTGACTCACACCAGAACGGCCATAAGGTGCCCGAGGCAGCAATAGACCCATGGAGACAAGTCTGCTGGAGGACGATGTATTGAATCGGGACGCAGTTTGAGTGATCCATCGTCATTAGGTGGCCCTGATCGTTACAATTCACTATCAGTTTTTCGTCCCATTCGATAATCTAGACTCACAGCAGAACGGCCATAAGGTGCCCGAGGCAGCAATAGACCCATGGAGTCAGTTCGGCTGGAGGACGATGTACTGAATCGGGACGCAATTTGTGTGGTCCATCGTCATTAGGTGGCCCTGAATGTTACAATTCACTATCAGTTTTTCGTCCGATTCGAAAATCTTTGACTCACAGCAGAACGGCCATAAGGTGCCCGAGGCAGCAATAGACCCATGGAGACAAGTCTGCTGGAGGACGATGTATTGAATCGGGACGCAATTTGAGTGTTCCATCATCATTAGGAGGCCCTGAACGTTACAATTCACTATCAGTTTTTCGTCCGATTCGAAAATCTTTGAGTCACAGCAGGACTGCCATAAGGTGCCCGAGGCAGCAATAGACCCATGGAGACATGTCTGCTGGAGGACGATGTATTGAATCGGGACGCAATTTGAGTGATCCATCGTCATTAGGTGGCCCTGATCGTTACAATTCACTATCAGTTCTTCATCCCATTCGATAATCTAGACTCACAGCAGAACGGCCATAAGGTGCCCGAGGCAGCAATAATCCCATGGAGTCAAGTCGGCTAGTGGACGATGTACTGAATCGGGACGCAATTTGTGTGGTCCATCGTCATTAGGTGGCCCTGAATGTTACAAATCACTATCAGGTTTTTCGTCCGATTCGAAAATCTTTGACTCACAGCAGAACGGCCATAAGGTGCCCGAGGCAGCAATCGACCCATGGAGACAAGTCTGCTGGAGGACGATGTATTGAATCGGGACGCAATTTGAGTGATCCATCGTCATTAGGTGGCCCTGAAAGTTAGAATTCACTATCAGTTTATCGTCCCATTCGATAATCTAGACTCACAGCAGAACGGCCATAAGGTGCCCGAGGCAGCAATAGACCCATGGAGACAAGTCGGCTGGAGGACGATGTATTGAATCGGGACGCAATTTGAGTGATCCATCGTCATTAGGTGTCCCTGAACGTTACAATTCACTACCAGTTTTTCGTCCCATTCGATAATCTAGATTCACAGCAGAACGGCCATAAGGTGCCCGAGGCAGCAATAGACCCATGGAGTCAACTCGGCTGGAGGACGATGTATTGAATCGGGACGCAATTTGCGTGGTCCATCGTCATTAGGTGGCCCTGAATGTTACAATTCACTATCAGTTTATCGTCCGATTCGAAAATCTGTGACTCACAGCAGAACGGTCGTAAGGTGCCCGAGGCAGCAATAGACCCATGGAGACAAGTCGGCTGGTGGACGATGTATTGAATCGGGACGCAATTTGCGTGGTCCATCGTCATTAGGAGGCCCTGAACGTTACAATTCACTATCAGTTTTTCGTCCGATTCGAAAATCTTTGACTCACAGCAGAACGGCCATAAGGTGCCCCAGGCAGCAATAGACCCATGGAGTCAAGTCGGCTGGAGGACGATGTATTGAATCGGGACGCAATTTGAGTGATCCATCGTCATTAGGTGGCCCTGAACGTTACAATTCACTATCAGTTTTTCGTCCCATTCGATAATCTAGACTCACAGCAGAACGGCCATAAGGTGCCCGAGGCAGCAATAGACCCATGGAGACAAGTCTGCTGGAGGACGATCTATTGAATCGGGACGCAATTTGAGTGATCCATCGTCATTAGGTGGCCCTGAACGTTACAATTCACTATCAGTTTTTTGTCCCATTCGATAATCTAGACTCACAGCAGAACGGCCATTAGGTGCGCGAGGCAGCAATCGACACATGGAGACAAGTCTGCTGGAGGACGATGTATTGAATCGGGACGCAATTTGAGTGTTCCATCGTCATTAGGAGGCCCTGAACGTTACAATTCACTATCAGTTTTTCGTCCGATTCGAAAATCTTTGACTCACAGCAGAACGGCCATAAGGTGCCCCAGGCAGCAATAGACCCATGGAGACAAGTCTGCTGGAGGACGATGTATTGAATCGGGACGCAGTTTGAGTATTCCATCGTCATTAGGTGGCCTTGAACGTTACAATTCACTATCAGTTTTTCGTCCGATTCGAAAATCTTTGACTCACAGCAGCACGGCCATAAGGTGCCCGAGGCTGCAATAGACCCATGGAGACAAGTCTGCTGGAGGACGATGTATTGAATCGGGACGCAATTTGAGTGTTCCATCGTCATTAGGAGGCCCTGAACGTCACAATTCACTATCAGTTTTTCGTCCGATTCGAAAATCTTTGAGTCACAGCAGGACTGCCATAAGGTGCCCAAGGCAGCAATAGACCCATGGAGACAAGTCTGCTGGAGGACGATGTATTGAATCGGGACGCAATTTGAGTGATCCATCGTCATTAGGTGGCCCTGATCGTTACAATTCACTATCAGTTTTTCATCCCATTCGATAATCTAGACTCACAGCAGAACGGCCATAAGGTGCCCGAGGCAGCAATAGTCCCATGGAGTCAAGTCGGCTAGCGGACGATGTACTGAATCGGGACGCAATTTGTGTGGTCCATCGTCATTAGGTGGCCCTGAATGTTACAAATCACTATCAGGTTTTTCGTCCGATTCGAAAATCTTTGACTCACAGCAGAACGGCCATAAGGTGCCCGAGGCAGCAATAGACTCATGGAGACAAGTCGGCTGGAGGACGATGTATTGAATCGGGACGCAATTTGAGTGATCCATCGTCATTAGGTGTCCCTGAACGTTACAATTCACTACCAGTTTTTCGTCCCATTCGATAATCTAGATTCACAGCCGAACGGCCATAAGGTGCCCGAGGCAGCAATAGACCCATGGAGTCAACTCGGCTGGAGGACGATGTATTGAATCGGGATGCAATTTGCGTGGTCCATCGTCATTAGGTGGCCCTGAATGTTACAATTCACTATCAGTTTTTCGTCCGATTCGAAAATCTGTGACTCAGCAGAACGGTCATAAGGTGCCCGAGGCAGCAATAGACCCATGGAGACAAGTCGGCTGGTGGACGATGTATTGAATCGGGACGCAATTTGAGTGATCCATCGTCATTAGGTGGCCCTGAACGTTACAATTCACTATCAGTTTTTCGTCAGATTCGAAAATCTTAGACTCACAGCAGAACGGCCATAAGGTGCCCGAGGCAGCAATAGACCCATGGAGTCAAGTCGGCTTGAGGACGATGTATTGAATCGGGACGCAATTTGAGTCATCCATCGTCATTAGGTGGCCCTGAACGTTACAATTCACTATCAGTTTTTCGTCCCATTCGATAATCTAGACTCACAGCAGAACGGCCATAAGGTGCCCGAGGCAGCAATACACCCATGGAGTCAAGTCGGCTGGAGGACGATGTATTGAATCGGGACGCAATTTGAGTGATCCATCGTCATTAGGTGGCCCTGAACCTTACAATTCACTATCAGTTTTTCGTCCCATTCGATAATCTACACTCACAGCAGAACGGCCATAAGGTGCCCGAGGCAGCAATAGACCCATGGAGACAAGTCTGCTGGAGGACGATGTATTGAATCGGGACGCAATTTGAGTGATCCATCGTCATTAGGAGGCCCTGAACGTTACAATTCACTATCAGTTTTTTGTCCCATTCGATAATCTAGACTCACAGCAGAACGGCCATAAGGTGCCCGAGGCAGCAATCGACACATGGAGACAAGTCTGCTGGAGGACGATGTATTGAATCGGGACGCAATTTGAGTGTTCCATCGTCATTAGGAGGCCCTGAACGTTACAATTCACTATCAGTTTTTCGTCCGATTCGAAAATCTTTGACTCACAGCAGAACGGCCATAAGGTGCCCGAGGCAGCAATTGACCCATGGAGACAAGTCGGCTGGTGGACGATGTATTGAATCGGGACGCAATTTGAGTGATCCATCGTCATTAGGTGGCCCTGAAAGTTACAATTCACTATCAGTTTTTCGTCCGATTCGAAAATTTTTGACTCACAGCAGAACGGTCATAAGGTGCCCGAGGCAGCAATAGACCCATGGAGACAAGTCTGCTGGAGGACGATGTATTGAATCGGGACGCAATTTGAGTGTTCCATCGTCATTAGGAGGCCCTGAACGTTACAATTCACTATCAGTTTTTCGTCCGATTCGAAAATCTTTGAGTCACAGCAGGACTGCCATAAGGTGGCCGAGGCAGCAATAGACCCATGGAGACAAGTCGGCTGGAGGACGATGTTTTGAATCGGGACGCAATTTGAGTGATCCATCGTCATTAGGTGTCCCTGAACGTTACAATTCACTACCAGTTTTTCGTCCCATTCGATAATCTAGATTCACAGCAGAACGGCCATAAGGTGCCCGAGGCAGCAATAGACCCATGGAGTCAACTCGGCTGGAGGACGATGTATTGAATCGGGACGCAATTTGCGTGGTCCATCGTCATTAGGTGGCTCTGAATGTTACAATTCACTATCAGTTTTTCGTCCGATTCAAAAATCTTTGACTCACAGCAGAACGGCCATAAGGTGCCCGAGGCAGCAATAGACCCATGGAGACAAGTCTGCTGGAGGACGATGTATTGAATCGGGACGCAGTTTGAGTGATCCATCGTCATTAGGTGGCCCTGAACGTTACAATTCACTATCAGTTTTTCGTCCCATTCGATAATCTAGACTCACAGCAGAACGGCCATAAGGTGCCCGAGGCAGCAATAGACCCATGGAGTCAGTTCGGCTGGAGGACGATGTACTAAATCGGGACGCAATTTGTGTGGTCCATCGTCATTAGGTGGCCCTGAATGTTACAATTCACTATCAGTTTTTCGTCCGATTCGAAAATCTTTGACTCACAGCAGAACGGCCATAAGGTGCCCGAGGCAGCAATAGACCCATGGAGACAAGTCTGCTGGAGGACGATGTATTGAATCGGGACGCAATTTGAGTGTTCCATCATCATTAGGAGGCCCTGAACGTTACAATTCACTATCAGTTTTTCGTCCGATTCGAAAATCTTTGAGTCACAGCAGGACTGCCATAAGGTGCCCGAGGCAGCAATAGACCCATGGAGACATGTCTGCTGGAGGACGATGTATTGAATCGGGACGCAATTTGAGTGATCCATCGTCATTAGGTGGCCCTGATCGTTACAATTCACTATCAGTTCTTCATCCCATTCGATAATCTAGACTCACAGCAGAACGGCCATAAGGTGCCCGAGGCAGCAATAATCCCATGGAGTCAAGTCGGCTAGTGGACGATGTACTGAATCGGGACGCAATTTGTGTGGTCCATCGTCATTAGGTGGCCCTGAATGTTACAAATCACTATCAGGTTTTTCGTCCGATTCGAAAATATTTGACTCACAGCAGAACGGCCATAAGGTGCCCGAGGCAGCAATCGACCCATGGAGACAAGTCTGCTGGAGGACGATGTATTGAATCGGGACGCAATTTGAGTGATCCATCGTCATTAGGTGGCCCTGAAAGTTAGAATTCACTATCAGTTTATCGTCCCATTCGATAATCTAGACTCACAGCAGAACGGCCATAAGGTGCCCGAGGCAGCAATAGACCCATGGAGACAAGTCGGCTGGAGGACGATGTATTGAATCGGGACGCAATTTGAGTGATACATCGTCATTAGGTGTCCCTGAACGTTACAATTCACTACCAGTTTTTCGTCCCATTCGATAATCTAGATTCACAGCAGAACGGCCATAAGGTGCCCGAGGCAGCAATAGACCCATGGAGTCAACTCGGCTGGAGGACGATGTATTGAATCGGGACGCAATTTGCGTGGTCCATCGTCATTAGGTGGCCCTGAATGTTACAATTCACTATCAGTTTATCGTCCGATTCGAAAATCTGTGACTCACAGCAGAACGGTCATAAGGTGCCCGAGGCAGCAATAGACCCATGGAGACAAGTCGGCTGGTGGACGATGTATTGAATCGGGACGCAATTTGCGTGGTCCATCGTCATTAGGAGGCCCTGAACGTTACAATTCACTATCAGTTTTTCGTCCGATTCGAAAATCTTTGACTCACAGCAGAACGGCCATAAGGTGCCCCAGGCAGCAATAGACCCATGGAGTCAAGTCGGCTGGAGGACGATGTATTGAATCGGGACGCAATTTGAGTGATCCATCGTCATTAGGTGGCCCTGAACGTTACAATTCACTATCAGTTTTTCGTCCCATTCGATAATCTAGACTCACAGCAGAACGGCCATAAGGTGCCCGAGGCAGCAATAGACCCATGGAGACAAGTCTGCTGGAGGACGATGTATTGAATCGGGACGCAATTTGAGTGATCCATCGTCATTAGGTGGCCCTGAACGTTACAATTCACTATCAGTTTTTTGTCCCATTCGATAATCTAGACTCACAGCAGAACGGCCATTAGGTGCGCGAGGCAGCAATCGACACATGGAGACAAGTCTGCTGGAGGACGATGTATTGAATCGGGACGCAATTTGAGTGTTCCATCGTCATTAGGAGGCCCTGAACGTTACAATTCACTATCAGTTTTTCGTCCGATTCGAAAATCTTTGACTCACAGCAGAACGGCCATAAGGTGCCCCAGGCAGCAATAGACCCATGGAGACAAGTCTGCTGGAGGACGATGTATTGAATCGGGACGCAGTTTGAGTATTCCATCGTCATTAGGTGGCCTTGAACGTTACAATTCACTATCAGTTTTTCGTCCGATTCGAAAATCTTTGACTCACAGCAGCACGGCCATAAGGTGCCCGAGGCTGCAATAGACCCATGGAGACAAGTCTGCTGGAGGACGATGTATTGAATCGGGACGCAATTTGAGTGTTCCATCGTCATTAGGAGGCCCTGAACGTCACAATTCACTATCAGTTTTTCGTCCGATTCGAAAATCTTTGAGTCACAGCAGGACTGCCATAAGGTGCCCAAGGCAGCAATAGACCCATGGAGACAAGTCTGCTGGAGGACGATGTATTGAATCGGGACGCAATTTGAGTGATCCATCGTCATTAGGTGGCCCTGATCGTTACAATTCACTATCAGTTTTTCATCCCATTCGATAATCTAGACTCACAGCAGAACGGCCATAAGGTGCCCGAGGCAGCAATAGTCCCATGGAGTCAAGTCGGCTAGTGGACGATGTACTGAATCGGGACGCAATTTGTGTGGTCCATCGTCATTAGGTGGCCCTGAATGTTACAAATCACTATCAGGTTTTTCGTCCGATTCGAAAATCTTTGACTCACAGCAGAACGGCCATAAGGTGCCCGAGGCAGCAATAGACTCATGGAGACAAGTCGGCTGGAGGACGATGTATTGAATCGGGACGCAATTTGAGTGATCCATCGTCATTAGGTGTCCCTGAACGTTACAATTCACTACCAGTTTTTCGTCCCATTCGATAATCTAGATTCACAGCCGAACGGCCATAAGGTGCCCGAGGCAGCAATAGACCCATGGAGTCAACTCGGCTGGAGGACGATGTATTGAATCGGGATGCAATTTGCGTGGTCCATCGTCATTAGGTGGCCCTGAATGTTACAATTCACTATCAGTTTTTCGTCCGATTCGAAAATCTGTGACTCAGCAGAACGGTCATAAGGTGCCCGAGGCAGCAATAGACCCATGGAGACAAGTCGGCTGGTGGACGATGTATTGAATCGGGACGCAATTTGAGTGATCCATCGTCATTAGGTGGCCCTGAACGTTACAATTCACTATCAGTTTTTCGTCAGATTCGAAAATCTTAGACTCACAGCAGAACGGCCATAAGGTGCCCGAGGCAGCAATAGACCCATGGAGTCAAGTCGGCTTGAGGACGATGTATTGAATCGGGACGCAATTTGAGTCATCCATCGTCATTAGGTGGCCCTGAACGTTACAATTCACTATCAGTTTTTCGTCCCATTCGATAATCTAGACTCACAGCAGAACGGCCATAAGGTGCCCGAGGCAGCAATACACCCATGGAGTCAAGTCGGCTGGAGGACGATGTATTGAATCGGGACGCAATTTGAGTGATCCATCGTCATTAGGTGGCCCTGAACCTTACAATTCACTATCAGTTTTTCGTCCCATTCGATAATCTACACTCACAGCAGAACGGCCATAAGGTGCCCGAGGCAGCAATAGACCCATGGAGACAAGTCTGCTGGAGGACGATGTATTGAATCGGGACGCAATTTGAGTGATCCATCGTCATTAGGAGGCCCTGAACGTTACAATTCACTATCAGTTTTTTGTCCCATTCGATAATCTAGACTCACAGCAGAACGGCCATAAGGTGCCCGAGGCAGCAATCGACACATGGAGACAAGTCTGCTGGAGGACGATGTATTGAATCGGGACGCAATTTGAGTGTTCCATCGTCATTAGGAGGCCCTGAACGTTACAATTCACTATCAGTTTTTCGTCCGATTCGAAAATCTTTGACTCACAGCAGAACGGCCATAAGGTGCCCGAGGCAGCAATTGACCCATGGAGACAAGTCGGCTGGTGGACGATGTATTGAATCGGGACGCAATTTGAGTGATCCATCGTCATTAGGTGGCCCTGAAAGTTACAATTCACTATCAGTTTTTCGTCCGATTCGAAAATTTTTGACTCACAGCAGAACGGCCATAAGGTGCCCGAGGCAGCAATAGACCCATGGAGACAAGTCTGCTGGAGGACGATGTATTGAATCGGGACGCAATTTGAGTGTTCCATCGTCATTAGGAGGCCCTGAACGTTACAATTCACTATCAGTTTTTCGTCCGATTCGAAAATCTTTGAGTCACAGCAGGACTGCCATAAGGTGGCCGAGGCAGCAATAGACCCATGGAGACAAGTCGGCTGGAGGACGATGTTTTGAATCGGGACGCAATTTGAGTGATCCATCGTCATTAGGTGTCCCTGAACGTTACAATTCACTACCAGTTTTTCGTCCCATTCGATAATCTAGATTCACAGCAGAACGGCCATAAGGTGCCCGAGGCAGCAATAGACCCATGGAGTCAGTTCGGCTGGAGGACGATGTACTGAATCGGGACGCAATTTGTGTGGTCCATCGTCATTAGGTGGCCCTGAATGTTACAATTCACTATCAGTTTTTCGTCCGATTCGAAAATCTTTGACTCACAGCAGAACGGCCATAAGGTGCCCGAGGCAGCAATAGACCCATGGAGACAAGTCTGCTGGAGGACGATGTATTGAATCGGGACGCAATTTGAGTGATCCATCGTCATTAGGTGGCCCTGATCGTTACAATTCACTATCAGTTCTTCATCCCATTCGATAATCTAGACTCACAGCAGAACGGCCATAAGGTGCCCGAGGCAGCAATAATCTCATGGAGTCAAGTCGGCTAGTGGACGATGTACTGAATCGGGACGCAATTTGTGTGGTCCATCGTCATTAGGTGGCCCTGAATGTTACAAATCACTATCAGGTTTTTCGTCCGATTCGAAAATCTTTGACTCACAGCAGAACGGCCATAAGGTGCCCGAGGCAGCAATCGACCCATGGAGACAAGTCTGCTGGAGGACGATGTATTGAATCGGGACGCAATTTGAGTGATCCATCGTCATTAGGTGTCCCTGAACGTTACAATTCACTACCAGTTTTTCGTCCCATTCGATAATCTAGATTCACAGCAGAACGGCCATAAGGTGCCCGAGGCAGCAATAGACCCATGGAGTCAACTCGGCTGGAGGACGATGTATTGAATCGGGACGCAATTTGCGTGGTCCATCGTCATTAGGTGGCCCTGAATGTTACAATTCACTATCAGTTTTTCGTCCGATTCGAAAATCTGTGACTCACAGCAGAACGGTCATAAGGTGCCCGAGGCAGCAATAGACCCATGGAGACAAGTCGGCTGGTGGACGATGTATTGAATCGGGACGCAATTTGCGTGGTCCATCGTCATTAGGAGGCCCTGAACGTTACAATTCACTATCAGTTTTTCGTCCGATTCGGAAATCTTTGACTCACAGCAGAACGGCCATAAGGTGCCCCAGGCAGCAATAGACCCATGGAGTCAAGTCGGCTGGAGGACGATGTATTGAATCGGGACGCAATTTGAGTGATCCATCGTCATTAGGTGGCCCTGAACGTTACAATTCACTATCAGTTTTTCGTCCCATTCGATAATCTAGACTCACAGCAGAACGGCCATAAGGTGCCCGAGGCAGCAATAGACCCATGGAGACAAGTCTGCTGGAGGACGATGTATTGAATCGGGACGCAATTTGAGTGATCCATCGTCATTAGGTGGCCCTGAACGTTACAATTCACTATCAGTTTTTTGTCCCATTCGATAATCTAGACTCACAGCAGAACGGCCATTAGGTGCGCGAGGCAGCAATCGACACATGGAGACAAGTCTGCTGGAGGACGATGTATTGAATCGGGACGCAATTTGAGTGTTCCATCGTCATTAGGAGGCCCTGAACGTTACAATTCACTATCAGTTTTTCGTCCGATTCGAAAATCTTTGACTCACAGCAGAACGGCCATAAGGTGCCCGTTGCAGCAATTGACCCATGGAGACAAGTCGGCTGGTGGACGATGTATTGAATCGGGACGCAATTTGAGTGATCCATCGTCATTAGGTGGCCCTGAAAGTTACAATTCACTATCAGTTTTTCGTCCGATTCGAAAATTTTTGACTCACAGCAGAACGGCCATAAGGTGCCCGAGGCAGCAATAGACCCATGGAGACAAGTCTGCTGGATTACGATGTATTGAATCGGGACGCAATTTGAGTGTTCCATCGTCATTAGGAGGCCCTGAACGTTACAATTCACTATCAGTTTTTCGTCCGATTCGAAAATCTTTGAGTCACAGCAGGACTGCCATAAGGTGGCCGAGGCAGCAATAGACCCATGGAGACAAGTCGGCTGGAGGACGATGTTTTGAATCGGGACGCAATTTGAGTGATCCATCGTCATTAGGTGTCCCTGAACGTTACAATTCACTACCAGTTTTTCGTCCCATTCGATAATCTAGATTCACAGCAGAACGGCCATAAGGTGCCCGAGGCAGCAATAGACCCATGGAGTCAACTCGGCTGGAGGACGATGTATTGAATCGGGACGCAATTTGCGTGGTCCATCGTCATTAGGTGGCTCTGAATGTTACAATTCACTATCAGTTTTTCGTCCGATTCAAAAATCTTTGACTCACAGCAGAACGGCCATAAGGTGCCCGAGGCAGCAATAGACCCATGGAGACAAGTCTGCTGGAGGACGATGTATTGAATCGGAACGCAATTTGAGTGATCCATCGTCATTAGGTGGCCCTGAACGTTACAATTCACTATCAGTTTTTCATCCCATTCTATAATCTAGACTCACAGCAGAACGGCCATAAGGTGCCCGAGGCAGCAATCGACCCATGCAGACAAGTCTGCTGGAAAACGATGTATTGAATCGGGACGCAATTTTAGTGATCCATCGTCATTAGGTGGCCCTGAAAGTTACAATTCACTATCAGTTTTTCGTCCGATTCGAAAATCTTTGACTCACAGCAGAACGGCCATAAGGTGCCCGAGGCAGCAATAGACACATGGAGACAAGTCTGCTGGAGGACGATGTATTGAATCGGGACGCAATTTGAGTGTTCCATCGTCATTAGGAGGCCCTGAACGTTACAATTCACTATCAGTTTTTCGTCCGATTCGAAAATCTTTGAGTCACAGCAGGCCTGCCATAAGGTTACCGAGGCAGCAATAGACCCATGGAGACAAGTCTGCTGGAGGACGATGTATTGAATCGGGACGCAATTTGAGTGATCCATTGTCATTAGGTGGCCCTGAACGTTACAATTCACTATCAGTTTTTCATTCCATTCTATAATCTAGACTCACAGCAGAACGGCCATAAGGTGCCCGGGCAGCAATAGTCCCATGGAGTCAAGTCGGCTAGTGGACGATGTACTGAATCGGGACGCAATCTGTGTGGTCCATCGTCATTAGGTGGCCCTGAATGTTACAAATCACTATCAGTTTTCGTCCGATTCGAAAATCTTTGACTCACAGCAGAACGGTCATAAGGTGCCCGAGGCAGCAATAGACCCATGGAGTCAAGTCGGCTGGAGGACGATTTATTGAACCGGGACGCAATTTGAGTGATCCATTGTCATTAGGTGGCCCTGAACGTTACAATTCACTATCAGTTTTTCGTCCCATTCGATAATCTAGACTCACAGCAGAACGGCCATAAGGTGCCCGAGGCAGCAATAGCCCCATGGAGTCAAGTCGGCTGGAGGACGAAGTATTGAATCGGGACGCAATTTGAGTGATCCATCGTCATTAGGTGGCCCTGAACGTTACAATTCACTATCAGTTTTTCGTCCCATTCGATAATCTAGACTCACAGCAGAACGGCCATAAGGTGCCCGAGGCAGCAATAGACCCATGGAGACAAGTCTGCTGGAGGACGATGTATTGAATCGGGACGCAATTTGAGTGATCCATCGTCATTAGGAGGCCCTGAACGTTACAATTCACTATCAGTTTTTTGTCCCATTCGATAATCTAGACTCACAGCAGAACGGCCATAAGGTGCCCGAGGCAGCAATAGACCCATGGAGACAAGTCGGCTGGTGGACGATGTATTGAATCGGGACGCAGTTTGAGTGATCCATCGTCATTAGGTGGCCCTGAAAGTTACAATTCACTATCAGTTTTTCGTCCGATTCGAAAATCTTTGACTCACAGCAGAACGGCCATAAGGTGCCCGAGGCAGCAATAGACCCATGGAGACAAGTCTGCTGGAGGACGATGTATTGAATCGGGACGCAGTTTGAGTGATCCATCGTCATTAGGTGGCCCTGAACGTTACAATTCACTATCAGTTTTTCGTCCGATTCGAAAATCTTTGACTCACAGCAGAACGGCCATAAGGTGCCCGAGGCAGCAATAGACGCATGGAGAGAAGTCTGCTGGAGGACGATGTATTGAATCGGGACGCAATTTGAGTGTTCCATCGTCATTAGGAAGCCCTGAACGTTACAATTCACTATCAGTTTTTCGTCCGATTCGAAAATCTTTGAGTTACAGCAGGCCTGCCATAAGGTGCCCGAGGTAGCAATAGACCATGGAGACAAGTCGGCTGGAGGACGATGTATTAAATCGGGACGCAATTTGAGTGATCCATCGTCAGTAGGAGGCCCTGAACGTTACAATTCACTATCAGTTATTTGTCCCATTCGATAATCTAGACTCACAGCAGAACGGCCATAAGGTGCCCGAGGCAGCAATAGACCCATGGAGTCAAGTCGGCTGGAGGACTATGTATTGAATCGGGACGCAATTTGAGTGATCCATCGTCATTAGGAGGCCCTGAACGTTACAATTCACTATCAGTTTTTCGTCCGATTCGAAAATCTGTGACTCACAGCAGAACGGCCATAAGGTGCCCGACGCAGCAATAGACGCATGGAGACAAGTCTGCTGGAGGACGATGTATTGAATCGGGACGCAATTTGAGTGATCCATCGTCATTAGGTGGCCCTGAAAGTTACAATTCACTATCAATTTTTCGTCCGATTCGAAAATCTTAGACTCACAGCAGAACGGCCATAAGGTGCCCGAGGCAGCAATAGACCCATGGAGTCAAGTCGGCTGGAGGACGAAGTATTGAATCGGGACGCAATTTGAGTGATCCATCGTCATTAGGTGGCCCTGAACGTTACAATTCACTATCAGTTTTTCGTCCCATTCGATAATCTAGACTCACAGCAGAACGGCCATAAGGTGCCCGAGGCAGCAATAGACCCATGGAGACAAGTCTGCTGGAGGACGATGTATTGAATCGGGACGCAATTTGAGTGATCCATCGTCATTAGGAGGCCCTGAACGTTACAATTCACTATCAGTTTTTCGTCCGATTCGAAAATCTTTGACTCACAGCAGAACGGCCATAAGGTGCCCGAGGCAGCAATAGACCCATGGAGACAAGTCGGCTGGTGGACGATGTATTGAATCGGGACGCAGTTTGAGTGATCCATCGTCATTAGGTGGCCCTGAAAGTTACAATTCACTATCAGTTTTTCGTCCGATTCGAAAATCTTTGACTCACAGCAGAACGGCCATAAGGTGCCCGAGGCAGCAATAGACCCATGGAGACATGTCTGCTGGAGGACGATGTATTGAATCGGGACGCAATTTGAGTGATCCATCGTCATTAGGTGGCCCTGATCGTTACAATTCACTATCAGTTCTTCATCCCATTCGATAATCTAGACTCACAGCAGAACGGCCATAAGGTGCCCGAGGCAGCAATAATCCCATGGAGTCAAGTCGGCTAGTGGACGATGTACTGAATCAAGACGCAATTTGTGTGGTCCATCGTCATTAGGTGGCCCTGAATGTTACAAATCACTATCAGGTTTTTCGTCCGATTCGAAAATCTTTGACTCACAGCAGAACGGCCATAAGGTGCCCGAGGCAGCAATCGACCCATGGAGACAAGTCTGCTGGAGGACGATGTATTGAATCGGGACGCAATTTGAGTGATCCATCGTCATTAGGTGGCCCTGAAAGTTAGAATTCACTACCAGTTTTTCGTCCCATTCGATAATCTAGATTCACAGCAGAACGGCCATAAGGTGCCCGAGGCAGCAATAGACCCATGGAGTCAACTCGGCTGGAGGACGATGTATTGAATCGGGACGCAATTTGCGTGGTCCATCGTCATTAGGTGGCCCTGAATGTTACAATTCACTATCAGTTTTTCGTCCGATTCGAAAATCTGTGACTCACAGCAGAACGGTCATAAGGTGCCCGAGGCAGCAATAGACCCATGGAGACAAGTCGGCTGGTGGACGATGTATTGAATCGGGACGCAATTTGCGTGGTCCATCGTCATTAGGTGGCCCTGAACGTTACAATTCACTATCAGTTTTTCGTCCCATTCGATAATCTAGACTCACAGCAGAACGGCCATTAGGTGCCCGAGGCAGCAATAGACCCATGGAGTCAAGTCGGCTGGAGGACGATGTATTGAATCGGGACGCAATTTGAGTGATCCATCGTCATTAGGTGGCCCTGAACGTTACAATTCACTATCAGTTTTTCGTCCCATTCGATAATCTAGACTCACAGCAGAACGGCCATAAGGTGCCCGAGGCAGCAATAGACCCATGGAGACAAGTCTGCTGGAGGTCGATGTATTGAATCGGGACGCAATTTGAGTGATCCATCGTCATTAGGTGGCCCTGAACGTTACAATTCACTATCAGTTTTTTGTCCCATTCGATAATCTAGACTCACAGCAGAACGGCCATAAGGTGCGCGAGGCAGCAATCGACACATGGAGACAAGTCTGCTGGAGGACGATGTATTGAATCGGGACGCAATTTGAGTGTTCCATCGTCATTAGGAGGCCCTGAACGTTACAATTCACTATCAGTTTTTCGTCCGATTCGAAAATCTTTGACTCACAGCAGAACGGCCATAAGGTGCCCCAGGCAGCAATAGACCCATGGAGACAAGTATGCTGGAGGACGATGTATTGAATCGGGACGCAGTTTGAGTATTCCATCGTCATTAGGTGGCCCTGAACGTTACAATTCACTATCAGTTTTTCGTCCGATTCGAAAATCTTTGACTCACAGCAGCACGGCCATAAGGTGCCCGAGGCTGCAATAGACCCATGGAGACAAGTCTGCTGGAGGACGATGTATTGAATCGGGACGCAATTTGAGTGTTCCATCGTCATTAGGAGGCCCTGAAAGTCACAATTCACTATCAGTTTTTCGTCCGATTCGAAAATCTTTGAGTCACAGCAGGACTGCCATAAGGTGCCCAAGGCAGCAATAGACCCATGGAGACAAGTCTGCTGGAGGACGATGTATTGAATCGGGACGCAATTTGAGTGATCCATCGTCATTAGGTGGCCCTGATCGTTACAATTCACTATCAGTTTTTCATCCCATTCGATAATCTAGACTCACAGCAGAACGGCCATAAGGTGCCCGAGGCAGCAATAGTCCCATGGAGTCAAGTCGGCTAGTGGACGATGTACTGAATCGGGACGCAATTTGTGTGGTCCATCGTCATTAGGTGGCCCTGAATGTTACAAATCACTATCAGGTTTTTCGTCCGATTCGATAATCTTGACTCACAGCAGAACGGCCATAAGGTGCCCGAGGCAGCAATAGACCCATGGAGTCAAGTCGGCTGGAGGACGATGTATTGAATCGGGACGCAATTTGAGTCATCCATCGTCATTAGGTGGCCCTGAACGTTACAATTCACTATCAGTTTTTCGTCCCATTCGATAATCTAGACTCACAGCAGAACGGCCATAAGGTGCCCGAGGCAGCAATAGACCCATGGAGTCAAGTCGGCTGGAGGACGATGTATTGAATCGGGACGCAATTTGAGTGATCCATCGTCATTAGGTGGCCCTGAACGTTACAATTCACTATCAGTTTTTCGTCCCATTCGATAATCTAGACTCACAGCAGAACGGCCATAAGGTGCCCGAGGCAGCAATAGACCCATGGAGACAAGTCTGCTGGAGGACGATGTATTGAATCGGGACGCAATTTGAGTGATCCATCGTCATTAGGAGGCCCTGAACGTTACAATTCACTATCAGTTTTTTGTCCCATTCGATAATCTAGACTCACAGCAGAACGGCCATAAGGTGCCCGAGGCAGCAATCGACACATGGAGACAAGTCTGCTGGAGGACGATGTATTGAATCGGGACGCAATTTGAGTGTCCCATCGTCATTAGGAGGCCCTGAACGTTACAATTCACTATCAGTTTTTCGTCCGATTCGAAAATCTTTGACTCACAGCAGAACGGCCATAAGGTGCCCGAGGCAGCAATTGACCCATGGAGACAAGTCGGCTGGTGGACGATGTATTGAATCGGGACGCAATTTGAGTGATCCATCGTCATTAGGTGGCCCTGAAAGTTACAATTCACTATCAGTTTTTCGTCCGATTCGAAAATTTTTGACTCACAGCAGAACGGCCATAAGGTGACCGAGGCAGCAATAGACCCATGGAGATAAGTCTGCTGGAGGACGATGTATTGAATCGGGACGCAATTTGAGTGTTCCATCGTCATTAGGAGGCCCTGAACGTTACAATTCACTATCAGTTTTTCGTCCGATTCGAAAATCTTTGAGTCACAGCAGGACTGCCATAAGGTGGCCGAGGCAGCAATAGACCCATGGAGACAAGTCGGCTGGAGGACGATGTTTTGAATCGGGACGCAATTTGAGTGATCCATCGTCATTAGGTGTCCCTGAACGTTACAATTCACTACCAGTTTTTCGTCCCATTCGATAATCTAGATTCACAGCAGAACGGCCATAAGGTGCCCGAGGCAGCAATAGACCCATGGAGTCAACTCGGCTGGAGGACGATGTATTGAATCGGGACGCAATTTGCGTGGTCCATCGTCATTAGGTGGCTCTGATTGTTACAATTCACTATCAGTTTTTCGTCCGATTCAAAAATCTTTGACTCACAGCAGAACGGCCATAAGGTGCCCGAGGCAGCAATAGACCCATGGAGATAAGTCTGCTGGAGGACGATGTATTGAATCGGGACGCAATTTGAGTGATCCATCGTCATTAGGTGGCCCTGAACGTTACAATTCACTATCAGTTTTTCATCCCATTCTATAATCTAGACTCACAGCAGAACGGCCATAAGGTGCCCGAGGCAGCAATAGTCCCATGGAGTCAAGTCGGCTAATGGACGATGTACTGAATCGGGACGCAATTTGTGTGGTCCATCGTCATTAGGTGGTCCTGAATGTTACAAATCACTATCAGTTTTTCGTCCGATTCGAAAATCTTTGAATCACAGCAGAACGGCCATAAGGTGCCCGAGGCAGCAATCGACCCATGCAGACAAGTCTGCTGGAGGACGATGTATTGAATCGGGACGCAATTTTAGTGATCCATCGTCATTAGGTATCCCTGAAAGTTACAATTCACTATCAGTTTTTCGTCCGATTCGAAAATCTTTGACTCACAGCAGAACGGCCATAAGGTGCCCGAGGCAGCAATAGACACATGGAGACAAGTCTGCTGGAGGACGATGTATTGAATCGGGACGCAATTTGAGTGTTCCATCGTCATTAGGAGGCCCTGAACGTTACAATTCACTATCAGTTTTTCGTCCGATTCGAAAATCTTTGAGTCACAGCAGGCCTGCCATAAGGTTACCGAGGCAGCAATAGACCCATGGAGACAAGTCTGCTGGAGGACGATGTATTGAATCGGGACGCAATTTGAGTGGTCCATTGTCATTAGGTGGCCCTGAACGTTACAATTCACTATCAGTTTTTCATCCCATTCTATAATCTAGACTCACAGCAGAACGGCCATAAGGTGCCCGGGCAGCAATAGTCCCATGGAGTCAAGTCGGCTAGTGGACGATGTACTGAATCGGGACGCAATCTGTGTGGTCCATCGTCATTAGGTGGCCCTGAATGTTACAAATCACTATCAGTTTTCGTCCGATTCGTAAATCTTTGACTCACAGCAGAACGGCCATAAGGTGCCCGAGGCAGCAATAGACCCATGGAGTCAAGTCGGCTGGAGGACGATTTATTGAACCGGGACGCAATTTGAGTGATCCATTGTCATTAGGTGGCCCTGAACGTTACAATTCACTATCAGTTTTTCGTCCCATTCGATAATCTAGACTCACAGCAGAACGGCCATAAGGTGCCCGAGGCAGCAATAGACCCATGGAGTCAAGTCGGCTGGAGGACGAAGTATTGAATCGGGACGCAATTTGAGTGATCCATCGTCATTAGGTGGCCCTGAACGTTACAATTCACTATCAGTTTTTCGTCCCATTCGATAATCTAGACTCACAGCAGAACGGCCATAAGGTGCCCGAGGCAGCAATAGACCCATGGAGACAAGTCTGCTGGAGGACGATGTATTGAATCGGGACGCAATTTGAGTGATCCATCGTCATTAGGAGGCCCTGAACGTTACAATTCACTATCAGTGTTTTGTCCCATTCGATAATCTAGACTCACAGCAGAACGGCCATAAGGTGCCCGAGGCAGCAATAGACCCATGGAGACAAGACTGCTGGAGGACGATGTATTGAATCGGGACGCAATTTGAGTGTTCCATCGTCATTAGGAGGCCCTGAACGTTACAATTCACTATCAGTTTTTCGTCCGATTCGAAAATCTTTGACTCACAGCAGAACGGCCATAAGGTGCCCGAGGCAGCAATAGACCCATGGAGACAAGTCGGCTGGTGGACGATGTATTGAATCGGGACGCAGTTTGAGTGATCCATCGACATTAGGTGGCCCTGAAAGTTACCATTCACTATCAGTTTTTCGTCCGATTCGAAAATCTTTGACTCACAGCAGAACGGCCATAAGGTGCCCGAGGCAGCAATAGACCCATGGAGACAAGTCTGCTGGAGGACGATGTATTGAATCGGGACGCAGTTTGAGTGATCCATCGTCATTAGGTGGCCCTGAACGTTACAATTCACTATCAGTTTTTCGTCCCATTCGATAATCTAGACTCACAGCAGAACGGCCATAAGGTGCCCGAGGCAGCAATAGACCCATGGAGTCAAGTCGGCTGGAGGACGATGTATTGAATCGGGACGCAATTTGCGTGGCCCATCGTCATTAGGTGGCCCTGAATGTTACAATTCACTATCAGTTTTTCGTCCGATTCGAAAATCTTTGACTCACAGCAGAATGGCCATTAGATGCCCGAGGCAGCAATCGACCCATGGAGACAAGTCTGCTGGAGGACGATGTATTGAATCGGGACGCAATTTGAGTGATCCATCGTCATTAGGAGGCCCTGAACGTTACAATTCACTATCAGTTTTTCGTCCCATTCGATAATCTAGACTCACAGCAGAACGGCCATAAGGTGCCCGAGGCAGCAATAGACCCATGGAGACAAGTCTGCTGGAGGACGATGTATTGAATCAGGACGCAATTTGAGTGATCCATCGTCATTAGGTGGCCCTGAACGTTACAATTCACTATCAGTTTTTCATCCCATTCGATAATCTAGACTCACAGCAGAACGGCCATAAGGTGCCCGAGACAGCAATAGTCCCATGGAGTCAAGTCGGCTAGTGGACGATGTATTGAATCGGGACGCAATTTGTGTGGTCCATCGTCATTAGGTGGCCCTGAATGTTACAAATCACTATCAGTTTTTCGTCCGATTCGAAAATCTTTGACTCACAGCAGAACGGCCATTAGGTGCCCGAGGCAGCAATCGACCCATGGAGACAAGTCTGCTGGAGGACGATGTATTGAATCGGGACGCAGTTTGAGTGATCCATCGTCAATAGGAGGCCCTGAACGTTACAATTCAGTATCAGTTTTTCGTCCCATTCGATAATCTAGACTCACAGCAGAACGGCCATAAGGTGCCCGAGGCAGCAATAGACCCATGGAGTCAAGTCGGCTGGAGGACGATGTATTGAATCGGGACGCAATTTGAGAGATCCATCGTCATTAGGTGGCCCTGAACGTTACTATTCACTATCAGTTTTTCGTCCCATTCGATAATCTAGACTCACAGCAGAACGGCCATAAGGTGCCCGAGGCAGCAATAGACCCATGGAGACAAGTCTGTTGGAGGACGATGTATTGAATCGGGACGCAATTTGAATGATCCATCGTCATTAGGAGGCCCTGAACGTTACAATTCACTATCAGTTTTTTGTCCCATTCGAGAATCTAGACTCACAGCAGAACGGCCATAAGGTGCCCGAGGCAGCAATAGACGCATGGAGACAAGTCTGCTGGAGGACGATGTATTGAATCGGGACGCAATTTGAGTGATCCATCGTCATTAGGTGGCCCTGAACGTTACAATTCACTATCAGTTTTTCATCCCATTCTATAATCTAGACTCACAGCAGAACGGCCATAAGGTGCCCGAGGCAGCAATAGTCCCATGGAGTCAAGTCGGCTAGTGGACGATATACTGAATCGGGACGCAATTTGTGTGGTCCATCGTCATTAGGTGGCCCTGAACGTTACAATTCACTATCAGTTTTTCGTCCGATTCGAAAATCTTTGACTCACAGCAGAACGGCCATAAGGTGCCCGAGGCAGCAATAGACGCATGGAGACAAGTCTGCTGGAGGACGATGTATTAAATCGGGATTCAATTTGAGAAATCCATCGTCATTAGGAGGCCCTGAACGTTACAATTCACTATCAGTTTTTTGAACCATTCGATAATCTAGACTCACAGCAGAACGGCCATAAGGTGCCCGAGGCAGCAATAGACCCATGGAGTCAAGTTGGCTGGAGGACGATGTATTGAATAGGGACGCAATTTGAGTGATCCATCGTCATTAGGTGGCCCTGAACGTTACAATTCACTATCAGTTTTTCGTCCGATTCGAAAATCTTTGACTCACAGCAGAACGGCCATAAGGTGCCCGAGGCAGCAATAGACGCATGGAGACAAGTCTGCTGGAGGACGATGTATTGAATCGGGACGCAATTTGAGTGTTCCATCGTCATTAGGAAGCCCTGAACGTTACAATTCACTATCAGTTTTTCGTCCGATTCGAAAATCTTTGAGTTACAGCAGGCCTGCCATAAGGTGCCCGAGGCAGCAATAGACCATGGAGACAAGTCGGCTGGAGGACGATGTATTAAATCGGGATTCAATTTGAGAAATCCATCGTCATTAGGAGGCCCTGAACGTTACAATTCACTATCAGTTTTTTGAACCATTCGATAATCTAGACTCACAGCAGAACGGCCATAAGGTGCCCGAGGCAGCAATAGACCCATGGAGTCAAGTTGGCTGGAGGACGATGTATTGAATAGGGACGCAATTTGAGTGATCCATCGTCATTAGGTGGCCCTGAACGTTACAATTCACTATCAGTTTTTCGTCCGATTCGAAAATCTTTGACTCACAGCATAACGGCCATAAGGTGCCCGAGGCAGCAATAGACGCATGGAGACAAGTCTGCTGGAGGACAATGTATTAAATCGGGATTCAATTTGAGAAATCCATCGTCATTAGGAGGCCCTGAACGTTACAATTCACTATCAGTTTTTTGAACCATTCGATAATCTAGACTCACAGCAGAACGGCCATAAGGTGCCCGAGGCAGCAATAGACCCATGGAGTCAAGTTGGCTGGAGGACGATGTATTGAATAGGGACGCAATTTGAGTGATCCATCGTCATTAGGTGGCCCTGAACGTTACAATTCACTATCAGTTTTTCGTCCGATTCGAAAATCTTTGACTCACAGCAGAACGGCCATAAGGTGCCCGAGGCAGCAATAGACGCATGGAGACAAGTCTGCTGGAGGACGATGTATTGAATCGGGACGCAATTTGAGTGTTCCATCGTCATTAGGAAGCCCTGAACGTTACAATTCACTATCAGTTTTTCGTCCGATTCGAAAATCTTTGAGTTACAGCAGGCCTGCCATAAGGTGCCCGAGGCAGCAATAGACCATGGAGACAAGTCGGCTGGAGGACGATGTATTAAATCGGGACGCAATTTGAGTGATCCATCGTCAGTAGGAGGCCCTGATCGTTACAATTCACTATCAGTTATTTGTCCCATTCGATAATCTAGACTCACAGCAGAACGGTCATAAGGTGCCCGAGGCAGCAATAGAATCATGGAGTCAAGTCGGCTGGAGGACTATGTATTGAATCGGGACGCAATTTGATTGATCCATCGTCATTAGGAGGCCCTGAACGTTACAATTCACTATCAGTTTTTCGTCCGATTCGAAAATCTGTGACTCACAGCAGAACGGCCATAAGGTGCCCGAGGCAGCAATAGACGCATGGAGACAAGTCTGCTGGAGGACGATGTATTGAATCGGGACGCAATTTGAGTGTTCCATCGTCATTAGGAGGCCCTGAACGTTACAATTCACTATCAGTTTTTCGTCCGATTCGAAAATCTTTGACTCACAGCAGAACGGCCATAAGGTGCCCGAGGCAGCAATAGACCCATGGAGACAAGTCGGCTGGTGGACGATGTATTGAATCGGGACGCAATTTGAGTGATCCATCGTCATTAGGTGGCCCTGAAAGTTACAATTCACTATCAATTTTTCGTCCGATTCGAAAATCTTAGACTCACAGCAAAACGGCCATAAGGTGCCCGAGGCAGCAATAGACCCATGGAGTCAAGTCGGCTGGAGGACGATTTATTGAACCGGGACGCAATTTGAGTGATCCATTGTCATTAGGTGGCCCTGAACGTTACAATTCACTATCAGTTTTTCGTCCCATTCGATAATCTAGACTCACAGCAGAACGGCCATAAGGTGCCCGAGGCAGCAATAGACCCATGGAGTCAAGTCGGCTGGAGGACGAAGTATTGAATCGGGACGCAATTTGAGTGATCCATCGTCATTAGGTGGCCCTGAACGTTACAATTCACTATCAGTTTTTCGTCCCATTCGATAATCTAGACTCACAGCAGAACGGCCATAAGGTGCCCGAGGCAGCAATAGACCCATGGAGACAAGTCTGCTGGAGGACGATGTATTAAATCGGGATTCAATTTGAGAAATCCATCGTCATTAGGAGGCCCTGAACGTTACAATTCACTATCAGTTTTTTGAACCATTCGATAATCTAGACTCACAGCAGGCCTGCCATAAGGTTACCGAGGCAGCAATAGACCCATGGAGTCAAGTTGGCTGGAGGACGATGTATTGAATAGGGACGCAATTTGAGTGATCCATCGTCATTAGGAGGCCCTGAACGTTACAATTCACTATCAGTTTTTCGTCCGATTCGAAAATCTTTGACTCACAGCAGAACGGCCATAAGGTGCCCGAGGCAGCAATAGACGCATGGAGACAAGTCTGCTGGAGGACGATGTATTGAATCGGGACGCAATTTGAGTGTTCCATCGTCATTAGGAAGCCCTGAACGTTACAATTCACTATCAGTTTTTCGTCCGATTCGAAAATCTTTGAGTTACAGCAGGCCTGCCATAAGGTGCCCGAGGCAGCAATAGACCATGGAGACAAGTCGGCTGGAGGACGATGTATTAAATCGAGACGCAATTTGAGTGATCCATCGTCAGTAGGAGGCCCTGAACGTTACAATTCACTATCAGTTATTTGTCCCATTCGATAATCTAGACTCACAGCAGAACGGTCATAAGGTGCCCGAGGCAGCAATAGACCCATGGAGTCAAGTCGGCTGGAGGACTATGTATTGAATCGGGACGCAATTTGAGTGATCCATCGTCATTAGGAGGCCCTGAACGTTACAATTCACTATCAGTTTTTCGTCCGATTCGAAAATCTGTGACTCACAGCAGAACGGCTATAAGGTGCCCGAGGCAGCAATAGACGCATGGAGACAAGTCTGCTGGAGGACGATGTATTGAATCGGGACGCAATTTGAGTGTTCCATCGTCATTAGGAGGCCCTGAACGTTACAATTCACTATCAGTTTTTCGTCCGATTCGAAAATCTGTGACTCACAGCAGAACGGTCATAAAGTGCCCGAGGCAGCAATAGACCCATGGAGACAAGTCGGCTGGTGGACGATGTATTGAATCGGGACGCAATTTGCGTGGTCCATCGTCATTAGGTGGCCCTGAACGTTACAATTCACTATCAGTTTTTCGTCCCATTCGATAATCTAGACTCACAGCAGAACGGCCATTAGGTGCCCGAGGCAGCAATAGACCCATGGAGTCAAGTCGGCTGAGGACGACGTATTGAATCGGGACGCAATTTGAGTGATCCATCGTCATTAGGTGGCCCTGAACGTTACAATTCACTATCAGTTTTTCGTCCCATTCGATAATCTAGACTCACAGCAGAACGGTCATAAGGTGCCCGAGGCAGCAATAGACCCATGGAGACAAGTCTGCTGGAGGACGATGTATTGAATCGGGACGCAATTTGAGTGATCCATCGTCATTAGGTGGCCCTGAACGTTACAATTCACTATCAGTTTTTTGTCCCATTCGATAATCTAGACTCACAGCAGAACGGCCATAAGGTGCGCGAGGCAGCAATCGACACATGGAGACAAGTCTGCTGGAGGACGATGTATTGAATCGGGACGCAATTTGAGTGTTCCATCGTCATTAGGAGGCCCTGAACGTTACAATTCACTATCAGTTTTTCGTCCGATTCGAAAATCTTTGACTCACAGCAGAACGGCCATAAGGTGCCCCAGGCAGCAATAGACCCATGGAGACAAGTCTGCTGGAGGACGATGTATTGAATCGGGACGCAATTTGAGTGATCCATCGTCATTAGGTGGCCCTGAACGTTACAATTCACTATCAGTTTTTCGTCATATTCGATAATCTAGATTCACAGCAGAACGGCCATAAGGTGCCCGAGGCAGCAATCGACCCATGGAGACAAGTCTGCTGGAGGACGATGTATTGAATCGGGACGCAATTAGAGTGATCCATCGTCATTAGGTGGCCCTTTAAGTTACAATTCACTATCAGTTTTTCGTCCCATTCGATGATCTAGACTCACAGCAGAACGGCCATAAGGTGCCCGAGGCAGCAATAGACCCATGGAGACAAGTCGGCTGGAGGACGATGTATTGAATCGGGACGCAATTTGAGTGATCCATCGTCATTAGGTGGCCCTGATCGTTACAATTCACTATCAGTTTTTCATCCCATTCGATAATCTAGACTCACAGCAGAACGGCCATAAGGTGCCCGAGGCAGCAATAGTCCCATGGAGTCAAGTCGGCTAGTGGACGATGTACTGAATCGGGACGCAATTTGTGAGGTCCATCGTCATTAGGTGGCCCTGAATGTTACAAATCACTATCAGGTTTTTCGTCCGATTCGAAAATCTTTGACTCACAGCAGAACGGCCATAAGGTGCCCGAGACAGCAATAGACTCATGGAGACAAGTCGGCTGGAGGACGATGTATTGAATCGGGACGCAATTTGAGTGATCCATCGTCATTAGGTGTCCCTGAACGTTACAATTCACTACCAGTTTTTCGTCCCATTCGATAATCTAGATTCACAGCCGAACGGCCATAAGGTGCCCGAGGCAGCAATAGACCCATGGAGTCACCTCAGCTGGAGGACGATGTATTGAATCGGGATGCAATTTGCGTGGTCCATCGTCATTAGGTGGCCCTGAATGTTACAATTCACTATCAGTTTTTCGTCCGATTCGAAAATCTGTGACTCAGCAGAACGGTCATAAGGTGCCCGAGGCAGCAATAGACCCATGGAGACAAGTCGGCTGGTGGACGATGTATTGAATCGGGACGCAATTTGAGTGATCCATCGTCATTAGGTGGCCCTGAAAGTTACAATTCACTATCAGTTTTTCGTCAGATTCGATATCCTAGACTCACAGCAGAACGGCCATAAGGTGCCCGAGGCAGCAATAGACCCATGGAGACAAGTCTGCTGGAGGACGATGTATTGAATTGGGACGCAATTTGAGTGATCCATCGTCATTAGGAGGCCCTGAACGTTACAATTCACTATCAGTTTTTTGTCCCATTCGATAATCTAGACTCACAGCAGAACGGCCATAAGGTGCCCGAGGCAGCAATCGACACATGGAGACAAGTCTGCTGGAGGACGATGTATTGAATCGGGACGCAATTTGAGTGTTCCATCGTCATTAGGAGGCCCTGAACGTTACAATTCACTATCAGTTTTTCGTCCGATTCGAAAATCTTTGACTCACAGCAGAACGGCCATAAGGTGCCCGAGGCAGCAATTGACCCATGGAGACAAGTCGGCTGGTGGACGATGTATTGAATCGGGACGCAATTTGAGTGATCCATCGTCATTAGGTGGCCCTGAAAGTTACAATTCACTATCAGTTTTTCGTCCGATTCGAAAATTTTTGACTCACAGCAGAACGGCCATAAGGTGCCCGAGGCAGCAATAGACCCATTGAGACAAGTCTGCTGGAGGACGATGTATTGAATCGGGACGCAATTTGAGTGTTCCATCGTCATTAGGAGGCCCTGAACGTTACAATTCACTATCAGTTTTTCGTCCGATTCGAAAATCTTTGAGTCACAGCAGGACTGCCATAAGGTGGCCGAGGCAGCAATAGACCCATGGAGACAAGTCGGCTGGAGGACGATGTATTGAATCGGGACGCAATTTGAGTGATCCATCGTCATTAGGTGTCCCTGAACGTTACAATTCACTACCAGTTTTTCGTCCCATTCGATAATCTAGATTCACAGCAGAACGGCCATAAGGTGCCCGAGGCAGCAATAGACCCATGGAGTCAACTCGGCTGGAGGACGATGTATTGAATCGGGACGCAATTTGCGTGGTCCATCGTCATTAGGTGGCCCTGAATGTTACAATTCACTATCAGTTTTTCGTCCGATTCAAAAATCTTTGACTCACAGCAGAACGGCCATAAGGTGCCCGAGGCAGCAATAGACCCATGGAGACAAGTCTGCTGGAGGACGATGTATTGAATCGGGACGCAATTTGAGTGATCCATCGTCATTAGGTGGCCCTGAACGTTACAATTCACTATCAGTTTTTCATCCCATTCTATAATCTAGACTCACAGCAGAACGGCCATAAGGTGCCCGAGGCAGCAATAGTCCCATGGAGTCAAGTCGGCTAATGGACGATGTACTGAATCGGGACGCAATTTGTGTGGTCCATCGTCATTAGGTGGTCCTGAATGTTACAAATCACTATCAGTTTTTCGTCCGATTCGAAAATCTTTGAATCACAGCAGAACGGCCATAAGGTGCCCGAGGCAGCAATCGACCCATGCAGACAAGTCTGCTGGAGGACGATGTATTGAATCGGGACGCAATTTTAGTGATCCATCGTCATTAGGTGGCCCTGAAAGTTACAATTCACTATCAGTTTTTCGTCCGATTCGAAAATCTTTGACTCACAGCAGAACGGCCATAAGGTGCCCGAGGCAGCAATTGACACATGGAGACAAGTCTGCTGGAGGACGATGTATTGAATCGGGACGCAATTTGAGTGTTCCATCGTCATTAGGAGGCCCTGAACGTTCCAATTCAGTATCAGTTTTTCGTCCGATTCGAAAATCTTTGAGTCACAGCAGGCCTGCCATAAGGTTACCGAGGCAGCAATAGACCCATGGAGACAAGTCTGCTGGAGGACGATGTATTGAATCGGGACGCAATTTGAGTGATCCATTGTCATTAGGTGGCCCTGAACGTTACAATTCACTATCAGTTTTTCATCCCATTCTATAATCTAGACTCACAGCAGAACGGCCATAAGGTGCCCGGGCAGCAATAGTCCCATGGAGTCAAGTCGGCTAGTGGACGATGTACTGAATCGGGACGCAATCTGTGTGGTCCATCGTCATTAGGTGGCCCTGAATGTTACAAATCACTATCAGTTTTCGTCCGATTCGAAAATCTTTGACTCACAGCAGAACGGCCATAAGGTGCCCGAGGCAGCAAAAGACCCATGAAGTCAAGTCTGCTGGAGGACGATGCATTGAATCAGGACGCAATTTGAGTGATCCATCGTCATTAGGTGGCCCTGAACGTTACAATTCACTATCAGTTTTTCGTCCCATTCGATAATCTAGACTCACAGCAGAACGGCCATAAGGTGCCCGAGGCAGCAATAGACCCATGGAGACAAGTCGGCTGGGGACGATGTATTGAATCGGGACGCAATTTGAGTGATCCATCGTCATAAGGTGGCCCTGAACGTTACAATTCACTATCAGTTTTTCGTCCCATTCGATAATCTAGACTCACAGCAGAACGGCCATAAGGTGCCCCAGGCAGCAATAGACCCATGGAGTCAAGTCGGCTGGAGGACGATGTATTGAATCGGGACGTAATTTGAGTGATCCATCGTCATTAGGTGGCCCTGAACGTTACAATTCACTATCAGTTTTTCGTCCCATTCGATAATCTAGACTCACAGCAGAACGGCCATAAGGTGCCCGAGGCAGCAATAGACCCATGGAGACAAGTCTGCTGGAGGACGATGTATTGAATCGGGACGCAATTTGAGTGATCCATCGTCATTAGGAGGCCCTGAACGTTACAATTCACTATCAGTTTTTTGTCCCATTCGATAATCTAGACTCACAGCAGAACGGCCATAAGGTGCCCGAGGCAGCAATCGACACATGGAGACAAGTCTGCTGGAGGACGATGTATTGAATCGGGACGCAATTTGAGTGTTCCATCGTCATTAGGAGGCCCTGAACGTTACAATTCACTATCAGTTTTTCGTCCGATTCGAAAATCTTTGACTCACAGCAGAACGGCCATAAGGTGACCGAGGCAGCAATAGACCCATGGAGACAAGTCTGCTGGAGGAGGATGTATTGAATCGGGACGCAGTTTGAGTGATCCATCGTCATTAGGTGGCCCTGAACGTTACAATTCACTGTCAGTTTTTCGTCCCATTCGATAATCTAGAGTCACAGCAGGACGGCCATAAGGTGCCCGAGGCAGCAATAGACCCATGGAGTCAGGTGGCTGGAGGACGATGTACTGAATCGGGACGCAATTTGTGTGGTCCATCGTCATTAGGTGGCCCTGAATGTTACAATTCACTATCAGTTTTTCGTCCGATTCAAAATCTTTGACTCACAGCAGAACGGCCATAAGGTGCCCGAGGCAGCAATAGACCCATGGAGACAAGTCTGCTGGAGGACGATGTATTGAATCGGGACGCAGTTTGAGTGTTCCATCGTCATTAGGAGGCCCTGAACGTTACAATTCACTATCAGTTTTTCGTCCGATTCGAAAATCTTTGACTCACAGCAGAACGGCCATAAGGTGCCCGAGGCAGCAATAGACCCATGGAGACAAGTCTGCTGGAGGACGATGTATTGAATCGGGACGCAATTTGAGTGATCCATCGTCATTAGGTGGCCCTGATCGTTACAATTCACTATCAGTTTTTCATCCCATTCGATAATCTAGACTCACAGCAGAACGGCCATAAGGTGCCCGAGGCAGCAATAGTCCCATGGAGTCAAGTCGGCTAGTGGACGATGTACTGAATCGGGACGCAATTTGTGTGGTCCATCGTCATTAGGTGGCCCTGAATGTTACAAATCACTATCAGTTTTTCGTCCGATTCGAAAATCTGTGACTCAGCAGAACGGTCATAAGGTGCCCGAGGCAGCAATAGACCCATGGAGACAAGTCGGCTGGTGGACGATGTATTGAATCGGGACGCAATTTGAGTCACCCATCGTCATTAGGTGGCCCTGAACGTTACAATTCACTATCAGTTTTTCGTCAGATTCGAAAATCTTAGACTCACAGCAGAACGGCCATAAGGTGCCCGAGGCAGCAATAGACCCATGGAGTCAAGTCGGCTGGAGGACGATGTATTGAATCGGGACGCAATTTGTGTCATCCATCGTCATTAGGTGGCCCTGAACGTTACAATTCACTATCAGTTTTTCGTCCCATTCGATAATCTAGACTCACAGCAGAACGGCCATAAGGTGCCCGAGGCAGCAATAGACCCATGGAGTCAAGTCGGCTGGAGGACGATGTATTGAATCGGGACGCAATTTGAGTGATCCATCGTCATTAGGTGGCCCTGAACGTTACAATTCACTATCAGTTTTTCGTCCCATTCGATAATCTAGACTCACAGCAGAACGGCCATAAGGTGCCCGAGGCAGCAATAGACCCATGGAGACAAGTCTGCTGGAGGACGATGTATTGAATCGGGACGCAATTTGAGTGATCCATCGTCATTAGGAGGCCCTGAACGTTACAATTCACTATCAGTTTTTCGTCCGATTCGAAAATCTTTGACTCACAGCAGAACGGCCATAAGGTGCCCGAGGCAGCAATTGACCCATGGAGACAAGTCGGCTGGTGGACGATGTATTGAATCGGGACGCAATTTGAGTGATCCATCGTCATTAGGTGGCCCTGAAAGTTACAATTCACTATCAGTTTTTCGTCCGATTCGAAAATTTTTGACTCACAGCAGAACGGCCAAAAGGTGCCCGAGGCAGCAATAGACCCATGGAGACAAGTCTGCTGGAGGACGATGTATTGAATCGGGACGCAATTTGAGTGTTCCATCGTCATTAGGAGGCCCTGAACGTTACAATTCACTATCAGTTTTTTGTCCGATTCGAAAATCTTTGAGTCACAGCAGGACTGCCATAAGGTGGCCGAGGCAGGAATAGACCCATGGAGACAAGTCGGCTGGAGGACGATGTATTGAATCGGGACGCAATTTGAGTGATCCATCGTCATTAGGTGTCCCTGAACGTTACAATTCACTACCAGTTTTTCGTTCCATTCGATAATCTAGATTCACAGCAGAACGGCCATAAGGTGCCCGAGGCAGCAATAGACCCATGGAGTCAACTCGGCTGGAGGACGATGTATTGAATCGGGACGCAATTTGCGTGGTCCATCGTCATTAGGTGGCCCTGAATATTACAATTCACTATCAGTTTTTCGTCCGATTCAAAAATCTTTGACTCACAGCAGAACGGCCAAAAGGTGCCCGAGGCAGCAATAGACCCATGGAGACAAGTCTGCTGGAGGACGATGTATTGAATCGGGACGCAATTTGAGTGATCCATCGTCATTAGGTGGCCCTGAACGTTACAATTCACTATCAGTTTTTCATCCCATTCTATAATCTAGACTCACAGCAGAACGGCCATAAGGTGCCCGAGGCAGCAATAGTCCCATGGAGTCAAGTCGGCTAATGGACGATGTACTGAATCGGGACGCAATTTGTGTGGTCCATCGTCATTAGGTGGTCCTGAATGTTACAAATCACTATCAGTTTTTCGTCCGATTCGAAAATCTTTGAATCACAGCAGAACGGCCATAAGGTGCCCGAGGCAGCAATCGACCCATGCAGACAAGTCTGCTGGAGGACGATGTATTGAATCGGGACGCAATTTTAGTGATCCATCGTCATTAGGTGGCCCTGAAAGTTACAATTCACTATCAGTTTTTCGTCCGATTCGAAAATCTTTTACTCACAGCAGAACGGCCATAAGGTGCCCGAGGCAGCAATAGACACATGGAGACAAGTCTGCTGGAGGACGATGTATTGAATCGGGACGCAATTTGAGTGTTCCATCGTCATTAGGAGGCCCTGAACGTTACAATTCACTATCAGTTTTTCATCCCATTCTATAATCTAGACTCACAGCAGAACGGCCATAAGGTGCCCGGGCAGCAATAGTCCCATGGAGTCAAGTCGGCTAGTGGACGATGTACTGAATCGGGACGCAATCTGTGTGGTCCATCGTCATTAGGTGGCCCTGAATGTTACAAATCACTATCAGTTTTCTTCCGATTCGAAAATCTTTGACTCACAGCACAACGGCCATAAGGTGCCCGAGGCAGCAATAGACCCATGAAGTCAAGTCTGCTGGAGGACGATGCATTGAATCAGGACGCAATTTGAGTGATCCATCGTCATTAGGTGGCCCTGAACGTTACAATTCACTATCAGTTTTTCGTCCCATTCGATAATCTAGACTCACAGCAGAACGGCCATAAGGTGCCCGAGGCAGCAATAGACCCATGGAGACAAGTCGGCTGGGGACGATGTATTGAATCGGGACGCAATTTGAGTGATCCATCGTCATAAGGTGGCCCTGAACGTTACAATTCACTATCAGTTTTTCGTCCCATTCGATAATCTAGACTCACAGCAGAACGGCCATAAGGTGCCCCAGGCAGCAAGAGACCCATGGAGTCAAGTCGGCTGGAGGACGATGTATTGAATCGGGACGCAATTTGAGTGATCCATCGTCATTAGGTGGCCCTGAACGTTACAATTCACTATCAGTTTTTCGTCCCATTCGATAATCTAGACTCACAGCAGAGCGGCCATAAGGTGCCCGAGGCAGCAATAGACCCATGGAGACAAGTCTGCTGGAGGACGATGTATTGAATCGGGACGCAATTTGAGTGATCCATCGTCATTAGGAGGCCCTGAACGTTACAATTCACTATCAGTTTTTTGTCCCATTCGATAATCTAGACTCACAGCAGAACGGCCATAAGGTGCCCGAGGCAGCAATCGACACATGGAGACAAGTCTGCTGGAGGACGATGTATTGAATCGGGACGCAATTTGAGTGTTCCATCGTCATTAGGAGGCCCTGAACGTTACAATTCACTATCAGTTTTTCGTCCGATTCGAAAATCTTTGACTCACAGCAGAACGGCCATAAGGTGCCCGAGGCAGCAATAGACCCATGGAGACAAGTCGGCTGGTGGACGATGTATTGAATCGGGACGCAATTTGAGTGATCCATCGTCATTAGGTGGCCCTGAAAGTTACAATTCACTATCAGTTTTTCGTCCGATTCGAAAATCTTTGACTCACAGCAGAACGGCCATAAGGTGCCCGAGGCAGCAATAGACCCATGGAGACAAGTCTGCTGGAGGACGATATATTGAATCGGGACGCAGTTTGAGGTATCCATCGTCATTAGGTGGCCCTGAACGTTACAATTCACTATCAGTTTTTCGTCCCATTCGATAATCTAGAGTCACAGCAGGACGGCCATAAGGTGCCCGAGGCAGCAATAGACCCATGGAGTCAGGTGGCTGGAGGACGATGTACTGAATCGGGACGCAATTTGTGTGGTCCATCGTCATTAGGTGGCCCTGAATGTTACAATTCACTATCAGTTTTTCGTCCGATTCGAAAATCTTTGACTCACAGCAGAACGGCCATAAGGTGCCCGAGGCAGCAATAGACCCATGGGGACAAGTCTGCTGGAGGACGATGTATTGAATCGGGACGCAGTTTGAGTGTTCCATCGTCATTAGGAGGCCCTGAACGTTACAATTCACTATCAGTTTTTCGTCCGATTCGAAAATCTTTGACTCACAGCAGAACGGCCATAAGGTGCCCGAGGCAGCAATAGACCCATGGAGACAAGTCTGCTGGAGGACGATGTATTGAATCGGGACGCAATTTGAGTGATCCATCGTCATTAGGTGGCCCTGATCGTTACAATTCACTATCAGTTTTTCATCCCATTCGATAATCTACACTCACAGCTGAACGGCCATAAGGTGCCCGAGGCAGCAATAGTCCCATGGAGTCAAGTCGGCTAGTGGACAATGTACTGAATCGGGACGCAATTTGTGTTGTCCATCGTCATTAGGTGGCCCTGAATGCTACAAATCACTATCAGGTTTTTCGTCCGATTCGAAAATCTTTGACTCACAGCAGAACGGCCATAAGGTGCCCGAGGCAGCAATCGACCCATGGAGACAAGTCTGCTGGAGGACGATGTATTGAATCGGGACGCAATTAGAGTGATCCATCGTCATTAGGTGGCCCTGAAAGTTACAATTCACTATCAGTTTTTCGTCCCATTCGATGATCTAGACTCACAGCAGAACGGCCATAAGGTGCCCGAGGCAGCAATAGACCCATGGAGCAAGTCGGCTGGAGGACGATGTATTGAATCGGGACGCAATTTGAGTGATCCATCGTCATTAGGTGTCCCTGAACGTTACAATTCACTACCAGTTTTTCGTCCCATTCGATAATCTAGATTCACAGCAGAACGGCCATAAGGTGCCTGAGGCAGCAATAGACCCATGGAGTCAACTCGGCTGGAGGACGATGTATTGAATCGGGACGCAATTTGCGTGGTCCATCGTCATTAGGTGGCCCTGAATGTTACAATTCACTATCAGTTTTTCGTCCCATTCGATAATCTAGACTCACAGCAGAACGGCCATAAGGTGCCCGAGGCAGCAATAGACCCATGGAGACAAGTCGGCTGGGGACGATGTATTGAATCGGGACGCAATTTGAGTGATCAGTCGTCATTAGGTGGCCCTGAACGTTACAATTCACTATCAGTTTTTCGTCCCATTCGATAATCTAGATTCACAGCAGAACGGCCATAAGGTGCCCGAGGCAGCAATAGACCCATGGATTCAACTCGGCTGGAGGACAATGTATTGAATCGGGACGCAATTTGCGTGGTCCATCGACATTAGGTGGCCCTTGAATGTTACAATTCACTATCAGTTTTTCGTCCGATACAAAAATCTTTGATTTACAGCAGAACGGCCATTAGGTGCCCGAGGCAGCAATCGACCCATGGAGACAAGTCTGCTGGAGGACGACGTATTGAATCGGGACGCAATTTGAGTGATCCATCGTCATTAGGAGGCCCTGAACGTTACAATTCACTATCAGTTTTTCGTCCCATTCGATAATCTAGAGTCACAGCAGAACGGCCATAAGGTGCCCGAGGCAGCAATAGACCCATGGAGTCAAGTCGGCTGGAGGACGATGTATTGAATCGGGACGCAATTTGAGTGATCCATCGTCATTAGGAGGCCCTGAACGTTACAATTCACCATCAGTTTTTCGTCCCATTCGATATCTAGACTCACAGCAGAACGGCCATAAGGTGCCCGAGGCAGCAATAGACCCATGGAGTCAAGTCGGCTGGAGGACGATGTATTGAATCGGGACGCAATTTGAGTGATCCATCGTCTTAGGTGGCCCTGAACGTTACAATTCACTATCAGTTTTTCGTCCCATTCGATAATCTAGACTCACAGCAGAACGGCCATAAGGTGCCCGAGGCAGCAATAGACCCATGGAGACAAGTCGGCTGGGGACGATGTATTGAATCGGGACGCAATTTGAGTGATCCATCGTCATTAGGTGGCCCTGAACGTTACAATTCACTATCAGTTTTTCGTCCCATTCGATAATGTAGATTCACAGCAGAACGGCCATAAGGTGCCCGAGGCAGGAATAGACCCATGGAGTCAACTCGGCTGGAGGACAATGTATTGAATCGGGACGCAATTTGCGTGGTCCATCGTCATTAGGTGGCCCTGAATGTTACAAATCACTATCAGTTTTTCGTCCGATACGAAAATCTTTGACTCACAGCAGAACGGCCATTAGGTGCCCGAGGCAGCAATCGACCCATGGAGACAAGTCTGCTGGAGGACGACGTATTGAATCGGGACGCAATTTGAGTGATCCATCGTCATTAGGAGGCCCTGAACGTTACAATTCACTATCAGTTTTTCGTCCGTTCGATAATCTAGACTCACAGCAGAACGGCCATAAGGTGCCAGAGGCAGCAATAGACCCATGGAGTCAAGTCGGCTGGAGGACGACGTATTCAATCGGGACGCAATTTGAGTGATCCATCGTCATTAGGAGGCCCTGAACGTTACAATTCACTATCAGGTTTTCGTCCCATTCGATAATCTAAATTCACAGCAGAACGGCCATAAGGTGCCCGAGGCAGCAATAGACCCATGGAGTCAAGTCGGCTGGAGGACGATGTATTGAATCGGGACGCAATTTGAGTGATCCATCGTCATTAGGTGGCCCTGAACGTTACAATTCACTATCAGTTTTTCGTCCCATTCGATAATCTAGACTCACAGCAGAACGGCCATAAGGTGCCCGAGGCAGCAATAGACCCATGGAGACAAGTCTGCTGGAGGACGATGTATTGAATCGGGACGCAATTTGAGTGTTCCATCGTCATTAGGAGGCCTTGAACGTTACAATTCACTATCAGTTTTTCGTCCGATTCGAAAATCTTTGAGTCACAGCAGGCCTGCCATAAGGTGCCCGAGGCAGCAATAGACCCATGGAGACAAGTCTGCTGGAGGACGATGTATTGAATCGCGACGCAATTTGAGGGATCCATCGTCATTAGGTGGCCCTGAACGTTACAATTAACTATCAGTTTTTCGTCCCATTCGATAATCTAGACTCACAGCAGAACGGCCATAAGGTGCCCGAGGCAGCAATAGACCCATGGAGACAAGTCGGCTGGGGACAATGTATTGAATCGGGACGCAATTTGAGTGATCCATCGTCATTACGTGGCCCTGAACGTTACAATTCACTATCAGTTTTTCGTCCCATTCGATAATCTAGATTCACAGCAGAACGGCCATAAGGTGCCCGAGGCAGCAATAGACCCATGGAGTCAACTCGGCTGGAGGACGATGTATTGAATCGGGACGCAATTTGCGTGGTCCATCGTCATTAGGTGGCCCTGAATGTTACAATTCACTATCAGTTTTTCGTCCGATTCGAAAATCTTTGACTCACAGCAGAACGGCCATAAGGTGCCCGAGGCAGCAATAGACGCATGGAGACAAGTCTGCTGGAGGACGATGTATTGAATCGGGACGCAATTTGAGTGTTCCATCGTCATTAGGAGGCCCTGAACGTTTCAATTCACTATCAGTTTTTCGTCCGATTCGAAAATCTTTGAGTCACAGCAGGCCTGCCATAAGGTGCCCGAGGCAGCAATAGACCCATGGAGACAAGTCTGCTGGAGGACGATGTATTGAATCGCGACGCAATTTGAGGGATCCATCGTCATTAGGTGGCCCTGAACGTTACAATTAAATATCAGTTTTTCATCCCATTCTATAATCTAGACTCACAGCAGAACGGCCATAAGGTGCCCGAGGCAGCAATCGACCCATGGAGACAAGTCTGCTGGAGGACGATGTATTGAATCGGGACGCAATTTGAGTGATCCATCGTCATTAGGTGGCCCTGAAAGTTACAATTCACTATCAGTTTTTCGTCCGATTCGAAAATCTTTGACTCACAGCAGAACGGCCATAAGGTGCCCGAGGCAGCAATAGACCCATGAAGTCAAGTCTGCAGGAGGACGATGTATTGAATCAGGACGCAATTTGAGTGATCCATCGTCATTATGTGGCCTCGAACGTTACAATTCACTATCAGTTTTTCGTCCCATTCGATAATCTAGACTCACAGCAGAACGGCCATAAGGTGCCCGAGGCAGCAATAGACCCATGTAGACAAGTCGGCTGGGGACGATGTATTGAATCGGGACGCAATTTGAGTGATCCATCGTCATTAGGTGGCCCTGAACGTTACAATTCACTATCAGTTTTTCGTCATATTCGATAATCTAGATTCACAGCAGAACGGCCATAAGGTGCCCGAGGCAGCAATCGACCCATGGAGACAAGTCTGCTGGAGGACGATGTATTGAATCGGGACGCAATTAGAGTGATCCATCGTCATTAGGTGGCCCTGAAAGTTACAATTCACTATCAGTTTTTCGTCCCATTCGATGATCTAGACTCACAGCAGAACGGCCATAAGGTGCCCGAGGCAGCAATAGACCCATGGAGACAAGTCGGCTGGAGGACGATGTATTGAATCGGGACGCAATTTGAGTGATCCATCGTCATTAGGTGTCCCTGAACGTTACAATTCACTACCAGTTTTTCGTCCCATTCGATAATCTAGATTCACAGCAGAACGGCCATAAGGTGCCCGAGGCAGCAATAGACCCATGGAGTCAACTCGGCTGGAAGACGATGTATTGAATCGGGACGCAATTTGCGTGGTCCATCGTCATTAGGTGGCCCTGAATGTTACAATTCACTATTAGTTTTTCGTCCCATTCGATAATCTAGCCTCACAGCAGAACGGCCATAAGGTGCCCGAGGCAGCAATAGACCCATGGAGTCAACTCGGCTGGAGGACAATGTATTGAATCGGGACGCAATTTGCGTGGTCCATCGACATTAGGTGGTCCTGAATGTTACAATTCTCTATCAGTTTTTCGTCCGATACGAAAATCTTTGATTTACAGCAGAACGGCCATTAGGTGCCCGAGGCAGCAATCGACCCATGGAGACAAGTCTGCTGGAGGACGACGTATTGAATCGGGACGCAATTTGAGTGATCCATCGTCATTAGGAGGCCCTGAACGTTACAATTCACTATCAGTTTTTCGTCCCATTCGATAATCTAGAGTCACAGCAGAACGGCCATAAGGTGCCCGAGGCAGCAATAGACCCATGGAGTCAAGTCGGCTGGAGGACGATGTATTGAATCGGGACGCAATTTGAGTGATCCATCGTCATTAGGAGGCCCTGAACGTTACAATTCACCATCAGTTTTTCGTCCCATTCGATAATCTAGACTCACAGCAGAACGGCCATAAGGTGCCCGAGGCAGCAATAGACCCATGGAGTCAAGTCGGCTGGAGGACGATGTATTGAATCGGGACGCAATTTGAGTGATCCATCGTCTTAGGTGGCCCTGAACGTTACAATTCACTATCAGTTTTTCGTCCCATTCGATAATCTAGACTCACAGCAGAACGGCCATAAGGTGCCCGAGGCAGCAATAGACCCATGGAGACAAGTCGGCTGGGGACGATGTATTGAATCGCGACGCAATTTGAGGGATCCATCGTCATTAGGTGGCCCTTTACGTTACAATTAACTATCAGTTTTTCGTCCCATTCGATAATCTAGACTCACAGCAGAACGGCCATAAGGTGCCCGAGGCAGCAATAGACCCATGGAGACAAGTCGGCTGGGGACAATGTATTGAATCGGGACGCAATTTGAGTGATCCATCGTCATTACGTGGCCCTGAACGTTACAATTCACTATCAGTTTTTCGTCCCATTCGATAATCTAGATTCACAGCAGAACGGCCATAAGGTGCCCGAGGCAGCAATAGACCCATGGAGTCAACTCGGCTGGAGGACGATGTATTGAATCGGGACGCAATTTGCGTGGTCCATAGTCATTAGGTGGCCCTGAATGTTACAATTCACTATCAGTTTTTCGTCCGATTCGAAAATCTTTGACTCACAGCAGAACGGCCATAAGGTGCCCGAGGCAGAAATAGACGCATGGAGACAAGTCTGCTGGAGGACGATGTATTGAATCGGGACGCAATTTGAGTGTTCCATCGTCATTAGGAGGCCCTGAACGTTTCAATTCACTATCAGTTTTTCGTCCGATTCGAAAATCTTTGAGTCACAGCAGGCCTGCCATAAGGTGCCCGAGGCAGCAATAGACCCATGGAGACAAGTCTGCTGGAGGACGATGTATTAAATCGCGACGCAATTTGAGGGATCCATCGTCATTAGGTGGCCCTGAACGTTACAATTAACTATCAGCTTTTCATCCCATTCTATAATCTGGACTCACAGCAGAACGGCCATAAGGTGCCCGAGGCAGCAATCGACCCATGGAGACAAGTCTGCTGGAGGACGATGTATTGAATCGGGACGCAATTTGAGTGATCCATCGTCATTAGGTGGCCCTGAAAGTTACAATTCACTATCAGTTTTTCGTCCGATTCGAAAATCTTTGACTCACAGCAGAACGGCCATAAGGTGCCCGAGGCAGCAATAGACCCATGAAGTCAAGTCTGCAGGAGGACGATGTATTGAATCAGGACGCAATTTGAGTGATCCATCGTCATTATGTGGCCTCGAACGTTACAATTCACTATCAGTTTTTCGTCCCATTCGATAATCTAGACTCACAGCAGAACGGCCATAAGGTGCCCGAGGCAGCAATAGACCCATGTAGACAAGTCGGCTGGGGACGATGTATTGAATCGGGACGCAATTTGAGTGATCCATCGTCATTAGGTGGCCCTGAACGTTACAATTCACTATCAGTTTTTCGTCATATTCGATAATCTAGATTCACAGCAGAACGGCCATAAGGTGCCCGAGGCAGCAATCGACCCATGGAGACAAGTCTGCTGGAGGACGATGTATTGAATCGGGACGCAATTAGAGTGATCCATCGTCATTAGGTGGCCCTGAAAGTTACAATTCACTATCAGTTTTTCGTCCCATTCGATGATCTAGACTCACAGCAGAACGGCCATAAGGTGCCCGAGGCAGCAATAGACCCATGGAGACAAGTCGGCTGGAGGACGATGTATTGAATCGGGACGCAATTTGAGTGATCCATCGTCATTAGGTGTCCCTGAACGTTACAATTCACTACCAGTTTTTCGTCCCATTCGATAATCTAGATTCACAGCAGAACGGCCATAAGGTGCCCGAGGCAGCAATAGACCCATGGAGTCAACTCGGCTGGAGGACGATGTATTGAATCGGGACGCAATTTGCGTGGTCCATCGTCATTAGGTGGCCCTGAATGTTACAATTCACTATCAGTTTTTCGTCCCATTCGATAATCTAGACTCACAGCAGAACGGCCATAAGGTGCCCGAGGCAGCAATAGACCCATGGAGACAAGTCGGCTGGGGACGATGTATTGAATCGGGACGCAATTTGAGTGAACAGTCGTCATTAGGTGGCCCTGAACGTTACAATTCACTATCAGTTTTTCGTCCCATTCGATAATCTAGATTCACAGCAGAACGGCCATAAGGTGCCCGAGGCAGCAATAGACCCATGAAGTCAACTCGGCTGGAGGACAATGTATTGAATCGGGACGCAATTTGCGTGGTCCATCGACATTAGGTGGCCCTGAATGTTACAATTCACTATCAGTTTTTCGTCCGATACGAAAATCTTTGATTTACAGCAGAACGGCCATTAGGTGCCCGAGGCAGCAATCGACCCATGGAGACAAGTCTGCTGGAGGACGACGTATTGAATCGGGACGCAATTTGAGTGATCCATCGTCATTAGGAGGCCCTGAACGTTACAATTCACTATCAGTTTTTCGTCCCATTCGATAATGTAGAGTCACAGCAGAACGGCCATAAGGTGCCCGAGGCAGCAATAGACCCATGGAGTCAAGTCGGCTGGAGGACGATGTATTGAATCGGGACGCAATTTGAGTGATCCATCGTCATTAGGAGGCCCTGAACGTTACAATTCACCATCAGTTTTTCGTCCCATTCGATAATCTAGACTCACAGCAGAACGGCCATAAGGTGCCCGAGGCAGCAATAGACCCATGGAGTCAAGTCGGCTGGAGGACGATGTATTGAATCGGGACGCAATTTGAGTGATCCATCGTCTTAGGTGGCCCTGAACGTTACAATTCACTATCAGTTTTTCGTCCCATTCGATAATCTAGACTCACAGCAGAACGGCCATAAGGTGCCCGACGCAGCAATAGACCCATGGAGACAAGTCGGCTGGGGACGATGTATTGAATCGGGACGCAATTTGAGTGATCCATCGTCATTAGGTGGCCCTGAACGTTACAATTCACTATCAGTTTTTCGTCCCATTCGATAATGTAGATTCACAGCAGAACGGCCATAAGGTGCCCGAGGCAGGAATAGACCCATGGAGTCAACTCGGCTGGAGGACAATGTATTGAATCGGGACGCAATTTGCGTGGTCCATCGTCATTAGGTGGCCCTGAATGTTACAAATCACTATCAGTTTTTCGTCCGATACGAAAATCTTTGACTCACAGCAGAACGGCCATTAGGTGCCCGAGGCAGCAATCGACCCATGGAGACAAGTCTGCTGGAGGACGACGTATTGAATCGGGACGCAATTTGAGTGATCCATCGTCATTAGGAGGCCCTGAAAGTTACAATTCACTATCAGTTTTTCGTCCGTTCGATAATCTAGACTCACAGCAGAACGGCCATAAGGTGCCAGAGGCAGCAATAGACCCATGGAGTCAAGTCGGCTGGAGGACGACGTATTGAATCGGGACGCAATTTGAGTGATCCATCGTCATTAGGAGGCCCTGAACGTTACAATTCACTATCAGGATTTCGTCCCATTCGATAATCTAGATTCACAGCAGAACGGCCATAAGGTGCCCGAGGCAGCAATAGACCCATGGAGTCAAGTCGGCTGGAGGACGATGTATTGAATCGGGACGCAATTTGAATGATCATTCGTCATTAGGTGGCCCTGAACGTTACAATTCACTATCAGTTTTTCGTCCCATTCGATAATCTAGACTCACAGCAGAACGGCCATAAGGTGCCCGAGGCAGCAATAGACCCATGGAGACAAGTCTGCTGGAGGACGATGTATTGAATCGGGACGCAATTTGAGTGTTCCATCGTCATTAGGAGGCCTTGAACGTTACAATTCACTATCAGTTTTTCGTCCGATTCGAAAATCTTTGAGTCACAGCAGGCCTGCCATAAGGTGCCCGAGGCAGCAATAGACCCATGGAGACAAGTCTGCTGGAGGACGATGTATTGAATCGCGACGCAATTTGAGGGATCCATCGTCATTAGGTGGCCCTGAACGTTACAATTAACTATCAGTTTTTCGTCCCATTCGATAATCTAGACTCACAGCAGAACGGCCATAAGGTGCCCGAGGCAGCAATAGACCCATGGAGACAAGTCGGCTGGGGACAATGTATTGAATCGGGACGCAATTTGAGTGATCCATCGTCATTACGTGGCCCTGAACGTTACAATTCACTATCAGTTTTTCGTCCCATTCGATAATCTAGATTCACAGCAGAACGGCCATAAGGTGCCCGAGGCAGCAATAGACCCATGGAGTCAAGTCGGCTGGAGGACGATGTATTGAATCGGGACGCAATTTGAGTGATCCATTGTCTTAGGTGGCCCTGAACGTTACAATTCACTATCAGTTTTTCGTCCCATTCGATAATCTAGACTCACAGCAGAACGGCCATAAGGTGCCTGAGGCAGCAATAGACCCATGGAGACAAGTCGGCTGGGGACGATGTATTGAATCGGGACGCAATTTGAGTGATCCATCGTCATTAGGTGGCCCTGAACGTTACAATTCACTATCAGTTTTTCGTCCCATTCGATAATGTAGATTCACAGCAGAACGGCCATAAGGTGCCCGAGGCAGGAATAGACCCATGGAGTCATCTCGGCTGGAGGACAATGTATTGAATCGGGACGCAATTTGCGTGGTCCATCGTCATTAGGTGGCCCTGAATGTTACAAATCACTATCAGTTTTTCGTCCGATACGAAAATCTTTGACTCACAGCAGAACGGCCATTAGGTGCCCGAGGCAGCAATCGACCCATGGAGACAAGTCTGCTGGAGGACGACGTATTGAATCGGGACGCAATTTGAGTGATCCATCGTCATTAGGAGGCCCTGAACGTTACAATTCACTATCAGTTTTTCGTCCGTTCGATAATCTAGACTCACAGCAGAACGGCCATAAGGTGCCAGAGGCAGCAATAGACCCATGGAGTCAAGTCGGCTGGAGGACGACGTATTCAATCGGGACGCAATTTGAGTGATCCATCGTCATTAGGAGGCCCTGAACGTTACAATTCACTATCAGGTTTTCGTCCCATTCGATAATCTAGATTCACAGCAGAACGGCCATAAGGTGCCCGAGGCAGCAATAGACCCATGGAGACAAGTCTGCTGGAGGACGATGTATTGAATCGGGACGCAATTTGAGTGTTCCATCGTCATTAGGAGGCCTTGAACGTTACAATTCACTATCAGTTTTTCGTCCGATTCGAAAATCTTTGAGTCACAGCAGGCCTGCCATAAGGTGCCCGAGGCAGCAATAGACCCATGGAGACAAGTCTGCTGGAGGACGATGTATTGAATCGCGACGCAATTTGAGGGATCCATCGTCATTAGGTGGCCCTGAACGTTACAATTAACTATCAGTTTTTCGTCCCATTCGATAATCTAGACTCACAGCAGAACGGCCATAAGGTGCCCGAGGCAGCAATAGACCCATGGAGACAAGTCGGCTGGGGACAATGTATTGAATCGGGACGCAATTTGAGTGATCCATCGTCATTACGTGGCCCTGAACGTTACAATTCACTATCAGTTTTTCGTCCCATTCGATAATCTAGATTCACAGCAGAACGGCCATAAGGTGCCCGAGGCAGCAATAGACCCATGGAGTCAACTCGGCTGGAGGACGATGTATTGAATCGGGACGCAATTTGCGTGGTCCATCGTCATTAGGTGGCCCTGAATGTTACAATTCACTATCAGTTTTTCGTCCGATTCGAAAATCTTTGACTCACAGCAGAACGGCCATAAGGTGCCCGAGGCAGCAATAGACGCATGGAGACAAGTCTGCTGGAGGACGATGTATTGAATCGGGACGCAATTTGAGTGTTCCATCGTCATTAGGAGGCCCTGAACGTTTCAATTCACTATCAGTTTTTCGTCCGATTCGAAAATCTTTGAGTCACAGCAGGCCTGCCATAAGGTGCCCGAGGCAGCAATAGACCCATGGAGACAAGTCTGCTGGAGGACGATGTATTGAATCGTGACGCAATTTGAGGGATCCATCGTCATTAGGTGGCCCTGAACGTTACAATTAAATATCAGTTTTTCATCCCATTCTATAATCTAGACTCACAGCAGAACGGCCATAAGGTGCCCGAGGCAGCAATCGACCCATGGAGACAAGTCTGCTGGAGGACGATGTATTGAATCGGGACGCAATTTGAGTGATCCATCGTCATTAGGTGGCCCTGAAAGTTACAATTCACTATCAGTTTTTCGTCCGATTCGAAAATCTTTGACTCACAGCAGAACGGCCATAAGGTGCCCGAGGCAGCAATAGACCCATGAAGTCAAGTCTGCAGGAGGACGATGTATTGAATCAGGACGCAATTTGAGTGACCCATCGTCATTATGTGGCCTCGAACGTTACAATTCACTATCAGTTTTTCGTCCCATTCGATAATCTAGACTCACAGCAGAACGGCCATAAGGTGCCCGAGGCAGCAATAGACCCATGTAGACAAGTCGGCTGGGGACGATGTATTGAATCGGGACGCAATTTGAGTGATCCATCGTCATTAGGTGGCCCTGAACGTTACAATTCACTATCAGTTTTTCGTCATATTCGATAATCTAGATTCACAGCAGAACGGCCATAAGGTGCCCGAGGCAGCAATCGACCCATGGAGACAAGTCTGCTGGAGGACGATGTATTGAATCGGGACGCAATTAGAGTGATCCATCGTCATTAGGTGGCCCTGAAAGTTACAATTCACTATCAGTTTTTCGTCCCATTCGATGATCTAGACTCACAGCAGAACGGCCATAAGGTGCCCGAGGCAGCAATAGACCCATGGAGACAAGTCGGCTGGAGGACGATGTATTGAATCGGGACGCAATTTGAGTGATCCATCGTCATTAGGTGTCCCTGAACGTTACAATTCACTACCAGTTTTTCGTCCCATTCGATAATCTAGATTCACAGCAGAACGGCCATAAGGTGCCCGAGGCAGCAATAGACCCATGGAGTCAACTCGGCTGGAGGACGATGTATTGAATCGGGACGCAATTTGCGTGGTCCATCGTCATTAGGTGGCCCTGAATGTTACAATTCACTATCAGTTTTTCGTCCCATTCGATAATCTAGCCTCACAGCAGAACGGCCATAAGGTGCCCGAGGCAGCAATAGACCCATGGAGTCAACTCGGCTGGAGGACAATGTATTGAATCGGGACGCAATTTGCGTGGTCCATCGACATTAGGTGGTCCTGAATGTTACAATTCTCTATCAGTTTTTCGTCCGATACGAAAATCTTTGATTTACAGCAGAACGGCCATTAGGTGCCCGAGGCAGCAATCGACCCATGGAGACAAGTCTGCTGGAGGACGACGTATTGAATCGGGACGCAATTTGAGTGATCCATCGTCATTAGGAGGCCCTGAACGTTACAATTCACTATCAGTTTTTCGTCCCATTCGATAATCTAGAGTCACAGCAGAACGGCCATAAGGTGCCCGAGGCAGCAATAGACCCATGGAGTCAAGTCGGCTGGAGGACGATGTATTGAATCGGGACGCAATTTGAGTGATCCATCGTCATTAGGAGGCCCTGAACGTTACAATTCACCATCAGTTTTTCGTCCCATTCGATAATCTAGACTCACAGCAGAACGGCCATAAGGTGCCCGAGGCAGCAATAGACCCATGGAGTCAAGTCGGCTGGAGGACGATGTATTGAATCGGGACGCAATTTGAGTGATCCATCGTCTTAGGTGGCCCTGAACGTTACAATTCACTATCAGTTTTTCGTCCCATTCGATAATCTAGACTCACAGCAGAACGGCCATAAGGTGCCCGAGGCAGCAATAGACCCATGGAGACAAGTCGGCTGGGGACGATGTATTGAATCGCGACGCAATTTGAGGGATCCATCGTCATTAGGTGGCCCTTTACGTTACAATTAACTATCAGTTTTTCGTCCCATTCGATAATCTAGACTCACAGCAGAACGGCCATAAGGTGCCCGAGGCAGCAATAGACCCATGGAGACAAGTCGGCTGGGGACAATGTATTGAATCGGGACGCAATTTGAGTGATCCATCGTCATTACGTGGCCCTGAACGTTACAATTCACTATCAGTTTTTCGTCCCATTCGATAATCTAGATTCACAGCAGAACGGCCATAAGGTGCCCGAGGCAGCAATAGACCCATGGAGTCAACTCGGCTGGAGGACGATGTATTGAATCGGGACGCAATTTGCGTGGTCCATCGTCATTAGGTGGCCCTGAATGTTACAATTCACTATCAGTTTTTCGTCCGATTCGAAAATCTTTGACTCACAGCAGAACGGCCATAAGGTGCCCGAGGCAGCAATAGACGCATGGAGACAAGTCTGCTGGAGGACGATGTATTGAATCGGGACGCAATTTGAGTGTTCCATCGTCATTAGGAGGCCCTGAACGTTTCAATTCACTATCAGTTTTTCGTCCGATTCGAAAATCTTTGAGTCACAGCAGGCCTGCCATAAGGTGCCCGAGGCAGCAATAGACCCATGGAGACAAGTCTGCTGGAGGACGATGTATTAAATCGCGACGCAATTTGAGGGATCCATCGTCATTAGGTGGCCCTGAACGTTACAATTAACTATCAGTTTTTCATCCCATTCTATAATCTAGACTCACAGCAGAACGGCCATAAGGTGCCCGAGGCAGCAATCGACCCATGGAGACAAGTCTGCTGGAGGACGATGTATTGAATCGGGACGCAATTTGAGTGATCCATCGTCATTAGGTGGCCCTGAAAGTTACAATTCACTATCAGTTTTTCGTCCGATTCGAAAATCTTTGACTCACAGCAGAACGGCCATAAGGTGCCCGAGGCAGCAATAGACCCATGAAGTCAAGTCTGCAGGAGGACGATGTATTGAATCAGGACGCAATTTGAGTGATCCATCGTCATTATGTGGCCTCGAACGTTACAATTCTCTATCAGTTTTTCGTCCCATTCGATAATCTAGACTCACAGCAGAACGGCCATAAGGTGCCCGAGGCAGCAATAGACCCATGTAGACAAGTCGGCTGGGGACGATGTATTGAATCGGGACGCAATTTGAGTGATCCATCGTCATTAGGTGGCCCTGAACGTTACAATTCACTATCAGTTTTTCGTCATATTCGATAATCTAGATTCACAGCAGAACGGCCATAAGGTGCCCGAGGCAGCAATCGACCCATGGAGACAAGTCTGCTGGAGGACGATGTATTGAATCGGGACGCAATTAGAGTGATCCATCGTCATTAGGTGGCCCTGAAAGTTACAATTCACTATCAGTTTTTCGTCCCATTCGATGATCTAGACTCACAGCAGAACGGCCATAAGGTGCCCGAGGCAGCAATAGACCCATGGAGACAAGTCGGCTGGAGGACGATGTATTGAATCGGGACGCAATTTGAGTGATCCATCGTCATTAGGTGTCCCTGAACGTTACAATTCACTACCAGTTTTTCGTCCCATTCGATAATCTAGATTCACAGCAGAACGGCCATAAGGTGCCCGAGGCAGCAATAGACCCATGGAGTCAACTCGGCTGGAGGACGATGTATTGAATCGGGACGCAATTTGCGTGGTCCATCGTCATTAGGTGGCCCTGAATGTTACAATTCACTATCAGTTTTTCGTCCCATTCGATAATCTAGACTCACAGCAGAACGGCCATAAGGTGCCCGAGGCAGCAATAGACCCATGGAGACAAGTCGGATGGGGACGATGTATTGAATCGGGACGCAATTTGAGTGAACAGTCGTCATTAGGTGGCCCTGAACGTTACAATTCACTATCAGTTTTTCGTCCCATTCGATAATCTAGATTCACAGCAGAACGGCCATAAGGTGCCCGAGGCAGCAATAGACCCATGAAGTCAACTCGGCTGGAGGACAATGTATTGAATCGGGACGCAATTTGCGTGGTCCATCGACATTAGGTGGCCCTGAATGTTACAATTCACTATCAGTTTTTCGTCCGATACGAAAATCTTTGATTTACAGCAGAACGGCCATTAGGTGCCCGAGGCAGCAATCGACCCATGGAGACAAGTCTGCTGGAGGACGACGTATTGAATCGGGACGCAATTTGAGTGATCCATCGTCATTAGGAGGCCCTGAACGTTACAATTCACTATCAGTTTTTCGTCCCATTCGATAATCTAGAGTCACAGCAGAACGGCCATAAGGTGCCCGAGGCAGCAATAGACCCATGGAGTCAAGTCGGCTGGAGGACGATGTATTGAATCGGGACGCAATTTGAGTGATCCATCGTCATTAGGAGGCCCTGAACGTTACAATTCACCATCAGTTTTTCGTCCCATTCGATAATCTAGACTCACAGCAGAACGGCCATAAGGTGCCCGAGGCAGCAATAGACCCATGGAGTCAAGTCGGCTGGAGGACGATGTATTGAATCGGGACGCAATTTGAGTGATCCATCGTCTTAGGTGGCCCTGAACGTTACAATTCACTATCAGTTTTTCGTCCCATTCGATAATCTAGACTCACAGCAGAACGGCCATAAGGTGCCCGAGGCAGCAATAGACCCATGGAGACAAGTCGGCTGGGGACGATGTATTGAATCGGGACGCAATTTGAGTGATCCATCGTCATTAGGTGGCCCTGAACGTTACAATTCACTATCAGTTTTTCGTCCCATTCGATAATGTAGATTCACAGCAGAACGGCCATAAGGTGCCCGAGGCAGGAATAGACCCATGGAGTCAACTCGGCTGGAGGACAAAGTATTGAATCGGGACGCAATTTGCGTGGTCCATCGTCATTAGGTGGCCCTGAATGTTACAAATCACTATCAGTTTTTCGTCCGATACGAAAATCTTTGACTCACAGCAGAACGGCCATTAGGTGCCCGAGGCAGCAATCGACCCATGGAGACAAGTCTGCTGGAGGACGACGTATTGAATCGGGACGCAATTTGAGTGATCCATCGTCATTAGGAGGCCCTGAACGTTACAATTCACTATCAGTTTTTCGTCCGTTCGATAATCTAGACTCACAGCAGAACGGCCATAAGGTGCCAGAGGCAGCAATAGACCCATGGAGTCAAGTCGGCTGGAGGACGACGTATTGAATCGGGACGCAATTTGAGTGATCCATCGTCATTAGGAGGCCCTGAACGTTACAATTCACTATCAGGTTTTCGTCCCATTCGATAATCTAGATTCACAGCAGAACGGCCATAAGGTGCCCGAGGCAGCAATAGACCCATGGAGTCAAGTCGGCTGGAGGACGATGTATTGAATCGGGACGCAATTTGAGTGATCATTCGTCATTAGGTGGCCCTGAACGTTACAATTCACTATCAGTTTTTCGTCCCATTCGATAATCTAGACTCACAGCAGAACGGCCATAAGGTGCCCGAGGCAGCAATAGACCCATGGAGACAAGTCTGCTGGAGGACGATGTATTGAATCGGGACGCAATTTGAGTGTTCCATCGTCATTAGGAGGCCTTGAACGTTACAATTCACTATCAGTTTTTCGTCCGATTCGAAAATCTTTGAGTCACAGCAGGCCTGCCATAAGGTGCCCGAGGCAGCAATAGACCCATGGAGACAAGTCTGCTGGAGGACGATGTATTGAATCGCGACGCAATTTGAGGGATCCATCGTCATTAGGTGGCCCTGAACGTTACAATTAACTATCAGTTTTTCGTCCCATTCGATAATCTAGACTCACAGCAGAACGGCCATAAGGTGCCCGAGGCAGCAATAGACCCATGGAGACAAGTCGGCTGGGGACAATGTATTGAATCGGGACGCAATTTGAGTGATCCATCGTCATTACGTGGCCCTGAACGTTACAATTCACTATCAGTTTTTCGTCCCATTCGATAATCTTGATTCACAGCAGAACGGCCAATAGGTGCCCGAGGCAGCAATAGACCCATGGAGTCAACTCGGCTGGAGGACGATGTATTGAATCGGGACGCAATTTGCGTGGTCCATCGTCATTAGGTGGCCCTGAATGTTACAATTCACTATCAGTTTTTCGTCCGATTCGAAAATCTTTGAATCACAGCAGAACGGCCATAAGGTGCCCGAGGCAGCAATAGACGCATGGAGACAAGTCTGCTGGAGGACGATGTATTGAATCGGGACGCAATTTGAGTGTTCCATCGTCATTAGGAGGCCCTGAACGTTTCAATTCACTATCAGTTTTTCGTCCGATTCGAAAATTTTTGAGTCACAGCAGGCCTGCCATAAGGTGCCCGAGGCAGCAATAGACCCATGGAGACAAGTCTGCTGGAGGACGATGTATTGAATCGCGACGCAATTTGAGGGATCCATCGTCATTAGGTGGCCCTGAACGTTACAATTAACTATCAGTTTTTCATCCCATTCTATAATCTAGACTCACAGCAGAACGGCCATAAGGTGCCCGAGGCAGCAATCGACCCATGGAGACAAGTCTGCTGGAGGACGATGTATTGAATCGGGACGCAATTTGAGTGATCCATCGTCATTAGGTGGCCCTGAAAGTTACAATTCACTATCAGTTTTTCGTCCGATTCGAAAATCTTTGACTCACAGCAGAACGGCCATAAGGTGCCCGAGGCAGCAATAGACCCATGAAGTCAAGTCTGCAGGAGGACGATGTATTGAATCAGGACGCAATTTGAGTGATCCATCGTCATTATGTGGCCTCGAACGTTACAATTCACTATCAGTTTTTCGTCCCATTCGATAATCTAGACTCACAGCAGAACGGCCATAAGGTGCCCGAGGCAGCAATAGACCCATGTAGACAAGTCGGCTGGGGACGATGTATTGAATCGGGACGCAATTTGAGTGATCCATCGTCATTAGGTGGCCCTGAACGTTACAATTCACTATCAGTTTTTCGTCATATTCGATAATCTAGATTCACAGCAGAACGGCCATAAGGAGCCCGAGGCAGCAATAGACCCATGGAGTCAACTCGGCTGGAGGACAATGTATTGAATCGGGACGCAATTTGCGTCGTCCATCGTCATTAGGTGGCCCTGAATGTTACAATTCACTATCAGTTTTTCGTCCGATACGAAAATCTTTGACTCACAGCAGAACGGCCATTAGGTGCCCGAGGCAGCAATCGACCCATGGAGACAAGTCTGCTGGAGGACGACGTATTGAATCGGGAGGCAATTTGAGTGATCCATCGTCATTAGGAGGCCCTGAACGTTACAATTCACTATCGGTTTTTCGTCCCATTCGATAATCTAGACTCACAGCAAAACGGCCATAAGGTGCCCGAGGCAGCAATAGACCCATGGAGACAAGTCGGCTGGAGGACGATGTATTGAATCGGGACGCAATTTGAGTGATCCATCGTCATTAGGAGGATCTGAACGTTACAATTCACTGTCAGTTTTTTGTCCCATTCGATAATCTAGACTCACAGCAGAACGGCCATGAGGTGCCGGAGGCAGCAATAGACCCATGGAGTCAAGTCGGCTGGAGGACGATGTATTGAATCGGGACGCAATTTGAGTGATCCATCGTCATTAGGTGGCCCTGAACGTTACAATTCACTATCAGTTTTTCGTCCGATATGAAAATCTTTGACTCACAGCAGAACGGCCATAAGGTGCCCGAGGCAGCAATAGTTGCATGGAGACAAGTCTGCTGGAGGACGTTGTATTGAATCGGGACGCAATTTGAATGTTCCATCGTCATTAGGAGGCCCTGAACGTTACAATTCACTACCAGTTTTTCGTCCGATTCGAAAATCTTTGAGTCACAGCAGGCCTGCCATAAGGTGCCCGAGGCAGCAATAGACCCATGGAGACAAGTCTGCTGGAGGACGATGTATTGAATCGGGACGCAATTTGAGTGATCCATCGTCATTAGGTGGCCCTGAACGTTACAATTCACTATCAGTTTTTCATCCCATTCTATAATCTAGACTCACAGCAGAACAGCCATAAGGTGCCCGAGGCAGCAATAGTCCCATGGAGTCACGTCGGCTAGTGGACGATGTACTGAATCGGGACGCTATTTGTGTGGTCCATCGTCATTAGGTGGCCCTGAATGTTACAAATCACTATCAGTTTTTCGTCCGATTCGAAAATCTTTGACTCACAGCAAAACGGCCATAAGGTGCCCGAGGCAGCAATAGACCCATGGAGTCAACTCGGCTGGAGAACGATGTATTATATCGGGACGCAATTTGCGTGGTCCATCGTCATTAGGTGGCCCTGAACGTTACAATTCACTATCAGGTTTTCGTCCCATTCGATAATCTAGATTCACAGCAGAACGGCCATAAGGTGCCCGAGGCAGCAATAGACCCATGGAGTCAAGTCGGCTGGAGGACGATGTATTGAATCGGGACGCAATTTGAGCGATCCATCGTCATTAGGTGGCCCTGAACGTTACAATTCACTATCAGTTTTTCGTCACATTCGATAATCTAGACTCACAGCAGAACGGCCATAAGGTGCCCGAGGCAGCAATAGACCCATGGAGACAAGTCTGCTGGAGGACGATGTATTGAATCGGGACGCAATTTGAGTGTTCCATCGTCATTAGGAGGCCTTGAACGTTACAATTCACTATCAGTTTTTCGTCCGATTCGAAAATCTTTGAGTCACAGCAGGCCTGCCATAAGGTGCCCGAGGCAGCAATAGACCCATGGAGACAAGTCTGCTGGAGGACGATGTATTGAATCGCGACGCAATTTGAGGGATCCATCGTCATTAGGTGGCCCTGAACGTTACAATTAACTATCAGTTTTTCGTCCCATTCGATAATCTAGACTCACAGCAGAACGGCCATAAGGTGCCCGAGGCAGCAATAGACCCATGGAGACAAGTCGGCTGGGGACAATGTATTGAATCGGGACGCAATTTGAGTGATCCATCGTCATTACGTGGCCCTGAACGTTACAATTCACTATCAGTTTTTCGTCCCATTCGATAATCTAGATTCACAGCAGAACGGCCATAAGGTGCCCGAGGCAGCAATAGACCCATGGAGTCAACTCGGCTGGAGGACGATGTATTGAATCGGGACGCAATTTGCGTGGTCCATCGTCATTAGGTGGCCCTGAATGTTACAATTCAATATCAGTTTTTCGTCCGATTCGAAAATCTTTGACTCACAGCAGAACGGCCATAAGGTGCCCGAGGCAGCAATAGACGCATGGAGACAAGTCTGCTGGAGGACGATGTATTGAATCGGGACGCTATTTGAGTGTTCCATCGTCATTAGGAGGCCCTGAACGTTTCAATTCACTATCAGTTTTTCGTCCGATTCGAAAATCTTTGAGTCACAGCAGGCCTGCCATAAGGTGCCCGAGGCAGCAATAGACCCATGGAGACAAGTCTGCTGGAGGACGATGTATTGAATCGCGACGCAATTTGAGGGATCCATCGTCATTAGGTGGCCCTGAACGTTACAATTAACTATCAGTTTTTCATCCCATTCTATAATCTAGACTCACAGCAGAACGGCCATAAGGTGCCCGAGGCAGCAATAGTCCCATGGAGTCAAGTCGGCTAGTGGACGATGTACTGAATCGGGACGCTATTTGTGTGGTCCATCGTCATTAGGTGGCCCTGAATGTTACAAATCACTATCAGTTTTTCGTCCGATTCGAAAATCTTTGACTCACAGCAGAACGGCCATAAGGTGCCCGAGGCAGCAATCGACCCATGGAGACAAGTCTGCTGGAGGACGATGTATTGAATCGGGACGCAATTTGAGTGATCCATCGTCATTAGGTGGCCCTGAAAGTTACAATTCACTATCAGTTTTTCGTCCGATTCGAAAATCTTTGACTCACAGCAGAACGGCCATAAGGTGCCCGAGGCAGCAATAGACCCATGAAGTCAAGTCTGCAGGAGGACGAAGTATTGAATCAGGACGCAATTTGAGTGATCCATCGTCATTATGTGGCCTCGAACGTTACAATTCACTATGAGTTTTTCGTCCCATTCGATAATCTAGACTCACAGCAGAACGGCCATAAGGTGCCCGAGGCAGCAATAGACCCATGGAGACAAGTCGGCTGGGGACGATGTATTGAATCGGGACGCAATTTGAGTGATCCATCGTCATTAGGTGGCCCTGAACGTTACAATTCACTATCAGTTTTTCGTCATATTCGATAATCTAGATTCACAGCAGAACGGCCATAAGGTGCCCGAGGCAGCAATAGACCCATGGAGTCAACTCGGCTGGAGGACAATGTATTGAATCGGGACGCAATTTCCGTGGTCCATCGTCATTAGGTGGCCCTGAATGTTACAATTCACTATCAGTTTTTCGTCCGATACGAAAATCTTTGACTCACAGCAGAACGGCCATTAGGTGCCCGAGGCAGCAATCGACCCATGGAGACAAGTCTGCTGGAGGACGACGTATTGAATCGGGACGCAATTTGAGTGATCCATCGTCATTAGGAGGATCTGAACGTTACAATTCACTGTCAGTTTTTTGTCCCATTCGATAATCTAGACTCACAGCAGAACGGCCATGAGGTGCCGGAGGCAGCAATAGACCCATGGAGTCAAGTCGGCTGGAGGACGATGTATTGAATCGGGACGCAATTTGAGTGATCCATCGTCATTAGGTGGCCCTGAACGTTACAATTCACTATCAGTTTTTCGTCCGATTCGAAAATCTTTGACTCACAGCAGAACGGCCATAAGGTTCCCGAGGCAGCAAAGTTGCATGGAGACAAGTCTGCTGGAGGACGATGTATTGAATCGGGACGCAATTTGAATGTTCCATCGTCATTAGGAGGCCCTGAACGTTACAATTCACTATCAGTTTTTCGTCCGATTCGAAAATCTTTGAGTCACAGCAGGCCTGCCATAAGGTGCCCGAGGCAGCAATAGACCCATGGAGACAAGTCTGCTGGAGGACGATGTATTGAATCGGGACGCAATTTGAGTGATCCATCGTCATTAGGTGGCCCTGAACGTTACAATTCACTGTCAGTTTTTCATCCCATTCTATAATCTAGACTCACAGCAGAACGGCCATAAGGTGCCCGAGGCAGCAATAGTCCCATGGAGTCAAGTAGGCTAGTGGACGATGTACTGAATCGGGACGCTATTTGTGTGGTCCATCGTCATTAGGTGGCCCTGAATGTTACAATTCACTATCAGTTTTTCGTCCGATTCGAAAATCTTTGACTCACAGCAGAACGGCCATAAGGTGCCCGAGGCAGCAATAGACGCATGGAGACAAGTCTGCTGGAGGACGATGTATTGAATCGGGACGCAATTTGAGTGTTCCATCGTCATTAGGAGGCCCTGAACGTTACAATTCACTATCAGTTTTTCGTCCGATTCGAAAATCTTTGAGTCACAGCAGGCCTGCCATAAGGTGACCGAGGCAGCAATAGACCCATGCAGACAAGTCTGCTGGAGGACGATGTATTGAATCGGGACGCATTTTGAGTGATCCATCGTCATTAGGTGGCCCTGAACGTTACAATTAACTATCAGTTTTTCGTCCCATTCGATAATCTAGACTCACAGCAGAACGGCCATAAGGTGCCCGAGGCAGCAATAGACCCATGGAGACAAGTCGGCTGGGGACAATGTATTGAATCGGGACGCAATTTGAGTGATCCATCGTCATTACGTGGCCCTGAACGTTACAATTCACTATCAGTTTTTCGTCCCATTCGATAATCTAGATTCACAGCAGAACGGCCATAAGGTGCCCGAGGCAGCAATAGACCCATGGAGGCAACTCGGCTGGAGGACGATGTATTGAATCGGGACGCAATTTGCGTGGTCCATCGTCATTAGGTGGACCTGAATGTTACAATTCACTATCAGTTTTTCGTCCGATTCGAAAATCTTTGACTCACAGCAGAACGGCCATAAGGTGCCCGAAGCAGCAATAGACGCATGGAGACAAGTCTGCTGGAGGACGATGTATTGAATCGGGACGCAATTTGAGTGTTCCATCGTCATTAGGAGGCCCTGAACGTTTCAATTCACTATCAGTTTTTCGTCCGATTCGAAAATCTTTGAGTCACAGCAGGCCTGCCATAAGGTGCCCGAGGCAGCAATAGACCCATGGAGACAAGTCTGCTGGAGGACGATGTATTGAATCGGGACGCAATTTGAGTGATCCATCGTCATTAGGTGGCCCTGAACGTTACAATTCACTATCAGTTTTTCATCCCATTCTATAATCTAGACTCACAGCAGAACGGCCATAAGGTGCCCGAGGCAGCAATAGTCCCATGGAGTCAAGTCGGCTAGTGGACGATGTACTGAATCGGGACGCAATTTGTGTGGTCCATCGTCATTAGGTGGCCCTGAATGTTACAAATCACTATCAGTTTTTCGTCCGATTCGAAAATCTTTGACTCACAGCAGAACGGCCATAAGGTGCCCGAGGCAGCAATCGACCCATGGAGACAAGTCTGCTGGAGGACGATGTATTGAATCGGGACGCAATTTGAGTGATCCATCGTCATTAGGTGGCCCTGAAAGTTACAATTCACTATCAGTTTTTCGTCCGATTCGAAAATCTTTGACTCACAGCAGAACGGCCATAAGGTGCCCGAGGCAGCAATAGACCCATGAAGTCAAGTCTGCAGGAGGACGAAGTATTGAATCAGGACGCAATTTGAGTGATCCATCGTCATTATGTGGCCTCGAACGTTACAATTCACTATGAGTTTTTCGTCCCATTCGATAATCTAGACTCACAGCAGAACGGCCATAAGGTGCCCGAGGCAGCAATAGACCCATGGAGACAAGTCGGCTGGGGACGATGTATTGAATCGGGACGCAATTTGAGTGATCCATCGTCATTAGGTGGCCCTGAACGTTACAATTCACTATCAGTTTTTCGTCATATTCGATAATCTAGATTCACAGCAGAACGGCCATAAGGTGCCCGAGGCAGCAATAGACCCATGGAGTCAACTCGGCTGGAGGACAATGTATTGAATCGGGACGCAATTTCCGTGGTCCATCGTCATTAGGTGGCCCTGAAAGTTACAATTCACTATCAGTTTTTCGTCCGATACGAAAATCTTTGACTCACAGCAGAACGGCCATTAGGTGCCCGAGGCAGCAATCGACCCATGGAGACAAGTCTGCTGGAGGACGACGTATTGAATCGGGACGCAATTTGAGTGATCCATCGTCATTAGGAGGATCTGAACGTTACAATTCACTGTCAGTTTTTTGTCCCATTCGATAATCTAGACTCACAGCAGAACGGCCATGAGGTGCCGGAGGCAGCAATAGACCCATGGAGTCAAGTCGGCTGGAGGACGATGTATTGAATCGGGACGCAATTTGAGTGATCCATCGTCATTAGGTGGCCCTGAACGTTACAATTCACTATCAGTTTTTCGTCCGATTCGAAAATCTTTGACTCACAGCAGAACGGCCATAAGGTTCCCGAGGCAGCAATAGTTGCATGGAGACAAGTCTGCTGGAGGACGATGTATTGAATCGGGACGCAATTTGAATGTTCCATCGTCATTAGGAGGCCCTGAACGTTACAATTCACTATCAGTTTTTCGTCCGATTCGAAAATCTTTGAGTCACAGCAGGCCTGCCATAAGGTGCCCGAGGCAGCAATAGACCCATGGAGACAAGTCTGCTGGAGGACGATGTATTGAATCGGGACGCAATTTGAGTGATCCATCGTCATTAGGTGGCCCTGAACGTTACAATTCACTGTCAGTTTTTCATCCCATTCTATAATCTAGACTCACAGCAGAACGGCCATAAGGTGCCCGAGGCAGCAATAGTCCCATGGAGTCAAGTCGGCTAGTGGACGATGTACTGAATCGGGACGCTATTTGTGTGGTCCATCGTCATTAGGTGGCCCTGAACGTTACAATTCAATATCAGTTTTTCGTCCGATTCGAAAATCTTTGACTCACAGCAGAACGGCCATAAGGTGCCCGAGGCAGCAATAGACGCATGGAGACAAGTCTGCTGGAGGACGATGTATTGAATCGGGACGCAATTTGAGTGTTCCATCGTCATTAGGAGGCCCTGAACGTTACAATTCACTATCAGTTTTTCGTCCGATTCGAAAATCTTTGAGTCACAGCAGGCCTGCGATAAGGTGACCGAGGCAGCAATAGACCCATGCAGACAAGTCTGCTGGAGGACGATGTATTGAATCGGGACGCATTTTGAGTGATCCATCGTCATTAGGTGGCCCTGAACGTTACAATTAACTATCAGTTTTTCGTCCCATTCGATAATCTAGACTCACAGCAGAACGGCCATAAGGTGCCCGAGGCAGCAATAGACCCATGGAGACAAGTCGGCTGGGGACAATGTATTGAATCGGGACGCAATTTGAGTGATCCATCGTCATTACGTGGCCCTGAACGTTACAATTCACTATCAGTTTTTCGTCCCATTCGATAATCTAGATTCACAGCAGAACGGCCATAAGGTGCCCGAGGCAGCAATAGACCCATGGAGACAAGTCGGCTGGGGACAATGTATTGAATCGGGACGCAATTTGCGTGGTCCATCGTCATTAGGTGGCCCTGAATGTTACAATTCACTATCAGTTTTTCGTCCGATTCGAAAATCTTTGACTCACAGCAGAACGGCCATAAGGTGCCCGAGGCAGCAATAGACGCATGGAGACAAGTCTGCTGGAGGACGATGTATTGAATCGGGACGCAATTTGAGTGTTCCATCGTCATTAGGAGGCCCTGAACGTTTCAATTCACTATCAGTTTTTCGTCCGATTCGAAAATCTTTGAGTCACAGCAGGCCTGCCATAAGGTGCCCGAGGCAGCAATAGACCCATGGAGACAAGTCTGCTGGAGGACGATGTATTGAATCGGGACGCAATTTGAGTGATCCATCGTCATTAGGTGGCCCTGAACGTTACAATTCACTATCAGTTTTTCATCCCATTCTATAATCTAGACTCACAGCAGAACGGCCATAAGGTGCCCGAGGCAGCAATAGTCCCATGGAGTCAAGTCGGCTAGTGGACGATGTACTGAATCGGGACGCAATTTGTGTGGTCCATCGTCATTAGGTGGCCCTGAATGTTACAAATCACTATCAGTTTTTCGTCCGATTCGAAAATCTTTGACTCACAGCAGAACGGCCATAAGGTGCCCGAGGCAGCAATCGACCCATGGAGACAAGTCTGCTGGAGGACGATGTATTGAATCGGGACGCAATTTGAGTGATCCATCGTCATTAGGTGGCCCTGAAAGTTACAATTCACTATCAGTTTTTCGTCCGATTCGAAAATCTTTGACTCACAGCAGAACGGCCATAAGGTGCCCGAGGCAGCAATAGACCCATGAAGTCAAGTCTGCAGGAGGACGATGTATTGAATCAGGACGCAATTTGAGTGATCCATCGTCATTATGTGGCCTCGAACGTTACAATTCACTATCAGTTTTTCGTCCAATTCGATAATCTAGACTCACAGCAGAACGGCCATAAGGTGCCCGAGGCAGCAATAGACCCATGGAGACAAGTCGGCTGGGGACGATGTATTGAGTGATCCATCGTCATTAGGTGGCCCTGAACGTTACAATTCACTATCAGTTTTTCGTCCCATTCGATAATCTAGATTCACAGCAGAACGGCCATAAGGTGCCCGAGGCAGCAATAGACCCATGGAGTCAACTCGGCTGGAGGACAATGTATTGAATCGGGACGCAATTTGCGTGGTCCATCGTCATTAGGTGGCCCTGAATGTTACAATTCACTATCAGTTTTTCGTCCGATACGAAAATCTTTGACTCACAGCAGAACGGCCATTAGGTGCCCGAGGCAGCAATCGACCCATGGAGACAAGTCTGCTGGAGGACGACGTATTGAATCGGGACGCAATTTGAGTGATCCATCGTCATTAGGAGGCCCTGAACGTTACAATTCACTATCAGTTTTTCGTCCCATTCGATAATCTAGACTCACAGCAAAACGGCCATAAGGTGCCCGAGGCAGCAATTGACCCATGGAGACAAGTCGGCTGGAGGACGATGTATTGAATCGGGACGCAATTTGAGTGATCCATCGTCATTAGGAGGATCTGAACGTTACAATTCACTATCAGTTTTTTGTCCCATTCGATAATCTAGACTCACAGCAGAACGGGCATGAGGTGCCGGAGGCAGCAATAGACCCATGGAGTCAAGTCGGCTGGAGGACGATGTATTGAATCGGGACGCAATTTGAGTGATCCATCGTCATTAGGTGGCCCTGAACGTTACAATTCACTATCAGTTATTCGTCCGATTCGAAAATCTTTGACTCACAGCTGAACGGCCATAAGGTGCCCGAGGCAGCAATAGTTGCATGGAGACAAGTCTGCTGGAGGACGATGTATTGAATCGGGACGCAATTTGAGTGTTCCATCGTCATTAGGAGGCCCTGAACGTTACAATTCACTATCAGTTTTTCGTCCGATTCGAAAATCTTTGAGTCACAGCAGGCCTGCCATAAGGTGCCCGAGGCAGCAATAGACGCATGGAGACAAGTCTGCTGGAGGACGATGTATTGAATCGGGACGCAATTTGAGTGATCCATCGTCATTAGGTGGCCCTGAACGTTACAATTCACTATCAGTTTTTCATCCCATTCTATAATCTAGACTCACAGCAGAACGGCCATAAGGTGCCCGAGGCAGCAATAGTCCCATGGAGTCAAGTCGGCTAGTGGACGATGTACTGAATCGGGACGCTATTTGTGTGGTCCATCGTTATTAGGTGGCCCTGAATGTTACAAATCACTATCAGTTTTTCGTCCGATTCGAAAATCTTTGACTCACAGCAGAACGGCCATAAGGTGCCCGAGGCAGCAATAGACCCATGGAGTCAACTCGGCTGGAGGACGATGTATTGAATCGGGACGCAATTTGCGTGGTCCATCGTCATTAGGTGGCCCTGAATGTTACAATTCACTATCAGTTTTTCGTCCGATTCGAAAATCTTTGACTCACAGCAGAACGGCCATAAGGTGCCCGAGGCAGCAATCGACCCATGGAGACAAGTCTGCTGGAGGACGATGTATTGAATCGGGACGCATTTTGAGTGATCCATCGTCATTAGGTGGCCCTGAACGTTACAATTCACTATCAGTTTTTCATCCCATTCTATAATCTAGACTCACAGCTGCCCGAGGCAGCAATAGTCCCATGGAGTCAAGTCGGCTAGTGGACGATGTACTGAATCGGGACGCAATTTGTGTGGTCCATCGTCATTAGGTGGCCCTGAATGTTACAAATCACTGTCAGTTTTTCGTCCGATACGAAAATCTTTGACTCACAGCAGAACGGCCATTAGGTGCCCGAGGCAGCAATCGACCCATGGAGACAAGTCTGCTGGAGGACGACGTATTGAATCGGGACGCAATTTGAGTGATCCATCGGCATTAGGTGGCCCTGAACGTTACAATTCACTATCAGTTTTTCATCCCATTCTATAATCTAGACTCACAGCAGAACGGCCATAAGGTGCCCGAGGCAGCAATAGTCCCATGGAGTCAAGTCGGCTAGTGGACGATGTACTGAATCGGGACGCTATTTGTGTGGTCCATCGTCATTAGGTGGCCCTGAATGTTACAAATCACTATCAGTTTTTCGTCCGATTCGAAAATCTTTGACTCATAGCAGAACGGCCATAAGGTGCCCGAGGCAGCAATAGACCCATGGAGTCAACTCGGCTGGAGGACGATGTATTGAATCGGGACGCAATTTGCGTGGTCCATCGTCATTAGGTGGCCCTGAACGTTACAATTCACTATCAGTTTTTCATCCCATTCTATAATTTAGACTCACAGCAGAACGGCCATAAGGTGCCCGAGGCAGCAATAGTCCCATGGAGTCAAGTCGGCTAGTGGACGATGTACTGAATCGGGACGCAATTTGTGTGGTCCATCGTCAATAGGTGGCCCTGAATGTTACAAATCACTATCAGTTTTTCGTCCGATTCGAAAATCTTTGACTCACAGCAGAACGGCCATAAGGTGCCCGGGGCAGCAATCGACCCATGGAGACAAGTCTGCTGGAGGACGATGTATTGAATCGGGACGCAATTTGAGTGATCCATCGTCATTAGGTGGCCCTGAAAGTTACAATTCACTATCAGTTTTTCGTCCGATTCGAAAATCTTTGACTCACAGCAGAACGGCCATAAGGTGCCCGAGGCAGCAATAGACCCATGAAGTCAAGTCTGCAGGAGGACGATGTATTGAATCAGGACGCAATTTGAGTGATCCATCGTCATTATGTGGCCTCGAACGTTACAATTCACTATCAGTTTTTCGTCCAATTCGATAATCTAGACTCACAGCAGAACGGCCATAAGGTGCCCGAGGCAGCAATAGACCCATGGAGACAAGTCGGCTGGGGACGATGTATTGAATCGGGACGCAATTTGAGTGATCCATCGTCATTAGGTGGCCCTGAACGTTACAATTCACTATCAGTTTTTCGTCCCATTCGATAATCTAGATTCACAGCAGAACGGCCATAAGGTGCCCGAGGCAGCAATAGACCCATGGAGTCAACTCGGCTGGAAGACAATGTATTGAATCGGGACGCAATTTGCGTGGTCCATCGTCATTAGGTGGCCCTGAATGTTACAATTCACTATCAGTTTTTCGTCCGATACGAAAATCTTTGACTCACAGCAGAACGGCCATTAGGTGCCCGAGGCAGCAATCGACCCATGGAGACAAGTCTGCTGGAGGACGACGTATTGAATCGGGACGCAATTTGAGTGATCCATCGTCATTAGGAGGCCCTGAACGTTACAATTCACTATCAGTTTTTCGTCCCATTCGATAATCTAGACTCACAGCAAAACGGCCATAAGGTGCCCGAGGCAGCAATTGACCCATGGAGACAAGTCGGCTGGAGGACGATGTATTGAATCGGGACGCAATTTGAGTGATCCATCGTCATTAGGAGGATCTGAACGTTACAATTCACTATCAGTTTTTTGTCCCATTCGATAATCTAGACTCACAGCAGAACGGCCATGAGGTGCCGGAGGCAGCAATAGACCCATGGAGTCAAGTCGGCTGGAGGACGATGTATTGAATCGGGACGCAATTTGAGTGATCCATCGTCATTAGGTGGCCCTGAACGTTACAATTCACTATCAGTTTTTCGTCCGATTCGAAAATCTTTGACTCACAGCTGAACGGCCATAAGGTGCCCGAGGCAGCAATAGTTGCATGGAGACAAGTCTGCTGGAGGACGATGTATTGAATCGGGACGCAATTTGAGTGTTCCATCGTCATTAGGAGGCCCTGAACGTTACAATTCACTATCAGTTTTTCGTCCGATTCGAAAATCTTTGAGTCACAGCAGGCCTGCCATAAGGTGCCCGTGGCAGCAATAGACGCATGGAGACAAGTCTGCTGGAGGACGATGTATTGAATCGGGACGCAATTTGAGTGATCCATCGTCATTAGGTGGCCCTGAACGTTACAATTCACTATCAGTTTTTCATCCCATTCTATAATCTAGACTCACAGCAGAACGGCCATAAGGTGCCCGAGGCAGCAATAGACCCATGGAGTCAACTCGGCTGGAGGACGATGTATTGAATCGGGACGCAATTTGCGTGGTCCATCGTCATTAGGTGGCCCTGAATGTTACAATTCACTATCAGTTTTTCGTCCGATTCGAAAATCTTTGACTCACAGCAGAACGGCCATAAGGTGCCCGAGGCAGCAATAGACGCATGGAGACAAGTCTGCTGGAGGACGATGTATTGAATCGGGACGCAATTTGAGTGTTCCATCGTCATTAGGAGGCCCTGAACGTTACAATTCACTATCAGTTTTTCGTCCGATTCGAAAATCTTTGAGTCACAGCAGGCCTGCCATAAGGTGACCGAGGCAGCAATAGACCCATGGAGACAAGTCTGCTGGAGGACGATGTATTGAATCGGGACGCATTTTGAGTGATCCATCGTCATTAGGTGGCCCTGAACGTTACAATTCACTATCAGTTTTTCATCCCATTCTATAATCTAGACTCACAGCTGCCCGAGGCAGCAATAGTCCCATGGAGTCAAGTCGGCTAGTGGACGATGTACTGAATCGGGACGCAATTTGTGTGGTCCATCGTCATTAGGTGGCCCTGAATGTTACAAATCACAATCAGTTTTTCGTCCGATACGAAAATCTTTGACTCACAGCAGAACGGCCATTAGGTGCCCGAGGCAGCAATCGACCCATGGAGACAAGTCAGCTGGAGGACGACGTATTGAATCGGGACGCAATTTGAGTGATCCATCGTCATTAGGAGGCCCTGAACGTTACAATTCACTATCAGTTTTTCGTCCCATTCGATAATCTAGACTCACAGCAGAACGGCCATAAGGTGCCCGAGGCAGCAATAGACCCATGGAGTCAAGTCGGCTGGAGGACTATGTATTGAATCGGGACGCAATTTGAGTGATCCATCGTCATTAGGTGGCCCTGAACGTTACAATTCACTATCAGTTTTTCGTCCCATTCGATAATCTAGACTCACAGCAGAACGGCCATAAGGTGCCCGAGGCAGCAATAGACCCATGGAGACAAGTCGGCTAGGGACGATGTATTGAATCGGGAGGCAATTTGAGTGATCCATCGTCATTAGGTGGCCCTGAACGTTACAATTCACTATCAGTTTTTCGTCCCATTCGATAATCTAGATTCACAGCAGAACGGCCATAAGGTGCCCGAGGCAGCAATAGACCCATGGAGTCAACTCGGCTGGAGGACAATGTATTGAATCGGGACGCAATTTGCGTGGTCCATCGTCATTAGGTGGCCCTGAATGTTACAATTCACTATCAGATTTTCGTCCGATACGAAAATCTTTGACTCACAGCAGAACGGCCATTCGGTGCCCGAGGCAGCAATCGACCCATGGAGACAAGTCTGCTGGAGGACGACGTATTGAATCTGGACGCAATTTGAGTGATCCATCGTCATTAGGAGGCCCTGAACGTTACAATTCACTATCAGTTTTTCGTCCATTCGATAATCTAGACTCACAGCAGAACGGCCATAAGGTGCCCGAGGCAGCAATAGACCCATGGAGTCAAGTCGGCTGGAGGACGATGTATTGAGTCGGGACGCAATTTGAGTGATCCATCGTCATTATGAGGCCCTGAACGTTACAATTCACTATCAGTTTTTCGTCCCATTCGATAATCTAGACTCTCAGCAGAACGGCCATTAGATGCCCGAGGCAGCAATAGACGCATGGAGTCAAGTCGGCTGGAGGACGATGTATTGAATCGGGACGCAATTTGAGTGATCCATCGTCATTAGGTGGCCCTGAACGTTACAATTCACTATCAGTTTTTGGTCCCATTCGATAATCTAGACTCACAGCAGAACGGCCATAAGGTGCCCGAGGCAGCAATAGACCCATGGAGACAAGTCTGCTGGAGGACGATGTATTGAATCGGGACGCAATTTGAGTGATCCATCGTCATTAGGAGGACCTGAACGTTACAATTCACTATCAGTTTTTTGTCCCATTCGATAATCTAGACTCACAGCAGAACGGCCATAAGGTGCCCGAGGCAGCAATAGACCCATGGAGTCAAGTCTGCTGGAGGACGATGTATTGAATCGGGACGCAGTTTGAGTGTTCCATCGTCATTAGGAGGCCCTGAACGTTACAATTCACTATCAGTTTTTCGTCCGATTCGAAAATCTTTGAGTCACAGCAGGCCTGCCATAAGGTGCCCGAGGCACCAATAGACCCATGGAGACAAGTCTGCTGGAGGACGATGTATTGAATCAGGACGCAATTTGAGTGATCCATCGTCATTATGTGGCCCTGAACGTTACAATTCACTATCAGTTTTTCGTCCCATTCGATAATCTAGACTCACAGCAGAACGGCCATAAGGTGCCCGAGGCAGCAATCGACCCATGGAGACAAGTCGGCTGGGGACGATGTATTGAATCGGGACGCAATTTGAGTTATCCATCGTCATTAGGTGGCCCTGAACGTTACAATTCACTATCAGTTTTTCGTCCCGTTCGATAATCTAGATTCACAGCAGAACGGCTATAAGGTGCCCGAGGCAGCAATAGACGCATGGAGACAAGTCTGCTGGAGGACGATGTATTGAATCGGGACGCAATTTGAGTGTTCCATCGTCATTAGGAGGCCCTGAACGTTACAATTCACTATCAGTTTTTCGTCCGATTCGAAAATCTTTGAGTCACAGCAGGCCTGCCATAAGGTGCCCGAGGCAGCAATAGACCCATGGAGACAAGTCTGCTGGAGGACGTTGTATTGAATCAGGACGCAATTTGAGTGATCCATCGTCATTAGGTGGCCCTGAACGTTACAATTCACTATCAGTTTTTCGTCCCATTCGATAATCTAGACTCACAGCAGAACGGCCATAAGGTGCCCGAGGCAGCAATAGACCCATGGAGACAAGTCGGCTGGGGACGATGTATTGAATCGGGACGCAATTTGAGTGATCCATCGTCATTAGGTGGCCCTGAACGTTACAATTCACTATCAGTTTTTCGTCCCATTCGATAATCTAGACTCACAGCAGAACGGCCATAAGGTGCCCGAGGCAGCAATAGACCCATGGAGACAAGTCTGCTGGAGGACGTTGTATTGAATCAGGACGCAATTTGAGTGATCCATCGTCATTAGGTGGCCCTGAACGTTACAATTCACTATCAGTTTTTCGTCCCATTCGATAATCTAGATTCACAGCAGAACGGCCATAAGTTGCCCGAGGCAGCAATAGACCCATGGAGTCAACTCGGCTGGAGGACGATGTATTGAATCGGGACGCAATTTGCGTGGTCCATCGTCATTAGGTGGCCCTGAATGTTACAATTCACTATCAGTTTTTCGTCCGATTCGAAAATCTTTGACTCACAGCTGAACGGCCATAAGGTGCCCGAGGCAGCAATAGTTGCATGGAGACAAGTCTGCTGGAGGACGATGTATTGAATCGGGACGCAATTTGAGTGATCCATCGTCATTAGGTGGCCCTGAACGTTACAATTCACTATCAGTTTTTCATCCCATTCTATAATCTAGACTCACAGCTGCCCGAGGCAGCAATAGTCCCATGGAGTCAAGTCGGCTAGTGGACGATGTACTGAATCGGGACGCAATTTGTGTGGTCCATCGTCATTAGGTGGCCCTGAATGTTACAAATCACTATCAGTTTTTCGTCCGATACGAAAATCTTTGACTCACAGCAGAACGGCCATTAGGTGCCCGAGGCAGCAATCGACCCATGGAGACAAGTCTGGTGGAGGACGACGTATTGAATCGGGACGCAATTTGAGTGTTCCATCGTCATTAGGAGGCCCTGAACGTTACAATTCACTATCAGTTTTTCGTCCCATTCGATAATCTAGATTCACAGCAGAACGGCCATAAGGTGCCCGAGGCAGCAATAGACCCATGGAGTCAACTCGGCTGGAGGACAATGTATTGAATCGGGACGCAATTTGCGTGGTCCATCGTCATTAGGTGGCCCTGAATGTTACAATTCACTATCAGTTTTTCGTCCGATACGAAAATCTTTGACTCACAGCAGAACGGCCATTAGGTGCCCGAGGCAGCAATCGACCCATGGAGACAAGTCTGCTGGAGGACGACGTATTGAATCGGGACGCAATTTTAGTGATCCATCGTCATTAGGAGGCCCTGAACGTTACAATTCACTATCAGTTTTTCGTCCATTCGATAATCTAGACTCACAGCAGAACGGCCATAAGGTGCCCGAGGCAGCAATAGACCCATGGAGTCAAGTCGGCTGGAGGACGATGTATTGAATCGGGACGCAATTTGAGTGATCCATCGTCATTAGGAGGCCCTGAACGTTACAATTCACTATCAGTTTTTCGTCCCATTCGATAATCTAGACTCTCAGCAGAACGGCCATAAGGTGCCCGAGGCAGCAATAGACCCATGGAGTCAAGTCGGCTGGAGGACGATGTATTGAATCGGGACGCAATTTGAGTGATCCATCGTCATTAGGTGGCCCTGAACGTTACAATTCACTATCAGTTTTTCGTCCCATTCGATAATCTAGACTCACAGCAGAACGGCCATAAGGTGTCCGAGGCAGCAATAGACCCATGGAGACAAGTCTGCTGGAGGACGATGTATTGAATCGGGACGCAATTTGAGTGATCCATCGTCATTAGGAGGACCTGAACGTTACAATTCACTATCAGTTTTTTGTCCCATTCGATAATCTAGACTCACAGCAGAACGGCCATAAGGTGCCCGAGGCAGCAATAGACCCATGGAGTCAAGTCGGCTGGAGGACGATGTATTGAATCGGGACGCAATTTGAGTGATCCATCGTCATTAGGTGGCCCTGAACGTTACAATTCACTATCAGATTTTCGTCCGATTCGAAAATCTTTGACTCACAGCAGAACGGCCATAAGGTGCCCGAGGCAGCAATAGGCGCATGGAGACAAGTCTGCTGGAGGACGATGTATTGAATCGGGACGCAGTTTGAGTGTTCGATCGTCATTAGGAGGCCCTGAACGTTACAATTCACTATCAGTTTTTCGTCCGATTCGAAAATCTTTGAGTCACAGCAGGCCTGCCATAAGGTGCCCGAGGCACCAATAGACCCATGGAGACAAGTCTGCTGGAGGACGATGTATTGAATCAGGACGCAATTTGAGTGATCCATCGTCATTATGTGGCCCTGAACGTTACAATTCACTATCAGTTTTTCGTCCCATTCGATAATCTAGACTCACAGCAGAACGGCCATAAGGTGCCCGAGGCAGCAATCGAGCCATGGAGACAAGTCGGCTGGGGACGATGATTTGAATCGGGACGCAATTTGAGTGATCCATCGTCATTAGGTGGCCCTGAACGTTACAATTCACTATCAGATTTTCGTCCGATTCGAAAATCTTTGACTCACAGCAGAACGGCCATAAGGTGCCCGAGGCAGGAATAGGCGCATGGAGACAAGTCTGCTGGAGGACGATGTATTGAATCGGGACGCAGTTTGAGTGTTCGATCGTCATTAGGAGGCCCTGAACGTTACAATTCACGATCAGTTTTTCGTCCGATTCGAAAATCTTTGAGTCACAGCAGGCCTGCCATAAGGTGCCCGAGGCACCAATAGACCCATGGAGACAAGTCTGCTGGAGGACGATGTATTGAATCAGGACGCAATTTGAGTGATCCATCGACATTATGTGGCCCTGAACGTTACAATTCACTATCAGTTTTTCGTCCCATTCGATAATCTAGATTCACAGCAGAACGGCCATAAGTAGCCCGAGGCAGCAATAGACCCATGGAGTCAACTCGGCTGGAGGACGATGTATTGAATCGGGACGCAATTTGCGTGGTCCATCGTCATTAGGTGGCCCTGAATGTTACAATTCACTATCAGTTTTTCGTCCGATTCGAAAATCTTTGACTCACAGCTGAACGGCCATACGGTGCCCGAGGCAGCAATAGTTGCATGGAGACAAGTCTGCTGGAGGACGATGTATTGAATCGGGACGCAATTTGAGTGTTCCATCGTCATTAGGAGGCCCTGAACGTTACAATTCACTATCAGTTTTTCGTCCGATTCGAAAATCTTTGAGTCACAGCAGGCCTGCCATAAGGTGCCCGAGGCAGCAATAGACGCATGGAGACAAGTCTGCTGGAGGACGATGTATTGAATCGGGACGCAATTTGAGTGATCCTTCGTCATTAGGTGGCCCTGAACGTTACAATTCACTATCAGTTTTTCATCCCATTCTATAATCTAGACTCACAGCAGAACGGCCATAAGGTGCCCGAGGCAGCAATAGTCCCATGGAGTCAAGTCGGCTAGTGGACGATGTACTGAATCGGGACGCTATTTATGTGGTCCATCGTCATTAGGTGGCCCTGAATGTTACAAATCACTATCAGTTTTTCGTCCAATTCGAAAATCTTTGACTCACAGCAGAACGGCCATAAGGTGCCCGAGGCAGCAATAGACCCATGGAGTCAACTCGGCTGGAGGACGATGTATTGAATCGGGACTCAATTTGCGTGGTCATTCGTCATTAGGTGGCCCTGAATGTTACAATTCACTATCAGTTTTTCGTCCGATTCGAAAATCTTTGACTCTCAGCAGAACGGCCATAAGGTGCCCGAGACAGCAATAGACGCATGGAGACAAGTCTGCTGGAGGACGATGTATTGAATCGGGACGCAATTTGAGTGTTCCATCGTCATTAGGAGGCCCTGAACGTTACAATTCACTATCAGTTTTTCGTCCGATTCGAAAATCTTTGAGTCACAGCAGGCCTGCCATAAGGTGACCGAGGCAGCAATAGACCCATGGAGACAAGTCTGCTGGAGGACGATGTATTGAATCGGGACGCATTTTGAGTGATCCATCGTCATTAGGTGGCCCTGAACGTTACAATTCACTATCAGTTTCTCATCCCATTCTATAATCTAGACTCACAGCTGCCCGAGGCAGCAATAGTCCCATGGAGTCAAGTCGGCTAGTGGACGATGTACTGAATCGGGACGCAATTTGTGTGGTCCATCGTCATTAGGTGGCCCTGAATGTTACAAATCACTATCAGTTTTTCGTCCGATACGAAAATCTTTGACTCACAGCAGAACGGCCATTAGGTGCCCGAGGCAGCAATCGACCCATGGAGACAAGTCTGCTGGAGGACGACGTATTGAATCGGGACGCAATTTGAGTGATCCATCGTCATTAGGAGGCCCTGAACGTTACAATTCACTATCAGTTTTTCGTCCCATTCGATAATCTAGACTCACAGCAGAACGGCCATAAGGTGCCCGAGGCAGCAATAGACCCATGGAGTCAAGTCGGCTGGAGGACTATGTATTGAATCGGGACGCAATTTGAGTGATCCATCGTCATTAGGTGGCCCTGAACGTTACAATTCACTATCAGTTTTTCGTCCCATTCGATAATCTAGACTCACAGCAGAACGGCCATAAGGTGCCCGAGGCAGCAATAGACCCATGGAGACAAGTCGGCTAGGGACGATGTATTGAATCGGGAGGCAATTTGAGTGATCCATCGTCATTAGGTGGCCCTGAACGTTACAATTCACTATCAGTTTTTCGTCCCATTCGATAATCTAGATTCACAGCAGAACGGCCATAAGGTGCCCGAGGCAGCAATAGACCCATGGAGTCAACTCGGCTGGAGGACAATGTATTGAATCGGGGCGCAATTTGCGTGGTCCATCGTCATTAGGTGGCCCTGAATGTTACAATTCACTATCAGATTTTCGTCCGATACGAAAATCTTTGACTCACAGCAGAACGGCCATTAGGTGCCCGAGGCAGCAATCGACCCATGGAGACAAGTCTGCTGGAGGACGACGTATTGAATCGGGACGCAATTTGAGTGATCCATCGTCATTAGGAGGCCCTGAACGTTACAATTCACTATCAGTTTTTCGTCCATTCGATAATCTAGACTCACAGCAGAACGGCCATAAGGTGCCCGAGGCAGCAATAGACCCATGGAGTCAAGTCGGCTGGAGGACGATGTATTGAGTCGGGACGCAATTTGAGTGATCCATCGTCATTATGAGGCCCTGAACGTTACAAATCACTATCAGTTTTTCGTCCCATTCGATAATCTAGACTCTCAGCAGAACGGCCATAAGATGCCCGAGGCAGCAATAGACCCATGGAGTCAAGTCGGCTGGAGGACGATGTATTGAATCGGGACGCAATTTGAGTGATCCATCGTCATTAGGTGGCCCTGAACGTTACAATTCACTATCAGTTTTTGGTCCCATTCGATAATCTAGACTCACAGCAGAACGGCCATAAGGTGCCCGAGGCAGCAATAGACCCATGGAGACAAGTCTGCTGGAGGACGATGTATTGAATCGGGACGCAATTTGAGTGATCCATCGTCATTAGGAGGACCTGAACGTTACAATTCACTATCAGTTTTTTTGTCCCATTCGATAATCTAGACTCACAGCAGAACGGCCATAAGGTGCCCGAGGCAGCAATAGACCCATGGAGTCAAGTCGGCTGGAGGACGATGTATTGAATCGGGACGCAATTTGAAAGATCCATCGTCATTAGGTGGCCCTGAACGTTACAATTCACTATCAGATTTTCGTCCGATTCGAAAATCTTTGACTCACAGCAGAACGGCCATAAGGTGCCCGAGGCAGCAATAGACGCATGGAGACAAGTCTGCTGGAGGACGATGTATTGAATCGGGACGCAGTTTGAGTGTTCCATCGTCATTAGGAGGCCCTGAACGTTACAATTCACTATCAGTTTTTCGTCCGATTCGAAAATCTTTGAGTCACAGCAGGCCTGCCATAAGGTGCCCGAGGCACCAATAGACCCATGGAGACAAGTCTGCTGGAGGACGATGTATTGAATCAGGACGCAATTTGAGTGATCCATCGTCATTATGTGGCCCTGAACGTTACAATTCACTATCAGTTTTTCGTCCCATTCGATAATCTAGACTCACAGCAGAACGGCCATAAGGTGCCCGAGGCAGCAATCGACCCATGGAGACAAGTCGGCTGGGGACGATGTATTGAATCGGGACGCAATTTGAGTGATCCATCGTCATTAGGTGGCCCTGAACGTTACAATTCACTATCAGTTTTTCGTCCCATTCGATAATCTAGATTCACAGCAGAACGGCCATAAGGTGCCCGAGGCAGCAATAGACCCATGGAGTCAACTCGGCTGGAGGACAATGTATTGAATCGGGACGCAATTTGCGTGGTCCATCGTCATTAGGTGGCCCTGAATGTTACAATTCACTATCAGTTTTTTGTCCGATACGAAAATCTTTGACTCACAGCAGAACGGCCATTAGGTGCCCGAGGCAGCAATCGACCCATGGAGACAAGTCTGCTGGAGGACAACGTATTGAATCGGGACGCAATTTGAGTGATCCATCGTCATTAGGAGGCCCTGAACGTTACAATTCACTATCAGTTTTTCGTCCATTCGATAATCTAGACTCACAGCAGAACGGCCATAAGGTGCCCGAGGCAGCAATAGACCCATGGAGTCAAGTCGGCTGGAGGACGATGTATTGAATCGGGACGCAATTTGAGTGATCCATCGTCATTAGGAGGCCCTGAACGTTACAATTCACTATCAGTTTTTCGTCCCATTCGATAATCTAGACTCTCAGCAGAACGGCCATAAGGTGCCCGAGGCAGCAATAGACCCATGGAGTCAAGTCGGCTGGAGGACGATGTATTGAATCGGGACGCAATTTGAGTGATCCATCGTCATTAGATGGCCCTGAACGTTACAATTCACTATCAGTTTTTCGTCCCATTCGATAATCTAGACTCACAGCAGAACGGCCATAAGGTGCCCGAGGCAGCAATAGACCCATGGAGACAAGTCTGCTGGAGGACGATGTATTGAATCGGGACGCAATTTGAGTGATCCATCGTCATTAGGAGGACCTGAACGTTACAATTCACTATCAGTTTTTTGTCCCATTCGATAATCTAGACTCACAGCAGAACGGCCATAAGGTGCCCGAGGCAGCTATAGACCCATGGAGTCAAGTCGGCTGGAGGACGATGTATTGAATCGGGACGCAATTTGAGTGATCCATCGTCATTAGGTGGCCCTGAACGTTACAATTCACTATCAGATTTTCGTCCGATTCGAAAATCTTTGACTCACAGCAGAACGGCCATAAGGTGCCCGAGGCAGCAATAGGCGCATGGAGACAAGTCTGCTGGAGGACGATGTATTGAATCGGGACGCAGTTTGAGTGTTCGATCGTCATTAGGAGGCCCTGAACGTTACAATTCACTATCAGTTTTTCGTGCGATTAGAAAATCTTTGAGTCACAGCAGGCCTGCCATAAGGCGCCCGAGGCACCAATAGACCCATGGAGACAAGTCTGCTGGAGGACGATGTATTGAATCTGGACGCAATTTGAGTGATCCATCGTCATTATGTGGCCCTGAACGTTACAATTCACTATCAGTTTTTCGTCCCATTCGATAATCTAGACTCACAGCAGAACGGCCATAAGGTGCCCGAGGCAGCAATCGACCCATGGAGACAAGTCGGCTGGGGACGATGATTTGAATCGGGACGCAATTTGAGTGATCCATCGTCATTAGGTGGCCCTGAACGTTACAATTCACTATCAGTTTTTCGTCCCATTGGATAATCTAGATTCACAGCAGAACGGCCATAAGTTGCCCGAGGCAGCAATAGACCCATGGAGTCAACTCGGCTGGAGGACGATGTATTGAATCGGGACGCAATTTGAGTGGTCCATCGTCATTAGGTGGCCCTGAATGTTACAATTCACTATCAGTTTTTCGTCCGATTCGAAAATCTTTGACTCACAGCTGAACGGCCATAAGGTGCCCGAGGCAGCAATAGTTGCATGGAGACAAGTCTGCTGGAGGACGATGTATTGAATCGGGACGCAATTTGAGTGTTCCATCGTCATTAGGAGGCCCTGAACGTTACAATTCACTATCAGTTTTTCGTCCGATTCGAAAATCTTTGAGTCACAGCAGGCCTGCCATAAGGTGCCCGAGGCAGCAATAGACGCATGGAGACAAGTCTGCTGGAGGACGATGTATTGAATCGGGACGCAATTTGAGTGATCCATCGTCATTAGGTGGCCCTGAACGTTACAATTCAATATCAGTTTTTCATCCCATTCTATAATCTAGACTCACAGCAGAACGGCCATAATGTGCCCGAGGCAGCAATAGTCCCATGGAGTCAAGTCGGCTAGTGGACGATGTACTGAATCGGGACGCTATTTGTGTGGTCCATCGTCATTAGGTGGCCCTGAATGTTACAAATCACTATCAGTTTTTCGTCCAATTCGAAAATCTTTGACTCACAGCAGAACGGCCATAAGGTGCCCGAGGCAGCAATAGACCCATGGAGTCAACTCGGCTGGAGGATGATGTATTGAATCGGGACGCAATTTGCGTGGTCCATCGTCATTAGGTGGCCCTGAATGTTACAATTCACTATCAGTTTTTCGTCCGATTCGAAAATCTTTGACTCACAGCAGAACGGCCATAAGGTGCCCGAGGCAGCAATAGACGCATGGAGACAAGTCTGCTGGAGGACGATGTATTGAATCGGGACGCAATTTGAGTGTTCCATCGTCATTAGGAGGCCCTGAACGTTACAATTCACTATCAGTTTTTCGTCCGATTCGAAAATCTTTGAGTCACAGCAGGCCTGCCATAAGGTGACCGAGGCAGCAATAGACCCATGGAGACAAGTCTGCTGGAGGACGATGTATTGAATCGGGACGCATTTTGAGTGATCCATCGTCATTAGGTGGCCCTGAACGTTACAATTCACTATCAGTTTTTCATCCCATTCTATAATCTAGACTCACAGCTGCCCGAGGCAGCAATAGTCCCATGGAGTCAAGTCGGCTAGTGGACGATGTACTGAATCGGGACGCAATTTGTGTGGTCCATCGTCATTAGGTGGCCCTGAATGTTACAAATCACTATCAGTTTTTCGTCCGATACGAAAATCTTTGACTCACAGCAGAACGGCCATTAGGTGCCCGAGGCAGCAATCGACCCATGGAGACAAGTCTGCTGGAGGACGACGTATTGAATAGGGACGCAATTTGAGTGATCCATCGTCATTAGGAGGCCCTGAACGTTACAATTCACTATCAGTTTTTCGTCCCATTCGATAATCTAGACTCACAGCAGAACGGCCATAAGGTGCCCGAGGCAGCAATAGACCCATGGAGTCAAGTCGGCTGGAGGACTATGTATTGAATCGGGACGCAATTTGAGTGATCCATCGTCATTAGGTGGCCCTGAACGTTACAATTCACTATCAGTTTTTCGTCCCATTCGATAATCTAGACTCACAGCAGAACGGCCATAAGGTGCCCGAGGCAGCAATAGACCCATGGAGACAAGTCGGCTAGGGACGATGTATTGAATCGGGAGGCAATTTGAGTGATCCATCGTCATTAGGTGGCCCTGAACGTTACAATTCACTATCAGTTTTTCGTCCCATTCGATAATCTAGATTCACAGCAGAACGGCCATAAGGTGCCCGAGGCAGCAATAGACCCATGGAGTCAACTCGGCTGGAGGACAATGTATTGAATCGGGACGCAATTTGCGTGGTCCATCGTCATTAGGTGGCCCTGAATGTTACAATTCACTATCAGATTTTCGTCCGACACGAAAATCTTTGACTCACAGCAGAACGGCCATTAGGTGCCCGAGGCAGCAATCGACCCATGGAGACAAGTCTGCTGGAGGACGACGTATTGAATAGGGACGCAATTTGAGTGATCCATCGTCATTAGGTGGCCCTGAACGTTACAATTCACTATCAGTTTTTCATCCCATTCTATAATCTAGACTCACAGCTGCCCGAGGCAGCAATAGTCCCATGGAGTCAAGTCGGCTAGTGGACGATGTACTGAATCGGGACGCAATTTGTGTGGTCCATCGTCATTAGGTGGCCCTGAATGTTACAAATCACTATCAGTTTTTCGTCCGATACGAAAATCTTTGACTCACAGCAGAACGGCCATTAGGTGCCCGAGGCAGCAATCGACCCATGGAGACAAGTCTGCTGGAGGACGACGTATTGAATAGGGACGCAATTTGAGTGATCCATCGTCATTAGGAGGCCCTGAACGTTACAATTCACTATCAGTTTTTCGTCCCATTCGATAATCTAGACTCACAGCAGAACGGCCATAAGGTGCCCGAGGCAGCAATAGACCCATGGAGTCAAGTCGGCTGGAGGACTATGTATTGAATCGGGAGGCAATTTGAGTGATCCATCGTCATTAGGTGGCCCTGAACGTTACAATTCACTATCAGTTTTTCGTCCCATTCGATAATCTAGACTCACAGCAGAACGGCCATAAGGTGCCCGAGGCGGCAATAGACCCATGGAGACAAGTCGGCTAGGGACGATGTATTGAATCGGGAGGCAATTTGAGTGATCCATCGTCATTAGGTGGCCCTGAACGTTACAATTCACTATCAGTTTTTCGTCCCATTCGATAATCTAGATTCACAGCAGAACGGCCATAAGGTGCCCGAGGCAGCAATAGACCCATGGAGTCAACTCGGCTGGAGGACAATGTATTGAATCGGGACGCAATTTGCGTGGTCCATCGTCATTAGGTGGCCCTGAATGTTACAATTCACTATCAGATTTTCGTCCGACACGAAAATCTTTGACTCACAGCAGAACGGCCATTAGGTGCCCGAGGCAGCAATCGACCCATGGAGACAAGTCTGCTGGAGGACGATGTATTGAATCGGGACGCAATTTGAGTGATCCATCGTCATTAGGTGGCCCTGAACGTTACAATTCACTATCAGTTTTTCATCCCATTCTATAATCTAGACTCACAGCAGAACGGCCATAAGGTGCCCGAGGCAGCAATAGTCCCATGGAGTCAAGTCGGCTAGTGGACGATGTACTGAATCGGGACGCTATTTGTGTGGTCCATCGTCATTAGGTGGCCCTGAATGTTACAAATCACTATCAGTTTTTCGTCCAATTCGAAAATCTTTGACTCACAGCAGAACGGCCATAAGGTGCCCGAGGCAGCAATAGACCCATGGAGTCAACTCGGCTGGAGGACGATGTATTGAATCGGGACGCAATTTGCGTGGTCCATCGTCATTAGGTGGCCCTGAATGTTACAATTCACTATCAGTTTTTCGTCCGATTCGAAAATCTTTGACTCACAGCAGAACGGCCATAAGGTGCCCGAGGCAGCAATAGACGCATGGAGACAAGTCTGCTGGAGGACGATGTATTGAATCGGGACGCAATTTGAGTGTTCCATCGTCATTAGGAGGCCCTGAACGTTACAATTCACTATCAGTTTTTCGTCCGATTCGAAAATCTTTGAGTCACAGCAGGCCTGCCATAAGGTGACCGAGGCAGCAATAGACATGGAGACAAGTCTGCTGGAGGACGATGTATTGAATCGGGACGCATTTTGAGTGATCCATCGTCATTAGGTGGCCCTGAACGTTACAATTCACTATCAGTTTTTCATCCCATTCTATAATCTAGACTCACAGCTGCCCGAGGCAGCAATAGTCCCATGGAGTCAAGTCGGCTAGTGGACGATGTACTGAATCGGGACGCAATTTGTGTGGTCCATCGTCATTAGGTGGCCCTGAATGTTACAAATCACTATCAGTTTTTCGTCCGATACGAAAATCTTTGACTCACAGCAGAACGGCCATTAGGTGCCCGAGGCAGCAATCGACCCATGCAGACAAGTCTGCTGGAGGACGACGTATTGAATAGGGACGCAATTTGAGTGATCCATCGTCATTAGGAGGCCCTGAACGTTACAATTCACTATCAGTTTTTCGTCCCATTCGATAATCTAGACTCACAGCAGAACGGCCATAAGGTGCCCGAGGCAGCAATAGACCCATGGAGTCAAGTCGGCTGGAGGACTATGTATTGAATCGGGACGCAATTTGAGTGATCCATCGTCATTAGGTGGCCCTGAACGTTACAATTCACTATCAGTTTTTCGTCCCATTCGATAATCTAGACTCACAGCAGAACGGCCATAAGGTGCCCGAGGCAGCAATAGACCCATGGAGACAAGTCGGCTAGGGACGATGTAATGAATCGGGAGGCAATTTGAGTGATCCATCGTCATTAGGTGGCCCTGAACGTTACAATTCACTATCAGTTTTTCGTCCCATTCGATAATCTAGATTCACAGCAGAACGGCCATAAGGTGCCCGAGGCAGCAATAGACCCATGGAGTCAACTCGGCTGGAGGACAATGTATTGAATCGGGACGCAATTTGCGTGGTCCATCGTCATTAGGTGGCCCTGAATGTTACAATTCACTATCAGATTTTCGTCCGACACGAAAATCTTTGACTCACAGCAGAACGGCCATTAGGTGCCCGAGGCAGCAATCGACCCATGGAGACAAGTCTGCTGGAGGACGACGTATTGAATCGGGACGCAATTTGAGTGATCCATCGTCATTAGGAGGCCCTGAACGTTACAATTCACTATCAGTTTTTCGTCCATTCGATAATCTAGACTCACAGCAGAACGGCCATAAGGTGCCCGAGGCAGCAATAGACCCATGGAGTCAAGTCGGCTGGAGGACGATGTATTGAGTCGGGACGCAATTTGAGTGATCCATCGTCATTATGAGGCCCTGAACGTTACAATTCACTATCAGTTTTTCGTCCCATTCGATAATCTAGACTCTCAGCAGAACGGCCATAAGATGCCCGAGGCAGCAATAGACCCATGGAGTCAAGTCGGCTGGAGGACGATGTATTGAATCGGGACGCAATTTGAGTGATCCATCGTCATTAGGTGGCCCTGAACGTTACAATTCACTATCAGTTTTTGGTCCCATTCGATAATCTAGACTCACAGCAGAACGGCCATAAGGTGCCCGAGGCAGCAATAGACCCATGGAGACAAGTCTGCTGGAGGACGATGTATTGAATCGGGACGCAATTTGAGTGATCCATCGTCATTAGGAGGACCTGAACGTTACAATTCACTATCAGTTTTTTGTCCTATTCGATAATCTAGACTCACAGCAGAACGGCCATAAGGTGCCCGAGGCAGCAATATAGACCCATGGAGTCAAGTCGGCTGGAAGACGATGTATTGAATCGGGACGCAATTTGAGGGATCCATCGTCATTAGGTGGCCCTGAACGTTACAATTCACTATCAGATTTTCGTCCGATTCGAAAATCTTTGACTCACAGCAGAACGGCCATAAGGTGCCCGAGGCAGCAATAGACGCATGGAGACAAGTCTGCTGGAGGACGATGTATTGAATCGGGACGCAGTTTGAGTGTTCCATCGTCATTAGGAGGCCCTGAACGTTACAATTCACTATCAGTTTTTCGTCCGATTCGAAAATCTTTGAGTCACAGCAGGCCTGCCATAAGGTGCCCGAGGCACCAATAGACCCATGGAGACAAGTCGGCTGGAGGACGATGTATTGAATCAGGACGCAATTTGAGTGATCCATCGTCATTATGTGGCCCTGAACGTTACAATTCACTATCAGTTTTTCGTCCCATTCGATAATCTAGACTCACAGCAGAACGGCCATAAGGTGCCCGAGGCAGCAATCGACCCATGGAGACAAGTCGGCTGGGGACGATGTATTGAATCGGGACGCAATTTGAGTGATCCATCGTCATTAGGTGGCCCTGAACGTTACAATTCACTATCAGTTTTTCGTCCCATTCGATAATCTAGATTCACAGCAGAACGGCCATAAGGTGCCCGAGGTAGCAATAGACGCATGGAGACAAGTCTGCTGGAGGACGATGTATTGAATCGGGACGCAATTTGAGTGTTCCATCGTCATTAGGAGGCCCTGAACGTTACAATTCACTATCAGTTTTTCGTCCGATTCGAAAATCTTTGAGTCACAGCAGGCCTGCCATTAGGTGCCCCAAGGCAGCAATAGACCCATGGAGACAAGTCTGCTGGAGGACGTTGTATTGAATCAGGACGCAAAATGAGTGATCGATCGTCATTAGGTGGCCCTGAACGTTACAATTCACTATCAGTTTTTCGTCCCATTCGATAATCTAGACTCACAGCAGAACGGCCATAAGGTGCCCGTGGCAGCAATAGACCCATGGAGACAAGTCGGCTGGGGACGATGTATTGAATCGGGACGCAATTTGAGTGATCCATCGTTATTAGGTGGCCCTGAAAGTTACAATTCACTATCAGTTTTTCGTCCGATTCGAAAATCTTTGACTCACAGCAGAACGGCCATAAGGTGCCCGAGGCAGCAATAGACCCATGAAGTCAAGTCTGCTGGAGGACGATGTATTGAATCAGGACGCAATTTGAGTGATCCATCGTCATTAGGTGGCCCTGAACGTTACAATTCACTATCAGTTTTTCATCCCATTCTATAATCTAGACTCACAGCTGCCCGAGGCAGCAATAGTCCCATGGAGTCAAGTCGGCTAGTGGACGATGTACTGAATCGGGACGCAATTTGTGTGGTCCATCGTCATTAGGTGGCCCTGAATGTTACAAATCACTATCAGTTTTTCGTCCGATACGAAAATCTTTGACTCACAGCAGAACGGCCATTAGGTGCCCGGGGCAGCTATCGACCCATGGAGACAAGTCTGCTGGAGGACGACGTATTGAATCGGGACGCAATTTGAGTGTTCCATCGTCATTAGGAGGCCCTGAACGTTACAATTCACTATCAGTTTTTCGTCCGATTCGAAAATCTTTGAGTCACAGCAGGCCTGCCATAAGGTGCCCGAGGCAGCAATAGACCCATGGAGACAAGTCTGCTGGAGGACGTTGTATTGAATCAGGACGCAATTTGAGTGATCCATCGTCATTAGGTGGCCCTGAACGTTACAATTCACTATCAGTTTTTCGTCCCATTCGATAATCTAGATTCACAGCAGAACGGCCATAAGGTGCCCGAGGCAGCAATAGACGCATGGAGACAAGTCTGCTGGAGGACGATGTATTGAATCGGGACGCAATTTGAGTGTTCCATCGTCATTAGGAGGCCCTGAACGTTACAATTCACTATCAGTTTTTCGTCCGATTCGAAAATCTTTGAGTCACAGCAGGCCTGCCATAAGGTGACCGAGGCAGCAATAGACCCATGGAGACAAGTCTGCTGGAGGACGATGTTTTGAATCGGGACGCATTTTGAGTGATCCATCGTCATTAGGTGGCCCTGAACGTTACAATTCACTATCAGTTTTTCATCCCATTCTATAATCTAGACTCACAGCTGCCCGAGGCAGCAATTGTCCCATGGAGTCAAGTCGGTTAGTGGACGATGTACTGAATCGGGACGCAATTTGTGTGGTCCATCGTCATTAGGTGGCCCTGAATGTTACAAATCACTATCAGTTTTCGTCCGATACGAAAATCTTTGACTCACAGCAGAACGGCCATTAGGTGCCCGAGGCAGCAATCGACCCATGGAGACAAGTCTGCTGGAGGACGACGTATTGAATTGGGACGCAATTTGAGTGATCCATCGTCATTAGGAGGCCCTGAACGTTACAATTCACTATCAGTTTTTCGTCCCATTCGATAATCTAGACTCGCAGCAGAACGGCCATAAGGTGCCCGAGGCAGCAATAGACCCATGGAGTCAAGTCGGCTGGAGGACTATGTATTGAATCGGGACACAATTTGAGTGATCCATCGTCATTAGGTGGCCCTGAACGTTACAATTCACTATCAGTTTTTCGTCCCATTCGATAATCTAGACTCACAGCAGAACGGCCATAAGGTGCCCGAGGCAGCAATAGACCCATGGAGACAAGTCGGCTAGGGACGATGTATTGAATCGGGAGGCAATTTGAGTGATCCATCGTCATTAGGTGGCCCTGAACGTTACAATTCACTATCAGTTTTTCGTCCCATTCGATAATCTAGATTCACAGCAGAACGGCCATAAGGTGCCCGAGGCAGCAATAGACCCATGGAGTCAACTCGGCTGGAGGACAATGTATTGAATCGGGACGCAATTTGCGTGGTCCATCGTCATTAGGTGGCCCTGAATGTTACAATTCACTATCAGATTTTCGTCCGATACGAAAATCTTTGACTCACAGCAGAACGGCCATTAGGTGCCCGAGGCAGCAATCGACCCATGGAGACAAGTCTGCTGGAGGACGACGTATTGAATCGGGACGCAATTTGAGTGATCCATCGTCATTAGGAGGCCCTGAACGTTACAATTCACTATCAGTTTTTCGTCCATTCAATAATCTAGACTCACAGCAGAACGGCCATAAGGTGCCCGAGGCAGCAATAGACCCATGGAGTCAAGTCGGCTGGAGGACGATGTATTGAGTCGGGACGCAATTTGAGTGATCCATCGTCATTATGAGGCCCCGAACGTTACAATTCACTATCAGTTTTTCGTCCCATTCGATAATCTAGACTCTCAGCAGAACGGCCATAAGATGCCCGAATCAGCAATAGACCCATGGAGTCAAGTCGGCTGGAGGACGATGTATTGAATCGGGACGCAATTTGAGTGATCCATCGTCATTAGGTGGCCCTGAACGTTACAATTCACTATCAGTTTTTGGTCCCATTCGATAATCTAGACTCACAGCAGAACGGCCATAAGGTGCCCGAGGCAGCAATAGACCCATGGAGACAAGTCTGCTGGAGGACGATGTATTGAATCGGGACGCAATTTGAGTGATCCATCGTCATTAGGAGGACCTGAACGTTACAATTCACTATCAGTTATTTGTCCCATTCGATAATCTAGACTCACAGCAGAACGGCCATAAGGTGCCCGAGGCAGCAATAGACCCATGGAGTCAAGTCGGCTGGAGGACGATGTATTGAATCGGGACGCAATTTGAGGGATCCATCGTCATTAGGTGGCCCTGAACGTTACAATTCACTATCAGATTTTCGTCCGATTCGAAAATCTTTGACTCACAGCAGAACGGCCATAAGGTGCCCGAGGCAGCAATAGACGCATGGAGACAAGTCTGCTGGAGGACGATGTATTGAATCGGGACGCAGTTTGAGTGTTCCATCGTCATTAGGAGGCCCTGAACGTTACAATTCACTATCAGTTTTTCGTCCGATTCGAAAATCTTTGAGTCACAGCAGGCCTGCCATAAGGTGCCCGAGGCACCAATAGACCCATGGAGACAAGTCTGCTGGAGGACGATGTATTGAATCAGGACGCAATTTGAGTGATCCATCGTCATTATGTGGCCCTGAACGTTACAATTCACTATCAGTTTTTCGTCCCATTCGATAATCTAGACTCACAGCAGAACGGCCATAAGGTGCCCGAGGCAGCAATCGACCCATGGAGACAAGTCGGCTGGAAACGATGTATTGAATCGGGACGCAATTTGAGTGATCCATCGTCATTAGGTGGCCCTGAACGATACAATTCACTATCAGTTTTTCGTCCCATTCGATAATCTAGATTCACAGCAGAACGGCCATAAGGTGCCCGAGGCAGCAATAGATGCATGGAGACAAGTCTGCTGGAGGACGATGTATTGAATCGGGACGCAATTTGAGTGTTCCATCGTCATTAGGAGGACCTGAACGTTACAATTCACTATCAGTTTTTCGTCCGATTCGAAAATCTTTGAGTCACAGCAGGCCTGCCATAAGGTGCCCGAGGCAGCAATAGACCCATGGAGACAAGTCTGCTGGAGGACGTTGTATTGAATCAGGACGCAATTTGAGTGATCCATCGTCATTAGGTGGCCCTGAACGTTACAATTCACTATCAGTTTTTCGTCCCATTCGATAATCTAGACTCACAGCAGAACGGCCATAAGGTGCCCGAGGCAGCAATAGACCCATGGAGACAAGTCGGCTGGGGACGATGTATTGAATCGGGACGCAATTTGAGTGATCCATCGTTATTATGTGGCCCTGAAAGTTACAATTCACTATCAGTTTTTCGTCCGATTCGAAAATCTTTGACTCACAGCAGAACGGCCATAAGGTGCCCGAGGCAGCAATAGACCCATGAAGTCAAGTCTGCTGGAGGACGATGTATTGAATCAGGACGCAATTTGAGTGATCCATCGTCATTAGGTGGCCCTGAACGTTACAATTCACTATCAGTTTTTCATCCCATTCTATAATCTAGACTCACAGCTGCCCGAGGCAGCAATAGTCCCATGGAGTCAAGTCGGCTAGTGGACGATGTACTGAATCGGGACGCAATTTGTGTGGTCCATCGTCATTAGGTGGCCCTGAATGTTACAAATCACTATCAGTTTTTCGTCCGATACGAAAATCTTTGACTCACAGCAGAACGGCCATTAGGTGCCCGAGGCAGCTATCGACCCATGGAGACAAGTCTGCTGGAGGACGACGTATTGAATCGGGACGCAATTTGAGTGTTCCATCGTCATTAGGAGGCCCTGAACGTTACAATTCACTATCAGTTTTTCGTCCCATTCGATAATCTAGAGTCACAGTAGAACGGCCATAAGGTGCCCGAGGCAGCAATAGACCCATGGAGTCAAGTCGGCTGGAGGACGATGTATTGAATCGGGACGCAATTTGAGTGATCCATCGTCATTAGGAGGCACTGAACGTTACAATTCACTATCAGTTTTTCGTCCCATTCGATAATCTAGACTCACAGCAGAACGGCCATAAGGTGCCCGAGGCACCAATAGACCCATGGAGTCAAGTCGGCTGGAGGACGATGTATTGAATCGGGACGCAATTTGAGTGATCAATCGTCATTAGGTGGCCCTGAACGTTACAATTCACTATCAGTTTTTCGTCCCATTCGATAATCTAGACTCACAGCAGAACGGCCATAAGGTGCCCGAGGCAGCAATAGACCCATGGAGACAAGTCGGCTGGGGACGATGTATTGAATCGGGACGCAATTTGAGTGATCCATCGTCATTAGGTGGCCCTGAACGTTACAATTCACTATCAGTTTTTCGTCCCATTCGATAATCTAGATTCACAGCAGAACGGCCATTAGGTGCCCGAGGCAGCAATAGACCCATGGAGTCAACTCGGCTGGAGGACAATGTATTGAATCGGGACGCAATTTGCGTGGTCCATCGTCATTAGGTGGCCCTGAATGTTACAATTCACTATCAGTTTTTCGTCCGATACGAAAATCTTTGACTCACAGCAGAACGGCCATTAGGTGCCCGAGGCAGCAATCGACCCATGGAGACAAGTCTGGTGGAGGACGACGTATTGAATCGGGACGCAATTTGAGTGATCCATCGTCATTAGGAGGCCCTGAACGTTACAATTCACTATCAGTTTTTCGTCCATTCGATAATCTAGACTCACAGCAGAACGGCCATAAGGTGCCCGAGGCAGCAATAGACCCATGAAGTCAAGTCGGCTGGAGGACGATGTATTGAATCGGGACGCAATTTCAGTGATCCATCGTCATTAGGAGGCCCTGAACGTTACAATTCACTATCAGTTTTTCGTCCCATTCGATAATCTAGACTCTCAGCAGAACGGCCATAAGGTGCCCGAGGCAGCAATAGACCCATGGAGTCAAGTCGGCTGGAGGACGATGTATTGAATCGGGACGCAATTTGAGTGATCCATCGTCATTAGGTGGCCCTGAACGTTACAATTCACTATCAGTTTTTCGTCCCATTCGATAATCTAGACTCACAGCAGAACGGCCATAAGGTGCCCGAGGCAGCAATAGACCCATGGAGACAAGTCTGCTGGAGGACGATGTATTGAATCGGGACGCAATTTGAGTGATCCATCGTCATTAGGAGGACCTGAACGTTACAATTCACTATCAGTTTTTTGTCCCATTAGATAATCTAGACTCACAGCAGAACGGCCATAAGGTGCCCGAGGCAGCAATAGACCCATGGAGTCAAGTCGGCTGGAGGACGATGTATTGAATCGGGACGCAATTTGAGTGATCCATCGTCATTAGGTGGCCCTGAACGTTACAATTCACTATCAGATTTTCGTCCGATTCGAAAATCTTTGACTCACAGCAGAACGGCCATAAGGTGCCCGAGGCAGCAATAGGCGCATGGAGACAAGTCTGCTGGAGGACGATGTATTGAATCGGGACGCAGTTTGAGTGTTCGATCGTCATTAGGAGGCCCTGAACGTTACAATTCACTATCAGTTTTTCGTCCGATTCGAAAATCTTTGAGTCACAGCAGGCCTGCCATAAGGTGCCCGAGGCACCAATAGACCCATGGAGACAAGTCTGCTGGAGGACGATGTATTGAATCAGGACGCAATTTGAGTGATCCATCGTCATTATGTGGCCCTGAACGTTACAATTCACTATCAGTTTTTCGTCCCATTCGATAATCTAGACTCACAGCAGAACGGCCATAAGGTGCCCGAGGTAGCAATCGACCCATGGAGACAAGTCGGCTGGGGACGATGATTTGAATCGGGACGCAATTTGAGTGATCCATCGTCATTAGGTGGCCCTGAACGTTACAATTCACTATCAGTTTTTCGTCCCATTCGATAATCTAGTTTCACAGCAGAACGGCCATAAGTTGCCCGAGGCAGCAATAGACCCATGGAGTCAACTCGGCTGGAGGACGATGTATTGAATCGGGACGCAATTTGCGTGGTCCATCGTCATTAGGTGGCCCTGAATGTTACAATTCACTATCAGTTTTTCGTCCGATTCGAAAATCTTTGACTCACAGCAGAACGGCCATAAGGTGCCCGAGGCAGCAATAGACACATGGAGACAAGTCTGCTGGAGGACGATGTATTGAATCGGGACGCAATTTGAGTGTTCCATCGTCATTAGGAGGCCCTGAACGTTACAATTCACTATCAGTTTTTCGTCGATTCGAAAATCTTTGAGTCACAGCAGTCCTGCAATAACGTGCCCGAGGCAGCGATAGACCCATGAAGTCAAGTCTGCTGGAGGACGATGTATTGAATCGGGACGCAATTTGAGTGTTCCATCGTCATTAGGAGGGCCTGAACGTTACAATTCACTATCAGTTTTTCGTCCGATTCGAAAATATTTGAGTCACAGCAGGCCTGCCATAACGTGACCGAGGCAGCAATAGACCCATGGAGACAAGTCTGCTGGAGGACGATGTATTGAATCGGGACGCAATTTGAGTGATCCATCGTCATTAGGTGGCCCTGAACGTTACAATTCACTATAAGTTTTTCATCCCATTCTATAATCTAGACTCCCAGCTGCCCGAGGCAGCAATAGTCCCATGGAGTCAAGTCGGCTAGTGGACGATGTACTGAATCGGGACGCAATTTGTGTTGTCCATCGTCATTAGGTGGCCCTGAATATTACAAATCACTATCAGTTTTTCGTCCGATACGAAAATCTTTGACTCACAGCAGAACGGCCATTAGGTGCCCGAGGCAGCAATCGACCCATGGAGACAAGTCTGCTGGAGGACGACGTATTGAATCGGGACGCAATTTGAGTGATCCATCGTCATTAGGAGGCCCTGAACGTTACAATTCACTATCAGTTTTTCGTCCCATTCGATAATCTAGAGTCACAGCAGAACGGCCATAAGGTGCCCGAGGCAGCAATAGACCCATGGAGTCAAGTCGGCTGGAGGACGATGTATTGAATCGGGACGCAATTTGAGTGATCCATCGTCATTAGGAGGCCCTGAACGTAACAATTCACTATCAGTTTTTCGTCCCATTCGATAATCTAGACTCACAGCAGAACGGCCATAAGGTGCCCGAGGCAGCAATAGACCCATGGAGTCAAGTCGGCTGGAGGACGATGTATTGAATCGGGACGCAATTTGAGTGATCCATCGTCATTAGGTGGCCCTGAACGTTACAATTCACTATCAGTTTTTCGTCCCATTCGATAATCTAGACTCACAGCAGAACGGCCATAAGGTGCCCGAGGCAGCAATAGACCCATGGAGACAAGTCGGCTGGGGACGACGTATTGAATCGGGACGCAATTTGAGTGATCCATCGTCATTAGGTGGCCCTGAACGTTACAATTCACTATCAGTTTTTCGTCCCATTCGATAATCTAGATTCACAGCAGAACGGCCATAAGGTGCCCGAGGCAGCAATAGACCCATGGAGTCAACTCGGCTGGAGGACAATGTTTTGAATCGGGACGCAATTTGCGTGGTCCATCGTCATTAGGTGGCCCTGAATGTTACAATTCACTATCAGTTTTTCGTCCGATTCGAAAATCTTTGACTCACAGCATAACGGCCATTAGGTGCCCGAGGCAGCAATAGACCCATGGAGACAAGTCTGCTGGAGGACGATGTATTGAATCGGGACGCAATTTGAGTGATCCATCGTCATTAGGAGGACCTGAACGTTACAATTCACTATCAGTTTTTTGTCCCATTCGATAATCTAGACTCACAGCAGAACGGCCATAAGGTGCCCGAGGCAGCAATAGACCCATGGAGTCAAGTCGGCTCGAGGACGATGTATTGAATCGGGACGCAATTTGAGTGATCCATCGTCATTAGGTGGCCCTGAACGTTACAATTCACTATCAGATTTTCGTCCGATTCGAAAATCTTCGACTCACAGCAGAACGGCCATAAGGTGCCCGAGGCAGCAATAGACGCATGGAGACAAATCTGCTGGAGGACGATGTATTGAATCGGGACGCAGTTTGAGTGTTCCATCGTCATTAGGAGACCCTGAACGTTACAATTCACTATCAGTTTTTCGTCCGATTCGAAAATCTTTGAGTCACAGCAGGCCTGCCATAAGGTGCCCGAGGCACCAATAGACCCATGGAGACAAGTCGGCTGGGGACGATGTATTGAATCGGGACGCAATTTGAGTGATCCATCGTCATTAGGTGGCCCTGAACGTTACAATTCACTATCAGTTTTTCGTCCCATTCGATAATCTAGATTCACAGCAGAACGGCCATAAGGTGCCCGAGGCAGCAATAGACCCATGGAGTCAACTCGGCTGGAGGACGATGTATTGAATCGGGACGCAATTTGCGTGGTCCATCGTCATTAGGTGGCCCTGAATGTTACAATTCACTATCAGTTTTTCGTCCGATTCGAAAATCTTTGACTCACAGCAGAACGGCCATAAGGTGCCCGAGGCAGGAATAGACGCATGGAGACAAGTCTGCTGGAGGACGATGTATTGAATCAGGAAACAATTTGAGTGATCCATCGTCATTAGGTGGCCCTGAACGTTACAATTCACTATCAGTTTTTCGTCCCATTCGATAATCTAGACTCACAGCAGAACGGCCATAAGGTGCCCGAGGCAGCAATAGACCCATGGAGACAAGTCGGCTGGGGACGATGTATTGAATCGGGACGCAATTTGAGTGATCCATCGTTATTAGGTGGCCCTGAAAGTTACAATTCACTATCAGTTTTTCGTCCGATTCGAAAATCATTGACTCACAGCAGAACGGCCATAAGGTGCCCGAGGCAGCAATGGACCCATGAAGTCAAGTCTGCTGGAGGACGATGTATTGAATCGGGACGCAATTTGAGTGATCCATCGTCATTAGGTTGCCCTGAACGTTACAATTCACTATCAGTTTTTCGTCCCATTCGATAATCTAGACTCACAGCAGAACGGCCATAAGGTGCCCGAGGAAGCAATAGACCCATGGAGTCAAGTCGGCTGGGGACGATGTATTGAATCGGGACGCAATTTGAGTGATCCATCGTCATTAGGTGGCCCTGAACGTTACAATTCACTATCAGATTTTCGTCCGATTCGAAAATCTTTGACTCACAGCTGAACGGCCATAAGGTGCCCGAGGCAGCAATAGGCGCATGGAGACAAGTCTGCTGGAGGACGATGTATTGAATCGGGACGCAGTTTGAGTGTTCGATCGTCATTAGGAGGCCCTGAACGTTACAATTCACTATCAGTTTTTCGTCCGATTCGAAAATCTTTGAGTCACAGCAGGCCTGCCATAAGGTGCCCGAGGCACCAATAGACCCATGGAGACAAGTCTGCTGGAGGACGATGTATTGAATCAGGACGCAATTTGAGTGATCCATCGTCATTATGTGGCCCTGAACGTTACAATTCACTATCAGTTTTTCGTCCCATTCGATAATCTAGACTCACAGCAGAACGGCCATAAGGTGCCCGAGGCAGCAATCGACCCATGGAGACAAGTCGGCTGGGGACGATGATTTGAATCGGGACGCAATTTGAGTGATCCATCGTCATTAGGTGGCCCTGAACGTTACAATTCACTATCAGTTTTTCGTCCCATTCGATAATCTAGATTCACAGCAGAACGGCCATAAGTTGCCCGAGGCAGCAATAGACCCATGGAGTCAACTCGGCTGGAGGACGATGTATTGAATCGGGACGCAATTTGCGTGGTCCATCGTCATTAGGTGGCCCTGAATGTTACAATTCACTATCAGTTTTTCGTCCGATTCGAAAATCTTTGACTCACAGCAGAACGGCCATAAGGTGCCCGAGGCAGCAATAGACACATGGAGACAAGTCTGCTGGAGGACGATGTATTGAATCGGGACGCAATTTGAGTGTTCCATCGTCATTAGGAGGCCCTGAACGTTACAATTCACTATCAGTTTTTCGTCGATTCGAAAATCTTTGAGTCACAGCAGGCCTGCCATAAGGTGCCCGAGGCAGCAATAGACCCATGAAGTCAAGTCTGCTGGAGGACGATGTATTGAATCGGGAAGCAATTTGAGTGTTCCATCGTCATTAGGAGGCCCTGAACGTTACAATTCACTATCAGTTTTTCGTCCGATTCGAAAATCTTTGAGTCACAGCAGGCCTGCCATAAGGTGACCGAGGCAGCAATAGACCCATGGAGACAAGTCTGCTGGAGGACGATGTATTGAATCGGGACGCAATTTGTGTGATCCATCGTCATTAGGTAGCCCTGAACGTTACAATTCACTATAAGTTTTTCATCCCATTCTATAATCTAGACTCACAACTGCCCGAGGCAGCAATAGTCCCATGGAGTCAAGTCGGCTAGTGGACGATGTACTGAATCAAGACGCAATTTGTGTGGTCCATCGTCATTAGTTGGCCCTGAATGTTATAAATCACTATCAGTTTTTCGTCCGATACGAAAATCTTTGACTCACAGCAGAACGGCCATTAGGTGCCCGAGGCAGCAATCGACCCATGGAGACAAGTCTGCTGGAGGACGACGTATTGAATCGGGACGCAATTTGAGTGATCCATCGTCATTAGGAGGCCCTGAACGTTACAATTCACTATCAGTTTTTCGTCCCATTCGATAATCTAGAGTCACAGCAGAACGGCCATAAGGTGCCCTAGGCAGCAATAGACCCATGGAGTCAAGTCGGCTGGAGGACGATGTATTGAATCGGGACGCAATTTGAGTGATCCATCGTCATTAGGAGGCCCTGAACGTTACAATGCACTATCAGTTTTTCGTCCCATTCGATAATCTAGACTCACAGCAGAACGGCCATAAGGTGGCCGAGGCAGCAATAGACCCATGGAGTCAAGTCGGCTGGAGGACGATGTATTGAATCGGGACGCAATTTGAGTGATCCATCGTCATTAGGTGGCCCTGAACGTTACAATTCACTATCAGTTTTTCGTCCCATTCGATAATCTAGACTCACAGCAGAACGGCCATAAGGTGCCCGAGGCAGCAATAGACCCATGGAGACAAGTCGGCTGGGGACGACGTATTGAATCGGAACGCAATTTGAGTGATCCATCGTCATTAGGTGGCCCTGAACGTTACAATTCACTATCAGTTTTTCGTCCCATTCGATAATCTAGATTCACAGCAGAACGGCCATAAGGTGCCCGAGGCAGCAATAGACCCATGGAGTCAACTCGGCTGGAGGACAATGTTTTGAATCGGGACGCAATTTGCGTGGTCCATCGTCATTAGGTGGCCCTGAATGTTACAATTCACTATCAGTTTTTCGTCCGATTCGAAAATCTTTGACTCACAGCAGAACGGCCATTAGGTGCCCGAGGCAGCAATCGACCCATGGCGACAAGTCTGCTGGAGGACGACGTATTGAATCGGGACGCAATTCGAGTGATCCATCGTCATTAGGAGGCCCTGAACGTTACAATTCACTATCAGTTTTTCGTCCATTCGATAATCTAGACTCACAGCAGAACGGCCATAAGGTGCCCGAGGCAGCAATAGACCCATGGAGTCAAGTCGGCTGGAGGACGATGTATTGAGTCGGGACGCAATTTGAGTGATCCATCGTCATTACGAGGCCCTGAACGTTACAATTCACTATCAGTTTTTCGTCCCATTCGATAATCTAGACTCACAGCAGAACGGCCATAAGGTGCCCGAGGCAGCAATAGACCCATGGAGTCAAGTCGGCTGGAGGACGATGTATTGAATCGGGACGCAATTTGAGTGATCCATCGTCATTAGGTGGCCCTGAACGTTACAATTCACTATCAGTTTTTCGTCCCATTCGATAATCTAGACTCACAGCAGAACGGCCATAAGGTGCCCGAGGCAGCAATAGACCCATGGAGACAAGTCTGCTGGAGGACGATGTATTGAATCGGGACGCAATTTGAGTGATCCATCGTCATTAGGAGGACCTGAACGTTACAATTCACTATCAGTTTTTTGTCCCATTAGATAATCTAGACTCACAGCAGAACGGCCATAAGGTGCCCGAGGCAGCAATAGACCCATGGAGTCAAGTCGGCTCGAGGACGATGTATTGAATCGGGACGCAATTTGAGTGATCCATCGTCATTAGGTGGCCCTGAACGTTACAATTCACTATCAGATTTTCGTCCGATTCGAAAATCTTTGACTCACAGCAGAACGGCCATAAGGTGCCCAAGGCAGCAATAGACGCATGGAGACAAATCTGCTGGAGGACGATGTATTGAATCGGGACGCAGTTTGAGTGTTCCATCGTCATTAGGAGACCCTGAACGTTACAATTCACTATCAGTTTTTCGTCCGATTCGAAAATCTTTGAGTCACAGCAGGCCTGCCATAAGGTGCCCGAGGCACCAATAGACCCATGGAGACAAGTCTGCTGGAGGACGATGTATTGAATCAGGACGCAATTTGAGTGATCCATCGTCATTATGTGGCCCTGAACGTTACAATTCACTATCAGTTTTTCGTCCCATTCGATAATCTAGACTCACAGCAGAACGGCCATAAGGTGCCCCAGGCAGCAATCGACCCATGGAGACAAGTCGGCTGGGGACGATATATTGAATCGGGACGCAATTTGAGTGATCCATCGTCATTAGGTGGCCCTGAACGTTACAATTCACTATCAGTTTTTCGTCCCATTCGATAATCTAGATTCACAGCAGAACGGCCATAAGGTGCCCGAGGCAGCAATAGACCCATGGAGTCAACTCGGCTGGAGGACGATGTATTGAATCGGGACGCAATTTGCGTGGTCCATCGTCATTAGGTGGCCCTGAATGTTACAATTCACTATCAGTTTTTCGTCCGATTCGAAAATCTTTGACTCACAGCAGAACGGCCATAAGGTGCCCGAGGCAGGAATAGACGCATGGAGACAAGTCTGCTGGAGGACGATGTATTGAATCAGGACGCAATTTGAGTGATCCATCGTCATTAGGTGGCCCTGAACGTTACAATTCACTATCAGTTTTTCGTCCCATTCGATAATCTAGACTCACAGCAGAACGGCCATAAGGTGCCCGAGGCAGCAATAGACCCATGGAGACAAGTCGGCTGGGGACGATGTATTGAATCGGGACGCAATTTGAGTGATCCATCGTTATTAGGTGGCCCTGAAAGTTACAATTCACTATCAGTTTTTCGTCCGATTCGAAAATCATTGAGTCACAGCAGAACGGCCATAAGGTGCCCGAGGCAGCAATGGACCCATGAAGTCAAGTCTGCTGGAGGACGATGTATTGAATCGGGACGCAATTTGAGTGATCCATCGTCATTAGGTGGCCCTGAACGTTACAATTCACTATCAGTTTTTCGTCCCATTCGATAATCTAGACTCACAGCAGAACGGCCATAAGGTGCCCGAGGCAGCAATAGACCCATGGAGTCAAGTCGGCTGGGGACGATGTATTGAATCGGGACGCAATTTGCGTGGTCCATCGTCATTAGGTGGCCCTGAATGTTACAATTCACTATCAGTTTTTCGTCCGATTCGAAAATCTTTGACTCACAGCAGAACGGCCATAAGGTGCCCGAGGCAGCAATAGACGCATGGAGACAAGTCTGCTGGAGGACGATGTATTGAATCGGGACGCAATTTGAGTGTTCCATCGTCATTAGGAGGCCCTGAACGTTACAATTCACTATCACTTTTTCGTCCGATTCGAAAATCTTTGAGTCACAGCAGACCTGCCATAAGGTGACCGAGGCAGCAATAGACCCATGGAGACAAGTCTGCTGGAGGACGATGTATTGAATCGGGACGCAATTTGAGTGATCCATCGTCATTAGGTGGCCCTGAATGTTACAATTCACTATCAGTTTTTCATCCCATTCTATAATCTAGACTCACAGCTGCCCGAGGCAGCAATAGTCCCATGGAGTCAAGTCGGCTAGTGGACGATGTACTGAATCGGGACGCAATTTGTGTGGTCCATCGTCATTAGGTGGCCCTGAATGTTACAAATCACTATCAGTTTTTCGTCCGATACGAAAATCTTTGACTCACAGCAGAACGGCCATTAGGTGCCCCAGGCAGCAATCGACCCATGGAGACAAGTGTGCTGGAGGAGGACGTATTGAATCGAGACGCAATTTGAGTGATCCATCGTCATTAGGAGGCCCTGAACGTTACAATACACTATCAGTTTTTCGTCCCATTCGATACTCTAGAGTCACAGCAGAACGGCCATAAGGTGCCCGAGGCAGCAATAGACCCATGGAGTCAACTCGGCTGGAGGACAATGTATTGAATCGGGACGCAATTTGCGTGGTCCATCGTCATTAGGTGGCCCTGAATGTTACAATTCACTATCAGTTTTTCGTCCGATACGAAAATCTTTGACTCACAGCAGAACGGCCATTAGGTGCCCGAGGCAGTAATCGACCCATGGAGACAAGTCTGCTGGAGGACGACGTATTGAATCGGGACGCAATTTGAGTGATCCATCGTCATTAGGAGGCCCTGAACGTTACAATTCACTATCAGTTTTTTGTCCCATTAGATAATCTAGACTCACAGCAGAACGGCCATAAGGTGCCCGAGGCAGCAATAGACCCATGGAGTCAAGTCGGCTGGAGGACGATGTATTGAGTCGGGACGCAATTTGAGTGATCCATCGTCATTACGAGGCCCTGAACGTTACAATTCACTATCAGTTTTTCGTCCCATTCGATAATCTAGACTCACAGCAGAACGGCCATAAGGTGCCCGAGGCAGCAATAGACCCATGGAGTCAAGTCGGCTGGAGGACGATGTATTGAATCGGGACGCAATTTGAGTGATCCATCGTCATTAGGTGGCCCTGAACGTTACAATTCACTATCAGTTTTTCGTCCCATTCGATAATCTAGACTCACAGCAGAACGGCCATAAGGTGCCCGAGGCAGCAATAGACCCATGGAGACAAGTCTGCTGGAGGACGATGTATTGAATCGGGACGCAATTTGAGTGATCCATCGTCATTAGGAGGACCTGAACGTTACAATTCACTATCAGTTTTTTGTCCCATTAGATAATCTAGACTCACAGCAGAACGGCCATAAGGTGCCCGAGGCAGCAATAGACCCATGGAGTCAAGTCGGCTCGAGGACGATGTATTGAATCGGGACGCAATTTGAGTGATCCATCGTCATTAGGTGGCCCTGAACGTTACAATTCACTATCAGATTTTCGTCCGATTCGAAAATCTTTGACTCACAGCAGAACGGCCATAAGGTGCCCAAGGCAGCAATAGACGCATGGAGACAAATCTGCTGGAGGACGATGTATTGAATCGGGACGCAGTTTGAGTGTTCCATCGTCATTAGGAGACCCTGAACGTTACAATTCACTATCAGTTTTTCGTCCGATTCGAAAATCTTTGAGTCACAGCAGGCCTGCCATAAGGTGCCCGAGGCACCAATAGACCCATGGAGACAAGTCTGCTGGAGGACGATGTATTGAATCAGGACGCAATTTGAGTGATCCATCGTCATTATGTGGCCCTGAACGTTACAATTCACTATCAGTTTTTCGTCCCATTCGATAATCTAGACTCACAGCAGAACGGCCATAAGGTGCCCCAGGCAGCAATCGACCCATGGAGACAAGTCGGCTGGGGACGATATATTGAATCGGGACGCAATTTGAGTGATCCATCGTCATTAGGTGGCCCTGAACGTTACAATTCACTATCAGTTTTTCGTCCCATTCGATAATCTAGATTCACAGCAGAACGGCCATAAGGTGCCCGAGGCAGCAATAGACCCATGGAGTCAACTCGGCTGGAGGACGATGTATTGAATCGGGACGCAATTTGCGTGGTCCATCGTCATTAGGTGGCCCTGAATGTTACAATTCACTATCAGTTTTTCGTCCGATTCGAAAATCTTTGACTCACAGCAGAACGGCCATAAGGTGCCCGAGGCAGGAATAGACGCATGGAGACAAGTCTGCTGGAGGACGATGTATTGAATCAGGACGCAATTTGAGTGATCCATCGTCATTAGGTGGCCCTGAACGTTACAATTCACTATCAGTTTTTCGTCCCATTCGATAATCTAGACTCACAGCAGAACGGCCATAAGGTGCCCGAGGCAGCAATAGACCCATGGAGACAAGTCGGCTGGGGACGATGTATTGAATCGGGACGCAATTTGAGTGATCCATCGTTATTAGGTGGCCCTGAAAGTTACAATTCACTATCAGTTTTTCGTCCGATTCGAAAATCATTGAGTCACAGCAGAACGGCCATAAGGTGCCCGAGGCAGCAATGGACCCATGAAGTCAAGTCTGCTGGAGGACGATGTATTGAATCGGGACGCAATTTGAGTGATCCATCGTCATTAGGTGGCCCTGAACGTTACAATTCACTATCAGTTTTTCGTCCCATTCGATAATCTAGACTCACAGCAGAACGGCCATAAGGTGCCCGAGGCAGCAATAGACCCATGGAGTCAAGTCGGCTGGGGACGATGTATTGAATCGGGACGCAATTTGCGTGGTCCATCGTCATTAGGTGGCCCTGAATGTTACAATTCACTATCAGTTTTTCGTCCGATTCGAAAATCTTTGACTCACAGCAGAACGGCCATAAGGTGCCCGAGGCAGCAATAGACGCATGGAGACAAGTCTGCTGGAGGACGATGTATTGAATCGGGACGCAATTTGAGTGTTCCATCGTCATTAGGAGGCCCTGAACGTTACAATTCACTATCACTTTTTCGTCCGATTCGAAAATCTTTGAGTCACAGCAGACCTGCCATAAGGTGACCGAGGCAGCAATAGACCCATGGAGACAAGTCTGCTGGAGGACGATGTATTGAATCGGGACGCAATTTGAGTGATCCATCGTCATTAGGTGGCCCTGAATGTTACAATTCACTATCAGTTTTTCATCCCATTCTATAATCTAGACTCACAGCTGCCCGAGGCAGCAATAGTCCCATGGAGTCAAGTCGGCTAGTGGACGATGTACTGAATCGGGACGCAATTTGTGTGGTCCATCGTCATTAGGTGGCCCTGAATGTTACAAATCACTATCAGTTTTTCGTCCGATACGAAAATCTTTGACTCACAGCAGAACGGCCATTAGGTGCCCCAGGCAGCAATCGACCCATGGAGACAAGTGTGCTGGAGGAGGACGTATTGAATCGAGACGCAATTTGAGTGATCCATCGTCATTAGGAGGCCCTGAACGTTACAATACACTATCAGTTTTTCGTCCCATTCGATACTCTAGAGTCACAGCAGAACGGCCATAAGGTGCCCGAGGCAGCAATAGACCCATGGAGTCAACTCGGCTGGAGGACAATGTATTGAATCGGGACGCAATTTGCGTGGTCCATCGTCATTAGGTGGCCCTGAATGTTACAATTCACTATCAGTTTTTCGTCCGATACGAAAATCTTTGACTCACAGCAGAACGGCCATTAGGTGCCCGAGGCAGTAATCGACCCATGGAGACAAGTCTGCTGGAGGACGACGTATTGAATCGGGACGCAATTTGAGTGATCCATCGTCATTAGGAGGCCCTGAACGTTACAATTCACTATCAGTTTTTCGTCCATTCGATAATCTAGACTCACAGCAGAACGGCCATAAGGTGCCCGAGGCAGCAATAGACCCATGGAGTCAAGTCGGCTGGAGGACGATGTATTGAATCGGGACGCAATTTGAGTGATCCATCGTCATTAGGAGGCCCTGACCGTTACAATTCACTATCAGTTTTTCGTCCCATTCGATAATCTAGACTCACAATAGAACGGCCATAAGGTGCCCGAGGCAGCAATAGACCCATGGAGTCAAGTCGGCTGGAGGACGATGTATTGAATCGGGACGCAATTTGAGTGATCCATCGTCATTAGGTGGCCCTGAACGTTACAATTCACTATCAGTTTTTCGTCCCATTCGATAATCTAGACTCACAGCAGAACGGCCATAAGGTGCCCGAGGCAGCAATAGACCCATGGAGACAAGTTGGCTGGGGACGATGTATTGAATCGGGACGCAATTTGAGTGATCCATCGTTATTAGGTGGCCCTGAAAGTTACAATTCACTATCAGTTTTTCGTCCGATTCGAAAATCTTTGACTCACAGCAGAACGGCCATAAGGTGCCCGAGGCAGCAATAGACCCATGAAGTCAAGTCTGCTGGAGGACGATGTATTGAATCAGGACGCAATTTGAGTGATCCATCGTCATTAGGTGGCCCTGAACGTTACAATTCACTATCAGTTTTTCGTCCCATTCGATAATCTAGACTCACAGCAGAACGGCCATAAGGTGCCCGAGGCAGCAATAGACCCATGGAGACAAGTCGGCTGGGGACGATGTATTGAATCGGGACGCAATTTGAGTGATCCATCGTCATTAGGTGGCCCTGAACGTTACAATTCACTATCAGTTTTTCGTCCCATTCGATAATCTAGATTCACAGCAGAACGGCCATAAGGTGCCCGAGGCAGCAATAGACCCATGGAGTCAAGTCGGCTGGAGGACGATGTATTGAATCGGGACGCAATTTGCGTGGTCCATCGTCATTAGGTGGCCCTGAATGTTACAATTCACTATCAGTTTTTCGTCCGATTCGAAAATCTTTGACTCACAGCAGAACGGCCATAAGGTGCCCGAGGCAGGAATAGACGCATGGAGACAAGTCTGCTGGAGGACGATGTATTGAATCAGGACGCAATTTGAGTGATCCATCGTCATTAGGTGGCCCTGAACGTTACAATTCACTATCAGTTTTTCGTCCCATTCGATAATCTAGACTCACAGCAGAACGGCCATAAGGTGCCCGAGGCAGCAATAGACCCATGGAGACAAGTCGGCTGGGGACGATGTATTGAATCGGGACGCAATTTGAGTGATCCATCGTTATTAGGTGGCCCTGAAAGTTACAATTCACTATCAGTTTTTCGTCCGATTCGAAAATCATTGAGTCACAGCAGAACGGCCATAAGGTGCCCGAGGCAGCAATGGACCCATGAAGTCAAGTCTGCTGGAGGACGATGTATTGAATCGGGACGCAATTTGAGTGATCCATCGTCATTAGGTGGCCCTGAACGTTACAATTCACTATCAGTTTTTCGTCCCATTCGATAATCTAGACTCACAGCAGAACGGCCATAAGGTGCCCGAGGCAGCAATAGACCCATGGAGTCAAGTCGGCTGGGGACGATGTATTGAATCGGGACGCAATTTGCGTGGTCCATCGTCATTAGGTGGCCCTGAATGTTACAATTCACTATCAGTTTTTCGTCCGATTCGAAAATCTTTGACTCACAGCAGAACGGCCATAAGGTGCCCGAGGCAGCAATAGACGCATGGAGACAAGTCTGCTGGAGGACGATGTATTGAATCGGGACGCAATTTGAGTGTTCCATCGTCATTAGGAGGCCCTGAACGTTACAATTCACTATCACTTTTTCGTCCGATTCGAAAATCTTTGAGTCACAGCAGACCTGCCATAAGGTGACCGAGGCAGCAATAGACCCATGGAGACAAGTCTGCTGGAGGACGATGTATTGAATCGGGACGCAATTTGAGTGATCCATCGTCATTAGGTGGCCCTGAATGTTACAATTCACTATCAGTTTTTCATCCCATTCTATAATCTAGACTCACAGCTGCCCGAGGCAGCAATAGTCCCATGGAGTCAAGTCGGCTAGTGGACGATGTACTGAATCGGGACGCAATTTGTGTGGTCCATCGTCATTAGGTGGCCCTGAATGTTACAAATCACTATCAGTTTTTCGTCCGATACGAAAATCTTTGACTCACAGCAGAACGGCCATTAGGTGCCCCAGGCAGCAATCGACCCATGGAGACAAGTGTGCTGGAGGAGGACGTATTGAATCGAGACGCAATTTGAGTGATCCATCGTCATTAGGAGGCCCTGAACGTTACAATACACTATCAGTTTTTCGTCCCATTCGATACTCTAGAGTCACAGCAGAACGGCCATAAGGTGCCCGAGGCAGCAATAGACCCATGGAGTCAACTCGGCTGGAGGACAATGTATTGAATCGGGACGCAATTTGCGTGGTCCATCGTCATTAGGTGGCCCTGAATGTTACAATTCACTATCAGTTTTTCGTCCGATACGAAAATCTTTGACTCACAGCAGAACGGCCATTAGGTGCCCGAGGCAGTAATCGACCCATGGAGACAAGTCTGCTGGAGGACGACGTATTGAATCGGGACGCAATTTGAGTGATCCATCGTCATTAGGAGGCCCTGAACGTTACAATTCACTATCAGTTTTTCGTCCATTCGATAATCTAGACTCACAGCAGAACGGCCATAAGGTGCCCGAGGCAGCAATAGACCCATGGAGTCAAGTCGGCTGGAGGACGATGTATTGAATCGGGACGCAATTTGAGTGATCCATCGTCATTAGGAGGCCCTGACCGTTACAATTCACTATCAGTTTTTCGTCCCATTCGATAATCTAGACTCACAATAGAACGGCCATAAGGTGCCCGAGGCAGCAATAGACCCATGGAGTCAAGTCGGCTGGAGGACGATGTATTGAATCGGGACGCAATTTGAGTGATCCATCGTCATTAGGTGGCCCTGAACGTTACAATTCACTATCAGTTTTTCGTCCCATTCGATAATCTAGACTCACAGCAGAACGGCCATAAGGTGCCCGAGGCAGCAATAGACCCATGGAGACAAGTTGGCTGGGGACGATGTATTGAATCGGGACGCAATTTGAGTGATCCATCGTTATTAGGTGGCCCTGAAAGTTACAATTCACTATCAGTTTTTCGTCCGATTCGAAAATCTTTGACTCACAGCAGAACGGCCATAAGGTGCCCGAGGCAGCAATAGACCCATGAAGTCAAGTCTGCTGGAGGACGATGTATTGAATCAGGACGCAATTTGAGTGATCCATCGTCATTAGGTGGCCCTGAACGTTACAATTCACTATCAGTTTTTCGTCCCATTCGATAATCTAGACTCACAGCAGAACGGCCATAAGGTGCCCGAGGCAGCAATAGACCCATGGAGACAAGTCGGCTGGGGACGATGTATTGAATCGGGACGCAATTTGAGTGATCCATCGTCATTAGGTGGCCCTGAACGTTACAATTCACTATCAGTTTTTCGTCCCATTCGATAATCTAGATTCACAGCAGAACGGCCATAAGGTGCCCGAGGCAGCAATAGACCCATGGAGTCAACTCGGCTGGAGGACGATGTATTGAATCGGGACGCAATTTGCGTGGTCCATCGTCATTAGGTGGCCCTGAATGTTACAATTCACTATCAGTTTTTCGTCCGATTCGAAAATCTTTGACTCACAGCAGAACGGCCATAAGGTGCCCGAGGCATCAATAGACGCATGGAGACAAGTCTGCTGGAGGACGATGTATTAAATCGGGACGCAATTTGAGTGTTCCATCGTCATTAGGAGGCACTGAACGTTACAATTCACTATCAGTTTTTCGTCCGATTCGAAAATCTTTGAGTCACAGCAGACCTGCCATAAGGTGACCGAGGCAGCAATAGACACATGGAGACAAGTCCGCTGGAGGACGATGTATTGAATCGGGACGCAATTTGAGTGATCCATCGTCATTAGGTGGCCCTGAACGTTACAATTCACTATCAGTTTTTCATCCCATTCAATAATCTAGACTCACAGCTGCCCGAGGCAGCAATAGTCCCATGGAGTCAAGTCGGCTAGTGGACGATGTACTGAATCGGGACGCAATTTGTGTGGTCCATCGTCATTAGGTGGCCCTGAATGTTACAAATCACTATCAGTTTTTCGTCCGATACGAAAATCTTTGACTCACAGCAGAACGGCCATTAGGTGCCCGAGGCAGCAATCGACCCATGGAGACAAGTCTGCTGGAGGACGACGTATTGAATCGAGACGCAATTCGAGTGATCCATCGTCATTAGGAGGTCCTGAACGTTACAATTCACTATCAGTTTTTCGTCCCATTCGATAATCTAGAGTCACAGCAGAACGGCCATAAGGTGCCCGAGGCAGCAATAGACCCATGGAGTCAAGTCGGCTGGAGGACGATGTATTGAATCGGGACGCAATTTGAGTGATCCATCGTCTTTAGGAGGCCCTGAACGTTACAATTCACTATCAGTTTTTCGTCCCATTCGATAATCTAGACTTACAGCAGAACGGCCATAAGGTGCCCGAGGCAGCAATAGACCCATGGAGTCAAGTCGGCTGGAGGACGATGTATTGAATCGGGACGTAATTTGAGTGATCCATCGTCATTAGGTGGCCCTGAACGTTACAATTCACTATCAGTTTTTCGTCCCATTCGATAATCAAGACTCACAGCAGAACGGCCATAAGGTGCCCGAGGCAGCAATAGACCCATGGAGACAAGTCGGCTGGGGACGATGTATTGAATCGGGACGCAATTTGAGTGATCCATCGTCATTAGGTGGCCCTGAACGTTACAATTCACTATCAGTTTTTCGTCCCATTCGATAATCTAGATTCACAGCAGAACGGCCATAAGGTGCCTGAGGCAGCAATAGACCCATGGAGTCAACTCGGCTGGAGCACAATGTATTGAATCGGGACGCAATTTGCGTGGTCCATCGTCATTAGGTGGCCCTGAATGTTACAATTCACTATCAGTTTTTCGTCCGATACGAAAATCTTTGACTCACAGCAGAACGGCCATTAGGTGCCCGAGGCAGCAATCGACCCATGGAGACAAGTCTGCTGGAGGACGACGTATTGAATCGGGACGCAATTTGAGTGATCCATCGTCATTAGGAGGCCCTGAACGTTACAATTCACTATCAGTTTTTCGTCCATTCGATAATCTAGACTCACAGCAGAACGGCCATCAGGTGCCCGAGGCAGCAATAGACCCATGGAGTCAAGTCGGCTAGAGGACGATGTATTGAATCGGGACGCAATTTGAGTGATCCATCGTCATTAGGAGGCCCTGAACGTTACAATTCACTATCAGTTTTTCGTCCCATTCGATAATCTAGACTCACAGCAGAACGGCCATAAGGTGCCCGAGGCAGCAATAGACCCATGGAGTCAAGTCGGCTGGAGGACGATGTATTGAATCGGGACGCAATTTGAGTGATCCATCGTCATTAGGTGGCCCTGAACGTTACAATTCACTATCAGTTTTTCGTCCCATTCGATAATCTAGACTCACAGCAGAACGGCCATAAGGTGCCCGAGGCAGCAATAGACCCATGGAGACAAGTCTGCTGGAGGACGATGTATTGATTCGGGACGCAATTTGAGTGATCCATCGTCATTAGGAGGACCTGAACTTTACAATTCACTATCAGTTTTTTGTCCCATTCGATAATCTAGACTCACAGCAGAACGGCCATAAGGTGCCCGATGCAGCAATAGACCCATGGAGTCAAGTCGGCTGGAGGACGATGTATTGAATCGGGACGCAATTTGAGTGATCCATCGTCATTAGGTGGCCCTGAACGTTACAATTCACTATCAGTTTTTCGTCCGATTCGAAAATCTTTGACTCACAGCAGAACGGCCATAAGGTGCCCGAGGCAGCAATAGACGCATGGAGACAAGTCTGCTGGAGGACGATGTATTGAATCGGGACGCAATTTGAGTGTTCCATCGTCATTAGGAGGCTCTGAACGTTACAATTCACTATCAGTTTTTCGTCCGATTCGAAAATCTTTGAGTCACAGCAGGCCTGCCATAAGGTGCCCGAGGCAGCAATAGACCCATGGAGACAAGTCTGCTGGAGGACGATGTATTGAATCAGGACGCAATTTGAGTGATCCATCGTCATTAGGTGGCCCTGAATGTTACAATTCACTATCAGTTTTTCGTCCCATTCGATAACTAGACTCACAGCAGAACGGCCATAAGGTGCCCGAGGCAGCAATAGACCCATGGAGACAAGTCGGCTGGGGACGAAGTATTGAATCGAAACGCAATTTGAGTGATCCATCGTCATTAGGTGGCCCTGAACGTTACAATTCACTATCAGTTTTTCGTCCCATTCGATAATCTAGATTCACAGCAGAACGGCCATAAGGTGCCCGAGGCAGCAATAGACCCATGGAGTCAACTCGGCTGGAGGACGATGTATTGAATCGGGACGCAATTCGCGTGGTCCATCGTCATTAGGTGGCCCTGAATGTTACAATTCACTATCAGTTTTTCGTCCGATTCGAAAATCTTTGACTCACAGCAGAACGGCCATAAGGTGCCCGAGGCAGCAATAGACGCATGGAGACAAGTCTGCTGGAGGACGATGTATTGAATCGGGACGCAATTTGAGTGTTCCATCGTCATTAGGAGGCCCTGAACGTTACAATTCACTATCAGTTTTTCGTCCGATTCGAAAATCTTTGAGTCACAGCAGGCCTGCCATAAGGTGCCCGAGGCAGCAATAGACCCATGGAGACAAGTCTGCTGGAGGACGATGTATTGAATCGGGACGCAATTTGAGTGATCCATCGTCATTAGGTGGCCCTGAACGTTACAATTCACTATCAGTTATTCATCCCATTCTATAATCTAGACTCACAGCAGAACGGCCATAAGGTGCCCGAGGCAGCAATAGTCAAATGGAGTCAAGTCGGCTAGTGGACGATGTACTGAATCGGGACGCAATTTGTGTGGTCCATCGTCATTAGGTGGCCCTGAATGTTACAAATCACTATCAGTTTTTCGTCCGATTCGAAAATCTTTGACTCACAGCAGAACGGCCATTAGGTGCCCGAGGCAGCAATAGACCCATGGAGACAAGTCTGCTGGAGGACGATGTATTGATTCGGGACGCAATTTGAGTGATCCATCGTCATTAGGAGGACCTGAACGTTACAATTCACTATCAGTTTTTTGTCCCATTCGATAATCTAGACTCACAGCAGAACGGCCATAAGGTGCCCGATGCAGCAATAGACCCATGGAGTCAAGTCGGCTGGAGGACGATGTATTGAATCGGGACGCAATTTGAGTGATCCATCGTCATTAGGTGGCCCTGAACGTTACAATTCACTATCAGTTTTTCGTCCATTCGATAATCTAGACTCACAGCAGAACGGCCATCAGGTGCCCGAGGCAGCAATAGACCCATGGAGTCAAGTCGGCTGGAGGACGATGTATTGAATCGGGACGCAATTTGAGTGATCCATCGTCATTAGGAGGCCCTGAACGTTACAATTCACTATCAGTTTTTCGTCCCATTCGATAATCTAGACTCACAGCAGAACGGCCATAAGGTGCCCGAGGCAGCAATAGACCCATGGAGTCAAGGCGGCTGGAGGACGATGTATTGAATCGGGACGCAATTTGAGTGATCCATCGTCATTAGGTGGCCCTGAACGTTACAATTCACTATCAGTTTTTCGTCCCATTCGATAATCTAGACTCACAGCAGAACGGCCATAAGGTGCCCGAGGCAGCAATAGACCCATGGAGACAAGTCTGCTGGAGGACGATGTATTGATTCGGGACGCAATTTGAGTGATCCATCGTCATTAGGTGGACCTGAACGTTACAATTCACTATCAGTTTTTTGTCCCATTCGATAATCTAGACTCACAGCAGAACGGCCATAAGGTGCCCGATGCAGCAATAGACCCATGGAGTCAAGTCGGCTGGAGGACGATGTATTGAATCGGGACGCAATTTGAGTGATCCATCGTCATTAGGTGGCCCTGAACGTTACAATTCACTATCAGTTTTTCGTCCGATTCGAAAATCTTTGACTCACAGCAGAACGGCCATAAGGTGCCCGAGGCAGCAATAGACGCATGGAGACAAGTCTGCTGGAGGACGATGTATTGAATCGGGACGCAATTTGAGTGTTCCATCGTCATTAGGAGGCCCTGAACGTTACAATTCACTATCAGTTTTTCGTCCGATTCGAAAATCTTTGAGTCACAGCAGGCCTGCCATAAGGTGCCCGAGGCAGCAATAGACCCATGGAGACAAGTCTGCTGGAGGACGATGTATTGAATCAGGACGCAATTTGAGTGATCCATCGTCATTAGGTGGCCCTGAATGTTACAATTCACTATCAGTTTTTCGTCCCATTCGATAACTAGACTCACAGCAGAACGGCCATAAGGTGCCCGAGGCAGCAATAGACCCATGGAGACAAGTCGGCTGGGGACGAAGTATTGAATCGAAACGCAATTTGAGTGATCCATCGTCATTAGGTGGCCCTGAACGTTACAATTCACTATCAGTTTTTCGTCCCATTCGATAATCTAGATTCACAGCAGAACGGCCATAAGGTGCCCGAGGCACCAATAGACCCATGGAGTCAACTCGGCTGGAGGACGATGTATTGAATCGGGACGCAATTCGCGTGGTCCATCGTCATTAGGTGGCCCTGAATGTTACAATTCACTATCAGTTTTTCGTCCGATTCGAAAATCTTTGACTCACAGCAGAACGGCCATAAGGTGCCCGAGGCAGCAATAGACGCATGGAGACAAGTCTGCTGGAGGACGATGTATTGAATCGGGACGCAATTTGAGTGTTCCATCGTCATTAGGAGGCCCTGAACGTTACAATTCACTATCAGTTTTTCGTCCGATTCGAAAATCTTTGAGTCACAGCAGGCCTGCCATAAGGTGCCCGAGGCAGCAATAGACCCATGGAGACAAGTCTGCTGGAGGACGATGTATTGAATCGGGACGCAATTTGAGTGATCCATCGTCATTAGGTGGCCCTGAACGTTACAATTCACTATCAGTTATTCATCCCATTCTATAATCTAGACTCACAGCAGAACGGCCATAAGGTGCCCGAGGCAGCAATAGTCAAATGGAGTCAAGTCGGCTAGTGGACGATGTACTGAATCGGGACGCAATTTGTGTGGTCCATCGTCATTAGGTGGCCCTGAATGTTACAAATCACTATCAGTTTTTCGTCCGATTCGAAAATCTTTGACTCACAGCAGAACGGCCATTAGGTGCCCGAGGCAGCAATCGTCCCGTGGAGACAAGTCTGCTGGATGACGATGTATTGAATCGGGACGCAATTTGAGTGATCAATCGTCATTAGGTGGCCCTGAAAGTTACAATTCACTATCAGTTTTTCGTCCGATTCGAAAATCTTTGACTCACAGCAGAACGGCCATAACGTGCCCGAGGCAGCAATAGACCCATGAAGTCAAGTCTGCTGGAGGACGATGTATTGAATCAGGACGCAATTTGAGTGATCCATCGTCATTAGGTGGCCCTGAACGTTACAATTCACTATCAGTTTTTCGTCCCATTCGATAATCTAGAGTCACAGCAGAACGGCCATAAGGTGCCCGAGGCAGCAATAGACCCATGGAGACAAGTCGGCTGGGGACGATGTATTGAATCGGGACGCAATTTGAGTGATCCATCGTCATTAGGTGGCCCTGAACGTTACAATTCACTGTCAGTTTTTCGTCCCATTCGATAATCTAGATTCACAGCAGAACGGCCATAAGGTGCCCGAGGCAGCAATAGACCCATGGAGTCAACTCGGCTGGAGGACAATGTATTGAATCGGGACGCAATTTGCGTGGTCCATCGTCATTAGGTGGCCCTGAATGTTACAATTCACTATCAGTTTTTCGTCCGATACGAAAATCTTTGACTCACAGCAGAACGGCCATTAGGTGACCGAGGCAGCAATCGACCCATGGAGACAAGTCTGCTGGAGGACGACGTATTGAATCGGGACGCAATTTGAATGATCCGTTGTCATTAGGAGGCCCTGAACGTTACAATTCACTATCAGTTTTTCGTCCCATTCGATAATCTAGACTCACAGCAGAACGCCATAAGGTGCCCGAGGCAGCAATAGACCCATGGAGTCAAGTCGGCTGGAGGACGATGTATTGAATCGGGACGCAATTTGAGTGATCCATCGTCATTAGGAGGCCCTGAACGTTACAATTCACTATCAGTTTTTCGTCCCATTCGATAATCTAGTCTCACAGCAGAACGGCCATAAGGTGCCCGAGGCAGCAATAGACCCATGGAGTCAAGTCGGCTGGAGGACGATGTATTGAATCGGGACGCAATTTGAGTGATCCATCGTCATTAGGTGGCCCTGAACGTTACAATTCACTATCAGTTTTTCGTCCCATTCGATAATCTAGACTCACAGCAGAACGGCCATAAGGGGCCCGAGGCAGCAATAGACGCATGGAGACAAGTCTGCTGGAGGACGATGTATTGAATCGGGACGCAATTTGAGTGTTCCATCGTCATTAGGGGCCCTGAACGTTACAATTCACTATCAGTTTTTCGTCCGATTCGAAAATCTTTGAGTCACAGCAGGCCTGCCATAAGGTGCCCGAGGCAGCAATAGACCCATGGAGACAAGTCTGCTGGAGGACGATGTATTGAATCGGGACGCAATTTGAGTGATCCATCGTCATTAGGTGGCCCTGAAAGTAACAATTCACTATCAGTTTTTCGTCCGATTCGAAAATCTTTGACTCACAGCAGAACGGCCATAAGGTGCCCGAGGCAGCAATAGACCCATGAAGTCAAGTCTGCTGGAGGACGATGTATTGAATCAGGACGCAATTTGAGTGATCCATCGTCATTAGGTGGCCCTGAACGTTACAATTCACTATCAGTTTTTCGTCCCATTCGATAATCTAGACTCACAGCAGAACGGCCATAAGGTGCCCGAGGCCGCAATAGACTCATGGAGACAAGTCGGCTGGGGACGATGTATTGAATCGGGACGCAATTTGACTGATCCATCGTCATTAGGTGGCCCTGAACGTTACAATTCACTATTAGTTTTTCGTCCCATTCGATAATCTAGATTCACAGCAGAACGGCCATAAGGTGCCCGAGGCAGCAATAGACCCATGGAGTCAACTCGGCTGGAGGACAATGTATTGAATCGGGACGCAATTTGCGTGGTCCATCGTCATTAGGTGGCCCTGAATGTTACAATTCACTATCAGTTTTTCGTCCGATACGAAATTCTTTGACTCACAGCAGAACGGCCATTAGGTGCCCGAGGCAGCAATCGACCCATGGAGACAAGTCTGCTGGAGGACGACGTATTGAAACGGGACGCAATTTGAGTGATCCATCGTCATTAGGAGGCCCTGCACGTTACAATTCACTATCAGTTTTTCGTCCCATTCGATAATCTAGACTCACAGCAGAACGGCCATAAGGTGCCCGAGGCAGCAATAGACCCATGGAGTCAAGTCGGCTGGAGGACGATGTATTGAATCGGGACGCAATTTGAGTGATCCATCGTCATTAGGAGGCCCTGAACGTTACAATTCACTATCAGTTTTTCGTCCCATTCGATAATCTAGACTCACAGCAGAACGGCCATAAGGTGCCCGAGGCAGCAATAGACCCATGGAGTCAAGTCGGCTGGAGGACGATGTATTGAATCGGGACGCAATTTGAGTGATCCATCGTCATTAGGTGGCCCTCAACGTTACAATTCACTATCAGTTTTTCGTCCCATTCGATAATCTAGACTCACAGCAGAACGGCCATAAGGTGCCCGAGGCAGCAATACACCCATGGAGACAAGTCGCCTGGGGACGATGTATTGAATCGGGACGCAATTTGAGTGATCCATCGTCATTAGGTGGCCCTGAAAGTTACAATTCACTATCAGTTTTTCGTCCGATTCGAAAATCTTTGACTCACAGCAGAACGGCCATAAGGTGCCCGAGGCAGCAATAGACCCATGAAGTCAAGTCTGCTGGAGGACGATGTATTGAATCAGGACGCAATTTGAGTGATCCTTCGTCATTAGGTGGCCCTGAACGTTACAATTCACTATCAGTTTTTCGTCCCATTCGATAATCTAGACTCACAGCAGAACGGCCATAAGGTGCCCGAGGCAGCAATAGACCCATGGAGACAAGTCGGCTGGGGACGATGTATTGAATCGGGACGCAATTTGACTGATCCATCGTCATTAGGTGGCCCTGAACGTTACAATTCACTATCAGTTTTTCGTCCCATTCGATAATCTAGATTCACAGCAGAACGGCCATAAGGTGCCCGAGGCAGCAATAGACCCATGGAGTCAACTCGGCTGGAGGACAATGTATTGAATCGGGACGCAATTTGCGTGGTCCATCGTCATTAGGTGGCCCTGAATGTTACAATTCACTATCAGTTTTTCGTCCGATACGAAAATCTTTGACTCACAGCAGAACGGCCATTAGGTGCCCGAGGCAGCAATCGACCCATGGAGACAAGTCTGCTGGAGGACGACGTATTGAATCGGGACGCAATTTGAGTGATCCATCGTCATTAGGAGGCCCTGAACGTTACAATTCACTATCAGTTTTTCGTCCCATTCGATAATCTAGACTCACAGCAGAACGGCCATAAGGTGCCCGAGGCAGCAATAGACCCATGGAGTCAAGTCGGCTGGAGGACGATGTATCGAATCGGGACGCAATTTGAGTGATCCATCGTCATTAGGAGGCCCTGAACGTTACAATTCACTATCAGTTTTTCGTCCCATTCGATAATCTAGACTCACAGCAGAACGGTCATAAGGTGCCCGAGGCAGCAATAGACCCATGGAGTCAAGTTGGCTGGAGGACGATGTATTGAATCGGGACGCAATTTGAGTGATCCATCGTCATTAGGTGGCCCTGAACGTTACAATTCACTATCAGTTTTTCGTCCCATTCGATAATCTAGACTCACAGCAGAACGGCCATAAGGTGCCCGAGGCAGCAATAGACGCATGGAGACAAGTCTGCTGGAGGACGATGTATTGAATCGGGACGCAATTTGAGTGTTCCATCGTCATTAGGAGGCCCTGAACGTTACAATTCACTATCAGTTTTTCGTCCGATTCGAAAATCTTTGAGTCACAGCAGGCCTGCCATAAGGTGCCCGAGGCAGCAATAGACCCATGGAGACAAGTCTGCTGGAGGACGATGTATTGAATCAGGACGCAATTTGAGTGATCCATCGTCATTAGGTGGCCCTGAACGTTACAATTCACTATCAGTATTTCGTCCCATTCGATAATCTAGACTCACAGCAGAACGGCCATAAGGTGCCCGAGGCAGCAATAGACCCATGGAGACAAGTCGGCTGGGGACGATGTATTGAATCGGGACGCAATTTGAGTGATCCATCGTCATTAGGTGGCCCTGAACGTTACAATTCACTATCAGTTTTTCGTCCCATTCGATAATCTAGATTCACAGCAGAACGGCCATAAGGTGCCCGAGGCAGCAATAGACCCATGGAGTCAACTCGGCTGGAGGACAATGTATTGAATTGGGACGCAATTTGCGTGGTCCATCGTCATTACGTGGCCCTGAATGTTACAATTCACTATCAGTTTTTCGTCCGATACGAAAATCTTTGACTCACAGCAGAACGGCCATTAGGTGCCCGAGGCAGCAATCGACCCATGGCGACAAGTCTGCTGGAGGACGACGTATTGAATCGGGACGCAATTTGAGTGATCCATCGTCATTAGGAGGCCCTGCACGTTACAATTCACTATCAGTTTTTCGTCCCATTCGATAATCTAGACTCACAGCAGAACGGCCATAAGGTGCCCGAGGCAGCAATAGACCCATGGAGTCAAGTCGGCTGGAGGACGATGTATTGAATCGGGACGCAATTTGAGTGATCCATCGTCATTAGGAGGCCCTGAACGTTACAATTCACTATCAGTTTTTCGTCCCATTCGATAATCTAGACTCACTGCAGAACGGTCATAAGGTGCCCGAGGCAGCAATAGACCCATGGAGTCAAGTCGGCTGGAGGACGATGTATTGAATCGGGACGCAATTTGAGTGATCCATCGTCATTAGGTGGCCCTGAACGTTACAATTCACTATCAGTTTTTCGTCCCATTCGAAAATCTAGACTCACAGCATAACGGCCATAAGGTGCCCGATGCAGCACTAGACCCATGGAGACAAGTCTGCTGGAGGACGATGTATTGAATCGGGTCGCAATTTGAGTGATCCATCGTCATTAGGAGGACCTGATCGTTACAATTCACTATCAGTTTTTTGTCCCATTCGATAATCTAGACTCACAGCAGAACGGCCATAAGGTGCCCGAGGCAGCAATAGACGCATGGAGACAAGTCTGCTGGAGGTCGATGTATTGAATCGGGACGCAATTTGAGTGTTCTATCGTCATTAGGAGGCCCTGAACGTTACAATTCACTATCAGTTTTTCGTCCGATTCGAAAATCTTTGAGTGACAGCAGGCCTGCCATAAGGTGCCCGAGGCAGCAATAGACCCATGGAGGCAAGTCTGCTGGAGGACGATGTATTGAATCGGGACGCAATTTGAGTGTTTCATCGTCATTAGGAGGCCCTGAACGTTACAATTCACTATCAGTTTTTCGTCCGATTCGAAAATCTTTGAGTCACAGCAGGCCTGCCATAAGGTGACCGAGGCAGCAATAGACCCATGGAGACAAGTCTGATGGAGGACGATGTATTGAATCGGGACAAATTTGAGTGATCCATCGTCATTAGGTGGCCCTGAACGTTACAATTCACTATCAGTTTTTCATCCCATTCTATAATCTAGACTCACAGCTGCCCGAGGCAGCAATAGTCCCATGGAGTCAAGTCGGCTAGTGGACGATGTACTGAATCGGGACGCAATTTGTGTGGTCCATCGTCATTAGGTGGCCCTGAATGTTACAAATCACTATCAGTTTTTCGTCCGATTCGAAAATCTTTGACACAGCAGAACGGCCATAAGGTGCCCGAGGCAGCAATCGACCCGTGGAGACAAGTCTGCTGGAGGACGATGTATTGAATCGGGACGCAATTTGAGTGATCCATCGTCATTAGGTGGCCCTGAAAGTTACAATTCACTATCAGTTTTTCGTCCGATTCGAAAATCTTTGACTCACAGCAGAACGGCCATAAGGTGCCCGAGGCAGCAATAGACCCATGAAGTCAAGTCTGCTGGAGGACGATGTATTGAATCAGGACGCAATTTTAGTGATCCATCGTCATTAGTTGGCCCTGAACGTTACAATTCACCATCAGTTTTTCGTCCCAATCGATAATCTAGACTCACAGCAGAACTGCCATAAGGTGACCGAGGCAGCAATAGACCCATGGAGACAAGTCGGCTGGGGACGATGTATTGAATCGGGACGCAAATTGAGTGATCCATCGTCATTAGGAGGACCTGAACGTTACAATTCACTATCAGTTTTTTGTCCCATTCGATAATCTAGACTCACAGCAGAACGGCCATAAGGTGCCCGAGGCAGCAATAGACCCATGGAGTCAAGTCGGCTGGAGGACGATGTATTGAATCGGGACGCAATTTGAGTGATCCATCGTCATTAGGTGGCCCTGAACGTTACAATTCACTATCAGTTTTTCGTCCGATTCGAAAATCTTTGACTCACAGCAGAACGGCCATAAGGTGCCCGAGGCAGCAATAGACGCATGGAGACAAGTCTGCTGGAGGACGATGTATTGAATCGGGACGCAGTTTGAGTGTTCCATCGTCATTAGGAGCCCCTGAACGTTACAATTCACTATCAGTTTTCCGTCCGATTCGAAAATCTTTGAGTCACAGCAGGCCTGCCATAAGGTGCCCGAGGCACCAATAGACCCATGGAGACAAGTCTGCTGGAGGACGATGTATTGAATCAGGACGCAATTTGAGTGATCCATCGTCATTAGGTGGCCCTGAACGTTACAATTCACTATCAGTTTTTCGTCCCATTCGATAATCTAGACTCACAGCAGAACGGCCATAAGGTGCCCGAGGCAGCAATAGACCCATGGAGACAAGTCGGCTGGGGACGATGTATTGAATCGGGACGCAATTTGAGTGATCCATCGTCATTAGGTGGCCCTGAACGTTACAATTCACTATCAGTTCTTCGTCCCATTCGATAATCTAGATTCACAGCAGAACGGCCATAAGGTGCCCGAGGCAGCAATAGACCCATGGAGTCAACTCGGCTGAAGGACAATGTATTGAATCGGGACGCAATTTGCGTGGTCCATCGCCATTAGGTGGCCCGGAATGTTACAATTCACTATCAGTTTCTCGTCCGATACGAAAATCTTTGACTCACAGCAGAACGGCCATTAGGTGCCCGAGGCAGCAATCGACCCATGGAGACAAGTCTGCTGGAGGACGACGTATTGAATCGGGACGCAATTTGAGTGATCCATCTTCATTAGGAGGCCCTGCACGTTACAATTCACTATCAGTTTTTCGTCCCATTCGATAATCTAGACTCACAGCAGAACGGCCATAAGGTGCCCGAGGCAGCAATAGACCCATGGAGTCAAGTCGGCTGGAGGACGATGTATTGAATCGGGACGCTATTTGAGTGATCCATCGTCATTAGGAGGCCCTGAACGTTACAATTCACTATCAGTTTTTCGTCCCATTCGATAATCTAGACTCACAGCAGAACGGCCATAAGGTGCCCGAGGCAGCAATAGACCCATGGAGTCAAGTCGGCTGGAGGACGATGTATTGAATCGGGACGCAATTTGAGTGATCCATCGTCATTAGGTGGCCCCGAACGTTACAATTCACTATCAGTTTTTCGTCTCATTCGATAATCTAGACTCACAGCAGAACGGCCATAAGGTGACCGAGGCAGCAATAGACCCATGGAGACAAGTCTGCTGGAGGACGATGTATTGAATCGGGACGCCATTTGAGTGATCCATCGTCATTAGGTGGCCCTGAACGTTACAATTCACTATCAGTTTTTCGTCCCATTCCATAATCTAGACTCACAGCAGAACGGCCATAAGGTGCCCGAGGCAGCAATACACCCACGGAGACAAGTCGGCTGGGGACGATGTATTGAATCGGGACGCAATTTGAGTGATCCATCGTCATTAGGTGGCCCTGAACGTTACAATTCACTATCAGTTTTTCGTCCCATTCGATAATCTAGATTCACAGCAGAACGGCCATAAGGTGCCCGAGGCAGCAATAGACCCGTGGAGTCAACTCGGCTGGAGGACAATGTATTGAATCGGGACGCAATTTGCGTGGTCCATCGTCTTTAGGTGGCCCTGAATGTTACAATTCACTATCAGTTTTTCGTCCGATACGAAAATCTTTGACTCACAGCAGAACGGCCATTAGGTGCCCGAGGCAGCAATCGACCCATGGAGACAAGTCTGCTGGAGGACGACGTATTGCATCGGGACGCAATTTGAGTGATCCATCGTCATTAGGAGGCCCTGAACGTTACAATTCACTATCAGTTTTTCGTCCCATTCGATAATCTAGACTCACAGCAGAACGGCCATAAGGTGCCCGAGGCAGCAATACACCCATGGAGTCAAGTCGGCTGGAGGACGATGTATTGAATCGGGACGCAATTTGAGTGATCCATCGTCATTAGGAGGCCCTGAACGTTACAATTCACTATCAGTTTTTCGTCTCATTCGATAATCTAGACTCACAGCAGAACGGCCATAAGGTGCCCGAGGCAGCAATAGACCCATGGAGTCAAGTCGGCTGGAGGACGATGTATTGAGTCGGGACGCAATTTGAGTGATCCATCGTCATTAGGTGGCCCTGAACGTTACAATTCACTATCAGTTTTTCGTCCCATTCGATAATCTAGACTCACAGCAGAACGGCCATAAGGTGCCCGAGGCAGCAATAGACCCATGGAGACAAGTCTGCTGGAGGACGATGTATTGAATCAGGACGCAATTTGAGTGTTCCATCGTCATTAGGTGGCCCTGAACGTTACAATTCACTATCAGTTTTTCGTCCCATTCGATAATCTAGACTCCCAGCAGAACGGCCATAAGGTGCCCGAGGCAGCAATAGACCCATGGAGACAAGTCGGCTGGGGACGATGTATTGAATCGGGACGCAATGTGAGTGATCCATCGTCATTAGGTGGACCTGAACGTTACAATTCACTATCAGTTTTTCGTCCCATTCGATAATCTAGATTCACAGCAGAACGGCCATAAGGTGCCCGAGGCAGCAATAGACCCATGGAGTCAACTCGGCTGGAGGACGATGTCTTGAATCGGGACGCAATTTGCGTGGTCCATCGTCATTAGATGGCCCTGAATGTTACAATTCACTATCAGTTTTTCGTCCGATTCGAAAATCTTTGACTCACAGCAGAACGTCCATAAGGTGCCCGAGGCAGCAATAGACGCATGGAGAAAAGTCTGCTGGAGGACAATGTATTGAATCGGGACGCAATTTGAGTGTTCCATCGTCATTAGGAGGCCCTGAACGTTACAATTCACTATCAGTTTTTCGTCCGATTCGAAAATCTTTGAGTCACAGCAGGCCTGCCATAAGGTGACCGAGGAAGCAATAGACCCATGGAGACAAGTCTGCTGGAGGACGATGTATTGAATCGGGACGCAATTTGAGTGATCCATCGTCATTAGGTGGCCCTGAACGTTACAATTCACTATCAGTTTTTCATCCCATTCTATAATCTAGACTCACAGCTGCCCGAGGCAGCAATAGTCCCATGGAGTTAAGTCGGCTAGTGTACGATGTACTGAATCGGGACACAATTTGTGTGGTCCATCGTCATTAGGTGGCCCTGAATGTTACAAATCACTATCAGTTTTTCGTCCGATTCGAAAATCTTTGACACAGCAGAACGGCCATAAGGTGCCCGAGGCAGCAATCGACCCATAGAGACAAGTCTGCTGGAGGACGATGTATTGAATCGGGACGCAATTTGAGTGATCCATAGTCATTAGGTGGCCCTGAAAGTTACAATTCACTATCAGTTTTTCGTCCGATTCGAAAATCTTTGACTCACAGCAGAACCGCCATAAGGTGCCCGAGGCAGCAATAGACCCATGAGGTCAAGTCTGCTGGAGGACGATGTATTGAATCAGGACGCAATTTGAGTGATCCATCGTCATTAGGTGGCCCTGAACGTTACAATTCACTATCAGTTTTTCGTCCCATTCGATAATCTAGACTCACAGCAGAACGGCCATAAGGTGCCCGAGGCAGCAATAGACCCATGGAGACAATTCGGCTGGGGACGATGTATTGAATCGGGACGCAATTTGAGTGATCCATCGTCATTAGGTGGCCCTGAACGTTACAATTCACTATCAGTTTTTCGTCCGATACCAAAATCTTTGACTCACAGCAGAACGGCCATAAGGTGCCCGAGGCAGCAATAGACGCATGGAGACAAGTCTGCTGGAGGACGATGTATTGAATCGGGACGCAATTTGAGTGTTCCATCGTCATCAGGAGGCCCTGAACGTTACAATTCACTATCAGTTTTTCGTCCGATTCGAAAATCTTTGAGTCACAGCAGGCCTGCCATAAGGTGCCCGAGGCTGCAATAGACCCATGGAGACAAGTCTGCTGGAGGACGATGTATTGAATCGGGACGCAATTTGAGTGATCCATCGTCATTAGGTGGCCCTGAACGTTACAATTCACTATCAGTTTTGCATCCCATTCTATAATCTAGACTCACAGCTGCCCGAGGCAGCAATAGTCCCATGGAGTCAAGTCGGCTAGTGGACGATGTACTGAATCGGGACGCAATTTGTGTGGTCCATCGTCATTAGGTGGCCCTGATTGTTACAAATCACTATCAGTTTTTCGTCCGATTCGAAAATCTTTGACACAGCAGAACGGCCATAAGGTGCCCGAGGCAGCAATCGACCCATGGAGACAAGTCTGCTGGAGGACGATGTATTGAATCGGGACGCAATTTGAGTGATCCATCGTCATTAGGTGGCCCTGAAAGTTACAATTCACTATCAGTTTTTCGTCCGATTCGAAAATCTTTGACTCACAGCAGAACGGCCATAAGGTGCCCGAGGAAGCAATAGACCCATGAAGTCAAGTCTGCTGGAGGACGATGTATTGAATCAGGACGCAATTTGAGTGATCCATCGTCATTAGGTGGCCCTGAACGTTACAATTCACTATCAGTTTTTCGTCCCATTCGATAATCTAGACTCACAGCAGAACGGCCATAAGGTGCCCGAGGCAGCAATAGACCCATGGAGACAAGTCGGCTGGGGACGATGTATTGAATCGGGACGCAATTTGCGTGGTCCATCGTCATTAGGTGGCCCTGAATGTTACAATTCACTATCAGTTTTTCGTCCGATTCGAAAATCTTTGACTCACAGCAGAACGGCCATTAGGTGCCCGAGGCAGCAATCGACCCATGGGGACAAGTCTGCTGGAGGACGATGTATTGAATCGGGACGCAATTTGAGTGATCCATCGTCATTAGGAGGCCCTGAACGTTACAATTCACTATCAGTTTTTCATCCCATTCTATAATCTAGACTCACAGCAGAACGGCCATAAGGTGCCCGAGGCAGCAATAGTCCCATGGAGTCAAGTCGGCTAGTGGACGATGTACTGAATCGGGACGCAATTTGTGTGGTCCATCGTCATTAGGTGGCCCTGAATGTTACAAATCACTATCAGTTTTTCGTCCGATTCGAAAATCTTTGACTCACAGCAGAACGGCCATAAGGTGCACGAGGCAGCAATAGACGCATGGAGACAAGTCTGCTGGAGGACGATGTATTGAATCGGGACGCAATTTGAGTGTTCCATCGTCATTAGGAGGCCCTGAACGTTACAATTCACTATCAGTTTTTCGTCCGATTCGAAAATCTTTGAGTCACAGCAGGCCTGCCATAAGGTGACCGAGGCAGCAATAGACCCATGGAGACAAGTCTGCCGGAGGACGATGTATTGAATCAGGACGCAATTTGAGTGATCCATCGTCATTAGGTGGCCCTGAACGTTTCAATTCACTATCAGTTTTTCGTCCCATTCGATAATCTAGACTCACAGCAGAACGGCCATAAGGTGCCCGAGGCAGCAATAGACCCATGGAGACAAGTCGGCTGGGGACGATGTATTGAATCGGGACGCAATTTGAGTGATCCATCGTCATTAGGTGGCCCTGAACGTTACAATTCACTATCAGTTTTTCATCCCATTCTATAATCTAGACTCACAGCTGCCCGAGGCAGCAATAGTCCCATGGAGTCAAGTCGGCTAGTGGACGATGTACTGAATCGGGACGCAATTTGTGTGGTCCATCGTCATTAGGTGGCCCAGAATGTTACAAATCACTATCAGTTTTTCTACATCTACATCTACATCTATACTCCGCGAGCCACCTTACGGTGTGTGGCGGAGGGTACTTATTGTACCACTATCTGATCCCCCCTTCCCTGTTCCATTCACGAATTGTGCGTGGGAAGAACGACTGCTTGTAAGTCTCCGTATTTGCTCTAATTTCTCGGATCTTTTCGTTGTGATCATTACGCGAGATATATGTGGGCGGTAGTAATATGTTGCCCATCTCTTCCCGGAATGTGCTCTCTCGTAATTTCGATAATAAACCTCTCCGTATTGCGTAACGCCTTTCTTGAAGTGTCCGCCACTGGAGCTTGTTCAGCATCTCCGTAACGCTCTCGCGCTGACTAAATGTCCCCATGACGAATCGCGCTGCTTTTCGCTGGATCATGTCTATCTCTTCTATTAATCCAACCTGGTAAGGGTCCCATACTGATGAGCAATACTCAAGAATCGGACGAACAAGCGTTTTGTAAGCTACTTCTTTCGTCGATGAGTCACATTTTCTTAGAATTCTTCCTATGAATCTCAACCTGGCGCCTGCTTTTCCCACTATTTGTTTTATGTGATCATTCCATTTCAGATCGCTCCGGATAGTAACTCCTAAGTATTTTACGGTCGTTACCGCTTCCAATGATTTACCACCTATGGCATAATCGTACTGGAATGGATTTCTGCCCCTATGTATGCGCATTATATTACATTTATCTACGTTTAGGGAAAGCTGCCAGCTGTCGCACCATGCATTAATCCTCTGCAGGTCTTCCTGGAGTACGTACGAGTCTTCTGATGTTGCTACTTTCTTGTAGACAACCGTGTCATCTGCAAATAGCCTCACGGAGCTACCGATGTTGTCAACTAAGTCATTTATGTATATTGTAAACAATAAAGGTCCTATCACGCTTCCTTGCGGTACTCCCGAAATTACCTCTACATCTGCAGATTTTGAACCGTTAAGAATGACATGTTGTGTTCTTTCTTCTAGGAAATTTCGTCCGATTCGAAAATCTTTGACACAGCAGAACGGCCATAAGGTGCCCGAGGCAGCAATCGACCCATGGAGACAAGTCTGCTGGAGGACGATGTATTGAATCGGGACGCAATTTGAGTGATCCATCGTCATTAGGTGGCCCTTAACGTTACAATTCACTATCAGTTTTTCGTCCCATTCGATAATCTAGATTCACAGCAGAACGGCCATAAGGTGCCCGAGGCAGCAATAGACCCATGGAGTCAACTCGGCTGGAGGACAATGTATTGTTTCGCGACGCAATTTGCGTGGTCCATCGTCATTAGGAGGCCCTGAACGTTACAATTCACTATCAGTTTTTCGTCCCATTCGATAATCTAGATTCACAGCAGAACGGGCATAAGGTGCCCGAGGCAGCAATAGACCCATGGAGTCAACTCGGCTGGAGGACAATGTATTGAATCGGGACGCAATTTGCGTGGTCCATCGTCATTAGGTGGCCCTGAATGTTACAATTCACTATCAGTTTTTCGTCCGATTCGAAAATCTTTGACTCACAGCAGAACGGCCATTAGGTGCCCGAGGCAGCAATCGGCCCATGGAGACAAGTCTGCTGGAGGACGATGTATTGAATCGGGACGCAATTTGAGTGATCCATCGTCATTAGGAGGCCCTGAACGTTACAATTCACTATCAGTTTTTCATCCCATTCTATAATCTAGACTCACAGCTGCCCGAGGCAGCAATAGTCCCATGGAGTCAAGTCGGCTAGTGGACGATGTACTGAATCGGGACGCAATTTGTGTGGTCCATCGTCATTAGGTGGCCCTGAATGTTACAAATCACTATCAGTTTTTCGTCCGATTCGAAAATCTTTGACACAGCAGAACGGCCATAAGGTGCCCGATACAGCAATCGACCCATGGAGACAAGTCTGCTGGAGGACGATGTATTGAATCGGGACGCAATTTGAGTGATCCATCGTCATTAGGTGGCCCTTAACGTTACAATTCACTATCAGTTTTTCGTCCCATTCGATAATCTAGAATCACAGCAGAACGGCCATAAGGTGCCCGAGGCAGCAATAGACCCATGGAGTCAACTCGGCTGGAGGACAATATATTGTTTCGGGACGCAATTTGCGTGGTCCATCGTCATTAGGAGGCCCTGAACGTTACAATTCACTATCAGTTTTTCGTCCGATTCGAAAATCCTTGAGTCACAGCAGGCCTGCCATAAAGTGCCCGAGGCTGCAATAGACCCATGGAGACAAGTCTGCTGGAGGACGATGTATTGAATCGGGACGCAATTTGAGTGTTCCATCGTCATTAGGTGACCCTGAAAGTTACAATTCACTATCAGTTTTTCGTCCGATTCGAAAATCTTTGACTCACAGCAGAACGGCCATAAGGTGCCCGAGGCAGCAATAGACCCATGAAGTCAAGTCTGCTGGAGGACGATGTATTGAATCAGGACGCAATTTGAGTGATCCATCGTCATTAGGTGGCCCTGAACGTTACAATTCACTATCAGTTTTTCGTCCCATCGATAATCTAGACTCACAGCAGAACGGCCATAAGGTGCCCGAGGCAGCAATAGACCCATGGAGACAAGTCGGCTGGGGACGATGAATTGAATCGGGACGCAATTTGAGTGATCCATCGTCATTAGGTGGCCCTTAACGTTACAATTCACTATCAGTTTTTCGTCCCATTCGATAATCTAGATTCACAGCAGAACGGCCATAAGGTGCCCGAGGCAGCAATAGACCCATGGAGTCTACTCGGCTGGAGGACAATGTATTGAATCGGGACGCAATTTGCGTGGTCCATCGTCATTAGGTGGCCCTGAATGTTACAATTCACTATCAGTTTTTCGTCCGATTCGAAAATCTTTGACACTCAGCAGAACGGCCATTAGGTGACCGAGGCAGCAATCGACCCATGGAGACAAGTCTGCTGGAGGACGATGTATGTAATCAGGACGCAATTTGAGTGATCCATCGTCATTAGGAGGCCCTGAACGTTACAATTCACTATCAGTTTTTCATCCCATTCTATAATCTAGACTCACAGCTGCCCGAGGCAGCAATAGTCCCATGGAGTCAAGTCGGCTAGTGGACGATGTACTGAATCGGGACGCAATTTGTGTGGTCCATCGTCATTAGGTGGCCCTGAATGTTACAAATCATTATCAGTTTTTCGTCCGATTCGAAAATCTTTGACACAGCAGAACGGCCATAAGGTGCCCGAGGCAGCAATCGACCCATGGAGACAAGTCTGCTGGAGGACGATGTATTGAATCGGGACGCAATTTGAGTGATCCATCGTCATTAGGTGGCCCTTAACGTTACAATTCACTATCAGTTTTTCGTCCCATTCGATAATCTAGATTCACAGCAGAACGGCCATAAGGTGCCCGAGGCAGCAATAGACCCATGGAGTCAACTCGGCTGGAGGACAATGTATTGTTTCGGGACGCAATTTGCGTGGTCCATCGTCATTAGGAGGCCCTGAACGTTACAATTCACTATCAGTTTTTCGTCCGATTCGAAAATCTTTGAGTCACAGCAGGCCTGCCATAAGGTGCCCGAGGCTTCAATAGACCCATGGAGACAAGTCTGCTGGAGGACGATGTATTGAATCGGGACGCAATTTGAGTGATCCATCGTCATTAGGTGACCCTGAAAGTTACAATTCACTATCAGTTTTTCGTCCGATTCGAAAATCTTTGACTCACAGCAGAACGGCCATAAGGTGCCCGAGGCAGCAATAGCCCCATGAAGTCAAGTCTGCTGGAGGACGATGTATTGAATCAGGACGCAATTTGAGTGATCCATCGTCATTAGGTGGCCCTGAACGTTACAATTCACTATCAGTTTTTCGTCCCATTCGATAATCTAGACTCACAGCAGAACGGCCATAAGGTGCCCGAGGCAGCAATAGACCCATGGAGACAAGTCGGCTAGGGACGATGTATTGAATCGGGACGCAATTTGAGTGATCCATCGTCATTAGGTGGCCCTTAACGTTACAATTCACTATCAGTTTTTCGTCCCATTCGATAATCTAGATTCACAGCAGAACGGCCATCAGGTGCCCGAGGCAGCAATCGACCCATGGAGACAAGTCTGCTGGAGGACGATGTATTGAATCGGGACGCAATTTGAGTGATCCATCGTCATTAGGTGGCCCTTAACGTTACAATTCACTATCAGTTTTTCGTCCCATTCGATAATCTAGATTCACAGCAGAACGGCCATAAGGTGCCCGAGGCAGCAATAGACCCATGGAGTCAACTCGGCTGGAGGACAATGTATTGAATCGGGACGCAATTTGCGTGGTCCATCGTCATTAGGAGACCCTGAACGTACAATTCACTATCAGTTTTTTGTCCGATTCGAAAATCTTTGAGTCACAGCAGACCTGCCATAAGGTGCCCGAGGCAGCAATAGACCCATGGAGACAAGTCTGCTGGAGGACGATGTATTGAATCGGGACGCAATTTGAGTGATCCATCGTCATTAGGTGGCCCTGAACGTTACAATTCACTATCAGTTTTTCGTCCCATTCGATAATCTAGACTCACAGCAGAACGGCCATAAGGTGCCCGAGGCAGCAATAGACCCATGGAGACAAGTCGGCTGGGGACGATGTATTGAATCGGGACGCAATTTGAATGATCCATCGTCGTTAGGTGGCCCTGAACGTTACCATTCACTATCAGTTTTTCATCCCATTCTATAATCTAGACTCACAGCTGCCCGAGGCAGCAATAGTCCCATGGAGTCAAGTCGGCTAGTGGACGATGTACTGAATCGGGACGCAATTTGTGTGGTCCATCGTCATTAGGTGGCCCTGAATGTTACAAATCATTATCAGTTTTTCGTCCGATTCGAAAATCTTTGACTCACAGCAGAACGGCCATAAGGTGCCCGAGGCAGCAATAGACCCATGAAGTCAAGTCTGCTGGAGGACGATGTATTGAATCAGGACGCAATTTGAGTGATCCATCGTCATTAGGTGGCCCTGAACGTTACAATTCACTATCAGTTTTTCGTCCCATTCGATAATCTAGACTCACAGCAGAACGGCCATAAGGTGCCCGAGGCAGCAATAGACCCATGGAGACAAGTCGGCTGGGGACGATGTATTGAATCGGGACGCAATTTGAATGATCCATCGTCGTTAGGTGGCCCTGAACGTTACCATTCACTATCAGTTTTTCATCCCATTCTATAATCTAGACTCACAGCTGCCCGAGGCAGCAATAGTCCCATGGAGTCAAGTCGGCTAGTGGACGATGTACTGAATCGGGACGCAATTTGTGTGGTCCATCGTCATTAGGTGGCCCTGAATGTTACAAATCATTATCAGTTTTTCGTCCGATTCGAAAATCTTTGACACAGCAGAACTGCCATAAGGTGCCCGAGGCAGCAATCGACCCATGGAGACAAGTCTGCTGGAGGACGATGTATTGAATCGGGACGCAATTTGAGTGATCCATCGTCATTAGGTGGCCCTTAACGTTACAATTCACTATCAGTTTTTCGTCCCATTCGATAATCTAGATTCACAGCAGAACGGCCATAAGGTGCCCGAGGCAGCAATAGACCCATGGAGTCAATTCGGCTGGAGGACAATGTATTGTTTCGGGACGCAATTTGCGTGGTCCATCGTCATTAGGAGGCCCTGAACGTTACAATTCACTATCAGTTTTTCGTCCGATTCGAAAATCTTTGAGTCACAGCAGGCCTGCCATAAGGTGCCCGAGGCTGCAATAGACCCATGGAGACAAGTCTGCTGGAGGACGATGTATTGAATCGGGACGCAATTTGAGTGATCCATCGTCATTAGGTGACCCTGAAAGTTACAATTCACTATCAGTTTTTCGTCCGATTCGAAAATCTTTGACTCACAGCAGAACGGCCATAAGGTGCCCGAGGCAGCAATAGCCCCATGAAGTCAAGTCTGCTGGAGGACGATGTATTGAATCAGGACGCAATTTGAGTGATCCATCGTCATTAGGTGGCCCTGAACGTTACAATTCACTATCAGTTTTTCGTCCCATTCGATAATCTAGACTCACAGCAGAACGGCCATAAGGTGCCCGAGGCAGCAATAGACCCATGGAGACAAGTCGGCTGGGGACGATGTATTGAATCGGGACGCAATTTGAATGATCCATCGTCGTTAGGTGGCCCTGAACGTTACCATTCACTATCAGTTTTTCATCCCATTCTATAAACTAGACTCACAGCTGCCCGAGGCAGCAATAGTCCCATGGAGTCAAGTCGGCTAGTGGACGATGTACTGAATCGGGACGCAATTTGTGTGGTCCATCGTCATTAGGTGGCCCTGAATGTTACAAATCATTATCAGTTTTTCGTCCGATTCGAAAATCTTTGACTCACAGCAGAACGGCCATAAGGTGCCCGAGGCAGCAATAGACCCATGAAGTCAAGTCTGCTGGAGGACGATGTATTGAATCAGGACGCAATTTGAGTGATCCATCGTCATTAGGTGGCCCTGAACGTTACAATTCACTATCAGTTTTTCGTCCCATTCGATAATCTAGACTCACAGCAGAACGGCCATAAGGTGCCCGAGGCAGCAATAGACCCATGGAGTCAACTCGGCTGGAGGACAATGTATTGTTTCGGGACGCAATTTGCGTGGTCCATCGTCATTAGGAGGCCCTGAACGTTACAATTCACTATCAGTTTTTCGTCCGATTCGAAAATCTTTGAGTCACAGCAGGCCTGCCATAAGGTGCCCGAGGCTGCAATAGACCCATGGAGACAAGTCTGCTGGAGGACGATGTATTGAATCAGGACGCAATTTGAGTGATCCATCGTCATTAGGTGGCCCTGAACGTTACAATTCACTATCAGTTTTTCGTCCCATTCGATAATCTAGACTCACAGCAGAACGGCCATAAGGTGCCCGAGGCAGCAATAGACCCATGGAGACAAGTCGGCTAGGGACGATGTATTGAATCGGGACGCAATTTGAGTGATCCATCGTCATTAGGTGGCCCTTAACGTTACAATTCACTATCTGTTTTTCGTCCCATTCGATAATCTAGATTCACAGCAGAACGGCCATCAGGTGCCCGAGGCAGCAATCGACCCATGGAGACAAGTCTGCTGGAGGACGATGTATTGAATCGGGACGCAATTTGAGTGATCCATCGTCATTAGGTGGCCCTTAACGTTACAATTCACTATCAGTTTTTCGTCCCATTCGATAATCTAGATTCACAGCAGAACGGCCATAAGGTGCCCGAGGCAGCAATAGACCCATGGAGTCAACTCGGCTGGAGGACAATGTATTGAATCGGGACGCAATTTGCGTGGTCCATCGTCATTAGGAGACCCTGAACGTACAATTCACTATCAGTTTTTTGTCCGATTCGAAAATCTTTGAGTCACAGCAGACCTGCCATAAGGTGCCCGAGGCAGCAATAGACCCATGGAGACAAGTCTGCTGGAGGACGATGTATTGAATCGGGACGCAATTTGAGTGATCCATCGTCATTAGGTGGCCCTGAACGTTACAATTCACTATCAGTTTTTCGTCCCATTCGATAATCTAGACTCACAGCAGAACGGCCATAAGGTGCCCGAGGCAGCAATAGACCCATGGAGACAAGTCGGCTGGGGACGATGTATTGAATCGGGACGCAATTTGAATGATCCATCGTCGTTAGGTGGCCCTGAACGTTACCATTCACTATCAGTTTTTCATCCCATTCTATAATCTAGACTCACAGCTGCCCGAGGCAGCAATAGTCCCATGGAGTCAAGTCGGCTAGTGGACGATGTACTGAATCGGGACGCAATTTGTGTGGTCCATCGTCATTAGGTGGCCCTGAATGTTACAAATCATTATCAGTTTTTCGTCCGATTCGAAAATCTTTGACTCACAGCAGAACGGCCATAAGGTGCCCGAGGCAGCAATAGACCCATGAAGTCAAGTCTGCTGGAGGACGATGTATTGAATCAGGACGCAATTTGAGTGATCCATCGTCATTAGGTGGCCCTGAACGTTACAATTCACTATCAGTTTTTCGTCCCATTCGATAATCTAGACTCACAGCAGAACGGCCATAAGGTGCCCGAGGCAGCAATAGACCCATGGAGACAAGTCGGCTGGGGACGATGTATTGAATCGGGACGCAATTTGAATGATCCATCGTCGTTAGGTGGCCCTGAACGTTACCATTCACTATCAGTTTTTCATCCCATTCTATAATCTAGACTCACAGCTGCCCGAGGCAGCAATAGTCCCATGGAGTCAAGTCGGCTAGTGGACGATGTACTGAATCGGGACGCAATTTGTGTGGTCCATCGTCATTAGGTGGCCCTGAATGTTACAAATCATTATCAGTTTTTCGTCCGATTCGAAAATCTTTGACACAGCAGAACGGCCATAAGGTGCCCGAGGCAGCAATCGACCCATGGAGACAAGTCTGCTGGAGGACGATGTATTGAATCGGGACGCAATTTGAGTGATCCATCGTCATTAGGTGGCCCTTAACGTTACAATTCACTATCAGTTTTTCGTCCCATTCGATAATCTAGATTCACAGCAGAACGGCCATAAGGTGCCCGAGGCAGCAATAGACCCATGGAGTCAACTCGGCTGGAGGACAATGTATTGTTTCGGGACGCAATTTGCGTGGTCCATCGTCATTAGGAGGCCCTGAACGTTACAATTCACTATCAGTTTTTCGTCCGATTCGAAAATCTTTGAGTCACAGCAGGCCTGCCATAAGGTGCCCGAGGCTGCAATAGACCCATGGAGACAAGTCTGCTGGAGGACGATGTATTGAATCGGGACGCAATTTGAGTGATCCATCGTCATTAGGTGACCCTGAAAGTTACAATTCACTATCAGTTTTTCGTCCGATTCGAAAATCTTTGACTCACAGCAGAACGGCCATAAGGTGCCCGAGGCAGCAATAGCCCCATGAAGTCAAGTCTGCTGGAGGACGATGTATTGAATCAGGACGCAATTTGAGTGATCCATCGTCATTAGGTGGCCCTGAACGTTACAATTCACTATCAGTTTTTCGTCCCATTCGATAATCTAGACTCACAGCAGAACGGCCATAAGGTGCCCGAGGCAGCAATAGACCCATGGAGACAAGTCGGCTAGGGACGATGTATTGAATCGGGACGCAATTTGAGTGATCCATCGTCATTAGGTGGCCCTTAACGTTACAATTCACTATCAGTTTTTCGTCCCATTCGATAATCTAGATTCACAGCAGAACGGCCATCAGGTGCCCGAGGCAGCAATCGACCCATGGAGACAAGTCTGCTGGAGGACGATGTATTGAATCGGGACGCAATTTGAGTGATCCATCGTCATTAGGTGGCCCTTAACGTTACAATTCACTATCAGTTTTTCGTCCCATTCGATAATCTAGATTCACAGCAGAACGGCCATAAGGTGCCCGAGGCAGCAATAGACCCATGGAGTCAACTCGGCTGGAGGACAATGTATTGAATCGGGACGCAATTTGCGTGGTCCATCGTCATTAGGAGACCCTGAACGTTACAATTCACTATCAGTTTTTTGTCCGATTCGAAAATCTTTGAGTCACAGCAGACCTGCCATAAGGTGCCCGAGGCAGCAATAGACCCATGGAGACAAGTCTGCTGGAGGACGATGTATTGAATCGGGACGCAATTTGAGTGATCCATCGTCATTAGGTGGCCCTGAAAGTTATAACTCACTTTCAGTTTTTCGTCCGATTCGAAAATCTTTGACTCACAGCAGAACGGCCATAAGGTGCCCGAGGCAGCAATAGACCCATGAAGTCAAGTCTGCTGGAGGACGATGTATTGAATCAGGACGCAATTTGAGTGATCCATCGTCATTAGGAGGCCCTGAACGTTACAATTCACTATCAGTTATTCGTCCGATTCGAAAATCTTTGAGTCACAGCAGGCCTGCCATAATTTGCCCGAGGCAGCAATAGACCCATGGAGACAAGTCTGCTGGAGGACGATGTATTGAATCGGGGCGCAATTTGAGTGATCCATCGTCATTAGGTGGCCCTGAAAGTTACAATTCACTATCAGGTTTTCGTCCGATTCGAAAATCTTTGACTCACAGCAGAACGGCCATAAGGTGCCCGAGGCAGCAATAGACCCACGAAGTCAAGTCTGCTGGAGGACGATGTATTGAATCAGGACGCAATTTGAGTGATCCATCGTCATTAGGTGGCCCTGAACGTTACAATTCACTATCTGTTTTTCGTCCCATTCGATAATCTAGACTCACAGCAGAACGGCCATAAGGTGCCCGAGGCAGCAATAGACCCATGGAGACAAGTCGGCTGGGGACGATGTATTGAATCGGGACGCAATTTGAGTGATCCATCGTCATTAGGTGGCCCTTAACGTTACAATTCACTATCAGTTTTTCGTCCCATTCGATAATCTAGATTCACAGCAGAACGGCCATAAGGTGCCCGAGGCAGCAATAGACCCATGGAGTCAACTCGGCTGGAGGACAATGTATTGAATCGGAACGCAATTTGCGTGGTCCATCGTCATTAGGTGGCCCTGAATGTTACAATTCACTATCAGTTTTTCGTCCGATTCGAAAATCTTTGACTCACAGCAGAACGGCCATTAGGTGCCCGAAGCAGCAATCGACCCATGGAGACAAGTCTGCTGGAGGACGATGTATTGATTCGGGATGCAATTTGAGTGATCCATCGTCATTAGGAGGCCCTGAACGTTACTATTCACTTTCAGTTTTTCATCCCATTCTATAATCTAGACTCACAGCTGCCCGAGGCAGCAATAGTCCCATGGAGTCAAGTCGGCTAGTGGACGATGTATTGAATCGGGACGCAATATGAGTGATCTATCGTCATTACGTTTCCCTGAAAGTTACAATTCACTATCAGTTTTTCGTCCGATTCGAAAATCTTTGACTCACAGCAGAACGGCCATAAGGTGCCCGAGGCAGCAATAGACCCATGAAGTCAAGTCTGTTGGAGGACGATATATTGAATCAGGACGCAATTTGAATGATCCATCGTCATTAGGTGGCCCTGAACGTTACAATTCACTATCAGTTTTTCGTCCCATTCGATAATCTAGACTCACAGCAGAACGGCCATAAGGTGCCCGAGGCAGCAATAGACCCATGAAGTCAAGTCTGCTGGAGGACGATGTATTGAATCGGGACGCAATTTGCGTGGTCCATCGTCATTAGGTGGCCCTGAATGTTACAATTCACTATCAGTTTTTCGTCCGATTCGAAAATCTTTGACTCACAGCAGAACGGCCATAAGGTGCACGAGGCAGCAATAGACGCAATGAGACAAGCCTGCTGGAGGACGATGTATTGAATCGGGACGCAATTTGAGTGTTCCATCGTCATTAGGAGGCCCTGAACGTTACAATTCACTATCAGTTTTTCGTCCGATTCGAAAAATCTTTGAGTCACAGCAGGCCTGCCATAAGGTGACCGAGGCAGCAATAGACCCATGGAGACAAGTCTGCTGGAGGACGATGTATTGAATCAGGACGCAATTTGAGTGATCCAGCGTCTATAGGTGGCCCTGAACGTTACAATTCACTATCAGTTTTTCGTCCCATTCGATAATCTAGACTCACAGCAGAACGGCCATAAGGTGCCCGAGGCAGCAATAGACCCATGGAGACAAGTCGGCTGGGGACGATCTATTGAATCGGGAAGCAATTTGAGTGATCCATCGTCATTAGGTGGCCCTGAACGTTACAATTCACTATCAGTTTTTCATCCCATTCTATAATCTAGACTCACAGCTGCCCGAGGCAGCAATATTCCCATGGAGTCAAGTCGGCTAGTGGACGATGTACTGAATCGGGACGCAATTTGTGTGGTCCATCGTCATTAGGTGGCCCTGAATGTTCCAAATCACTATCAGTTTTTCGTCCGATTCGAAAATCTTTGACACAGCAGAACGGCCATAAGGTGCCCGAGGCAGCAATCGACCCATGGAGACAAGTCTGCTGGAGGACGATGTATTGAATCGGGACGCAATTTGAGTGATCCATCGTCATTAGGTGGCCCTGAAAGTTACAATTCACTATCAGTTTTTCGTCCGATTCGAAAATCTTTGACTCACAGCAGAACGGCCATAAGGTGCCCGAGGCAGCAATAGACCCATGAAGTCAAGTCTGCTGGAGGACGATGTATTGAATCGGGATGCAATTTGAGTGATCCATCGTCATTAGGAGGCCCTGAACGTTACAATTCACTTTCAGTTTTTCATCCCATTCTATAATCTAGACTCACAGCTGCCCGAGGCAGCAATAGTCCCATGGAGTCAAGTCGGCTAGTGGACGATGTATTGAATCGGGACGCAATATGAGTGATCCATCGTCATTACGTTTCCCTGAAAGTTACAATTCACTATCAGTTTTTCGTCCGATTCGAAAATCTTTGACTCACAGCAGAACGGCCATAAGGTGCCCGAGGCAGCAATAGACCCATGAAGTCAAGTCTGCTGGAGGACGATGTATTGAATTAGGACGCAATTTGAGTGATCCATCGTCATTAGGAGGCCCTGAACGTTACAATTCACTATCAGTTATTCGTCCGATTCGAAAATCTTTGAGTCACAGCAGGCCTCCCATAAGGTGCCCGAGGCAGCAATAGACCCATGGAGTCAACTTGGCTGGAGGACGATGTATTGAATCGGGACGCAATTTGAGTGATCCATCGTCATTAGGTGGCCCTGAACGTTACAATTCACTATCAGTTTTTCATCCCATTCTATAATGTAGACTCACAGCTGCCCGAGGCAGCAATAGTCCCATGGAGTCAAGTCGGCTAGTGGACGATGTACTGAATCGGGACGCAATTTGTGTGGTCCATCGTTATTAGGTGGCCCAGAATGTTACAAATCACTATCAGTTTTTCGTCCGATTCGAAAATATTTGACACAGCAGAACGGCCATAAGGTGCCCGAGGCAGCAATCGACCCATGGAGACAAGTCTGCTGGAGGACGATGTATTGAATCCGGACGCAATTTGAGTGATCCATCGTCATTAGGTGGCCCTGAAAGTTACAATTCACTATCAGTTTTTCGTCCGATTCGAAAATCTTTGACTCACAGCAGAACGGCCATAAGGTGCCCGAGGCAGCAATAGACCCATGAAGTCAAGTCTGCTGGAGGACGATGTATTGAATCGGGACGCAATTTGCGTGGTCCATCGTCATTAGGTGGCCCTGAATGTTACAATTCACTATCAGTTTTTCGTCCAATTCGAAAATCTTTGACTCACAGCAGAACGGCCATAAGGTGCACGAGGCAGCAATAGACGCATGGAGACAAGCCTGCTGGAGGACGATGTATTGAATCGGGACGCAATTTGAGTGTTCCATCGTCATTAGGAGGCCCTGAACGTTACAATTCACTATCAGTTTTTCGTCCGATTCGAAAAATCTTTGAGTCACAGCAGGCCTGCCATAAGGTGACCGAGGCAGCAATAGACCCATGGAGACAAGTCTGCTGGAGGACGATGTATTGAATCAGGACGCAATTTGAGTGATCCATCGTCATTAGGTGGCCCTGAACGTTACAATTCACTATCAGTTTTTCGTCCCATTCGACAATCTAGACTCACAGCAGAACGGCCATAAGGTGCCCGAGGCAGCAATAGACCCATGGAGACAAGTCGGCTGGGGACGATCTATTGAATCGGGAAGCAATTTGAGTGATCCATCGTCATTAGGTGGCCCTGAACGTTACAATTCACTATCAGTTTTTCATCCCATTCTATAATCTAGACTCACAGCTGCCCGAGGCAGCAATATTCCCATGGAGTCAAGTCGGCTAGTGGACGATGTACTGAATCGGGACGCAATTTGTGTGGTCCATCGTCATTAGGTGGCCCTGAATGTTCCAAATCACTATCAGTTTTTCGTCCGATTCGAAAATCTTTGACACAGCAGAACGGCCATAAGGTGCCCGAGGCAGCAATCGACCCATGGAGACAAGTCTGCTGGAGGACGATGTATTGAATCGGGACGCAATTTGAGTGATCCATCGTCATTAGGTGGCCCTGAAAGTTACAATTCACTATCAGTTTTTCGTCCGATTCGAAAATCTTTGACTCACAGCAGAACGGCCATAAGGTGCCCGAGGCAGCAATAGACCCATGAAGTCAAGTCTGCTGGAGGACGATGTATTGAATCAGGACGCAATTTGAGTGATCCATCGTCATTAGGTGGCCCTGAACGTTACAATTCACTATCAGTTTTTCGTCCCATTCGATAATCTAGACTCACAGCAGAACGGCCATAAGGTGCCCGAGGCAGCAATAGACCCATGGAGACAAGTCGGCTGGGGACGATGTATTGAATCGGGACGCAATTTGAGTGATCCATCGTCATTAGGTGGCCCTTAACGTTACAATTCACTATCAGTTTTTCGTCCCATTCGATAATCTAGATTCACAGCAGAACGGCCATTAGGTGCCCGAGGCAGCAATCGACCCATGGAGTCAAGTCTGCTGGAGGATGATGTATTGAATCGGGACGCAATTTGAGTGATCCATCGTCATTAGGAGGCCCTGAACGTTACAATTCACTATCAGTTTTTCATCCCATTCTATAATCTAGACTCACAGCTGCCCGAGGCAGCAATAGTCCCATGGAGTCAAGTCGGCTAGTGGACGATGTATTGAATCGGGACGCAATTTGAGTGATCCATCGTCATTAGGTGGCCCTGAACGTTACAATTCACTATCAGTTTTTCGTCCGATTCGAAAATCTTTGACTCACAGCAGAACGGCCATAAGGTGCCCGAGGCAGCAATAGATGCATGGAGACAAGTCTGCTGGAGGACGATGTATTGAATCGGGACGCAATTTGAGTGATCCATCGTCATTAGGAGGCCCTGAACGTTACAATTCACTATCAGTTTTTCGTCCGATTCGAAAATCTTTGAGTCACAGCAAGCCTGCCATAAGGTGCCCGAGGCAGCAATAGACCCATGGAGACAAGTCTCCTGGAGGACGATGTTTTGAATCGGGACGCAATTTGAGTGATCCATCGTCATTAGGTGGCCCTGAACGTTACAATTCACTATCAGTTTTTCATCCCATTCTATAATCTAGACTCACAGCTGCCCGAGGCAGCAATAGTCCCATGGAGTCAAGTCGGCTAGTGGACGATGTACTGAATCGGGACGCAATTTGTGTGGTCCATCGTCATTAGGTGGCCCTGAATGTTACAAATCACTATCAGTTTTTCGTCCGATTCGAAAATCTTTGACACAGCAGAACGGCCATAAGGTGCCCGAGGCAGCAATCGACCCATGGAGACAAGTCTGCTGGAGGACGATGTATTGAATCGGGACGCAATTTGAGTGATCCATCGTCATTAGGTGGCCCTGAAAGTTACAATTCTCTATCAGTTTTTCGTCCGATTCGAAAATCTTTGACTCACAGCAGAAAGGCCATAAGGTGCCCGAGGCAGCAATAGACCCATAAAGTCAAGTCTGCTGGAGGACGATGTATTGAATCAGGACGCAATTTGAGTGATCCATCGTCATTAGGTGGCCCTGAACGTTACAATTCACTATCAGTTTTTCGTCCCATTCGATAATCTTTGAGTCACAGCAGGCCTGCCATAAGGTGCCCGAGGCAGCAATAGACCCATGGAGTCAACTCGGCTGGAGGACGATGTATTGAATCGGGACGCAATTTGAGTGATCCATCGTCATTAGGTGGCCCTGAACGTTACAATTCACTATCAGTTTTTCATCCATTCTATAATGTAGACTCACAGCTGCCCGAGGCAGCAATAGTCCCATGGAGTCAAGTCGGCTAGTGGACGATGTACTGAATCGGGACGCAATTTGTGTGGTCCATCGTTATTAGGTGGCCCAGAATGTTACAAATCACTATCAGTTTTTGGTCCGATTCGAAAATATTTGACACAGCAGAACGGCCATAAGGTGCCCGAGGCAGCAATCGACCCATGGAGACAAGTCTGCTGGAGGACGATGTATTGAATCCGGACGCAATTTGAGTGATCCATCGTCATTAGGTGGCCCTGAAAGTTACAATTCACTATCAGTTTTTCGTCCGATTCGAAAATCTTTGACTCACAGCAGAACGGCCATAAGGTGCCCGAGGCAGCAATAGACCCATGAAGTCAAGTCTGTTGGAGGACGATATATTGAATCAGGACGCAATTTGAATGATCCATCGTCATTAGGTGGCCCTGAACGTTACAATTCACTATCAGTTTTTCGTCCCATTCGATAATCTAGACTCACAGCAGAACGGCCATAAGGTGCCCGAGGCAGCAATAGACCCATGAAGTCAAGTCTGCTGGAGGACGATGTATTGAATCAGGACGCAATTTGAGTGTTCCATCGTCATTAGGTGGCCCTGAACGTTACAATTCACTATCAGTTTTTCGTCCCATTCGATAATCTAGACTCACAGCAGAACGGCCATAAGGTGCCCGAGGCAGCAATAGACCTATGGAGATAAGTCGGCTGGGGACGATGTATTGAATCGGGACGCAATTAGAGTGATCCATCGTCATTAGGTGGACCTGAACGTTACAATTCACTATCAGTTTTTCGTCCCATTCGATAATCTAGATTCACAGCAGAACGGCCATAAGGTGCCCGAGGCAGCAATAGACCCATGGAGTCAACTCGGCTGGAGGACGATGTATTGAATCGGGACGCAATTTGCGTGGTCCATCGTCATTAGGTGGCCCTGAATGTTACAATTCACTATCAGTTTTTCGTCCGATTCGAAAATCTTTGACTCACAGCAGAACGGCCATAAGGTGCACGAGGCAGCAATAGACGCATGGAGACAAGTCTGCTGGAGGACGATGTATTGAATCGGGACGCAATTTGAGTGTTCCATCGTCATTAGGAGGCCCTGAACGTTACAATTCACTATCAGTTTTTCGTCCGATTCGAAAAATCTTTGAGTCACAGCAGGCCTGCCATAAGGTGACCGAGGCAGCAATAGACCCATGGAGACAAGTCTGCTGGAGGACGATGTATTGAATCAGGACGCAATTTGAGTGATCCATCGTCATTAGGTGGCCCTGAACGTTACAATTCACTATCAGTTTTTCGTCCCATTCGATAATCTAGACTCACAGCAGAACGGCCATAAGGTGCCCGAGGCAGCAATAGACCCATGGAGACAAGTCGGCTGGGGACGATCTATTGAATCGGGAAGCAATTTGAGTGATCCATCGTCATTAGGTGGCCCTGAACGTTACAATTCACTATCAGTTTTTCATCCCATTCTATAATCTAGACTCACAGCTGCCCGAGGCAGCAATATTCCCATGGAGTCAAGTCGGCTAGTGGACGATGTACTGAATCGGGACGCAATTTGTGTGGTCCATCGTCATTAGGTGGCCCTGAATGTTCCAAATCACTATCAGTTTTTCGTCCGATTCGAAAATCTTTGACACAGCAGAACGGCCATAAGGTGCCCGAGGCAGCAATCGACCCATGGAGACAAGTCTGCTGGAGGACGATGTATTGAATCGGGACGCAATTTGAGTGATCCATCGTCATTAGGTGGCCCTGAAAGTTACAATTCACTATCAGTTTTTCGTCCGATTCGAAAATCTTTGACTCACAGCAGAACGGCCATAAGGTGCCCGAGGCAGCAATAGACCCATGAAGTCAAGTCTGCTGGAGGACGATGTATTGAATCAGGACGCAATTTGAGTGATCCATCGTCATTAGGTGGTCCTGAACGTTACAATTCACTATCAGTTTTTCGTCCCATTCGATAATCTAGACTCACAGCAGAACGGCCATAAGGTGCCCGAGGCAGCAATAGACCCATGGAGACAAGTCGGCTGGGGACGATGTATTGAATCGGGACGCAATTTGAGTGATCCATCGTCATTAGGTGGCCCTTAACGTTACAATTCACTATCAGTTTTTCGTCCCATTCGATAATCTAGATTCACAGCAGAACGGCCATTAGGTGCCCGAGGCAGCAATCGACCCATGGAGACAAGTCTGCTGGAGGACGATGTATTGAATCGGGACGCAATTTGAGTGATCCATCGTCATTAGGAGGCCCTGAACGTTACAATTCACTATCAGTTTTTCATCCCATTCTATAATCTAGACTCACAGCTGACCGAGGCAGCAATAGTCCCATGGAGTCAAGTCGGCTAGTGGACGATGTATTGAATCGGGACGCAATTTGAGTGATCCATCGTCATTAGGTGGCCCTGAACGTTACAATTCACTATCAGTTTTTCGTCCGATTCGAAAATCTTTGACTCACAGCAGAACGGCCATAAGGTGCCCGAGGCAGCAATAGACGCATGGAGACAAGTCTGCTGGAGGACGATGTATTGAATCGGGACGCAATTTGAGTGATCCATCGTCATTAGGAGGCCCTGAACGTTACAATTCACTATCAGTTTTTCGTCCGATTCGAAAATCTTTGAGTCACAGCAAGCCTGCCATAAGGTGCCCGAGGCAGCAATAGACCCATGGAGACAAGTCTCCTGGAGGACGATGTTTTGAATCGGGACGCAATTTGAGTGATCCATCGTCATTAGGTGGCCCTGAACGTTACAATTCACTATCAGTTTTTCATCCCATTCTATAATCTAGACTCACAGCTGCCAGAGGCAGCAATAGTCCCATGGAGTCAAGTCGGCTAGTGGACGATGTACTGAATCGGGACGCAATTTGTGTGGTCCATCGTCATTAGGTGGCCCTGAATGTTACAAATCACTATCAGTTTTTCGTCCGATTCGAAAATCTTTGACACAGCAGAACGGCCATAAGGTGCCCGAGGCAGCAATCGACCCATGGAGACAAGTCTGCTGGAGGTCGATGTATTGAATCGGGACGCAATTTGAGTGATCCATCGTCATTAGGTGGCCCTGAAAGTTACAATTCTCTATCAGTTTTTCGTCCGATTCGAAAATCTTTGACTCACAGCAGAAAGGCCATAAGGTGCCCGAGGCAGCAATAGACCCATGAAGTCAAGTCTGCTGGAGGACGATGTATTGAATCAGGACGCAATTTGAGTGATCCATCGTCATTAGGTGGCCCTGAACGTTACAATTCACTATCAGTTTTCCGTCCCATTCGATAATCTAGACTCACAGCAGAACGGCCATAAGGTGCCCGAGGCAGCAATAGACCCATGGAGACAAGTCGGCTGGGGACGATGTATTGAATCGGGACGCAATTTGAGTGATCCATCGTCATTAGGTGGCCCTTAACGTTACAATTCACTATCAGTTTTTCGTCCCATTCGATAATCTAGATTCACAGCAGAACGGCCATAAGGTGCCCGAGGCAGCAATAGACCCATGGAGTCAACTCGGCTGGAGGACAATGTATTGAATCGGGACGCAATTTGCGTGGTCCATCGTCATTAGGTGGCCCTGAATGTTACAATTCACTATCAGTTTTTCGTCCGATTCGAAAATCTTTGAGTCACAGCAGGCCTGCCATAAGGTGCCCGAGGCAGCAATAGACCCATGGAGACAAGTCTGCTGGACGACGATGTATTGAATCGGGACGCAATTTGAGTAATCCATCGTCATTAGGTGGCCCTGAACGTTACAATTCACTATCAGTTTTTCATCCCATTCTATAATCTAGACTCACAGCAGAACGGCCATAAGGTGCCCGAGGCAGCAATAGTCCCATGGAGTCAAGTCGGCTAGTGGACGATGTACTGAATCGGGACGCAATTTGTGTGGTCCATCGTCATTAGGTGGCCCTGAATGTTACAAATCACTATCAGTTTTTCGTCCGATTCGAAAATCTTTGACTCACAGCAGAACGGCCATAAGGTGCCCGAGGCAGCAATCGACCCATGGAGACAAGTCTGCTGGAGGACGATGTATTGAATCGGGACGCAATTTGAGTGATCCATCGTCATTAGGTGGCCCTGAAAGTTACAATTCACTATCAGTTTTTCGTCCGATTCGAAAATCTTTGACTCACAGCAGAACGGCCATAAGGTGCCCGAGGCAGCAATAGACCCATGAAGTCAAGTCTGCTGGAGGACGATGTATTGAATCAGGACGCAATTTGAGTGATCCATCGTCATTAGGTGGCCCTGAACGTTACAATTCACTATCAGTTTTTCGTTCCATTCGATAATCTAGACTCACAGCAGAACGGCCATAAGGTGCCCGAGGCAGCAATAGACCCATGGAGACAAGTCGGCTGGGGACGATGTATTGAATCGGGACGCAATTTGAGTGATCCATCGTCATTAGGTGGCCCTGAACGTTACAATTCACTATCAGTTTTTCGTCCCATTCGATAATCTAGATTCACAGCAGAACGGCCATAAGGTGCCCGAGGCAGCAATAGACCCTTGGAGTCTACTCGGCTGGAGGACGATGTATTGAATCGGGACGCAATTTGCGTGGTCCATCGTCATTAGGTGGCCCTGAAAGTTACAATTCACTATCAGTTTTTCGTCCGATTCGAAAATCTTTGACTCACAGCAGAACGGCCATAAGGTGCCCGAGGCAGCAATAGACCCATGAAGTCAAGTCTGCTGGAGGACGATGTATTGAATCAGGACGCAATTTGAGTGATCCATCGTCATTAGGTGGCCCTGAACGTTACAATTCACTATCAGTTTTTCGTCCCATTCGATAATCTAGACTCACAGCAGAACGGCCATAAGGTGCCCGAGGCAGCAATAGACCCATGGAGACAAGTCGGCTGGGGACGATGTATTGAATCGGGACGCAATTTGAGTGATCCATCGTCATTAGGTGGCCCTGAACGTTACAATTCACTATCAGTTTTTCGTCCCATTCGATAATCTAGACTCACAGCAGAACGGCCATAAGGTGCCCGAGGCAGCAATAGACCCATGGAGACAAGTCGGCTGGGGACGATGTATTGAATCGGGACGCAATTTGAGTGATCCATCGTCATTAGGTGGCCCTGAAAGTTACAATTCACTATCAGTTTTTCGTCCGATTCGAAAATCTTTGACTCACAGCAGAACGGCCATAAGGTGCCCGAGGCAGCAATAGACCCATGAAGTCAAGTCTGCTGGAGGACGATGTATTGAATCAGGACGCAATTTGAGTGATCCATCGTCATTAGGTGGCCCTGAACGTTACAATTCACTATCAGTTTTTCGTCCCATTCGATAATCTAGATTCACAGCAGAACGGCCATGAGGTGCCCGAGGCAGCAATAGACCCATGGAGTCAACTCGGCTGGAGGACAATGTATTGTATCGGGACGCAATTTGCGTGGTCCATCGTCATTAGGTGGCCCTGAATGTTACAATTCACTATCAGTTTTTCGTCCGATTCGAAAATCTTTGACTCACAGCAGAACGGCCATTAGCTGCCCGAGGCAGCAATCGACCCATGGCGACAAGTCTGCTGGAGGACGATGTATTGAATCGGGACGCAATTTGAGTGATCCATCGTCATTAGGAGGCCCTGAACGTTACAATTCACTATCAGTTTTTCGTCCGATTCGAAAATCTTTGAGTCACAGCAGGCCTGCCATAAGGTGCCCGAGGCAGCAATAGACCCATGGAGACAAGTCTGCTGGAGGACGATGTATTGAATCAGGACGCAATTTGAGTGATCCATCGTCATTAGGTGGCCCTGAACGTTACAATTCACTATCAGTTTTTCGTCCCATTCGATAATCTAGACTCACAGCAGAACGGCCATAAGGTGCCCGAGGCAGCAATAGACCCATGGAGACAAGTCGGCTGGGGACGATGTATTGAATCGGGACGCAATTTGAGTGATCCATCGTCATTAGGTGGCCCTTAACGTTACAATTCACTATCAGTTTTTCGTCCCATTCGATAATCTAGATTCACAGCAGAACGGCCATAAGGTGCCCGAGGCAGCAATAGACCCATGGAGTCAACTCGGCTGGAGGACAATGTATTGAATCGGAACGCAATTTGCGTGGTCCATCGTCATTAGGTGGCCCTGAATGTTACAATTCACTATCAGTTTTTCGTCCGATTCGAAAATCTTTGACTCACAGCAGAACGGCCATTAGGTGCCCGAAGCAGCAATCGACCCATGGAGACAAGTCTGCTGGAGGACGATGTATTGAATCGGGATGCAATTTGAGTGATCCATCGTCATTAGGAGGCCCTGAACGTTACAATTCACTTTCAGTTTTTCATCCCATTCTATAATCTAGACTCACAGCTGCCCGAGGCAGCAATATTCCCATGGAGTCAAGTCGGCTAGTGGACGATGTACTGAATCGGGACGCAATTTGTGTGGTCCATCGTCATTAGGTGGCCCTGAATGTTCCAAATCACTATCAGTTTTTCGTCCGATTCGAAAATCTTTGACACAGCAGAACGGCCATAAGGTGCCCGAGGCAGCAATCGACCCATGGAGACAAGTCTGCTGGAGGACGATGTATTGAATCGGGACGCAATTTGAGTGATCCATCGTCATTAGGTGGCCCTGAAAGTTACAATTCACTATCAGTTTTTCGTCCGATTCGAAAATCTTTGACTCACAGCAGAACGGCCATAAGGTGCCCGAGGCAGCAATAGACCCATGAAGTCAAGTCTGCTGGAGGACGATGTATTGAATCAGGACGCAATTTGAGTGATCCATCGTCATTAGGTGGCCCTGAACGTTACAATTCACTATCAGTTTTTCGTCCCATTCGATAATCTAGACTCACAGCAGAACGGCCATAAGGTGCCCGAGGCAGCAATAGACCCATGGAGACAAGTCGGCTGGGGACGATGTATTGAATCGGGACGCAATTTGAGTGATCCATCGTCATTAGGTGGCCCTTAACGTTACAATTCACTATCAGTTTTTCGTCCCATTCGATAATCTAGATTCACAGCAGAACGGCCATTAGGTGCCCGAGGCAGCAATCGACCCATGGAGACAAGTCTGCTGGAGGACGATGTATTGAATCGGGACGCAATTTGAGTGATCCATCGTCATTAGGAGGCCCTGAACGTTACAATTCACTATCAGTTTTTCATCCCATTCTATAATCTAGACTCACAGCTGACCGAGGCAGCAATAGTCCCATGGAGTCAAGTCGGCTAGTGGACGATGTATTGAATCGGGACGCAATTTGAGTGATCCATCGTCATTAGGTGGCCCTGAACGTTACAATTCACTATCAGTTTTTCGTCCGATTCGAAAATCTTTGACTCACAGCAGAACGGCCATAAGGTGCCCGAGGCAGCAATAGACGCATGGAGACAAGTCTGCTGGAGGACGATGTATTGAATCGGGACGCAATTTGAGTGATCCATCGTCATTAGGAGGCCCAGAACGTTACAATTCACTATCAGTTTTTCGTCCGATTCGAAAATCTTTGAGTCACAGCAAGCCTGCCATAAGGTGCCCGAGGCAGCAATAGACCCATGGAGACAAGTCTCCTGGAGGACGATGTTTTGAATCGGGACGCAATTTGAGTGATCCATCGTCATTAGGTGGCCCTGAACGTTACAATTCACTATCAGTTTTTCATCCCATTCTATAATCTAGACTCACAGCTGCCCGAGGCAGCAATAGTCCCATGGAGTCAAGTCGGCTAGTGGACGATGTACTGAATCGGGACGCAATTTGTGTGGTCCATCGTCATTAGGTGGCCCTGAATGTTACAAATCACTATCAGTTTTTCGTCCGATTCGAAAATCTTTGACACAGCAGAACGGCCATAAGGTGCCCGAGGCAGCAATCGACCCATGGAGACAAGTCTGCTGGAGGACGATGTATTGAATCGGGACGCAATTTGAGTGATCCATCGTCATTAGGTGGCCCTGAAAGTTACAATTCTCTATCAGTTTTTCGTCCGATTCGAAAATCTTTGACTCACAGCAGAAAGGCCATAAGGTGCCCGAGGCAGCAATAGACCCATGAAGTCAAGTCTGCTGGAGGACGATGTATTGAATCAGGACGCAATTTGAGTGATCCATCGTCATTAGGTGGCCCTGAACGTTACAATTCACTATCAGTTTTCCGTCCCATTCGATAATCTAGACTCACAGCAGAACGGCCATAAGGTGCCCGAGGCAGCAATAGACCCATGGAGTCAACTCGGCTGGAGGACAATGTATTGAATCTGGACGCAATTTGCGTGGTCCATCGTCATTAGGTGGCCCTGAATGTTACAATTCACTATCAGTTTTTCGTCCGATTCGAAAATCTTTGAGTCACAGCAGGCCTGCCATAAGGTGCCCGAGGCAGCAATAGACCCATGGAGACAAGTCTGCTGGACGACGATGTATTGAATCGGGACGCAATTTGAGTGATCCATCGTCATTAGGTGGCCCTGAACGTTACAATTCACTATCAGTTTTTTGTCCCATTCTATAATCTAGACTCACAGCAGAACGGCCATAAGGTGCCCGAGGCAGCAATAGTCCCATGGAGTCAAGTCGGCTAGTGGACGATGTACTGAATCGGGACGCAATTTGTGTGGTCCATCGTCATTAGGTGGCCCTGAATGTTACAAATCACTATCAGTTTTTCGTCCGATTCGAAAATCTTTGACTCACAGCAGAACGGCCATAAGGTGCCCGAGGCAGCAATCGACCCATGGAGACAAGTCTGCTGGAGGACGATGTATTGAATCGGGACGCAATTTGAGTGATCCATCGTCATTAGGTGGCCCTGAAAGTTACAATTCACTATCAGTTTTTCGTCCGATTCGAAAATCTTTGACTCACAGCAGAACGGCCATAAGGTGCCCGAGGCAGCAATAGACCCATGAAGTCAAGTCTGCTGGAGGACGATGTATTGAATCAGGACGCAATTTGAGTGATCCATCGTCATTAGGTGGCCCTGAACGTTACAATTCACTATCAGTTTTTCGTTCCATTCGATAATCTAGACTCACAGCAGAACGGCCATAAGGTGCCCGAGGCAGCAATAGACCCATGGAGACAAGTCGGCTGGGGACGATGTATTGAATCGGGACGCAATTTGAGTGATCCATCGTCATTAGGTGGCCCTGAACGTTACAATTCACTATCACTTTTTCGTCCCATTCGATAATCTAGATTCACAGCAGAACGGCCATAAGGTGCCCGAGGCAGCAATAGACCCTTGGAGTCTACTCGGCTGGAGGACGATGTATTGAATCGGGACGCAATTTGCGTGGTCCATCGTCATTAGGTGGCCCTGAAAGTTACAATTCACTATCAGTTTTTCGTCCGATTCGAAAATCTTTGACTCACAGCAGAACGGCCATAAGGTGCCCGAGGCAGCAATAGACCCATGAAGTCAAGTCTGCTGGAGGACGATGTATTGAATCAGGACGCAATTTGAGTGATCCATCGTCATTAGGTGGCCCTGAACGTTACAATTCACTATCAGTTTAACGTCCCATTCGATAATCTAGACTCACAGCAGAACGGCCATAAGGTGCCCGAGGCAGCAATAGACCCATGGAGACAAGTCGGCTGGGGACGATGTATTGAATCGGGACGCAATTTGAGTGATCCATCGTCATTAGGTGGCCCTTAACGTTACAATTCACTATCAGTTTTTCGTCCCATTCGATAATATGGATTCACAGCAGAACGGCCATAAGGTGCCCGAGGCAGCAATAGACCCATGGAGTCAACTCGGCTGGAGGACAATGTATTGAATCGGGACGCAATTTGCGTGGTCCATCGTCATTAGGTGGCCCTGAATGTTACAATTCACTATCAGTTTTTCGTCCGATTCGAAAATCTTTGAGTCACAGCAGGCCTGCCATAAGGTGCCCGAGGCAGCAATAGACCCATGGAGACAAGTCTGCTGGACGACGATGTATTGAATCGGGACGCAATTTGAGTGATCCATCGTCATTAGGTGGCCCTGAACGTTACAATTCACTATCAGTTTTTTGTCCCATTCTATAATCTAGACTCACAGCAGAACGGCCATAAGGTGCCCGAGGCAGCAATAGTCCCATGGAGTCAAGTCGGCTAGTGGACGATGTACTGAATCGGGACGCAATTTGTGTGGTCCATCGTCATTAGGTGGCCCTGAATGTTACAAATCACTATCAGTTTTTCGTCCGATTCGAAAATCTTTGACTCACAGCAGAACGGCCATAAGGTGCCCGAGGCAGCAATCGACCCATGGAGACAAGTCTGCTGGAGGACGATGTATTGAATCGGGACGCAATTTGAGTGATCCATCGTCATTAGGTGGCCCTGAACGTTACAATTCACTATCAGTTTTTCGTCCCATTCGATAATCTAGATTCACAGCAGAACGGCCATAAGGTGCCCGAGGCAGCAATAGACCCTTGGAGTCTACTCGGCTGGAGGACGATGTATTGAATCGGGACGCAATTTGCGTGGTCCATCGTCATTAGGTGGCCCTGAAAGTTACAATTCACTATCAGTTTTTCGTCCGATTCGAAAATCTTTGACTCACAGCAGAACGGCCATAAGGTGCCCGAGGCAGCAATAGACCCATGAAGTCAAGTCTGCTGGAGGACGATGTATTGAATCAGGACGCAATTTGAGTGATCCATCGTCATTAGGTGGCCCTGAACGTTACAATTCACTATCAGTTTTTCGTCCCATTCGATAATCTAGACTCACAGCAGAACGGCCATAAGGTGCCCGAGGCAGCAATAGACCCATGGAGACAAGTCGGCTGGGGACGATGTATTGAATCGGGACGCAATTTGAGTGATCCATCGTCATTAGGTGGCCCTGAACGTTACAATTCACTATCAGTTTTTCGACCCATTCGATAATCTAGACTCACAGCAGAACGGCCATAAGGTGCCCGAGGCAGCAATAGACCCATGGAGACAAGTCGGCTGGGGACGATGTATTGAATCGGGACGCAATTTGAGTGATCCATCGTCATTAGGTGGCCCTGAAAGTTACAATTCACTATCAGTTTTTCGTCCGATTCGAAAATCTTTGACTCACAGCAGAACGGCCATAAGGTGCCCGAGGCAGCAATAGACCCATGAAGTCAAGTCTGCTGGAGGACGATGTATTGAATCAGGACGCAATTTGAGTGATCCATCGTCATTAGGTGGCCCTGAACGTTACAATTCACTATCAGTTTTTCGTCCCATTCGATAATCTAGATTCACAGCAGAACGGCCATAAGGTGCCCGAGGCAGCAATAGACCCATGGAGTCAACTCGGCTGGAGGACAATGTATTCTATCGGGACGCAATTTGCGTGGTCCATCGTCATTAGGTGGCCCTGAATGTTACAATTCACTATCAGTTTTTCGTCCGATTCGAAAATCTTTGACTCACAGCAGAACGGCCATTAGCTGCCCGAGGCAGCAATCGACCCATGGAGACAAGTCTGCTGGAGGACGATGTATTGAATCGGGACGCAATTTGAGTGATCCATCGTCATTAGGAGGCCCTGAACGTTACAATTCACTATCAGTTTTTCGTCCGATTCGAAAATCTTTGAGTCACAGCAGGCCTGCCATAAGGTGCCCGAGGCAGCAATAGACCCATGGAGACAAGTCTGCTGGAGGACGATGTATTGAATCGGGACGCAATTTGAGTGATCCATCGTCATTAGGTGGCCCTGAAAGTTACAATTCACTATCAGGTTTTCGTCCGATTCGAAAATCTTTGACTCACAGCAGAACGGCCATAAGGTGCCCGAGGCAGCAATAGACCCACGAAGTCAAGTCTGCTGGAGGACGATGTATTGAATCAGGACGCAATTTGAGTGATCCATCGTCATTAGGTGGCCCCGAACGTTACAATTCACTATCAGTTTTTCGTCCCATTCGATAATCTAGACTCACAGCAGAACGGCCATAAGGTGCCCGAGGCAGCAATAGACCCATGGAGACAAGTCGGCTGGGGACGATGTATTGAATCGGGACGCAATTTGAGTGATCCATCGTCATTAGGTGGCCCTTAACGTTACAATTCACTATCAGTTTTTCGTCCCATTCGATAATCTAGATTCACAGCAGAACGGCCATAAGGTGCCCGAGGCAGCAATAGACCCATGGAGTCAACTCGGCTGGAGGACAATGTATTGAATCGGAACGCAATTTGCGTGGTCCATCGTCATTAGGTGGCCCTGAATGTTACAATTCACTATCAGTTTTTCGTCCGATTCGAAAATCTTTGACTCACAGCAGAACGGCCATTAGGTGCCCGAAGCAGCAATCGACCCATGGAGACAAGTCTGCAGGAGGACGATGTATTGAATCGGGATGCAATTTGAGTGATCCATCGTCATTAGGAGGCCCTGAACGTTACAATTCACTTTCAGTTTTTCATCCCATTCTATAATCTAGACTCACAGCTGCCCGAGGCAGCAATAGTCCCATGGAGTCAAGTCGGCTAGTGGACGATGTATTGAATCGGGACGCAATATGAGTGATCCATCGTCATTACGTTTCCCTGAAAGTTACAATTCACTATCAGTTTTTCGTCCGATTCGAAAATCTTTGACTCACAGCAGAAAGGCCATAAGGTGCCCGAGGCAGCAATAGACCCATGAAGTCAAGTCGGCTGGAGGACGATGTATTGAATCAGGACGCAATTTGAGTGATCCATCGTCATTAGGAGGCCCTGAACGTTACAATTCACTATCAGTTATTCGTCCGATTCGAAAATCTTTGAGTCACAGCAGGCCTGCCATAAGGTGCCCGAGGCAGCAATAGACCCATGGAGTCAACTCGGCTGGAGGACGATGTATTGAATCGGGACGCAATTTGAGTGATCCATCGTCATTAGGTGGCCCTGAACGTTACAATTCACTATCAGTTTTTCATCCCATTCTATAATGTAGACTCACAGCTGCCCGAGGCAGCAATAGTCCCATGGAGTCAAGTCGGCTAGTGGACGATGTACTGAATCGGGACGCAATTTGTGTGGTCCATCGTTATTAGGTGGCCCAGAATGTTACAAATCACTATCAGTTTTTCGTCCGATTCGAAAATATTTGACACAGCAGAACGGCCATAAGGTGCCCGAGGCAGCAATCGACCCATGGAGACAAGTCTGCTGGAGGACGATGTATTGAATCCGGACGCAATTTGAGTGATCCATCGTCATTAGGTGGCCCTGAAAGTTACAATTCACTATCAGTTTTTCGTCCGATTCGAAAATCTTTGACTCACAGCAGAACGGCCATAAGGTGCCCGAGGCAGCAATAGACCCATGAAGTCAAGTCTGCTGGAGGACGATATATTGAATCAGGACGCAATTTGAATGATCCATCGTCATTAGGTGGCCCTGAACGTTACAATTCACTATCAGTTTTTCGTCCCATTCGATAATCTAGACTCACAGCAGAACGGCCATAAGGTGCCCGAGGCAGCAATAGACCCATGAAGTCAAGTCTGCTGGAGGACGATGTATTGAATCAGGACGCAATTTGAGTGTTCCATCGTCATTAGGTGGCCCTGAACGTTACAATTGACTATCAGTTTTTCGTCCCATTCGATAATCTAGACTCACAGCAGAACGGCCATAAGGTGCCCGAGGCAGCAATAGACCTATGGAGATAAGTCGGCTGGGGACGATGTATTGAATCGGGACGCAATTAGAGTGATCCATCGTCATTAGGTGGACCTGAACGTTACAATTCACTATCAGTTTTTCGTCCCATTCGATAATCTAGTTTCACAGCAGAACGGCCATAAGGTGCCCGAGGCAGCAATGGACCCTTGGAGTCAACTCGGCTGGAGGACGATGTATTGAATCGGGACGCAATTTGCGTGGTCCATCGTCATTAGGTGGCCCTGAACGTTACAATTCACTATCAGTTTTTCGTCCCATTCGATAATCTAGATTCACAGCAGAACGGCCATAAGGTGCCCGAGGCAGCAATAGACCCATGGAGACAAGTCGGCTGGGGACGATCTATTGAATCGGGAAGCAATTTGAGTGATCCATCGTCATTAGGTGGCCCTGAACGTTACAATTCACTATCAGTTTTTCATCCCATTCTATAATCTAGACTCACAGCTGCCCGAGGCAGCAATATTCTCTTGGAGTCAAGTCGGCTAGTGGACGATGTACTGAATCGGGACGCAATTTGTGTGGTCCATCGTCATTAGGTGGCCCTGAATGTTCCAAATCACTATCAGTTTTTCGTCCGATTCGAAAATCTTTGACACAGCAGAACGGCCATAAGGTGCCCGAGGCAGCAATCGACCCATGGAGACAAGTCTGCTGGAGGACGATGTATTGAATCGGGACGCAATTTGAGTGATCCATCGTCATTAGGTGGCCCTGAAAGTTACAATTCACTATCAGTTTTTCGTCCGATTCGAAAATCTTTGACTCACAGCAGAACGGCCATAAGGTGCCCGAGGCAGCAATAGACCCATGAAGTCAAGTCTGCTGGAGGACGATGTATTGAATCAGGACGCAATTTGAGTGATCCATCGTCATTAGGTGGCCCTGAACGTTACAATTCACTATCAGTTTTTCGTCCCATTCGATAATCTAGACTCACAGCAGAACGGCCATAAGGTGCCCGAGGCAGCAATAGACCCATGGAGACAAGTCGGCTGGGGACGATGTATTGAATCGGGACGCAATTTGAGTGATCCATCGTCATTAGGTGGCCCTTAACGTTACAATTCACTATCAGTTTTTCGTCCCATTCGATAATCTAGATTCACAGCAGAACGGCCATTAGGTGCCCGAGGCAGCAATCGACCCATGGAGACAAGTCTGCTGGAGGACGATGTATTGAATCGGGACGCAATTTGAGTGATCCATCGTCATTAGGAGGCCCTGAACGTTACAATTCACTATCAGTTTTTCATCCCATTCTATAATCTAGACTCACAGCTGCCCGAGGCAGCAATAGTCCCATGGAGTCAAGTCGGCTAGTGGACGATGTATTGAATCGGGACGCAATTTGAGTGATCCATCGTCATTAGGTGGCCCTGAACGTTACAATTCACTATCAGTTTTTCGTCCGATTCGAAAATCTTTGACTCACAGCAGAACGGCCATAAGGTGCCCGAGGCAGCAATAGACGCATGGAGACAAGTCTGCTGGAGGACGATGTATTGAATCGGGACGCAATTTGAGTGATCCATCGTCATTAGGAGGCCCTGAACGTTACAATTCACTATCAGTTTTTCGTCCGATTCGAAAATCTTTGAGTCACAGCAAGCCTGCCATAAGGTGCTCGAGGCAGCAATAGACCCATGGAGACAAGTCTCCTGGAGGACGATGTTTTGAATCGGGACGCAATTTGAGTGATCCATCGTCATTAGGTGGCCCTGAACGTTACAATTCACTATCAGTTTTTCATCCCATTCTATAATCTAGACTCACAGCTGCCCGAGGCAGCAATAGTCCCATGGAGTCAAGTCGGCTAGTGGACGATGTACTGAATCGGGACGCAATTTGTGTGGTCCATCGTCATTAGGTGGCCCTGAATGTTACAAATCACTATCAGTTTTTCGTCCGATTCGAAAATCTTTGACACAGCAGAACGGCCATAAGGTGCCCGAGGCACCATCGACCCATGGAGACAAGTCTGCTGGAGGACGATGTATTGAATCGGGACGCAATTTGAGTGATCCATCGTCATTAGGTGGCCCTGAAAGTTACAATTCTCTATCAGTTTTTCGTCCGATTCGAAAATCTTTGACTCACAGCAGAAAGGCCATAAGGTGCCCGAGGCAGCAATAGACCCATGAAGTCAAGTCTGCTGGAGGACGATGTATTGAATCAGGACGCAATTTGAGTGATCCATCGTCATTAGGTGGCCCTGAACGTTACAATTCACTATCAGTTTTTCGTCCCATTCGATAATCTAGACTCACAGCAGAACGGCCATAAGGTGCCCGAGGCAGCAATAGACCCATGGAGACAAGTCGGCTGGGGACGATGTATTGAATCGGGACGCAATTTGAGTGATCCATCGTCATTAGGTGGCCCTGAACGTTACAATTCACTATCAGTTTTTCATCCCATTCTATAATGTAGACTCACAGCTGCCCGAGGCAGCAATAGTCCCATGGAGTCAAGTCGGCTAGTGGACGATGTACTGAATCGGGACGCAATTTGTGTGGTCCATCGTTATTAGGTGGCCCAGAATGTTACAAATCACTATCAGTTTTTCGTCCGATTCGAAAATATTTGACACAGCAGAACGGCCATAAGGTGCCCGAGGCAGCAATCGACCCATGGAGACAAGTCTGCTGGAGGACGATGTATTGAATCCGGACGCAATTTGAGTGATCCATCGTCATTAGGTGGCCCTGAAAGTTACAATTCACTATCAGTTTTTCGTCCGATTCGAAAATCTTTGACTCACAGCAGAACGGCCATAAGGTGCCCGAGGCAGCAATAGACCCATGAAGTCAAGTCTGCTGGAGGACGATATATTGAATCAGGACGCAATTTGAATGATCCATCGTCATTAGGTGGCCCTGAACGTTACAATTCACTATCAGTTTTTCGTCCCATTCGATAATCTAGACTCACAGCAGAACGGCCATAAGGTGCCCGAGGCAGCAATAGACCCATGAAGTCAAGTCTGCTGGAGGACGATGTATTGAATCAGGACGCAATTTGAGTGTTCCATCGTCATTAGGTGGCCCTGAACGTTACAATTCACTATCAGTTTTTCGTCCCATTCGATAATCTAGACTCACAGCAGAACGGCCATAAGGTGCCCGAGGCAGCAATAGACCTATGGAGATAAGTCGGCTGGGGACGATGTATTGAATCGGGACGCAATTAGAGTGATCCATCGTCATTAGGTGGACCTGAACGTTACAATTCACTATCAGTTTTTCGTCCCATTCGATAATCTAGATTCACAGCAGTACGGCCATAAGGTGCCCGAGGCAGCAATGGACCCATGGAGTCAACTCGGCTGGAGGACGATGTATTGAATCGGGACGCAATTTGCGTGGTCCATCGTCATTAGGTGGCCCTGAATGTTACAATTCACTATCAGTTTTTCGTCCGATTCGAAAATCTTTGACTCACAGCAGAACGGCCATAAGGTGCACGAGGTAGCAATAGACGCATGGAGACAAGTCTGCTGGAGGACGATGTATTGAATCGGGACGCAATTTGAGTGTTCCATCGTCATTAGGAGGCCCTGAACGTTACAATTCACTATAAGTTTTTCGTCCGATTCGAAAAATCTTTGAGTCACAGCAGGCCTGCCATAAGGTGACCGAGGCAGCAATAGACCCATGGAGACAAGTCTGCTGGAGGACGATGTATTGAATCAGGACGCAATTTGAGTGATCCATCGTCATTAGGTGGCCCTGAACGTTACAATTCACTATCAGTTTTTCGTCCCATTCGATAATCTAGACTCACAGCAGAACGGCCATAAGGTGCCCGAGGCAGCAATAGACCCATGGAGACAAGTCGGCTGGGGACGATCTATTGAATCGGGAAGCAATTTGAGTGATCCATCGTCATTAGGTGGCCCTGAACGTTACAATTCACTATCAGTTTTTCATCCCATTCTATAATCTAGACTCACAGCTGCCCGAGGCAGCAATATTCCCATGGAGTCAAGTCGGCTAGTGGACGATGTACTGAATCGGGACGCAATTTGTGTGGTCCATCGTCATTAGGTGGCCCTGAATGTTCCAAATCACTATCAGTTTTTCGTCCGATTCGAAAATCTTTGACACAGCAGAACGGCCATAAGGTGCCCGAGGCAGCAATCGACCCATGGAGACAAGTCTGCTGGAGGACGATGTATTGAATCGGGACGCAATTTGAGTGATCCATCGTCATTAGGTGGCCCTGAAAGTTACAATTCACTATCAGTTTTTCGTCCGATTCGAAAATCTTTTTCTCACAGCAGAACGGCCATAAGGTGCCCGAGGCAGCAATAGACCCATGAAGTCAAGTCTGCTGGAGGACGATGTATTGAATCAGGACGCAATTTGAGTGATCCATCGTCATTAGGTGGCCCTGAACGTTACAATTCACTATCAGTTTTTCGTCCCATTCGATAATCTAGACTCACAGCAGAACGGCCATAAGGTGCCCGAGGCAGCAATAGACCCATGGAGACAAGTCGGCTGGGGACGATGTATTGAATCGGGACGCAATTTGAGTGATCCATCGTCATTAGGTGGCCCTTAACGTTACAATTCACTATCAGTTTTTCGTCCCATTCGATAATCTAGATTCACAGCAGAACGGCCATTAGGTGCCCGAGGCAGCAATCGACCCATGGAGACAAGTCTGCTGGAGGACGATGTATTGAATCGGGACGCAATTTGAGTGATCCATCGTCATTAGGAGGCCCTGAACATTACAATTCACTATCAGTTTTTCATCCCATTCTATAATCTAGACTCACAGCTGCCCGAGGCACCAATAGTCCCATGGAGTCAAGTCGGCTAGTGGACGATGTATTGAATCGGGACGCAATTTGAGTGATCCATCGTCATTAGGTGGCCCTGAACGTTACAATTCACTATCAGTTTTTCGTCCGATTCGAAAATCTTTGACTCACAGCAGAACGGCCATAAGGTGCCCGAGGCAGCAATAGACGCATGGAGACAAGTCTGCTGGAGGACGATGTATTGAATCGGGACGCAATTTGAGTGATCCATCGTCATTAGGAGGCCCTGAACGTTACAATTCACTATCAGTTTTTCGTCCGATTCGAAAATCTTTGAGTCACAGCAAGCCTGCCATAAGGTGCCCGAGGCAGCAATAGACCCATGGAGACAAGTCTCCTGGAGGACGATGTTTTGAATCGGGACGCAATTTGAGTGATCCATCGTCATTAGGTGGCCCTGAAAGTTACAATTCTCTATCAGTTTTTCGTCCGATTCGAAAATCTTTGACTCACAGCAGAAAGGCCATAAGGTGCCCGAGGCAGCAATAGACCCATGAAGTCAAGTCTGCTGGAGGACGATGTATTGAATCAGGACGCAATTTGAGTGATCCATCGTCATTAGTTGGCCCTGAACGTTACAATTCACTATCAGTTTTTCGTCCCATTCGATAATCTAGACTCACAGCAGAACGGCCATAGGGTGCCCGAGGCAGCAATAGACCCATGGAGACAAGTCGGCTGGGGACGATGTATTGAATCGGGACGCAATTTGAGTGATCCATCGTCATTAGGTGGCCCTTAACGTTACAATTCTCTATCAGTTTTTCGTCCCATTCGATAATCTAGATTCACAGCAGAACGGCCATAAGGTGCCCGAGGCAGCAATAGACCCATGGAGTCAACTCGGCTGGAGGACAATGTATTGAATCGGGACGCAATTTGCGTGGTCCATCGTCATTAGGTGGCCCTGAATGTTATAAATCACTATCAGTTTTTCGTCCGATTCGATAATCTTTGACACAGCAGAACGGCCATAAGGTGCCCGAGGCAGCAATCGACCCATGGAGACAAGTCTGCTGGAGGACGATGTATTGAATCGGGACGCAATTTGCGTGGTCCATCGTCATTAGGTGGCCCTGAAAGTTACAATTCACTATCAGTTTTTCGTCCGATTCGAAAATCTTTTTCTCACAGCAGAACGGCCATAAGGTGCCCGAGGCAGCAATGGACCCATGGAGTCAACTCGGCTGGAGGACGATGTATTGAATCGGGACGCAATTTGCGTGGTCCATCGTCATTAGGTGGCCCTGAATGTTACAATTCACTATCAGTTTTTCGTCCGATTCGAAAATCTTTGACTCACAGCAGAACGGCCATAAGGTGCACGAGGTAGCAATAGACGCATGGAGACAAGTCTGCTGGAGGACGATGTATTGAATCGGGACGCAATTTGAGTGTTCCATCGTCATTAGGAGGCCCTGAACGTTACAATTCACTATAAGTTTTTCGTCCGATTCGAAAAATCTTTGAGTCACAGCAGGCCTGCCATAAGGTGACCGAGGCAGCAATAGACCCATGGAGACAAGTCTGCTGGAGGACGATGTATTGAATCAGGACGCAATTTGAGTGATCCATCGTCATTAGGTGGCCCTGAACGTTACAATTCACTATCAGTTTTTCGTCCCATTCGATAATCTAGACTCACAGCAGAACGGCCATAAGGTGCCCGAGGCAGCAATAGACCCATGGAGACAAGTCGGCTGGGGACGATCTATTGAATCGGGAAGCAATTTGAGTGATCCATCGTCATTAGGTGGCCCTGAACGTTACAATTCACTATCAGTTTTTCATCCCATTCTATAATCTAGACTCACAGCTGCCCGAGGCAGCAATATTCCCATGGAGTCAAGTCGGCTAGTGGACGATGTACTGAATCGGGACGCAATTTGTGTGGTCCATCGTCATTAGGTGGCCCTGAATGTTCCAAATCACTATCAGTTTTTCGTCCGATTCGAAAATCTTTGACACAGCAGAACGGCCATAAGGTGCCCGAGGCAGCAATCGACCCATGGAGACAAGTCTGCTGGAGGACGATGTATTGAATCGGGACGCAATTTGAGTGATCCATCGTCATTAGGTGGCCCTGAAAGTTACAATTCACTATCAGTTTTTCGTCCGATTCGAAAATCTTTTTCTCACAGCAGAACGGCCATAAGGTGCCCGAGGCAGCAATAGACCCATGAAGTCAAGTCTGCTGGAGGACGATGTATTGAATCAGGACGCAATTTGAGTGATCCATCGTCATTAGGTGGCCCTGAACGTTACAATTCACTATCAGTTTTTCGTCCCATTCGATAATCTAGACTCACAGCAGAACGGCCATAAGGTGCCCGAGGCAGCAATAGACCCATGGAGACAAGTCGGCTGGGGACGATGTATTGAATCGGGACGCAATTTGAGTGATCCATCGTCATTAGGTGGCCCTTAACGTTACAATTCACTATCAGTTTTTCGTCCCATTCGATAATCTAGATTCACAGCAGAACGGCCATTAGGTGCCCGAGGCAGCAATCGACCCATGGAGACAAGTCTGCTGGAGGACGATGTATTGAATCGGGACGCAATTTGAGTGATCCATCGTCATTAGGAGGCCCTGAACGTTACAATTCACTATCAGTTTTTCATCCCATTCTATAATCTAGACTCACAGCTGCCCGAGGCACCAATAGTCCCATGGAGTCAAGTCGGCTAGTGGACGATGTATTGAATCGGGACGCAATTTGAGTGATCCATCGTCATTAGGTGGCCCTGAACGTTACAATTCACTATCAGTTTTTCGTCCGATTCGAAAATCTTTGACTCACAGCAGAACGGCCATAAGGTGCCCGAGGCAGCAATAGACGCATGGAGACAAGTCTGCTGGAGGACGATGTATTGAATCGGGACGCAATTTGAGTGATCCATCGTCATTAGGAGGCCCTGAACGTTACAATTCACTATCAGTTTTTCGTCCGATTCGAAAATCTTTGAGTCACAGCAAGCCTGCCATAAGGTGCCCGAGGCAGCAATAGACCCATGGAGACAAGTCTCCTGGAGGACGATGTTTTGAATCGGGACGCAATTTGAGTGATCCATCGTCATTAGGTGGCCCTGAAAGTTACAATTCTCTATCAGTTTTTCGTCCGATTCGAAAATCTTTGACTCACAGCAGAAAGGCCATAAGGTGCCCGAGGCAGCAATAGACCCATGAAGTCAAGTCTGCTGGAGGACGATGTATTGAATCAGGACGCAATTTGAGTGATCCATCGTCATTAGTTGGCCCTGAACGTTACAATTCACTATCAGTTTTTCGTCCCATTCGATAATCTAGACTCACAGCAGAACGGCCATAGGGTGCCCGAGGCAGCAATAGACCCATGGAGACAAGTCGGCTGGGGACGATGTATTGAATCGGGACGCAATTTGAGTGATCCATCGTCATTAGGTGGCCCTTAACGTTACAATTCTCTATCAGTTTTTCGTCCCATTCGATAATCTAGATTCACAGCAGAACGGCCATAAGGTGCCCGAGGCAGCAATAGACCCATGGAGTCAACTCGGCTGGAGGACAATGTATTGAATCGGGACGCAATTTGCGTGGTCCATCGTCATTAGGTGGCCCTGAATGTTACAATTCACTATCAGTTTTTCGTCCGATTCGAAAATCTTTGAGTCACAGCAGGCCTGCCTAAAGGTGCCCGAGGCAGCAATAGACCCATGGAGACAAGTCTGCTGGACGACGATGTATTGAATCGGGACGCAATTTGAGTGATCCATCGTCATTAGGTGGCCCTGAACGTTACAATTCACTATCAGTTTTTCATCCCATTCTATAATCTAGACTCACAGCAGAACGGCCATAAGGTGCCCGAGGCAGCAATAGTCCCATGGAGTCAAGTCGGCTAGTGGACGATGTACTGAATCGGGACGCAATTTGTGTGGTCCATCGTCATTAGGTGGCCCTGAATGTTACAAATCACTATCAGTTTTTCGTCCGATTCGAAAATCTTTGACTCACAGCAGAACGGCCATAAGGTGCCCGAGGCAGCAATCGACCCATGTAGACAAGTCTGCTGGAGGACGATGTATTGAATCGGGACGCAATTTGAGTGATCCATCGTCATTAGGTGGCCCTGAAAGTTACAATTCACTATCAGTTTTTCGTCCGATTCGAAAATCTTTGACTCACAGCAGAACGGCCATAAGGTGCCCGATTCAGCAATAGACCCATGAAGTCAAGTCTGCTGGAGGACGATGTATTGAATCAGGACGCAATTTGAGTGATCCATCGTCATTAGGTGGCCCTGAACGTTACAATTCACTATCAGTTTTTCGTTCCATTCGATAATCTAGACTCACAGCAGAACGGCCATAAGGTGCCCGAGGCAGCAATAGACCCATGGAGACAAGTCGGCTGGGGACGATGTATTGAATCGGGACGCAATTTGAGTGATCCATCGTCATTAGGTGGCCCTGAACGTTACAATTCACTATCAGTTTTTCGTCCCATTCGATAATCTAGATTCACAGCAGAACGGCCATAAGGTGCCCGAGGCAGCAATAGACCCTTGGAGTCTACTCGGCTGGAGGACGATGTATTGAATCGGGACGCAATTTGCGTGGTCCATCGTCATTAGGTGGCCCTGAAAGTTACAATTCACTATCAGTTTTTCGTCCGATTCGAAAATCTTTGACTCACAGCAGAACGGCCATAAGGTGCCCGAGGCAGCAATAGACTCATGAAGTCAAGTCTGCTGGAGGACGATGTATTGAATCAGGACGCAATTTGAGTGATCCATCGTCATTAGGTGGCCCTGAACGTTACAATTCACTATCAGTTTTTCGTCCCATTCGATAATCTAGACTCACAGCAGAACGGCCATAAGGTGCCCGAGGCAGCAATAGACCCATGGAGACAAGTCGGCTGGGGACGATGTATTGAATCGGGACGCAATTTGAGTGATCCATCGTCATTAGGTGGCCCTGAACGTTACAATTCACTATCAGTTTTTCGTCCCATTCGATAATCTAGACTCACAGCAGAACGGCCATAAGGTGCCCGAGGCAGCAATAGACCCATGGAGACAAGTCGGCTGGGGACGATGTATTGAATCGGGACGCAATTTGAGTGATCCATCGTCATTAGGTGGCCCTGAAAGTTACAATTCACTATCAGTTTTTCGTCCGATTCGAAAATCTTTGACTCACAGCAGAACGGCCATAAGGTGCCCGAGGCAGCAATAGACCCATGAAGTCAAGTCTGCTGGAGGACGATGTATTGAATCAGGACGCGATTTGAGTGATCCATCGTCATTAGGTGGCCCTGAACGTTACAATTCACTATCAGTTTTTCGTCCCATTCGATAATCTAGACTCACAGCAGAACGGCCATAAGGTGCCCGAGGCGGCAATAGACCCATGGAGACAAGTCGGCTGGGGACGATGTATTGAATCGGGACGCAATTTGAGTGATCCATCGTCATTAGGTGGCCCTTAACGTTACAATTCACTATCAGTTTTTCGTCCCATTCGATAATCTAGATTCACAGCAGAACGGCCATAAGGTGCCCGAGGCAGCAATAGACCCATGGAGTCAACTCGGCTGGAGGACAATGTATTGAATCGGGACGCAATTTGCGTGGTCCATCGTCATTAGGTGGCCCTGAATGTTACAATTCACTATCAGTTTTTCGTCCGATTCGAAAATCTTTGACTCACAGCAGTACGGCCATTAGGTGCCCGAAGCAGCAATCGACCCATGGAGACAAGTCTGCTGGAGGACGATGTATTGAATCGGGATGCAATATGAGTGATCCATCGTCATTAGGAGGCCCTGAACTTTACAATTCACTTTCAGTTTTTCATCCCATTCTATAATCTAGACTCACAGCTGCCCGAGGCAGCAATAGTCCCATGGAGTCAAGTCGGCTAGTGGACGATGTATTGAATCGGGACGCAATCTGAGTGATCCATCGTCATTAGGTGGCCCTGAACGTTACAATTCACTATCAGTTTTTCGTCCCATTCGATAATCTAGACTCACAGCAGAACGGCCATAAGGTGCCCGATTCAGCAATAGACCCATGAAGTCAAGTCTGCTGGAGGACGATGTATTGAATCAGGACGCAATTTGAGTGATCCATCGTCATTAGGTGGCCCTGAACGTTACAATTCACTATCAGTTTTTCGTTCCATTCGATAATCTAGACTCACAGCAGAACGGCCATAAGGTGCCCGAGGCAGCAATAGACCCATGGAGACAAGTCGGCTGGGGACGATGTATTGAATCGGGACGCAATTTGAGTGATCCATCGTCATTAGGTGGCCCTGAACGTTACAATTCACTATCAGTTTTTCGTCCCATTCGATAATCTAGATTCACAGCAGAACGGCCATAAGGTGCCCGAGGCAGCAATAGACCCTTGGAGTCTACTCGGCTGGAGGACGATGTATTGAATCGGGACGCAATTTGCGTGGTCCATCGTCATTAGGTGGCCCTGAAAGTTACAATTCACTATCAGTTTTTCGTCCGATTCGAAAATCTTTGACTCACAGCAGAACGGCCATAAGGTGCCCGAGGCAGCAATAGACTCATGAAGTCAAGTCTGCTGGAGGACGATGTATTGAATCAGGACGCAATTTGAGTGATCCATCGTCATTAGGTGGCCCTGAACGTTGCAATTCACTATCAGTTTTTCGTCCCATTCGATAATCTAGACTCACAGCAGAACGGCCATAAGGTGCCCGAGGCAGCAATAGACCCATGGAGACAAGTCGGCTGGGGACGATGTATTGAATCGGGACGCAATTTGAGTGATCCATCGTCATTAGGTGGCCCTGAACGTTACAATTCACTATCAGTTTTTCGTCCCATTCGATAATCTAGATTCACAGCAGAACGGCCATAAGGTGCCCGAGGCAGCAATAGACCCATGGAGTCAACTCGGCTGGAGGACAATGTATTGAATCGGGACGCAATTTGCGTGGTCCATCGTCATTAGGTGGCCCTGAATGTTACAATTCACTATCAGTTTTTCGTCCGATTCGAAAATCTTTGACTCACAGCAGTACGGCCATTAGGTGCCCGAAGCAGCAATCGACCCATGGAGACAAGTCTGCTGGAGGACGATGTATTGAATCGGGATGCAATATGAGTGATCCATCGTCATTAGGAGGCCCTGAACTTTACAATTCACTTTCAGTTTTTCATCCCATTCTATAATCTAGACTCACAGCTGCCCGAGGCAGCAATAGTCCCATGGAGTCAAGTCGGCTAGTGGACGATGTATTGAATCGGGACGCAATCTGAGTGATCCATCGTCATTAGGTGGCCCTGAAAGTTACAATTCACTATCAGTTTTTCGTCCGATTCGAAAATCTTTGACTCACAGCAGAACGGCCATAAGGTGCCCGAGGCAGCAATAGACCCATGAAGTCAAGTCTGCTGGAGGACGATGTATTGAATCAGGACGCAATTTGAGTGATCCATCGTCATTAGGTGGCCCTGAACGTTACAATTCACTATCAGTTTTTCGTCCCATTCGATAATCTAGACTCACAGCAGAACGGCCATAAGGTGCCCGAGGCAGCAATAGACCCATGGAGACAAGTCGGCTGGGGACGATGTATTGAATCGGGACGCAATTTGAGTGATCCATCGTCATTAGGTGGCCCTTAACGTTACAATTCACTATCAGTTTTTCGTCCCATCGATAATATAGATTCACAGCAGAACGGCCATAAGGTGCCCGAGGCAGCAATAGACCCATGGAGTCAACTCGGCTAGAGGACAATGTATTGAATCGGGACGCAATTTGCGTGGTCCATCGTCATTAGGTGGCTCTGAATGTTACAATTCACTATCAGTTTTTCGTCCGATTCGAAAATCTTTGAGTCACAGCAGGCCTGCCATAAGGTGCCCGAGGCAGCAATAGACCCATGGAGACAAGTCTGCTGGACGACGATGTATTGAATCGGGACGCAATTTGAGTGATCCATCGTCATTAGGTGGCCCTGAACGTTACAATTCACTATCAGTTTTTCATCCCATTCTATAATCTAGACTCACAGCAGAACGGCCATAAGGTGCCCGAGGCAGCAATAGTCTCATGGAGTCAAGTCGACTAGTGGACGATGTACTGAATCGGGACGCAATTTGTGTGGTCCATCGTCATTAGGTGGCCCTGAATGTTACAAATCACTATCAGTTTTTCGTCCGATTCGAAAATCTTTGACTCACAGCAGAACGGCCATAAGGTGCCCGAGGCAGCAATCGACCCATGGAGACAAGTCTGCTGGAGGACGATGTATTGAATCGGGACGCAATTTGAGTGATCCATCGTCATTAGGTGGCCCTGAAAGTTACAATTCACTATCAGTTTTTCGTCCGATTCGAAAATCTTTGACTCACAGCAGAACGGCCATAAGGTGCCCGAGGCAGCAATAGACCCATGAAGTCAAGTCTGCTGGAGGACGATGTATTGAATCAGGACGCAATTTGAGTGATCCATCGTCATTAGGTGGCCCTGAACGTTACAATTCACTATCAGTTTTTCGTTCCATTCGATAATCTAGACTCACAGCAGAACGGCCATAAGGTGCCCGAGGCAGCAATAGACCCATGGAGACAAGTCGGCTGGGGACGATGTATTGAATCGGGACGCAATTTGAGTGATCCATCGTCATTAGGTGGCCCTGAACGTTACAATTCACTATCAGTTTTTCGTCCCATTCGATAATCTAGATTCACAGCAGAACGGCCATAAGGTGCCCGAGGCAGCAATAGACCCTTGGAGTCTACTCGGCTGGAGGACGATGTATTGAATTGGGACGCAATTTGCGTGGTCCATCGTCATTAGGTGGCCCTGAAAGTTACAATTCACTATCAGTTTTTCGTCCGATTCGAAAATCTTGGACTCACAGCAGAACGGCCATAAGGTGCCCGAGGCAGCAATAGACCCATGAAGTCAAATCTGCTGGAGGACGATGTATTGAATCAGGACGCAATTTGAGTGATCCATCGTCATTAGGTGGCCCTGAACGTTACAATTCACTATCAGTTTTTTGTCCCATTCGATAATCTAGACTCACAGCAGAACGGCCATAAGGTGCCCGAGGCAGCAATAGACCCATGGAGACAAGTCGGCTGGGGACGATGTATTGAATCGGGACGCAATTTGAGTGATCCTTCGTCATTAGGTGGCCCTGAACGTTACAATTCACTATCAGTTTTTCGTCCCATTCGATAATCTAGACTCACAGCAGAACGGCCATAAGGTGCCCGAGGCAGCAATAGACCCATGGAGACAAGTCGGCTGGGGACGATGTATTGAATCGGGACGCAATTTGAGTGATCCATCGTCATTAGGTGGCCCTGAAAGTTACAATTCACTATCAGTTTTTCGTCCGATTCGAAAATCTTTGACTCACAGCAGAACGGCCATAAGGTGCCCGAGGCAGCAATAGACCCATGAAGTCAAGTCTGCTGGAGGACGATGTATTGAATCAGGACGCAATTTGAGTGATCCATCGTCATTAGGTGGCCCTGAACGTTACAATTCACTATCAGTGTTTCGTCCCATTCGATAATCTAGACTCACAGCAGAACGGCCATAAGGTGCCCGAGGCAGCAATAGACCCATGGAGACAAGTCGGCTGGGGACGATGTATTGAATCGGGACGCAATTTGAGTGATCCATCGTCATTAGGTGGCCCTTAACGTTATAATTCACTATCAGTTTTTCGTCCCATTCGATAATCTAGATTCACAGCAGAACGGCCATAAGGTGCCCGAGGCAGCAATAGACCCATGGAGTCAACTCGGCTGGAGGACAATGTATTGAATCGGGACGCAATTTGCGTGGTCCATCGTCATTAGGTGGCCCTGAATGTTACAATTCACTATCAGTTTTTCGTCCGATTCGAAAATCTTTGACTCACAGCAGAACGGCCATTAGGTGCCCGAGGCAGCAATAGACCCATGAAGTCAAGTCTGCTGGAGGACGATGTATTGAATCGGGATGCAATTTGAGTGATCCATCGTCATTAGGAGGCCCTGAACTTTACAATTCACTTTCAGTTTTTCATCCCATTCTATAATCTAGACTCACAGCTGCCCGAGGCAGCAATAGTCCCATGGAGTCAAGTCGGCTAGTGGACGATGTATTGAATCGGGACGCAATTTGAGTGATCCATCGTCATTAGGTGGCCCTGAAAGTTACAATTCACTATCAGTTTTTCGTCCGATTCGAAAATCTTTGACTCACAGCAGAACGGCCATAAGGTGCCCGAGGCAGCAATAGACCCATGAAGTCAAGTCTGCTGGAGGACGATGTATTGAATCAGGACGCAATTTGAGTGATCCATCGTCATTAGGTGGCCCTGAACGTTACAATTCACTATCAGTTTTTCGTCCCATTCGATAATCTAGACTCACAGCAGAACGGCCATAAGGTGCCCGAGGCAGCAATAGACCCATGGAGACAAGTCGGCTGGAGGACGATGTATTGAATCGGGACGCAATTTGAGTGATCCATCGTCATTAGGTGGCCCTGAACGTTACAATTCACTATCAGTTTTTCATCCCATTCTACAATGTAGACTCACAGCTGCCCGAGGCAGCAATAGTCCCATGGAGTCAAGTCGGCTAGTGGACGATGTACTGAATCGGGACGCAATTTGTGTGGTCCATCGTTATTAGGTGGCCCAGAATGTTACAAATCACTATCAGTTTTTCGTCCGATTCGAAAATCTTTGACACAGCAGAACGGCCATAAGGTGCCCGCGGCAGCAATCGACCCATGGAGACAAGTCTGCTGGAGGACGATGTATTGAATCAGGACGCAATTTGAATGATGCATCGTCATTAGGTGGCCCTGAACGTTACAATTCACTATCAGTTTTTCGTCCCATTCGATAATCTAGCCTCACAGCAGAACGGCCATAAGGTGCCCGAGGCAGCAATACACCCATGAAGTCAAGTCTGCTGGAGGACGATGTATTGAATCAGGACGCAATTTGAGTGTTCCATCGTCATTAGGTGGCCCTGAACGTTACAATTCACTATCAGTTTTTCGTCCCATTCGATAATCTAGACTCACAGCAGAACGGCCATAAGGTGCCCGAGGCAGCAATAGACCTATGGAGATAAGTCGGCTGGGGACGATGTATTGAATCGGGACGCAATTAGAGTGATCCATCGTCATTAGGTGGACCTGAACGTTACAATTCACTATCAGTTTTTCGTCTCATTCGATAATCTAGACTCACAGCAGAACGGCCATAAGGTGCCCGAGGCAGCAATAGACCCATGGAGACAAGTCGGCTGGGGATGATGTATTGAATCGGGACGCAATTTGAGTGATCCATCGTCATTAGGTGGCCCTTAACGTTACAATTCACTATCAGTTTTTCGTCCCATTCGATAATCTAGATTCACAGCAGAACGGCCATTAGGTGCCCGAGGCAGCAATCGACCAATGGAGACAAGTCTGCTGGAGGACGATGCATTGAATCGGGACGCAATTTGAGTGATCCATCGTCATTAGGAGGCCCTGAACGTTACAATTCACTATCAGTTTTTCATCCCATTCTATAATCTAGACTCACAGCTGCCCGAGGCAGCAATAGTCCCATGGAGTCAAGTCGGCTAGTGGACGATGTATTGAATCGGGACGCAATTTGAGTGATCCATCGTCATTAGGTGGCCCTGAACGTTACAATTCACTATCAGTTTTTCGTCCGATTCGAAAATCTTTGACTCACAGCAGAACGGCCATAAGGTGCCCGAGGCAGCAATAGACGCATGGAGACAAGTCTGCTGGAGGACGATGTATTGAATCGGGACGCAATTTGAGTGATCCATCGTCATTAGGAGGCCCTGAACGTTACAATTCACTATCAGTTTTTCGTCCGATTCGAAAATCTTTGAGTCACAGCAAGCCTGCCATAAGGTGCCCGAGGCAGCAATAGACCCATGGAGACAAGTCTCCTGGAGGACGATGTTTTGAATCGGGACGCAATTTGAGTGATCCATCGTCATTAGGTGGCCCTGAACGTTACAATTCACTATCAGTTTTTCATCCCATTCTATAATCTAGACTCACAGCTGCCCGAGGCAGCAATAGTCCCATGGAGTCAAGTCGGCTAGTGGACGATGTACTGAATCGGGACGCAATTTGTGTGGTCCATCGTCATTAGGTGGCCCTGAATGTTACAAATCACTATCAGTTTTTCGTCCGATTCGAAAATCTTTGACACAGCAGAACGGCCATAAGGTGCCCGAGGCAGCAATCGACCCATGGAGACAAGTCTGCTGGAGGACGATGTATTGAATCGGGACGCAATTTGAGTGATCCATCGTCATTAGGTGGCCCTGAAAGTTACAATTCTCTATCAGTTTTTCGTCCGATTCGAAAATCTTTGACTCACAGCAGAAAGGCCATAAGGTGCCCGAGGCAGCAATAGACCCATGAAGTCAAGTCTGCTGGAGGACGATGTATTGAATCAGGACGCAATTTGAGTGATCCATCGTCATTAGGTGGCCCTGAACGTTACAATTCACTATCAGTTTTTCGTCCCATTCGATAATCTAGACTCACAGCAGAACGGCCATAAGGTGCCCGAGGCAGCAATAGACCCATGGAGACAAGTCGGCTGGGGACGATGTATTGAATCGGGACGCAATTTGAGTGATCCATCGTCATTAGGTGGCCCTTAACGTTACAATTCACTATCAGTTTTTCGTCCCATTCGATAATCTAGATTCACAGCAGAACGGCCATAAGGTGCCCGAGGCAGCAATAGACCCATGGAGTCAACTCGGCTGGAGGACAATGTATTGAATCGAGACGAAATTTGCGTGGTCCATCGTCATTAGGTGGCCCTGAATGTTACAATTCACTATCAGTTTTTCGTCCGATTCGAAAATCTTTGAGTCACAGCAGGCCTGCCATAAGGTGCCCGAGGCAGCAATAGACCCATGGAGACAAGTCTGCTGGACGACGATGTATTGAATCGGGACGCAATTTGAGTGATCCATCGTCATTAGGTGGCCCTGAACGTTACAATTCACTATCAGTTTTTCATCCCATTCTATAATCTAGACTCACAGCAGAACGGCCATAAGGTGCCCGAGGCAGCAATAGTCCCATGGAGTCAAGTCGGCTAGTGGACGATGTACTGAATCGGGACGCAATTTGTGTGGTCCATCGTCATTAGGTGGCCCTGAATGTTACAAATCACTATCAGTTTTTCGTCCGATTCGAAAATCTTTGACTCACAGCAGAACGGCCATAAGGTGCCCGAGGCAGCAATCGACCCATGGAGACAAGTCTGCTGGAGGACGTTGTATTGAATCGGGACGCAATTTGAGTGATCCATCGTCATTAGGTGGCCCTGAAAGTTACAATTCACTATCAGTTTTTCGTCCGATTCGAAAATCTTTGACTCAGAGCAGAACGGCCATAAGGTGCCCGAGGCAGCAATAGACCCATGAAGTCAAGTCTGCTGGAGGACGATGTATTGAATCAGGACGCAATTTGAGTGATCCATCGTCATTAGGTGGCCCTGAACGTTACAATTCACTATCAGTTTTTCGTTCCATTCGATAATCTAGACTCACAGCAGAACGGCCATAAGGTGCCCGAGGCAGCAATAGACCCATGGAGACAAGTCGGCTGGGGACGATGTATTGAATCGGGACGCAATTTGAGTGATCCATCGTCATTAGGTGGCCCTGAACGTTACAATTCACTATCAGTTTTTCGTCCCATTCGATAATCTAGATTCACAGCAGAACGGCCATAAGGTGCCCGAGGCAGCAATAGACCCTTGGAGTCTACTCGGCTGGAGGACGATGTATTGAATCGGGACGCAATTTGCGTGGTCCATCGTCATTAGGTGGCCCTGAAAGTTACAATTCACTATCAGTTTTTCGTCCGATTCGAAAATCTTTGACTCACAGCAGAACGGCCATAAGGTGCCCGAGGCAGCAATAGACCCATGAAGTCAAGTCTGCTGGAGGACGATGTATTGAATCAGGACGCAATTTGAGTGATCCATCGTCATTAGGTGGCCCTGAACGTTACAATTCACTATCAGTTTTTCGTCCTATTCGATAATCTAGACTCACAGCAGAACGGCCATAAGGTGCCCGAGGCAGCAATAGACCCATGGAGACAAGTCGGCTGGGGACGATGTATTGAATCGGGACGCAATTTGAGTGATCCATCGTCATTAGGTGGCCCTGAACGTTACAATTCACTATCAGTTTTTCGTCCCATTCGATAATCTAGACTCACAGCAGAACGGCCATAAGGTGCCCGAGGCAGCAATAGACCCATGGAGACAAGTCGGCTGGGGACGATGTATTGAATCGGGACGCAATTTGAGTGATCCATCGTCATTAGGTGGCCCTTAACGTTACAATTCACTAGCAGTTTTTCGTCCCATTCGATAATCTAGATTCACAGCAGAACGGCCATAAGGTGCCCGAGGCAGCAATAGACCCATGGAGTCAACTCGGCTGGAGGACAATGTATTGAATCGGGACGCAATTTGCGAGGTCCATCGTCATTAGGTGGCCCTGAATGTTACAATTCACTATCAGTTTTTCGTCCGATTCGAAAATCTTTGACTCACAGCAGAACGGCCATTAGGGGCCCGAAGCAGCAATCGACCCATGGAGACAAGTCTGCTGGAGGACGATGTATTGAATCGGGATGCAATTTGAGTGATCCATCGTCATTAGGAGGCCCTGAACTTTACAATTCACTTTCAGTTTTTCATCCCATTCTATAATCTAGACTCACAGCTGCCCGAGGCAGCAATAGTCCCATGGAGTCAAGTCGGCTAGTGGACGATGTATTGAATCGGGACGCAATTTGAGTGATCCATCGTCATTAGGTGGCCCTGAAAGTTACAATTCACTATCAGTTTTTCGTCCGATTCGAAAATCTTTGACTCACAGCAGAACGGCCATAAGGTGCCCGAGGCAGCAATAGACCCATGAAGTCAAGTCTGCTGGAGGACGATGTATTGAATCAGGACGCAATTTGAGTGATCCATCGTCATTAGGTGGCCCTGAACGTTACAATTCACTATCAGTTTTTCGTCCCATTCGATAATCTAGACTCACAGCAGAACGGCCATAAGGTGCCCGAGGCAGCAATAGACCCATGGAGACAAGTCGGCTGGGGACGATGTATTGAATCGGGACGCAATTTGAGTGATCCATCGTCATTAGGTGGCCCTTAACGTTACAATTCACTATCAGTTTTTCGTCCCATTCGATAATCTAGATTCACAGCAGAACGGCCATAAGGTGCCCGAGGCAGCAATAGACCCATGGAGTCAACTCGGCTGGAGGACAATGTATTAAATCGGGAAGCAATTTGCGTGGTCCATCGTCATTAGGTGGCCCTGAATGTTACAATTCACTATCAGTTTTTCGTCCGATTCGAAAATCTTTGAGTCACAGCAGGCCTGCCATAAGGTGCCCGAGGCAGCAATAGACCCATGGAGACAAGTCTGCTGGACGACGATGTATTGAATCGGGACGCAATTTGAGTGATCCATCGTCATTAGGTGGCCCTGAACGTTACAATTCACTATCAGTTTTTCATCCCATTCTATAATCTAGACTCACAGCAGAACGGCCATAAGGTGCCCGAGGCAGCAACAGTCCCATGGAGTCAAGTCGGCTAGTGGACGATGTACTGAATCGGGACGCAATTTGTGTGGTCCATCGTCATTAGGTGGCCCTGAATGTTACAAATCACTATCAGTTTTTCGTCCGATTCGAAAATCTTTGACTCACAGCAGAACGGCCATAAGGTGCCCGAGGCAGCAATCGACCCATGGAGACAAGTCTGCTGGAGGACGATGTATTGAATCGGGACGCAATTTGAGTGATCCATCGTCATTAGGTGGCCCTGAAAGTTACAATTCACTATCAGTTTTTCGTCCGATTCGAAAATCTTTGACTCACAGCAGAACGGCCATAAGGTGCCCGAGGCAGCAATAGACCCATGAAGTCAAGTCTGCTGGAGGACGATGTATTGAATCAGGACGCAATTTGAGTGATCCATCGTCATTAGGTAGCCCTGAACGTTACAATTCACTATCAGTTTTTCGTTCCATTCGATAATCTAGACTCACAGCAGAACGGCCATAAGGTGCCCGAGGCAGCAATAGACCCATGGAGACAAGTCGGCTGGGGACGATGTATTGAATCGGGACGCAATTTGAGTGATCCATCGTCATTAGGTGGCCCTGAACGTTACAATTCACTATCAGTTTTTCGTCCCATTCGATAATCTAGATTCACAGCAGAACGGCCATAAGGTGCCCGAGGCAGCAATAGACCCTTGGAGTCTACTCGGCTGGAGGACGATGTATTGAATCGGGACGCAATTTGCGTGGTCCATCGTCATTAGGTGGCCCTGAAAGTTACAATTCACTATCAGTTTTTCGTCCGATTCGAAAATCTTTGACTCACAGCAGAACGGCCATAAGGTGCCCGAGGCAGCAATAGACCCATGAAGTCAAGTCTGCTGGAGGACGATGTATTGAATCAGGACGCAATTTGAGTGATCCATCGTCATTAGGTGGCCCTGAACGTTACAATTCACTATCAGTTTTTCGTCCCATTCGATAATCTAGACTCACAGCAGAACGGCCATAAGGTGCCCGAGGCAGCAATAGACCCATGGAGACAAGTCGGCTGGGGACGATGTATTGAATCGGGACGCAATTTGAGTGATCCATCGTCATTAGGTGGCCCTGAAAGTTACAATTCACTATCAGTTTTTCGTCCGATTCGAAAATCTTTGACTCACAGCAGAACGGCCATAAGGTGCCCGAGGCGGCAATAGACCCATGAAGTCAAGTCTGCTGGAGGACGATGTATTGAATCAGGACGCAATTTGAGTGATCCATCGTCATTAGGTGGCCCTGAACGTTACAATTCACTATCAGTTTTTCGTCCCATTCGGTAATCTAGACTCACAGCAGAACGGCCATAAGGTGCCCGAGGCAGCAATAGACCCATGGAGACAAGTCGGCTGGGGACGATGTATTGAATCGGGAAGCAATTTGAGTGATCCATCGTCATTAGGTGGCCCTTAACGTTACAATTCACTATCAGTTTTTCGTCCTATTCGATAATCTAGATTCACAGCAGAACGGCCATAAGGTGCCCGAGGCAGCAATAGACCCATGGAGTCAACTCGGCTGGAGGACAATGTATTGAATCGGGACGCAATTTGCGTGGTCCATCGTCATTAGGTGGCCCTGAATGTTACAATTCACTATCAGTTTTTCGTCCGATTCGAAAATCTTTGACTCACAGCAGAACGGCCATTAGGTGCCCGAAGCAGCAATCGACCCATGGAGACAAGTCTGCTGGAGGACGATGTATTGAATCGGGATGCAATTTGAGTGATCCATCGTCATTAGGAGGCCCTGAACTTTACAATTCACTTTCAGTTTTTCATCCCATTCTATAATCTAGACTCACAGCTGCCCGAGGCAGCAATAGTCCCATGGAGTCAAGTCGGCTAGTGGACGATGTATTGAATCGGGACGCAATTTGAGTGATCCATCGTCATTAGGTGGCCCTGAAAGTTACAATTCACTATCAGTTTTTCGTCCCATTCGATAATCTAGACTCACAGCAGAACGGCCATAAGGTGCCCGAGGCAGCAATAGACCCATGGAGACAAGTCGGCTGGGGACGATGTATTGAATCGGGACGCAATTTGAGTGATCCATCGTCATTAGGTGGCCCTTAACGTTACAATTCACTATCAGTTTTTCGTCCCATTCGATAATCTAGATTCACATCAGAACGGCCATAAGGTGCCCGAGGCAGCAATAGACCCATGGAGTCAACTCGGCTGGAGGACAATGTATTGAATCGGGACGCAATTTGCGTGGTCCATCGTCATTAGGTGGCCCTGAATGTTACAATTCACTATCAGTTTTTCGTCCGATTCGAAAATCTTTGACTCACAGCAGAACGGCCATTAGGTGCCCGAGGCAGCAATCGACCCATGGAGACAAGTCTGCTGGAGGACGATGTATTGAATCGGGACGCAATTTGAGTGATCCATCGTCATTAGGAGGCCCTGAACGTTACAATTCACTATCAGTTTTTCATCCCATTCTATAATCTAGACTCACAGCTGCCCGAGGCAGCAATAGTCCCATGGAGTCAAGTCGGCTAGTGGACGATGTATTGAATCGGGACGCAATTTGAGTGATCCATCGTCATTAGGTGGCCCTGAAAGTTACAATTCACTATCAGTTTTTCGTCCGATTCGAAAATCTTTGACTCACAGCAGAACGGCCATAAGGTGCCCGAGGCAGCAATAGACCCATGAAGTCAAGTCTGCTGGAGGACGATGTATTGAATCAGGACGCAATTTGAGTGATCCATCGTCATTAGGTAGCCCTGAACGTTACAATTCACTATCAGTTTTTCGTTCCATTCGATAATCTAGACTCACAGCAGAACGGCCATAAGGTGCCCGAGGCAGCAATAGACCCATGGAGACAAGTCGGCTGGGGACGATGTATTGAATCGGGACGCAATTTGAGTGATCCATCGTCATTAGGTGGCCCTGAACGTTACAATTCACTATCAGTTTTTCGTCCCTTTCGATAATCTAGATTCACAGCAGAACGGCCATAAGGTGCCCGAGGCAGCAATAGACCCTTGTAGTCTACTCGGCTGGAGGACGATGTATTGAATCGGGAAGCAATTTGCGTGGTCCATCGTCATTAGGTGGCCCTGAAAGTTACAATTCACTATCAGTTTTTCGTCCGATACGAAAATCTTTGACTCACAGCAGAACGGCCATAAGGTGCCCGAGGCAGCAATAGACCCATGAAGTCAAGTCTGCTGGAGGACGATGTATTGAATCAGGACGCAATTTGAGTGATCCATCGTCATTAGGTGGCCCTGAACGTTACAATTCACTATCAGTTTTTCGTCCCATTCGATAATCTAGACTCACAGCAGAACGGCCATAAGGTGCCCGAGGCAGCAATAGACCCATGGAGACAAGTCGGCTGGGGACGATGTATTGAATCGGGACGCAATTTGAGTGATCCATCGTCATTAGGTGGCCCTGAACGTTACAATTCACTATCAGTTTTTCGTCCCATTCGATAATCTAGACTCACAGCAGAACGGGCATAAGGTGCCCGAGGCAGCAATAGACCCATGGAGACAAGTCGGCTGGGGACGATGTATTGAATCGGGACGCAATTTGAGTGATCCATCGTCATTAGGTGGCCCTGAAAGTTACAATTCACTATCAGTTTTTCGTCCGATTCGAAAATCTTTGACTCACAGCAGAACGGCCATAAGGTGCCCGAGGCAGCAATAGACCCATGAAGTCAAGTCTGCTGGAGGACGATGTATTGAATCAGGACGCAATTTGAGTGATCCATCGTCATTAGGTGGCCCTGAACGTTACAATTCACTATCAGTTTTTCGTCCCATTCGATAATCTAGACTCACAGCAGAACGGCCATAAGGTGCCCGAGGCAGCAATAGACCCATGGAGACAAGTCGGCTGGGGACGATGTATTGAATCGGGACGCAATTTGAGTGATCCATCGTCATTAGGTGGCCCTTAACGTTACAATTCACTATCAGTTTTTCGTCCCATTCGATAATCTAGATTCACAGCAGAACGGCCATAAGGTGCCCGAGGCAGCAATAGACCCATGGAGTCAACTCGGCTGGAGGACAATGTATTGAATCGGGACGCAATTTGCGTGGTCCATCGTCATTAGGTGGCCCTGAATGTTACAATTCACTATCAGTTTTTCGTCCGATTCGAAAATCTTTGACTCACAGCAGAACGGCCATTAGGGGCCCGAAGCAGCAATCGACCCATGGAGACAAGTCTGCTGGAGGACGATGTATTGAATCGGGATGCAATTTGAGTGATCCATCGTCATTAGGAGGCCCTGAACTTTACAATTCACTTTCAGTTTTTCATCCCATTCTATAATCTAGACTCACAGCTGCCCGAGGCAGCAATAGTCCCATGGAGTCAAGTCGGCTAGTGGACGATGTATTGAATCGGGACGCAATTTGAGTGATCCATCGTCATAAGGTGGCCCTGAAAGTTACAATTCACTATCAGTTTTTCGTCCGATTCGAAAATCTTTGACTCACAGCAGAACGGCCAAAAGGTGCCCGAGGCAGCAATAGACCCATGAAGTCAAGTCTGCTGGAGGACGATGTATTGAATCAGGACGCAATTTGAGTGATCCATCGTCATTAGGTGGCCCTGAACGTTACAATTCACTATCAGTTTTTCGTCCCATTCGATAATCTAGACTCACAGCAGAACGGCCATAAGGTGCCCGAGGCAGCAATAGACCCATGGAGACAAGTCGGCTGGGGACGATGTATTGAATCGGGACGCAATTTGAGTGATCCATCGTCATTAGGTGGCCCTTAACGTTACAATTCACTATCAGTTTTTCGTCCCATTCGATAATCTAGATTCACAGCAGAACGGCCATAAGGTGCCCGAGGCAGCAATAGACCCATGGAGTCAACTCGGCTGGAGGACAATGTATTGAATCGGGACGCAATTTGCGTGGTCCATCGTCATTAGGTGGCCCTGAATGTTACAATTCACTATCAGTTTTTCGTCCGATTCGAAAATCTTTGACTCACAGCAGAACGGCCATTAGGTGCCCGAGGCAGCAATCGACCCATGGAGACAAGTCTGCTGGAGGACGATGTATTGAATCGGGACGCAATTTGAGTGATCCATCGTCATTAGGAAGCCCTGAACGTTACAATTCACTATCAGTTTTTCATCCCATTCTATAATCTAGACTCACAGCTGCCCGAGGCAGCAATAGTCCCATGGAGTCAAGTCGGCTAGTGGACGATGTATTGAATCGGGACGCAATTTGAGTGATCCATCGTCATTAGGTGGCCCTGAACGTTACAATTCACTATCAGTTATTCGTCCGATTCGAAAATCTTTGAGTCACAGCAGGCCTGCCATAAGGTGCCCGAGGCAGCAATAGACCCATGGAGTCAACTCGGCTGGAGGACGATGTATTGAATCGGGACGCAATTTGAGTGATCCATCGTCATTACGTGGCCCTGAACGTTACAATTCACTATCAGTTTTTCATCCCATTCTATAATGTAGACTCACAGCTGCCCGAGGCAGCAATAGTCCCATGGAGTCAAGACGGCTAGTGGACGATGTACTGAATCGGGACGCAATTTGTGTGGTCCATCGTTATTAGATGGCCCAGAATGTTACAAATCACTATCAGTTTTTCGTCCGATTCGAAAATCTTTGACACAGCAGAACGGCCATAAGGTGCCCGAGGCAGCAATCGACCCATGGAGACAAGTCTGCTGGAGGACGATGTATTGAATCAGGACGCAATTTGAATGATGCATCGTCATTAGGTGGCCCTGAACGTTAGAATTCACTATCAGTTTTTCGTCCCATTCGATAATCTAAACTCACAGCAGAACGGCCATAAGGTGCCCGAGGCAGCAATAGACCCATGAAGTCAAGTCTGCTGGAGGACGATGTATTGAATCAGGACGCAATTTGAGTGTTCCATCGTCATTAGGTGGCCCTGAACGTTACAATTCACTATCAGTTTTTCGTCCCATTCGATAATCTAGACTCACAGCAGAACGGCCATAAGGTGCCCGAGGCAGCAATAGACCTATGGAGATAAGTCGGCTGGGGACGATGTATTGAATCGGGACGCAATTAGAGTGATCCATCGTCATTAGGTGGACCTGAACGTTACAATTCACTATCAGTTTTTCGTCCCATTCGATAATCTAGATTCACAGCAGAACGGCCATAAGGTGCCCGAGGCAGCAATAGATCCATGGAGTCAACTCGGCTGGAGGACGATGTATTGAATCGGGACGCAATTTGCGTGGTCCATCGTCATTAGGTGGCCCTGAATGTTACAATTCACTATCAGTTTTTCGTCCGATTCGAAAATCTTTGACTCACAGCAGAACGGCCATAAGGTGCACGAGGCAGCAATAGACGCATGGAGACAAGTCTGCTGGAGGACGATGTATTGAATCGGGACGCAATTTGAGTGTTCCATCGTCATTAGGAGGCCCTGAACGTTACAATTCACTATCAGTTTTTCGTCCGATTCGAAAAATCTTTGAGTCACAGCAGGCCTGCCATAAGGTGACCGAGGCAGCAATAGACCCATGGAGACAAGTCTGCTGGAGGACGATGTATTGAATCAGGACGCAATTTGAGTGATCCATCGTCATTAGGTGGCCCTGAACGTTACAATTCACTATCAGTTTTTCGTCCCATTCGATAATCTAGACTCACAGCAGAACGGCCATAAGGTGCCCGAGGCAGCAATAGACCCATGGAGACAAGTCGGCTGGGGACGATGTATTGAATCGGGAAGCAATTTGAGTGATCCATCGTCATTAGGTGGCCCTGAACGTTACAATTCACTATCAGTTTTTCGTCCCATTCGATAATCTAGACTCACAGCAGAACGGCCATAAGGTGCCCGAGGCAGCAATAGACCTATGGAGATAAGTCGGCTGGGGACGATGTATTGAATCGGGACGCAATTAGAGTGATCCATCGTCATTAGGTGGACCTGAACGTTACAATTCACTATCAGTTTTTCGTCCCATTCGATAATCTAGATTCACAGCAGAACGGCCATAAGGTGCCCGAGGCAGCAATAGATCCATGGAGTCAACTCGGCTGGAGGACGATGTATTGAATCGGGACGCAATTTGCGTGGTCCATCGTCATTAGGTGGCCCTGAATGTTACAATTCACTATCAGTTTTTCGTCCGATTCGAAAATCTTTGACTCACAGCAGAACGGCCATAAGGTGCACGAGGCAGCAATAGACGCATGGAGACAAGTCTGCTGGAGGACGATGTATTGAATCGGGACGCAATTTGAGTGTTCCATCGTCATTAGGAGGCCCTGAACGTTACAATTCACTATCAGTTTTTCGTCCGATTCGAAAAATCTTTGAGTCACAGCAGGCCTGCCATAAGGTGACCGAGGCAGCAATAGACCCATGGAGACAAGTCTGCTGGAGGACGATGTATTGAATCAGGACGCAATTTGAGTGATCCATCGTCATTAGGTGGCCCTGAACGTTACAATTCACTATCAGTTTTTCGTCCCATTCGATAATCTAGACTCACAGCAGAACGGCCATAAGGTGCCCGAGGCAGCAATAGACCCATGGAGACAAGTCGGCTGGGGACGATGTATTGAATCGGGAAGCAATTTGAGTGATCCATCGTCATTAGGTGGCCCTGAACGTTACAATTCACTATCAGTTTTTCGTCCCATTCGATAATCTAGACTCACAGCAGAACGGCCATAAGGTGCCCGAGGCAGCAATAGACCCATGGAGACAAGTCGGCTGGGGGCGATGTATTGAATCGGGACGCAATTTGAGTGATCCATCGTCATTAGGTGGCCCTGAAAGTTACAATTCACTATCAGTTTTTCCTCCGATTCGAAAATCTTTGACTCACAGCAGAACGGCCATAAGGTGCCCGAGGCAGCAATAGACCCATGAAGTCAAGTCTGCTGGAGGACGATGTATTGAATCAGGACGCAATTTGAGTGATCCATCGTCATTAGGAGGCCCTGAACGTTACAATTCACTATCAGTTTTTCGTCCCATTCGATAATCTAGACTCACAGCTGAACGGCCATAAGGTGCCCGAGGCAGCAATAGACCCATGGAGACAAGTCGGCTGGGGACGATGTATTGAATCGGGACGCAATTTGAGTGATCCATCGTCATTAGGTGGCCCTTAACGTTACAATTCACTATCAGTTTTTCGTCCCATTCGATAATCTAGATTCACAGCAGAACGGCCATAAGGTGCCCGAGGCAGCAATAGACCCATGGAGTCAACTCGGCTGGAGGACAATGTATTGAATCGGGACGCAATTTGCGTGGTCCATCGTCATTAGGTGGCCCTGAGTGTTACAATTCACTATCAGTTTTTCGTCCGATTCGAAAATCTTTGACTCACAGCAGAACGGCCATTAGGTGCCCGAAGCAGCAATCGACCCATGGAGACAAGTCTGCTGGAGGACGATGTATTGAATCGGGATGCAATTTGAGTGATCCATCGTCATTAGGAGGCCCTGAACGTTACAATTCACTTTCAGTTTTTCATCCCATTCTATAATCTAGACTCACAGCTGCCCGAGGCAGCAATAGTCCCATGGAGTCAAGTCGGCTAGTGGACGATGTATTGAATCGGGACGCAATTTGAGTGATCCATCGTCATTAGGTGGCCCTGAAAGTTACAATTCACTATCAGTTTTTCGTCCGATTCGAAAATCTTTGACTCACAGCAGAACGGCCATAAGGTGCCCGAGGCAGCAATAGACCCATGAAGTCAAGTCTGCTGGAGGACGATGTATTGAATCAGGACGCAACTTGAGTGATCCATCGTCATTAGGTGGCCCTGAACGTTACAATTCACTATCAGTTTTTCGTCCCATTCGATAATCTAGACTCACAGCAGAACGGCCATAAGGTGCCCGAGGCAGCAATAGACCCATGGAGACAAGTCGGCTGGGGACGATGTATTGAATCGGGACGCAATTTGAGTGATCCATCGTCATAAGGTGGCCCTTAACGTTACAATTCACTATCAGTTTTTCGTCCCATTCGATAATCTAGATTCCTAGCAGAACGGCCATAAGGTGCCCGAGGCAGCAATAGACCCATGGAGTCAACTCGGCTGGAGGACAATGTATTGAATCGGGACGCAATTTGCGTGGTCCATCGTCATTAGGTGGCCCTGAATGTTACAATTCACTATCAATTTTTCGTCCGATTCGAAAATCTTTGAGTCACAGCAGGCCTGCCATAAGGTGCCCGAGGCAGCAATAGACCCATGGAGACAAGTCTGCTGGACGACGATGTATTGAATCGGGACGCAATTTAAGTGATCCATCGTCATTAGGTGGCCCTGAACGTTACAATTCACTATCAGTTTTTCATCCCATTCTATAATCTAGACTCACAGCAGAACGGCCATAAGGTGCCCGAGGCAGCAATAGTCCCGTGGAGTCAAGTCGGCTAGTGGACGATGTACTGAATCGCGACGCAATTTGTGTGGTCCATCGTCATTAGGTGGCCCTGAATGTTACAAATCACTATCAGTTTTTCGTCCGATTCGAAAATCTTTGACTCACAGCAGAACGGCAATAAGGTGCCCGAGGCAGCAATCGACCCATGGAGACAAGTCTGCTGGAGGACGATGTATTGAATCGGGACGCAATTTGAGTGATCCATCGTCATTAGGTGGCCCTGAAAGTTACAATTCACTATCAGTTTTTCGTCCGATTCGAAAATCTTTGACTCACAGCAGAACGGCCATAAGGTGCCCGAGGCAGCAATAGACCCATGAAGTCAAGTCTGCTGGAGGACGATGTATTGAATCAGGACGCAATTTGAGTGATCCATCGTCATTAGGTGGCCCTGAACGTTACAATTCACTATCAGTTTTTCGTTCCATTCGATAATCTAGACTCACAGCAGAACGGCCATAAGGTGCCCGAGGCAGCAATAGACCCATGGAGACAAGTCGGCTGGGGACGATGTATTGAATCTGGACGCAATTTGAGTGATCCATCGTCATTAGGTGGCCCTGAACGTTACAATTCACTATCAGTTTTTCGTCCCATTCGATAATCTAGATTCACAGCAGAACGGCCATAAGGTGCCCGAGGCAGCAATAGCCCATGGAGTCTACTCGGCTGGAGGACGATGTATTGAATCGGGACGCAATTTGCGTGGTCCATCGTCATTAGGTGGCCCTGAAAGTTACAATTCACTATCAGTTTTTCGTCCGATTCGAAAATCTTTGACTCACAGCAGAACGGCCATAAGGTGCCCGAGGCAGCAATAGACCCATGAAGTCAAGTCTGCTGGAGGACGATGTATTGAATCAGGACGCAATTTGAGTGATCCATCGTCATTAGGTGGCCCTGAACGTTACAATTCACTATCAGTTTTTCGTCCCATTGGATAATCTAGACTCACAGCAGAACGGCCATAAGGTGCCCGAGGCAGCAATAGACCCATGGAGACAAGTCGGCTGGGGACGATGTATTGAATCGGGACGCAATTTGAGTGATCCATCGTCATTAGGTGGCCCTTAACGTTACAATTCACTATCAGTTTTTCGTCCCATTCGATAATCTAGATTCACAGCAGAACGGGGACGCAATTTGAGTGTTCCATCGTCATTAGGAGGCCCTGAACGTTACAAATCACTATCAGTTTTTCGTCCGATTCGAAAATCTTTGAGTCACAGCAGGCCTGCCATAAGGTGCCCGAGGCAGCAATAGACCCATGGAGACAAGTCTCCTGGAGGACGATGTATTGAATCGGGACGCAATTTGAGTGATCCATCGTCATTAGGTGGCCCTGAACGTTACAATTCACTATCAGTTTTTCATCCCATTCTATAATCTAGACTCACAGCTGCCCGAGGCAGCAATAGTCCCATGGAGTCAAGTCGGCTAGTGGACGATGTACTGAATCGGGACGCAATTTGTGTGGTCCATCGTTATTAGGTGGCCCAGAATGTTACAAATCACTATCAGTTTTTCGTCCGATTCGAAAATCTTTGACACAGCAGAACGGCCATAAGGTGCCCGAGGCAGCAATCGACCCATGGAGACAAGTCTGCTGGAGGACGATGTATTGAATCAGGACGCAATTTGAATGATGCATCGTCATTAGGTGGCCCTGAACGTTAGAATTCACTATCAGTTTTTCGTCCCATTCGATAATCTAGACTCACAGCAGAACGGCCATAAGGTGCCCGAGGCAGCAATAGACCCATGAAGTCAAGTCTGCTGGAGGACGATGTATTGAATCAGGACGCAATTTGAGTGTTCCATCGTCATTAGGTGGCCCTGAACGTTACAATTCACTATCAGTTTTTCGACCCATTCGATAATCTAGACTCACAGCAGAACGGCCATAAGGTGCCCGAGGCAGCAATAGACCTATGGAGATAAGTCGGCTGGGGACGATGTATTGAATCGGGACGCAATTAGAGTGATCCATCGTCATTAGGTGGACCTTAACGTTACAATTCACTATCAGTTTTTCGTCCCATTCGATAATCTAGATTCACAGCAGAACGGCCATAAGGTGCCCGAGGCAGCAATAGATCCATGGAGTCAACTCGGCTGGAGGACGATGTATTGAATCGGGACGCAATTTGCGTGGTCCATCGTCATTAGGTGGCCCTGAATGTTACAATTCACTATCAGTTTTTCGTCCGATTCGAAAATCTTTGACTCACAGCAGAACGGCCATAAGGTGCACGAGGCAGCAATAGACGCATGGAGACAAGTCTGCTGGAGGACGATGTATTGAATCGGGACGCAATTTGAGTGTTCCATCGTCATTAGGAGGCCCTGAACGTTACAATTCACTATCAGTTTTTCGTCCGATTCGAAAAATCTTTGAGTCACAGCAGGCCTGCCATAGGGTGACCGAGGCAGCAATAGACCCATGGAGACAAGTCTGCTGGAGGACGATGTATTGAATCAGGACGCAATTTGAGTGATCCATCGTCATTAGGTGGCCCTGAACGTTACAATTCACTATCAGTTTTTCGTCCCATTCGATAATCTAGACTCACAGCAGAACGGCCATAAGGTGCCCGAGGCAGCAATAGACCCATGGAGACAAGTCGGCTGGGGACGATGTATTGAATCGGGAAGCAATTTGAGTGATCCATCGTCATTAGGTGGCCCTGAACGTTACAATTCACTATCAGTTTTTCGTCCCATTCGATAATCTAGACTCACAGCAGAACGGCCATAAGGTGCCCGAGGCAGCAATAGACCCATGGAGACAAGTCGGCTGGGGGCGATGTATTGAATCGGGACGCAATTTGAGTGATCCATCGTCATTAGGTGGCCCTGAAAGTTACAATTCACTATCAGTTTTTCGTCCGATTCGAAAATCTTTGACTCACAGCAGAACGGCCATTAGGTGCCCGAAGCAGCAATCGACCCATGGAGACAAGTCTGCTGGAGGACGATGTATTGAATCGGGATGCAATTTGAGTGATCCATCGTCATTAGGAGGCCCTGAACGTTACAATTCACTTTCAGTTTTTCATCCCATTCTATAATCTAGACTCACAGCTGCCCGAGGCAGCAATAGTCCCATGGAGTCAAGTCGGCTAGTGGACGATGTATTGAATCGGGACGCAATTTGAGTGATCCATCGTCATTAGGTGGCCCTTAACGTTACAATTCACTATCAGTTTTTCGTCCCATTCGATAATCTAGATTCACAGCAGAACGGCCATAAGGTGCCCGAGGCAGCAATAGACCCATGGAGTCAACTCGGCTGGAGGACAATGTATTGAATCGGGACGCAATTTGCGTGGTCCATCGTCATTAGATGGCCCTGAATGTTACAATTCACCATCAGTTTTTCGTCCGATTCGAAAATCTTTGACTCACAGCAGAACGGCCATTAGGTGCCCGAGGCAGCAATCGACCCATGGAGACAAGTCTGCTGGAGGACGATGTATTGAATCGGGACGCAATTTGAGTGATCCATCGTCATTAGGAGGCCCTGAACGTTACAATTCACTATCAGTTTTTCATCCCATTCTATAATCTAGACTCACAGCTGCCCGAGGCAGCAATAGTCCCATGGAGTCAAGTCGGCTAGTGGACGATGTATTGAATCGGGACGCAATTTGAGTGATCCATCGTCATTAGGTGGCCCTGAACGTTACAATTCACTATCAGTTTTTCGTCCGATTCGAAAATCTTTGACTCACAGCAGAACGGCCATAAGGTGCCCGAGGCAGCAATAGACGCATGGAGACAAGTCTGCTGGAGGACGATGTATTGAATCGGGACGCAATTTGAGTGTTCCATCGTCATTAGGAGGCCCTGAACGTTACAATTCACTATCAGTTATTCGTCCGATTCGAAAATCTTTGAGTCACAGCAGGCCTGCTATAAGGTGCCCGAGGCAGCAATAGACCCATGGAGTCAACTCGGCTGGAGGACGATGTATTGAATCGGGACGCAATTTGAGTGATCCATCGTCATTAGGTGGCCCTGAACGTTACAATTCACTATCAGTTTTTCATCCCATTCTATAATGTAGACTCACAGCTGCCCGAGACAGCAATAGTCCCATGGAGTCAAGTCGGCTAGTGGACGATGTACTGAATCGGGACGCAATTTGTGTGGTCCATCGTTATTAGGTGGCCCAGAATGTTACAAATCACTATCAGTTTTTCGTCCGATTCGAAAATCTTTGACACAGCAGAACGGCCATAAGGTGCCCCAGGCAGCAATCGACCCATGGAGACAAGTCTGCTGGAGGACGATGTATTGAATCAGGACGCAATTTGAATGATGCATCGTCATTAGGTGGCCCTGAAAGTTACAATTCACTATCAGTTTTTCGTCCGATTCGAAAATCTTTGACTCACAGCAGAACGGCCATAAGGTGCCCGAGGCAGCAATAGACCCATGAAGTCAAGTCTGCTGGAGGACGATGTATTGAATCAGGACGCAATTTGAGTGTTCCATCGTCATTAGGTGGCCCTGAACGTTACAATTCACTATCAGTTTTTCGTCCCATTCGATAATCTAGACTCACAGCAGAACGGCCATAAGGTGCCCGAGGCAGCAATAGACCTATGGAGATAAGTCGGCTGGGGACGATGTATTGAATCGGGACGCAATTAGAGTGATCCATCGTCATTAGGTGGACCTGAACGTTACAATTCACTATCAGTTTTTCGTCCCATTCGATAATCTAGATTCACAGCAGAACGGCCATAAGGTGCCCGAGGCAGCAATAGACCCATGGAGTCAACTCGGCTGGAGGACGATGTATTGCATCGGGACGCAATTTGCGTGGTCCATCGTCATTAGGTGGCCCTGAATGTTACAATTCACTATCAGTTTTTCGTCCGATTCGAAAATCTTTGACTCACAGCAGAACGGCCATAAGGTGCACGAGACAGCAATAAACGCATGGAGACAAGTCTGCTGGAGGACGATGTATTGAATCGGGACGCAATTTGAGTGTTCCATCGTCATTAGGAGGCCCTGAACGTTACAATTCACTATCAGTTTTTCGTCCGATTCGAAAAATCTTTGAGTCACAGCAGGCCTGCCATAAGGTGACCGAGGCAGCAATAGACCCATGGAGACAAGTCTGCTGGAGGACGATGTATTGAATCAGGAGGCAATTTGAGTGATCCATCGTCATTAGGTGGCCCTGAACGTTACAATTCACTATCAGATTTTCGTCCCATTCGATAATCTAGACTCACAGCAGAACGGCCATAAGGTGCCCGAGGCAGCAATAGACCCATGGAGACAAGTCGGCTGGGGACGATGTATTGAATCGGGAAGCAATTTGAGTGATCCATCGTCATTAGGTGGCCCTGAACGTTACAATTCACTATCAGTTTTTCATCCCATTCTATAATCTAGACTCACAGCTGCCCGAGGCAGCAATATTCCCATGGAGTCAAGTCGGCTAGTGGACGATGTACTGAATCGGGACGCAATTTGTGTGGTCCATCGTCATTAGGTGGACCTGAATGTTCCAAATCACTATCAGTTTTTCGTCCGATTCGAAAATCTTTGATACAGCAGAACGGCCATAAGGTGCCCGAGGCAGCAATTGACCCATGAAGTCAAGTCTGCTGGAGGACGATGTATTGAATCAGGACGCAATTTGAATGATCCATCGTCATTAGGTGGCCCTGAACGTTACAATTCACTATCAGTTTTTCGTCCCATTCGATAATCTAGACTCACAGCAGAACGGCCATAAGGTGCCCGAGGCAGCAATAGACCCATGAAGTCAAGTCTGCTGGAGGACGATGTATTGAATCCGGACGCAATTTAAGTGATCCATCGTCATTAGGTGGCTCTGAACGTTACAATTCACTATCAGTTTTTCGTCCCATTCGATAATCTAGACTCACAGCAGAACGGCCATAAGGTGCCCGAGGCAGCAATAGACCCATGGAGACAAGTCGGCTGGGGACGATGTATTGAATCGGGACGCAATTTGAGTGATCCATCGTCATTAGGTGGCCCTCAACGTTACAATTCACTATCAGTTTTTCGTCCCATTCGATAATCTAGATTCACAGCAGAACGGCCATAAGGTGCCCGAGGCAGCAATAGACCCATGGAGTCAACTCTGCTGGAGGACAATGTATTGAATCGGGACGCAATTTGCGTGGTCCATCGTCATTAGGTGGCCCTGAATGTTACAATTCACTATCAGTTTTTCGTCCGATTCGAAAATCTTTGACTCACAGCAGAACGGCCATTAGGTGCCCGAGGCAGCAATCGACCCATGGAGACAAGTCTGCTGGAGGACGATGTATTGAATCGGGACGCAATTTGAGTGATCCATCGTCATTAGGAGGCCCTGAACGTTACAATTCACTATCAGTTTTTCATCCCATTCTATAATCTAGACTCACAGCTGCCCGAGGCAGCAATAGTCCCATGGAGTCAAGTCGGCTAGTGGACGATGTATTGAATCGGGACGCAATTTGAGTGATCCATCGTCATTAGGTGGCCCTGAACGTTATAATTCACTATCAGTTTTTCGTCCGATTCGAAAATCTTTGACTCACAGCAGAACGGCCATAAGGTGCCCGAGGCAGCAATAGACGCATGGAGACAAGTCTGCTGGTGGACGATGTATTGAATCGGGACGCAATTTGAGTGTTCCATCGTCATTAGGAGGCCCTGAACGTTACAATTCACTATCAATTTTTCGTCCGATTCGAAAATCTTTGAGTCACAGCAGGCCTGCCATAAGGTGCCCGAGGCAGCAATAGACCCATGGAGACAAGTCTGCTGGACGACGATGTATTGAATCGGGACGCAATTTGAGTGATCCATCGTCATTAGGTGGCCCTGAACGTTACAATTCACTATCAGTTTTTCATCCCATTCTATATCTAGACTCACAGCAGAACGGCCATAAGGTGCCCCAGGCAGCAATAGTCCCATGGAGACAAGTCGGCTGGGGACGATGTATTGAATCGGGACGCAATTTGAGTGATCCATCGTCATTAGGTGGCCCTGAATGTTACAATTCACTATCAATTTTTCGTCCGATTCGAAAATCTTTGAGTCACAGCAGGCCTGCCATAAGGTGCCCGAGGCAGCAATAGACCCATGGAGACAAGTCTGCTGGACGACGATGTATTGAATCGGGACGCAATTTGAGTGATCCATCGTCATTAGGTGGCCCTGAACGTTACAATTCACTATCAGTTTTTCATCCCATTCTATAATCTAGACTCACAGCAGAACGGCCATAAGGTGCCCGAGGCAGCAATAGTCCCATGGAGTCAAGTCGGCTAGTGGACGATGCACTGAATCGGGACGCAATTTGTGTGGTCCATCGTCATTAGGTGGCCCTGAATGTTACAAATCACTATCAGTTTTTCGTCCGATTCGAAAATCTTTGACTCACAGCAGAACGGCAATAAGGTGCCCGAGGCAGCAATCGACCCATGGAGACAAGTCTGCTGGAGGACGATGTATTGAATCGGGACGCAATTTGAGTGATCCATCGTCATTAGGTGGCCCTGAAAGTTACAATTCACTATCAGTTTTTCGTCCGATTCGAAAATCTTTGACTCACAGCAGAACGGCCGTAAGGTGCCCGAGGCAGCAATAGACCCATGAAGTCAAGTCTGCTGGAGGACGATGTTTGAATCAGGACGCAATTTGAGTGATCCATCGTCATTAGGTGGCCCTGAACGTTACAATTCACTATCAGTTTTTCGTTCCATTCGATAATCTAGACTCACAGCAGAACGGCCATAAGGTGCCCGAGGCAGCAATAGACCCATGGAGACAAGTCGGCTGGGGACGATGTATTGAATCGGGACGCAATTTGAGTGATCCATCGTCATTAGGTGGCCCTGAACGTTACAATTCACTATCAGTTTTTCGTCCCATTCGATAATCTAGATTCACAGCAGAACGGCCATAAGGTGCCCGAGGCAGCAATAGACCCATGGAGTCTACTCGGCTGGAGGACGATGTATTGAATCGGGACACAATTTGCGTGGTCCATCGTCATTAGGTGGCCCTGAAAGTTACAATTCACTATCAGTTTTTCGTCCGATTCGAAAATCTTTGACTCACAGCAGAACGGCCATAAGGTGCCCGAGGCAGCAATAGACCCATGAAGTCAAGTCTGCTGGAGGACGATGTATTGAATCAGGACGCAATTTGAGTGATCCATCGTCATTAGGTGGCCCTGAACGTTACAATTCACTATCAGTTTTTCGTCCCATTGGATAATCTAGACTCACAGCAGAACGGCCATAAGGTGCCCGAGGCAGCAATAGACCCATGGAGACAAGTCGGCTGGGGACGATGTATTGAATCGGGACGCAATTTGAGTGATCCATCGTCATTAGGTGGCCCTTAACGTTACAATTCACTATCAGTTTTTCGTCCCATTCGATAATCTAGATTCACAGCAGAACGGGGACGCAATTTGAGTGTTCCATCGTCATTAGGAGGCCCTGAACGTTACAAATCACTATCAGTTTTTCGTCCGATTCGAAAATCTTTGAGTCACAGCAGGCCTGCCAAAAGGTGCCCGAGGCAGCAATAGACCCATGGAGACAAGTCTCCTGGAGGACGATGTATTGAATCGGGACGCAATTTGAGTGATCCATCGTCATTAGGTGGCCCTGAACGTTACAATTCACTATCAGTTTTTCATCCCATTCTATAATCTAGACTCACAGCTGCCCGAGGCAGCAATAGTCCCATGGAGTCAAGTCGGCTAGTGGACGATGTACTGAATCGGGACGCAATTTGTGTGGTCCATCGTCATTAGGTGGCCCTGAATGTTACAAATCACTATCAGTTTTTCGTCCCATTCGATAATCTTTGACACAGCAGAACGGCCATAAGGTGCCCGAGGCAGCAATCGACCCATGGAGACAAGTCTGCTGGAGGACGATGTATTGAATCGGGACGCAATTTGAGTGATCCATCGTCATTAGGTGGCCCTGAAAGTTACAATTCACTATCAGTTTTTCGTCCGATTCGAAAATCTTTGACTCACAGCAGAACGGCCATAAGGTGCCCGAGGCAGCAATAGACCCATGAAGTCAAGTCTGCTGGAGGACGATGTATTGAATCAGGACGCAATTTGAATGATCCATCGTCATTAGGTGGCCCTGAACGTTACAATTCACTATCAGTTTTTCGTCCCATTCGATAATCTAGACTCACAGCAGAACGGCCATAAGGTGCCCGAGGCAGCAATAGACCCATGAAGTCAAGTCTGCTGGAGGACGATGTATTGAATCCGGACGCAATTTAAGTGATCCATCGTCATTAGGTGGCTCTGAACGTTACAATTCACTATCAGTTTTTCGTCCCATTCGATAATCTAGACTCACAGCAGAACGGCCATAAGGTGCCCGAGGCAGCAATAGACCCATGGAGACAAGTCGGCTGGGGACGATGTATTGAATCGGGACGCAATTTGAGTGATCCATCATCATAAGGTGGCCCTTAACGTTACAATTCACTATCAGTTTTTCGTCCCATTCGATAATCTAGATTCACAGCAGAACGGCCATAAGGTGCCCGAGGCAGCAATAGACCCATGGAGTCAACTCGGCTGGAGGACAATGTATTGAATCGGGACGCAATTTGCGTGGTCCATCGTCATTAGGTGGCCCTGAATGTTACAATTCACTATCAATTTTTCGTCCGATTCGAAAATCTTTGAGTCACAGCAGGCCTGCCATAAGGTGCCCGAGGCAGCAATAGACCCATGGAGACAAGTCTGCTGGACGACGATGTATTGAATCGGGACGCAATTTGAGTGATCCATCGTCATTAGGTGGCCCTGAACGTTACAATTCACTATCAGTTTTTCATCCCATTCTATAATCTAGACTCACAGCAGAACGGCCATAAGGTGCCCGAGGCAGCAATAGTCCCATGGAGTCAAGTCGGCTAGTGGACGATGTACTGAATCGGGACGCAATTTGTGTGGTCCATCGTCATTAGGTGGCCCTGAATGTTACAAATCACTATCAGTTTTTCGTCCGATTCGAAAATCTTTGACTCACAGCAGAACGGCAATAAGGTGCCCGAGGCAGCAATCGACCCATGGAGACAAGTCTGCTGGAGGACGATGTATTGAATCGGGACGCAATTTGAGTGATCCATCGTCATTAGGTGGCCCTGAAAGTTACAATTCACTATCAGTTTTTCGTCCGATTCGAAAATCTTTGACTCACAGCAGAACGGCCATAAGGTGCCCGAGGCAGCAATAGACCGGTGAAGTCAAGTCTGCTGGAGGACGATGTATTGAATCAGGACGCAATTTGAGTGATCCATCGTCATTAGGTGGCCCTGAACGTTACAATTCACTATCAGTTTTTCGTTCCATTCGATAATCTAGACTCACAGCAGAACGGCCATAAGGTGCCCGAGGCAGCAATAGACCCATGGAGACAAGTCGGCTGGGGACGATGTATTGAATCGGGACGCAATTTGAGTGATCCATCGTCATTAGGTGGCCCTGAACGTTACAATTCACTATCAGTTTTTCGTCCCATTCGATAATCTAGATTCACAGCAGAACGGCCATAAGGTGCCCGAGGCAGCAATAGACCCATGGAGTCTACTCGGCTGGAGGACGATGTATTGAATCGGGACGCAATTTGCGTGGTCCATCGTCATTAGGTGGCCCTGAAAGTTACAATTCACTATCAGTTTTTCGTCCGATTCGAAAATCTTTGACTCACAGCAGAACGGCCATAAGGTGCCCGAGGCAGCTATAGACCCATGAAGTCAAGTCTGCTGGAGGACGATGTATTGAATCAGGACGCAATTTGAGTGATCCATCGTCATTAGGTGGCCCTGAACGTTACAATTCACTATCAGTTTTTCGTCCCATTGGATGATCTAGACTCACAGCAGAACGGCCATAAGGTGCCCGAGGCAGCAATAGACCCATGGAGACAAGTCGGCTGGGGACGATGTATTGAATCGGGACGCAATTTGAGTGATCCATCGTCATTAGGTGGCCCTTAACGTTACAATTCACTATCAGTTTTTCGTCCCATTCGATAATCTAGATTCACAGCAGAACGGGGACGCAATTTGAGTGTTCCATCGTCATTAGGAGGCCCTGAACGTTACAAATCACTATCAGTTTTTCGTCCGATTCGAAAATCTTTGAGTCACAGCAGGCCTGCCATAAGGTGCCCGAGGCAGCAATAGACCCATGGAGACAAGTCTCCTGGAGGACGATGTATTGAATCGGGACGCAATTTGAGTGATCCATCGTCATTAGGTGGCCCTGAACGTTACAATTCACTATCAGTTTTTCATCCCATTCTATAATCTAGACTCACAGCTGCCCGAGGCAGCAATAGTCCCATGGAGTCAAGTCGGCTAGTGGACGATGTACTGAATCGGGACGCAATTTGTGTGGTCCATCGTCATTAGGTGGCCCTGAATGTTACAAATCACTATCAGTTTTTCGTCCGATTCGAAAATCTTTGACACAGCAGAACGGCCATAAGGTGCCCGAGGCAGCAATCGACCCATGAAGTCAAGTCTGCTGGAGGACGATGTATTGAATCAGGACGCAATTTGAATGATCCATCGTCATTAGGTGGCCCTGAACGTTACAATTCACTATCAGTTTTTCGTCCCATTCGATAATCTAGACTCACAGCAGAACGGCCATAAGGTGCCCGAGGCAGCAATAGACCCATGAAGTCAAGTCTGCTGGAGGACGATGTATTGAATCCGGACGCAATTTAAGTGATCCATCGTCATTAGGTGGCTCTGAACGTTACAATTCACTATCAGTTTTTCGTCCCATTCGATAATCTAGACTCACAGCAGAACGGCCATAAGGTGCCCGAGGCAGCAATAGACCCATGGAGACAAGTCGGCTGGGGACGATGTATTGAATCGGGACGCAATTTGAGTGATCCATCGTCATTAGGTGGCCCTCAACGTTACAATTCACTATCAGTTTTTCGTCCCATTCGATAATCTAGATTCACAGCAGAACGGCCATAAGGTGCCCGAGGCAGCAATAGACCCATGGAGTCAACTCTGCTGGAGAACAATGTATTGAATCGGGACGCAATTTGCGTGGTCCATCGTCATTAGGTGGCCCTGAATGTTACAATTCACTATCAGTTTTTCGTCCGATTCGAAAATCTTTGACTCACAGCAGAACGGCCATTAGGTGCCCGAGGCAGCAATCGACCCATGGAGACAAGTCTGCTGGAGGACGATGTATTGAATCGGGACGCAATTTGAGTGATCCATCGTCATTAGGAGGCCCTGAACGTTACAATTCACTATCAGTTTTTCATCCCATTCTATAATCTCGACTCACAGCTGCCCGAGGCAGCAATAGTCCCATGGAGTCAAGTCGTCTAGTGGACGATGTATTGAATCGGGACGCAATTTGAGTGATCCATCGTCATTAGGTGGCCCTGAACGTTATAATTCACTATCAGTTTTTCGTCCGATTCGAAAATCTTTGACTCACAGCAGAACGGCCATAAGGTGCCCGAGGCAGCAATAGACGCATGGAGACAAGTCTGCTGGTGGACGATGTATTGAATCGGGACGCAATTTGAGTGTTCCATCGTCATTAGGAGGCCCTGAACGTTACAATTCACTATCAATTTTTCGTCCGATTCGAAAATCTTTGAGTCACAGCAGGCCTGCCATAAGGTGCCCGAGGCAGCAATAGACCCATGGAGACATATCTGCTGGACGACGATGTATTGAATCGGGACGCAATTTGAGTGATCCATCGTCATTAGGTGGCCCTGAACGTTACAATTCACTATCAGTTTTTCATCCCATTCTATATCTAGACTCACAGCAGAACGGCCATAAGGTGCCCGAGGCAGCAATAGTCCCATGGAGACAAGTCGGCTGGGGACGATGTATTGAATCGGGACGCAATTTGAGTGATCTATCGTCATTAGGTGGCCCTGAATGTTACAATTCACTATCAATTTTTCGTCCGATTCGAAAATCTTTGAGTCACAGCAGGCCTGCCATAAGGTGCCCGAGGCAGCAATAGACCCATGGAGACAAGTCTGCTGGACGACGATGTATTGAATCGGGACGCAATTTGAGTGATCCATCGTCATTAGGTGGCCCTGAACGTTACAATTCACTATCAGTTTTTCATCCCATTCTATAATCTAGACTCACAGCAGAACGGCCATAAGGTGCCCGAGGCAGCAATAGTCCCATGGAGTCAAGTCGGCTAGTGGACGATGCACTGAATCGGGACGCAATTTGTGTGGTCCATCGTCATTAGGTGGCCCTGAATGTTACAAATCACTATCAGTTTTTCGTCCGATTCGAAAATCTTTGACTCACAGCAGAACGGCAATAAGGTGCCCGAGGCAGCAATCGACCCATGGAGACAAGTCTGCTGGAGGACGATGTATTGAATCGGGACGCAATTTGAGTGATCCATCGTCATTAGGTGGCCCTGAAAGTTACAATTCACTATCAGTTTTTCGTCCCATTCGATAATCTAGATTCACAGCAGAACGGGGACGCAATTTGAGTGTTCCATCGTCATTAGGAGGCCCTGAACGTTACAAATCACTATCAGTTTTTCGTCCGATTCGAAAATCTTTGAGTCACAGCAGGCCTGCCATAAGGTGCCCGAGGCAGCAATAGACCCATGGAGACAAGTCTCCTGGAGGACGATGTATTGAATCGGGACGCAATTTGAGTGATCCATCGTCATTAGGTGGCCCTGAACGTTACAATTCACTATCAGTTTTTCATCCCATTCTATAATCTAGACTCACAGCTGCCCGAGGCAGCAATAGTCCCATGGAGTCAAGTCGGTTAGTGGACGATGTACTGAATCGGGACGCAATTTGTGTGGTCCATCGTCATTAGGTGGCCCTGAATGTTACAAATCACTATCAGTTTTTCGTCCCATTCGATAATCTTTGACACAGCAGAACGGGCATAAGGTGCCCGAGGCAGCAATCGACCCATGGAGACAAGTCTGCTGGAGGACGATGTATTGAATCGGGACGCAATTTGAGTGATCCATCGTCATTAGGTGGCCCTGAAAGTTACAATTCACTATCAGTTTTTCGTCCGATTCGAAAATCTTTGACTCACAGCAGAACGGCCATAAGGTGCCCGAGGCAGCAATAGACCCATGAAGTCAAGTCTGCTGGAGGACGATGTATTGAATCAGGACGCAATTTGAATGATCCATCGTCATTAGGTGGCCCTGAACGTTACAATTCACTATCAGTTTTTCGTCCCATTCGATAATCTAGACTCACAGCAGAACGGCCATAAGGTGCCCGAGGCAGCAATAGACCCATGAAGTCAAGTCTGCTGGAGGACGATGTATTGAATCCGGACGCAATTTAAGTGATCCATCGTCATTAGGTGGCTCTGAACGTTACAATTCACTATCAGTTTTTCGTCCCATTCGATAATCTAGACTCACAGCAGAACGGCCATAAGGTGCCCGAGGCAGCAATAGACCCATGGAGACAAGTCGGCTGGGGACGATGTATTGAATCGGGACGCAATTTGAGTGATCCATCGTCATTAGGTGGCCCTCAACGTTACAATTCACTATCAGTTTTTCGTCCCATTCGATAATCTAGATTCACAGCAGAACGGCCATAAGGTGCCCGAGGCAGCAATAGACCCATGGAGTCAACTCTGCTGGAGGACAATGTATTGAATCGGGACGCAATTTGCGTGGTCCATCGTCATTAGGTGGCCCTGAATGTTACAATTCACTATCAGTTTTTCGTCCGATTCGAAAATCTTTGACTCACAGCAGAACGGCCATTAGGTGCCCGAGGCAGCAATCGACCCATGGAGACAAGTCTGCTGGAGGACGATGTATTGAATCGGGACGCAATTTGAGTGATCCATCGTCATTAGGAGGCCCTGAACGTTACAATTCACTATCAGTTTTTCATCCCATTCTATAATCTAGACTCACAGCTGCCCGAGGCAGCAATAGTCCCATGTAGTCAAGTCGGCTAGTACACGATGTATTGAATCGGGACGCAATTTGAGTGATCCATCGTCATTAGGTGGCCCTGAACGTTATAATTCACTATCAGTTTTTCGTCCGATTCGAAAATCTTTGACTCACAGCAGAACGGCCATAAGGTGCCCGAGGCAGCAATAGACGCATGGAGACAAGTCTGCTGGTGGACGATGTATTGAATCGGGACGCAATTTGAGTGTTCCATCGTCATTAGGAGGCCCTGAACGTTACAATTCACTATCAATTTTTCGTCCGATTCGAAAATCTTTGAGTCACAGCAGGCCTGCCATAAGGTGCCCGAGGCAGCAATAGACCCATGGAGACAAGTCTGCTGGACGACGATGTATTGAATCGGGACGCAATTTGAGTGATCCATCGTCATTAGGTGGCCCTGAACGTTACAATTCACTATCAGTTTTTCATCCCATTCTATAATCTAGACTCACAGCAGAACGGCCATAAGGTGCCCGAGGCAGCAATAGTCCCATGGAGTCAAGTCGGCTAGTGGACGATGTACTGAATCGGGACGCAATTTGTGTGGTCCATCGTCATTAGGTGGCCCTGAATGTTACAAATCACTATCAGTTTTTCGTCCGATTCGAAAATCTTTGACTCACAGCAGAACGGCAATAAGGTGCCCGAGGCAGCAATCGACCCATGGAGACAAGTCTGCTGGAGGACGATGTATTGAATCGGGACGCAATTTGAGTGATCCATCGTCATTAGGTGGCCCTGAAAGTTACAATTCACTATCAGTTTTTCGTCCGATTCGAAAATCTTTGACTCACAGCAGAACGGCCATAAGGTGCCCGAGGCAGCAATAGACCCATGAAGTCAAGTCTGCTGGAGGACGATGTATTGAATCAGGACGCAATTTGAGTGATCCATCGTCATTAGGTGGCCCTGAACGTTACAATTCACTATCAGTTTTTCGTTCCATTCGATAATCTAGACTCACAGCAGAACGGCCATAAGGTGCCCGAGGCAGCAATAGACCCATGGAGACAAGTCGGCTGGGGACGATGTATTGAATCGGGACGCAATTTGAGTGATCCATCGTCATTAGGTGGCCCTGAACGTTACAATTCACTATCAGTTTTTCGTCCCATTCGATAATCTAGACTCACAGCAGAACGGCCATAAGGTGCCCGAGGCAGCAATAGACCCATGGAGTCTACTCGGCTGGAGGACGATGTATTGAATCGGGACGCAATTTGCGTGGTCCATCGTCATTAGGTGGCCCTGAAAGTTACAATTCACTATCAGTTTTTCGTCCGATTCGAAAATCTTTGACTCACAGCAGAACGGCCATAAGGTGCCCGAGGCAGCAATAGACCCATGAAGTCAAGTCTGCTGGAGGACGATGTATTGAATCAGGACGCAATTTGAGTGATCCATCGTCATTAGGTGGCCCTGAACGTTACAATTCACTATCAGTTTTTCGTCCCATTGGATAATCTAGACTCACAGCAGAACGGCCATAAGGTGCCCGAGGCAGCAATAGACCCATGGAGACAAGTCGGCTGGGGACGATGTATTGAATCGGGACGCAATTTGAGTGATCCATCGTCATTAGGTGGCCCTTAACGTTACAATTCACTATCAGTTTTTCGTCCCATTCGATAATCTAGATTCACAGCAGAACGGGGACGCAATTTGAGTGTTCCATCGTCATTAGGAGGCCCTGAACGTTACAAATCACTATCAGTTTTTCGTCCGATTCGAAAATCTTTGACTCACAGCAGAACGGCCATAAGGTGCCCGAGGCAGCAATAGACCCATGGAGACAAGTCTCCTGGAGGACGATGTATTGAATCGGGACGCAATTTGAGTGATCCATCGTCATTAGGTGGCCCTGAACGTTACAATTCACTATCAGTTTTTCATCCCATTCTATAATCTAGACTCACAGCTGCCCGAGGCAGCAATAGTCCCATGGAGTCAAGTCGGCTAGTGGACGATGTACTGAATCGGGACGCAATTTGTGTGGTCCATCGTCATTAGGTGGCCCTGAATGTTACAAATCACTATCAGTTTTTCGTCCGATTCGAAAATCTTTGACACAGCAGAACGGCCATAAGGTGCCCGAGGCAGCAATCGACCCATGGAGACAAGTCTGCTGGAGGACGATGTATTGAATCGGGACGCAATTTGAGTGATCCATCGTCATTAGGTGGCCCTGAAAGTTACAATTCACTATCAGTTTTTCGTCCGATTCGAAAATCTTTGACTCACAGCAGAACGGCCATAAGGTGCCCGAGGCAGCAATAGACCCATGAAGTCAAGTCTGCTGGAGGACGATGTATTGAATCAGGACGCAATTTGAATGATCCATCGTCATTAGGTGGCCCTGAACGTTACAATTCACTATCAGTTTTTCGTCCCATTCGATAATCTAGACTCACAGCAGAACGGCCATAAGGTGCCCGAGGCAGCAATAGACCCATGAAGTCAAGTCTGCTGGAGGACGATGTATTGAATCCGGACGCAATTTAAGTGATCCATCGTCATTAGGTTGCTCTGAACGTTACAATTCACTATCAGTTTTTCGTCCCATTCGATAATCTAGACTCACAGCAGAACGGCCATAAGGTGCCCGAGGCAGCAATAGACCCATGGAGACAAGTCGGCTGGGGACGATGTATTGAATCGGGACGCAATTTGAGTGATCCATCGTCATTAGGTGGCCCTCAACGTTACAATTCACTATCAGTTTTTCGTCCCATTCGATAATCTAGATTCACAGCAGAACGGCCATAAGGTGCCCGAGGCAGCAATAGACCCATGGAGTCAACTCTGCTGGAGGACAATGTATTGAATCGGGACGCAATTTGCGTGGTCCATCGTCATTAGGTGGCCCTGAATGTTACAATTCACTATCAGTTTTTCGTCCGATTCGAAAATCTTTGACTCACAGCAGAACGGCCATTAGGTGCCCGAGGCAGCAATCGACCCATGAAGTCAAGTCTGCTGGAGGACGATGTATTGAATCAGGACGCAATTTGAGTGATCCATCGTCATTAGGTGGCCCTGAACGTTACAATTCACTATCAGTTTTTCGTCCCATTGGATAATCTAGACTCACAGCAGAACGGCCATAAGGTGCCCGAGGCAGCAATAGACCCATGGAGACAAGTCGGCTGGGGACGATGTATTGAATCGGGACGCAATTTGAGTGATCCATCGTCATTAGGTGGCCCTTAACGTTACAATTCACTATCAGTTTTTCGTCCCATTCGATAATCTAGATTCACAGCAGAACGGGGACGCAATTTGAGTGTTCCATCGTCATTAGGAGGCCCTGAACGTTACAAATCACTATCAGTTTTTCGTCCGATTCGAAAATCTTTGACTCACAGCAGAACGGCCATAAGGTGCCCGAGGCAGCAATAGACCCATGGAGACAAGTCTCCTGGAGGACGATGTATTGAATCGGGACGCAATTTGAGTGATCCATCGTCATTAGGTGGCCCTGAACGTTACAATTCACTATCAGTTTTTCATCCCATTCTATAATCTAGACTCACAGCTGCCCGAGGCAGCAATAGTCCCATGGAGTCAAGTCGGCTAGTGGACGATGTACTGAATCGGGACGCAATTTGTGTGGTCCATCGTCATTAGGTGGCCCTGAATGTTACAAATCACTATCAGTTTTTCGTCCGATTCGAAAATCTTTGACACAGCAGAACGGCCATAAGGTGCCCGAGGCAGCAATCGACCCATGGAGACAAGTCTGCTGGAGGACGATGTATTGAATCGGGACGCAATTTGAGTGATCCATCGTCATTAGGTGGCCCTGAAAGTTACAATTCACTATCAGTTTTTCGTCCGATTCGAAAATCTTTGACTCACAGCAGAACGGCCATAAGGTGCCCGAGGCAGCAATAGACCCATGAAGTCAAGTCTGCTGGAGGACGATGTATTGAATCAGGACGCAATTTGAATGATCCATCGTCATTAGGTGGCCCTGAACGTTACAATTCACTATCAGTTTTTCGTCCCATTCGATAATCTAGACTCACAGCAGAACGGCCATAAGGTGCCCGAGGCAGCAATAGACCCATGAAGTCAAGTCTGCTGGAGGACGATGTATTGAATCCGGACGCAATTTAAGTGATCCATCGTCATTAGGTTGCTCTGAACGTTACAATTCACTATCAGTTTTTCGTCCCATTCGATAATCTAGACTCACAGCAGAACGGCCATAAGGTGCCCGAGGCAGCAATAGACCCATGGAGACAAGTCGGCTGGGGACGATGTATTGAATCGGGACGCAATTTGAGTGATCCATCGTCATTAGGTGGCCCTCAACGTTACAATTCACTATCAGTTTTTCGTCCCATTCGATAATCTAGATTCACAGCAGAACGGCCATAAGGTGCCCGAGGCAGCAATAGACCCATGGAGTCAACTCTGCTGGAGGACAATGTATTGAATCGGGACGCAATTTGCGTGGTCCATCGTCATTAGGTGGCCCTGAATGTTACAATTCACTATCAGTTTTTCGTCCGATTCGAAAATCTTTGACTCACAGCAGAACGGCCATTAGGTGCCCGAGGCAGCAATCGACCCATGGAGACAAGTCTGCTGGAGGACGATGTATTGAATCGGGACGCAATTTGAGTGATCCATCGTCATTAGGAGGCCCTGAAGGTTACAATTCACTATCAGTTTTTCATCCCATTCTATAATCTAGACTCACAGCTGCCCGAGGCAGCAATAGTCCCATGGAGTCAAGTCGGCTAGTGGACGATGTATTGAATCGGGACGCAATTTGAGTGATCCATCGTCATTAGGTGGCCCTGAACGTTATAATTCACTATCAGTTTTTCGTCCGATTCGAAAATCTTTGACTCACAGCAGAACGGCCATAAGGTGCCCGAGGCAGCAATAGACGCATGGAGACAAGTCTGCTGGTGGACGATGTATTGAATCGGGACGCAATTTGAGTGTTCCATCGTCATTAGGAGGCCCTGAACGTTACAATTCACTATCAGTTTTTCGTCCGATTCGAAAATCTTTGAGTCACAGCAGGCCTGCCATAAGGTGCCCGAGGCAGCAATAGACCCATGGAGACAAGTCTGCTGGAGGACGATGTATTGAATCGGGACGCAATTTGAGTGATCCATCGTCATTAGGTGGCCCTGAACGTTACATTTCACTATCAGTTTTTCATCCCATTCTATATCTAGACTCACAGCAGAACGGCCATAAGGTGCCCGAGGCAGCAATAGTCCCATGGAGTCAAGTCGGCTAGTGGGCGATGTACTGAATCGGGACGCAATTTGTGTGGTCCATCGTCATTAGGTGGCCCTGAACGTTACAATTCACTATCAGTTTTTCATCCCATTCTATAATCTAGACTCACAGCAGAACGGCCATAAGGTGCCCGAGGCAGCAATAGTCCCATGGAGTCAAGTCGGCTAGTGGACGATGTACTGAATCGGGACGCAATTTGTGTGGTCCATCGTCATTAGGTGGCCCTGAATGTTACAAATCACTATCAGTTTTTCGTCCGATTCGAAAATCTTTGACACAGCAGAACGGCCATAAGGTGCCCGAGGCAGCAATCGACCCATGGAGACAAGTCTGCTGGAGGACGATGTATTGAATCGGGACGCAATTTGAGTGATCCATCGTCATTAGGTGGCCCTGAAAGTTACAATTCACTATCAGTTTTTCGTCCGATTCGAAAATCTTTGACTCACAGCAGAACGGCCATAAGGTGCCCGAGGCAGCAATAGACCCATGAAGTCAAGTCTGCTGGAGGACGATGTATTGAATCAGGACGCAATTTGAATGATCCATCGTCATTAGGTGGCCCTGAACGTTACAATTCACTATCAGTTTTTCGTCCCATTCGATAATCTAGACTCACAGCAGAACGGCCATAAGGTGCCCGAGGCAGCAATAGACCCATGAAGTCAAGTCTGCTGGAGGACGATGTATTGAATCCGGACGCAATTTAAGTGATCCATCGTCATTAGGTGGCTCTGAACGTTACAATTCACTATCAGTTTTTCGTCCCATTCGATAATCTAGACTCACAGCAGAACGGCCATAAGGTGCCCGAGGCAGCAATAGACCCATGGAGACAAGTCGGCTGGGGACGATGTATTGAATCGGGACACAATTTGAGTGATCCATCGTCATTAGGTGGCCCTCAACGTTACAATTCACTATCAGTTTTTCGTCCCATTCGATAATCTAGATTCACAGCAGAACGGCCATAAGGTGCCCGAGGCAGCAATAGACCCATGGAGTCAACTCTGCTGGAGGACAATGTATTGAATCGGGACGCAATTTGCGTGGTCCATCGTCATTAGGTGGCCCTGAATGTTACAATTCACTATCAGTTTTTCGTCCGATTCGAAAATCTTTGACTCACAGCAGAACGGCCATTAGGTGCCCGAGGCAGCAATCGACCCATGGAGACAAGTCTGCTGGAGGACGATGTATTGAATCGGGACGCAATTTGAGTGATCCATCGTCATTAGGAGGCCCTGAACGTTACAATTCACTATCAGTTTTTCATCCCATTCTATAATCTAGACTCACAGCTGCCCGAGGCAGCAATAGTCCCATGGAGTCAAGTCGGCTAGTGGACGATGTATTGAATCGGGACGCAATTTGAGTGATCCATCGTCATTAGGTGGCCCTGAACGTTATAATTCACTATCAGTTTTTCGTCCGATTCGAAAATCTTTGACTCACAGCAGAACGGCCATAAGGTGCCCGAGGCAGCAATAGACGCATGGAGACAAGTCTGCTGGTGGACGATGTATTGAATCGGGACGCAATTTGAGTGTTCCATCGTCATTAGGAGGCCCTGAACGTTACAATTCACTATCAGTTTTTCGTCCGATTCGAAAATCTTTGAGTCACAGCAGGCCTGCCATAAGGTGCCCGAGGCAGCAATAGACCCATGGAGACAAGTCTGCTGGAGGACGATGTATTGAATCGGGACGCAATTTGAGTGATCCATCGTCATTAGGTGGCCCTGAACGTTACAATTCACTATCAGTTTTTCATCCCATTCTATATCTAGACTCACAGCAGAACGGCCATAAGGTGCCCGAGGCAGCAATAGTCCCATGGAGTCAAGTCGGCTAGTGGGCGATGTACTGAATCGGGACGCAATTTGTGTGGTCCATCGTCATTAGGTGGCCCTGAATGTTACAAATCACTATCAGTTTTTCGTCCGATTCGAAAATCTTTGACTCACAGCAGAACGGCCATAAGGTGCCCGAGGCAGCAATCGACCCATGGAGACAAGTCTCCTGGAGGACGATGTATTGAATCGGGACGCAATTTGATAGTTCCATCGTCATTAGGACGCCCTGAACGTTACAATTCACTATCAGTTTTTCGTCCGATTCGAAAATCTTTGAGTCACAGCAGGCCTGCCATAAGGTGACCGAGGCAGCAATAGACCCATGGAGACAAGTCTGCTGGAGGACGATGTATTGAATCGGGACGCAATTTGAGTGATCCATCGTCATTAGGTGGCCCTGAACGTTACAATTCACTATCAGTTTTTCATCCCATTCTATAATCTAGACTCACAGCTGCCCGAGGCAGCAATAGTCCCATAAAGACAAGTCGGCTAGTGGACGATGTACTGAATCGGGACGCAATTTGTGTGGTCCATCGTCATTAGGTGGCCCTGAATGTTACAAATCACTATCAGTTTTTCGTCCGATTCCAAAATCTTTGACACAGCTTAACGGCCATGAGTGCCCGGGGCAGCAATCGACCCATGGAGACAAGTCTGCTGGAGGACGATGTATTGAATCGGGACGCAATTTGTGTGATCCATCGTCATTAGGAGGCCCTGAGCGTTACAATTAACTATCAGTTTTTCGTCCCATTCGATAATCTAGACTCACAGCAGAACGGCCATAAGGTGCCCGAGGCAGCAATAGACCCATGGAGTCAAGTCGGCTAGTGGACGATGTACTGAATCGGGACGCAATTTGTGTGGTCCATCGTCATTAGGTGGCCCTGAATGTTACAAATCACTATCAGTTTTTCGTCCGATTCGAAAATCTTTGACTCACAGCAGAACGGCCATAAGGTGCCCGAGGCAGCAATAGACCCATGAAGTCAAGTCTGCTGGAGGACGATGTATTGAATCAGGACGCAATTTGAGTGATCCATCGTCATTAGGTGGCCCTGAACGTTACAATTCACTATCAGTTTTTCGTCCCATTCGATAATCTAGACTCACAGCAGAACGGCCATAAGGTGCCCGAGGCAGCAATAGACCCATGGAGTCAACTCGGCTGGAGGACGATGTATTTAATCGGGACGCAATTTGCGTGGTCCATTGTCATTAGGTGGCCCTGAATGTTACAATTCACTATCAGTTTTTCGTCCGATTCGAAAATCTTTGACTCACAGCTGAACGGCCATAAGGTGCCCGAGGCAGCAATAGACCCATGGAGACAAGTCTGCTGGAGGACGATGTATTGAATCGGGACGCAATTTGAGTGTACCATCGTCATTAGGAGGCCCTGAACGTTACAATTCACTATCAGTTTTTCGTCCGATTCGAAAATCTTTGGGTCACAGCAGGCCTGACATAAGGTGCCCGAGGCAGCAATAGACCCATGGAGACAAGTCTGCTGGAGGACGATGTATTGAATCGGGACGCAATATCAGTGATCCATCGTCATTAGGTGGCCCTGAACGTTACAATTCACTATCAGTTTTTCATCCCATTCTATAATCTAGACTCACAGCAGAACGGCCATAAGGTGCCCGAGGCAGCAATAGTCCCATGGAGTCAAGTCGGCTAGTGGACGATGTACTGAATCGGAACGCAATTTGTGTGGTCCATCGTCATTAGGTGGCCCTGAATGTTACAAATCACTATCAGTTTTTCGTCCGATTCGAAAATCTTTGACACAGCAGAACGGCCATAAGTGCCCGGGGCAGCAATCGACCCATGGAGACAAGTCTGCTGGAGGACGATGTATTGAATCGGGACGCAATTTGTGTGATCCATCGTCATTAGGAGGCCCTGAACGTTACAATTAACTATCAGTTTTTCGTCCCATTCGATAATCTAGACTCACAGCAGAACGGCCATAAGGTGCCCGAGGCAGCAATAGACTCATGGAGTCAATTCGGCTGGAGGACGATGTATTGAATCGGGACGCAATTTGAGTGATCCATCGTCATTAGGAGGCCCTGAACGTTACAATTCACTATCAGTTTTTTGTCCCATTCGATAATCTAGACTCACAGCAGAACGGCCACAAGGTGCCCGAGGCAGCAATAGACCCATGGAGTCAAGTCGACTGGAGGACGATGAATTGAATCGGGACGTAATTTGAGTGATCCATCGTCATTAGGTGGCCCTGACCGTTACAATTCACTATCAGTTTTTCGTCCGATTCGAAAATCTTTGACTCACAGCAGAACGGCCATAAGGTGCCCGAGGCAGCAATAGACGCATGGAGACAAGTCTGCTGGAGGACGATGTATTGAATCGGGACGCAATTTGAGTGTTCCATCGTCATTAGGAGGCCCTGAACGTTACAATTCACTATCAGTTTTTCGTCCGATTCGAAAATCTTTGAGTCACAGCAGGTCTGCCATAAGGTGCCCGAGGCAGCAATAGACCCATGGAGACAAGTGTGCTGGAGGACGATGTATTGAATCGGGACGCAATTTGAGTGATCCATCGTCATTAGGTGGCCCTGAACGTTACAATTCACTATCAGTTTTTCATCCCATTCTATAATCTAGACTCACAGCAGAACGGCCTTAAGGTGCCCGAGGCAGCAATAGTCCCATGGAGTCAAGTCGGGTAGTGGACGATGTACTGAATCGGGACGCAATTTGTGTGGTCCATCGTCATTAGGTGGCCCTGAATGTTACAAATCACTATCAGTTTTTCGTCCGATTCGAAAATCTTTGACTCTCAGCAGAACGGCCATAAGGTGCCCGAGGCAGCAATCGACCCATGGAGACAAGTCTGCTGGAGGACGATGTATTGAATCGGGACGCAATTTGAGTGATCCATCGTCATTAGGTGGCCCTGAAAGTTACAATTCACTATCAGTTTTTCGTCCGATTCGAAAATCTTTGACTCACAGCAGAACGGCCATAAGGTGCCCGAGGCAGCAATAGACCCATGAAGTCAAGTCTGCTGGAGGACGATGTATTGAATCAGGACGCAATTTGAGTGATCCATCGTCATTAGGTGGCCCTGAACGTTACAATTCACTATCAGTTTTTCGTCCCATTCGATAATCTAGACTCACAGCAGAACGGCCATAAGGTGCCCGAGGCAGCAATAGACCCATGGAGACAAGTCGGCTGGGGACGATGTATTGAATCGGGACGCAATTTGAGTGAGCCATCGTCATTAGGTGGCCCTGAACGTTACAATTCACTATCAGTTTTTCGTCCCATTCGATAATCTAGACTCACAGCAGAACGGCCATAAGGTGCCCGAGGCAGCAATAGACCCATGGAGTCAACTCGGCTGGAGGACGATGTATTTAATCGGGACGCAATTTGCGTGGTCCATTGTCATTAGGTGGCCCTGAATGTTACAATTCACTATCAGTTTTTCGTCCGATTTGAAAATCTTTGACTCACAGCTGAACGGCCATAAGGTGCCCGAGGCAGCAATAGACCCATGGAGACAAGTCTGCTGGAGGACGATGTATTGAATCGGGACGCAATTTGAGTGTACCATCGTCATTAGGAGGCCATGAACGTTACAATTCACTATCAGTTTTTCGTCCGATTCGAAAATCTTTGACTCACAGCTGAACGGCCATAAGGTGCCCGAGGCAGCAATAGACCCATGGAGACAAGTCTGCTGGAGGACGATGTATTGAATCGGGACGCAATTTGAGTGTACCATCGTCATTAGGAGGCCCTGAACGTTACAATTCACTATCAGTTTTTCGTCCGATTCGAAAATCTTTGAGTCACAGCAGGCCTGACATAAGGTGCCCGAGGCAGCAATCGACCCATGGAGACAAGTCTGCTGGAGGACGATGTATTGAATCGGGACGCAATTTCAGTGATCCATCGTCATTAGGTGGCCCTGAAAGTTACAATTCACTATCAGTTTTTCGTCCGATTCGAAAATCTTTGACTCACAGCAGAACGGCCATAAGGTGCCCGAGGCAGCAATAGACCCATGAAGTCAAGTCTGCTGGAGGACGATGTATTGAATCAGGACGCAATTTGAGTGATCCATCGTCATTAGGTGGCCCTGAACGTTACAATTCACTATCAGTTTTTCGTCCCATTCGATAATCTAGACTCACAGCAGAACGGCCATAAGGTGCCCGAGGCAGCAATAGACCCATGGAGTCAACTCGGCTGGAGGACGATGTATTTAATCGGGACGCAATTTGCGTGGTCCATTGTCATTAGGTGGCCCTGAATGTTACAATTCACTATCAGTTTTTCGTCCGATTCGAAAATCTTTGACTCACAGCTGAACGGCCATAAGGTGCCCGAGGCAGCAATAGACCCATGGAGACAAGTCTGCTGGAGGACGATGTATTGAATCGGGACGCAATTTCAGTGATCCATCGTCATTAGGTGGCCCTGAACGTTACAATTCACTATCAGTTTTTCATCCCATTCTATAATCTAGACTCACAGCAGAACGGCCATAAGGTGCCCGAGGCAGCAATAGTCCCATGGAGTCAAGTCGGCTAGTGGACGATGTACTGAATCGGGACGCAATTTGTGTGGTCCATCGTCATTAGGTGGCCCTGAATGTTACAAATCACTATCAGTTTTTCGTCCGATTCGAAAATCTTTGACTCTCAGCAGAACGGCCATAAGGTGCCCGAGGCAGCAATCGACCCATGGAGACAAGTCTGCTGGAGGACGATGTATTGAATCGGGACGCAATTTGAGTGATCCATCGTCATTAGGTGGCCCTGAAAGTTACAATTCACTATCAGTTTTTCGTCCGATTCGAAAATCTTTGACTCACAGCAGAACGGCCATAAGGTGCCCGAGGCAGCAATAGACCCATGAAGTCAAGTCTGCTGGAGGACGATGTATTGAATCAGGACGCAATTTGAGTGATCCATCGTCATTAGGTGGCCCTGAACGTTACAATTCACTATCAGTTTTTCGTCCCATTCGATAATCTAGACTCACAGCAGAACGGCCATAAGGTGCCCGAGGCAGCAATAGACCCATGGAGACAAGTCGGCTGGGGACGATGTATTGAATCGGGACGCAATTTGAGTGATCCATCGTCATTAGGTGGCCCTGAACGTTACAATTCACTATCAGTTTTTCGTCCCATTCGATAATCTAGACTCACAGCAGAACGGCCATAAGGTGCCCGAGGCAGCAATAGACCCATGGAGTCAACTCGGCTGGAGGACGATGTATTTAATCGGGACGCAATTTGCGTGGTCCATTGTCATTAGGTGGCCCTGAATGTTACAATTCACTATCAGTTTTTCGTCCGATTCGAAAATCTTTGACTCACAGCTGAACGGCCATAAGGTGCCCGAGGCAGCAATAGACCCATGGAGACAAGTCTGCTGGAGGACGATGTATTGAATCGGGACGCAATTTGAGTGTACCATCGTCATTAGGAGGCCCTGAACGTTACAATTCACTATCAGTTTTTCGTCCGATTCGAAAATCTTTGAGTCACAGCAGGCCTGACATAAGGTGCCCGAGGCAGCAATAGACCCATGGAGACAAGTCTGCTGGAGGACGATGTATTGAATCGGGACGCAATTTCAGTGATCCATCGTCATTAGGTGGCCCTGAACGTTACAATTCACTATCAGTTTTTCATCCCATTCTATAATCTAGACTCACAGCAGAACGGCCATAAGGTGCCCGAGGCAGCAATAGTCCCATGGAGTCAAGTCGGCTAGTGGACGATGTACTGAATCGGGACGCAATTTGTGTGGTCCATCGTCATTAGGTGGCCCTGAATGTTACAAATCACTATCAGTTTTTCGTCCGATTCGAAAATCTTTGACTCACAGCAGAACGGCCATAAGGTGCCCGAGGCAGTTATCGACCCATGGAGACAAGTCTGCTGGAGGACGATGTATTGAATCGGGACGCAATTTGAGTGATCCATCGACATTAGGTGGCCCTGAAAGTTACAATTCACTATCAGTTTTTCGTCCGATTCGAAAATCTTTGACTCACAGCAGAACGGCCATAAGGTGCCCGAGGCAGCAATCGACCCATGGAGACAAGTCTGCTGGAGGACGATGTATTGAATCGGGACGCAATTTGAGTGTTCCATCGTCATTAGGAGGCCCTGAACGTTACAATTCACTATCAGTTTTTCGTCCGATTCGAAAATCTTTGAGTCACAGCAGGCCTGCCATAAGGTGCCCGAGGCAGCAATAGGCCCATGGAGACAAGTCTGCTGGAGGACGATGTATTGAATCGGGACGCAATTTGAGTGATCCATCGTCATTAGATGGCCCTGAACGTTACAATTCACTATCAGTTTTTCATCCCATTCTATAATCTAGACTCACAGCAGAACGGCCATAAGGTGCCCGAGGCAGCAATCGACCCATGGAGACAAGTCTGCTGGAGGACGATGTATTGAATCGGGACGCAATTTGAGTGATCCATCGTCATTAGGTGGCCCTGAAAGTTGCAATTCACTATCAGTTTTTCGTCCGATTCGAAAATCTTTGACTCACAGCAGATCGGCAATAAGGTGCCCGAGGCAGCAATAGACCCATGAAGTCAAGTCTGCTGGAGGACGATGTATTGAATCAGGACGCAATTTGAGTGATCCATCGTCATTAGGTGGCCCTGAACGTTACAATTCACTATCAGTTTTTCGTCCCATTCGATAATCTAGACTCACAGCAGAACGGCCATAAGGTGCCCGAGGCAGCAATAGACCCATGGAGACAAGTCGGCTGGGGACGATGTATTGAATCGGGACGCAATTTGAGTGATCCATGGTCATTAGGTGGCCCTTAACGTTACAATTCACTATCAGTTTTTCGTCCCATTCGATAATCTAGATTCACAGCAGAACGGCCATAAGGCGCCCGAGGCAGCAATAGACCCATGGAGTCAACTCGGCTGGAGGACAATGTATTGAAACGGGACGCAATTTGCGTGGTCCATCGTCATTAGGTGGCCCTGAATGTTACAATTCACTATCAGTTTTTCGTCCGATTCGAAAATCTTTGAGTCACAGCAGGCCTGCCATAAGGTGACCGAGGCAGCAATAGACCCATGGAGACAAGTCTGCTGGAGGACGATGTATTGAATCGGGACGCAATTTGAGTGATCCATCGTCATTAGGTGGCCCTGAACGTTACAATTCACTATCAGTTTTTCATCCCATTCTATAATCTAGACTCACAGCTGCCCGAGGCAGCAATAGTCCCATGGAGACTAGTCGGCTAGTGGACGATGTACTGAATCGGGACGCAATTTGTGTGGTCCATCAACATTAGGTGGCCCTGAATGTTACAAACCACTATCAGTTTTTCGTCCGATTCGAAAATCTTTGGCTCACAGCAGAACGGCCATAAGGTGCCCGAGGCAGCAATAGACGCATGGAGACAAGTCTGCTGGAGGACGATGTATTGAATCGGGACGCAATTTGATAGTTCCATCGTCATTAGGACGCCCTGAACGTTACAATTCACTATCAGTTTTTCGTCCGATTCGAAAATCTTTGAGTCACAGCAGGCCTGCCATAAGGTGACCGAGGCAGCAATAGACCCATGGAGACAAGTCTGCTGGAGGACGATGTATTGAATCGGGACGCAATTTGAGTGATCCATCGTCATTAGGTGGTCCTGAACGTTACAATTCACTATCAGTTTTTCATCCCATTCTATAATCTAGACTCACAGCTGCCCGAGGCAGCAATAGTCCCATAAAGACAAGTCGGCTAGTGGACGATGTACTGAATCGGGACGCAATTTGTGTGGTCCATCGTCATTAGGTGGCCCTGAATGTTACAAATCACTATCAGTTTTTCGTCCGATTCGAAAATCTTTGACACAGCAGAACGGCCATAAGTGCCCGGGGCAGCAATCGACCCATGGAGACAAGTCTGCTGGAGGACGATGTATTGAATCGGGACGCAATTTGTGTGATCCATCGTCATTAGGAGGCCCTGAGCGTTACAATTAACTATCAGTTTTTCGTCCCATTCGATAATCTAGACTCACAGCAGAACGGCCATAAGGTGCCCGAGGCAGCAATAGACCCATGGAGTCAAGTCGGCTGGAGGACGATGTATTGAATCGGGACGCAATTTGAGTGATCCATCGTCATTAGGAGGCCCTGAACGTTACAATTCACTATCAGTTTTTCGTCCCATTCGATAATCTAGATTCACAGCAGAACGGCCCTAAGGTGCCCGAGGCAGCAATGGTCCCATGGAGTCAAGTCGGCTAGTGGACGATGTACTGAATCGGGACGCAATTTGTGTGGTCCATCGTCATTAGGTGGCCCTGAATGTTACAAATCACTATCAGTTATCCGTCCGATTCGAAAATCTTTGACTCACAGCAGAACGGCCATAAGGTGCCCGAGGCAGCAATCGACCCATGGAGACAAGTCTGCTGGAGGACGATGTATTGAATCGGGACGCAATTTGAGTGATCCATCGACATTAGGTGGCTCTGAAAGTTACAATTCACTATCAGTTTTTCGTCCGATTCGAAAATCTTTGACTCACAGCAGAACGGCCATAAGGTGCCCGAGGCAGCAATCGACCCATGGAGACAAGTCTGCTGGAGGACGATGTATTGAATCGGGACGCAATTTGAGTGATCCATCGTCATTAGGTGGCCCTGAAAGTTACAATTCACTATCAGTTTTTCGTCCGATTCGAAAATCTTTGACTCACAGCAGAACGGCCATAAGGTGCCCGAGGCAGCAATAAACGCATGGAGACAAGTCTCCTGGAGGACGATGTATTGAATCGGGACGCAATTTGAGTGTTCCATCGTCATTAGGAGGCCCTGAACGTTACAATTCACTATCAGTTTTTCGTCCGATTCGAAAATCTTTGAGTCACAGCAGGCCTGCCATAAGGTGCCCGAGGCAGCAATAGACCCATGGAGACAAGTCTGCTGGAGGACGATGTATTGAATCGGGACGCAATTTGAGTGATCCATCGTCATTAGGTGGCCCTGAACGTTACAATTCACTATCAGTTTTTCATCCCATTCTATAATCTAGACTCACAGCTGCCCGAGACAGCAATAGTCCCATGGAGACTAGTCGGCTAGTGGACGATGTACTGAATCGGGACGCAATTTGTGTGGTCCATCATCATTAGGTGGCCCTGAATGTTACAAATCACTATCAGTTTTTCGTCCGATTCGAAAATCTTTGGCTCACAGCAGAACGGCCATATGGTGCCCGAGGCAGCAATAGACGCATGGAGACAAGTCTGCTGGAGGACGATGTATTGAATCGGGACGCAATTTGATAGTTCCATCGTCATTAGGACGCCCTGAACGTTACAATTCACTATCAGTTTTTCGTCCGATTCGAAAATCTTTGAGTCACAGCAGGCCTGCCATAAGGTGACTGAGGCAGCAATAGACCCATGGAGACAAGTCTGCTGGAGGACGATGTATTGAATCGGGACGCAATTTGAGTGATCCATCGTCATTAGGTGGCCCTGAACGTTACAATTCACTATCAGTTTTTCATCCCATTCTATAATCTAGACTCACAGCTGCCCGAGGCAGCAATAGTCCCATAAAGACAAGTCGGCTAGTGGACGATGTACTGAATCGGGACGCAATTTGTGTGGTCCATCGTCATTAGGTGGCCCTGAACGTTACAAATCACTATCAGTTTTTCGTCCGATTCGAAAATCTTTGACACAGCAGAACGGCCATAAGTGCCCGGGGCAGCAATCGACCCATGGAGACAAGTCTGCTGGAGGACGATGTATTGAATCGGGACGCAATTTGTGTGATCCATCGTCATTAGGAGGCCCTGAACGTTACAATTAACTATCAGTTTTTCGTCCCATTCGATAATCTAGACTCACAGCAGAACGGCCATAAGGTGCCCGAGGCAGCAATAGACCCATGGAGTCAAGTCGGCTGGAGGACGATGTATTGAATCGGGACGCAATTTGAGTGATCCATCGTCATTAGGAGGCCCGAACGTTACAATTCACTATCAGTTTTTTGTCCCATTCGATAATCTAGACTCACAGCAGAACGGCCATAAGGTGCCCGAGGCAGCAATAGACCCATGGAGTCAAGTCGACTGGAGGACGATGTATTGAATCGGGACGTAATTTGAGTGATCCATCGTCATTAGGTGGCCCTGAACGTTACAATTCACTATCAGTTTTTCGTCCGATTCGAAAATCTTTGACTCACAGCAGAACGGCCATAAGGTGCCCGAGGCAGCAATAGAAGCATGGAGACAAGTCTGCTGGAGGACCATGTATTGAATCGGGACGCAATTTGAGTGTTCCATCGTCATTAGGAGGCCCTGAACGTTACAATTCACTATCAGTTTTTCGTCCGATTGGAAAATCTTTGAGTCACAGCAGGCCTGCCATAAGGTGCCCGAGGCAGCAATAGGCCCATGGAGACAAGTGTGCTGGAGGACGATGTATTGAATCGGGACGCAATTTGAGTGATCCATCGTCATTAGGTGGCCCTGAACGTTACAATTCACTATCAGTTTTTCATCCCATTCTATAATCTAGACTCACAGCAGAACGGCCCTAAGGTGCCCGAGGCAGCAATAGTCCCATGGAGTCAAGTCGGGTAGTGGACGATGTACTGAATCGGGACGCAATTTGTGTGGTCCATCGTCATTAGGTGGCCCTGAATGTTACAAATCACTATCAATTTTTCGTCCGATTCGAAAATCTTTGACTCACAGCAGAACGGCCATAAGGTGCCGGAGGCAGCAATCGACCCATGGAGACAAGTCTGCTGGAGGACGATGTATTGAATCGGGACGCAATTTGAGTGATCCATCGACATTAGGTGGCCCTGAAAGTTACAATTCACTATCAGTTTTTCGTCCGATTCGAAAATCTTTGACTCACAGCAGAACGGTCAAAAGGTGCCCGAGGCAGCAATCGACCCATGGAGACAAGTCTGCTGGAGGACGATGTATTGAATCGGGACGCAATTTGAGTGTTCCATCGTCATTAGGAGGCCCTGAACGTTACAATTCATTATCAGTTTTTCGTCCGATTCGAAAATCTTTGAGTCACAGCAGGCCTGCCATAAGGTGCCCGAGGCAGCAATAGACCCATGGAGACAAGTCTGCTGGAGGACGATGTATTGAATCGGGACGCAATTTGAGTGATCCATCGTCATTAGGTGGCCCTGAACGTTACAATTCACTATCAGTTTTTCATCCCATTCTATAATCTAGACTCACAGCAGAACGGCCATAAGGTGCCCGAGGCAGCAATCGACCCATGGAGACAAGTCGGCTGGGGACGATGTATTGAATCGGGACGCAATTTGAGTGATCCATCGTCATTAGGTGGCCCTTAACGTTACAATTCACTATCAGTTTTTCGTCCCATTCGATAATCTAGATTCACAGCAGAACGGCCATAAGGCGCCCGAGGCAGCAATAGACCCATGGAGTCAACTCGGCTGGAGGACAATGTATTGAATCGGGACGCAATTTGCGTGGTCCATCGTCATTAGGTGGCCCTGAATGTTACAAATCACTATCAGTTTTTCGTCCGATTCGAAAATCTTTGACTCACAGCAGAACGGCCATAAGGTGCCCGAGGCAGTTATCGACCCATGGAGACAAGTCTGCTGGAGGACGATGTATTGAATCGGGACGCAATTTGAGTGATCCATCGACATTAGGTGGCCCTGAAAGTTACAATTCACTATCAGTTTTTCGTCCGATTCGAAAATCTTTGACTCACAGCAGAACGGCCATTAGGTGCCCCAGGCAGCAATCGACCCATGGAGACAAGTCCGCTGGAGGACGATGTATTGAATCGGGACGCAATTTGAGTGATCCATCGTCATTAGGTGGCCCTGAAAGTTACAATTCACTATCAGTTTTTCGTCCGATTCGAAAATCTTTGACTCACAGCAGAACGGCCATAAGGTGCCCGAGGCAGCAATAGACGCATGGAGACAAGTCTGCTGGAGGACGATGTATTGAATCGGGACGCAATTTGAGTGTTCCATCGTCATTAGGAGGCCCTGAACGTTACAATTCACTATCAGTTTTTCGTCCGATTCGAAAATCTTTGAGTCACAGCAGGCCTGCCATAAGGTGACCGAGGCAGCAATAGACCCATGGAGACAAGTCTGCTGGAGGACGACGTATTGAATCGGGACACAATTTGAGTGATCCATCGTCATTAGGTGGCCCTGAACGTTACAATTCACTATCAGTTTTTCATCCCATTCTATAATCTAGACTCACAGCTGCCCGAGGCAGCAATAGTCCCATGGAGACTAGTCGGCTAGTGGACGATGTACTGAATCGGGACGCAATTTGTGTGGTCCATCAACATTAGGTGGCCCTGAATGTTACAAATCACTATCAGTTTTTCGTCCGATTCGAAAATCTTTGGCTCACAGCAGAACGGCCATAAGGTGCCCGAGGCAGCAATAGACGCATGGAGACAAGTCTGCTGGAGGACGATGTATTGAATCGGGACGCAATTTGATAGTTCCATCGTCATTAGGACGCCCTGAACGTTACAATTCACTATCAGTTTTTCGTCCGATTCGAAAATCTTTGAGTCACAGCAGGCCTGCCATAAGGTGACCGAGGCAGCAATAGACCCATGGAGACAAGTCTGCTGGAGGACGATGTATTGAATCGGGACGCAATTTGAGTGATCCATCGTCATTAGGTGGTCCTGAACGTTACAATTCACTATCAGTTTTTCATCCCATTCTATAATCTAGACTCACAGCTGCCCGAGGCAGCAATAGTCCCATAAAGACAAGTCGGCTAGTGGACGATGTACTGAATCGGGACGCAATTTGTGTGGTCCATCGTCATTAGGTGGCCCTGAATGTTACAAATCACTATCAGTTTTTCGTCCGATTCGAAAATCTTTGACACAGCAGAACGGCCATAAGTGCCCGGGGCAGCAATCGACCCATGGAGACAAGTCTGCTGGAGGACGATGTATTGAATCGGGACGCAATTTGTGTGATCCATCGTCATTAGGAGGCCCTGAACGTTACAATTAACTATCAGTTTTTCGTCCCATTCGATAATCTAGACTCACAGCAGAACGGCCATAAGGTGCCCGAGGCAGCAATAGACCCATGGAGTCAAGTCGGCTGGAGGACGATGTATTGAATCGGGACGCAATTTGAGTGATCCATCGTCATTAGGAGGCCCTGAACGTTACAATTCACTATCAGTTTTTTGTCCCATTCGATAATCTAGACTCACAGCAGAACGGTCATAAGGTGCCCGAGGCAGCAATAGACCCATGGAGTCAAGTCGACTGGAGGACGATGTATTGAATCGGGACGTAATTTGAGTGATCCATCGTCATTAGGTGGCCCTGAACGTTACAATTCACTATCAGTTTTTCGTCCGATTCGAAAATCTTTGACTCACAGCAGAACGGCCATAAGGTGCCCGAGGCAGCAATAGACGCATGGAGACAAGTCTGCTGGAGGACCATGTATTGATTCGGGACGCAATTTGAGTGTTCCATCGTCATTAGGAGGCCCTGAACGTTACAAATCACTATCAGTTTTTCGTCCGATTGGAAAATCTTTGAGTCACAGCAGGCCTGCCATAAGGTGCCCGAGGCAGCAATAGACCCATGGAGACAAGTGTGCTGGAGGACGATGTATTGAATCGGGACGCAATTTGAGTGATCCATCGTCATTAGGTGGCCCTGAACGTTACAATTCACTATCAGTTTTTCATCCCATTCTATAATCTAGACTCACAGCAGAACGGCCCTAAGGTGCCCGAGGCAGCAATAGTCCCATGGAGTCAAGTCGGCTAGTGGACGATGTACTGAATCGGGACGCAATTTGTGTGGTCCATCGTCATTAGGTGGCCCTGAATGTTACAAATCACTATCAGTTATCCGTCCGATTCGAAAATCTTTGACTCACAGCAGAACGGCCATAAGGTGCCCGAGTCAGCAATCGACCCATGGAGACAAGTCTGCTGGAGGACGATGTATTGAATCGGGACGCAATTTGAGTGATCCATCGACATTAGGTGGCCCTGAAAGTTACAATTCACTATCAGTTTTTCGTCCGATTCGAAAATCTTTGACTCACAGCAGAACGGCCATAAGGTGCCCGAGGCAGCAATAGACCCATGGAGACAAGTCTGCTGGAGGACGATGTATTGAATCGGGACGCAATTTGAGTGATCCATCGTCATTAGGTGGCCCTGAAAGTTACAATTCACTATCAGTTTTTCGTCCGATTCGAAAATCTTTGACTCACAGCAGAACGGCCATAAGGTGCCCGAGGCAGCAATAGACGCATGGAGACAAGTCTCCTGGAGGACGATGTATTGAATCGGGACGCAATTTGAGTGTTCCATCGTCATTAGGAGGCCCTGAACGTTACAATTCACTATCAGTTTTTCGTCCGATTCGAAAATCTTTGAGTCACAGCAGGCCTGCCATAAGGTGCCCGAGGCAGCAATAGACCCATGGAGACAAGTCTGCTGGAGGACGATGTATTGAATCGGGACGCAATTTGAGTGATCCATCGTCATTAGGTGGCCCTGAACGTTACAATTCACTATCAGTTTTTCATCCCATTCTATAATCTAGACTCACAGCTGCCCGAGACAGCAATAGTCCCATGGAGACTAGTCGGCTAGTGGACGATGTACTGAATCGGAACGCAATTTGTGTGGTCCATCATCATTAGGTGGCCCTGAATGTTACAAATCACTATCAGTTTTTCGTCCGATTCGAAAATCTTTGGCTCACAGCAGAACGGCCATATGGTGCCCGAGGCAGCAATAGACGCATGGAGACAAGTCTGCTGGAGGACGATGTATTGAATCGGGACGCAATTTGATAGTTCCATCGTCATTAGGACGCCCTGAACGTTACAATTCACTATCAGTTTTTCGTCCGATTCGAAAATCTTTGAGTCACAGCAGGCCTGCCATAAGGTGACCGAGGCAGCAATAGACCCATGGAGACAAGTCTGCTGGAGGACGATGTATTGAATCGGGACGCAATTTGAGTGATCCATCGTCATTAGGTGGCCCTGAACGTTACAATTCACTATCAGTTTTTCATCCCATTCTATAATCTAGACTCACAGCTGCCCGAGGCAGCAATAGTCCCATAAAGACAAGTCGGCTAGTGGACGATGTACTGAATCGGGACGCAATTTGTGTGGTCCATCGTCATTAGGTGGCCCTGAATGTTACAAATCACTATCAGTTTTTCGTCCGATTCGAAAATCTTTGACACAGCAGAACGGCCATAAGTGCCCGGGGCAGCAATCGACCCATGGAGACAAGTCTGCTGGAGGACGATGTATTGAATCGGGACGCAATTTGTGTGATCCATCGTCATTAGGAGGCCCTGAACGTTACAATTAACTATCAGTTTTTCGTCCCATTCGATAATCTAGACTCACAGCAGAACGGCAATAAGGTGCCCGAGGCAGCAATAGACCCATGGAGTCAAGTCGGCTGGAGGACGATGTATTGAATCGGGACGCAATTTGAGTGATCCATCGTCATTAGGAGGCCCTGAACGTTACAATTCACTATCAGTTTTTTGTCCCATTCGATAATCTAGACTCACAGCAGAACGGCCATAAGGTGCCCGAGGCAGCAATAGACCCATGGAGTCAAGTCGACTGGAGGACGATGTATTGAATCGGGACGTAATTTGAGTGATCCATCGTCATTAGGTGGCCCTGAACGTTACAATTCACTATCAGTTTTTCGTCCGATTCGAAAATCTTTGACTCACAGCAGAACGGCCATAAGGTGCCCGAGGCAGCAATAGAAGCATGGAGACAAGTCTGCTGGAGGACCATGTATTGAATCGGGACGCAATTTGAGTGTTCCATCGTCATTAGGAGGCCCTGAACGTTACAATTCACTATCAGTTTTTCGTCCGATTGGAAAATCTTTGAGTCACAGCAGGCCTGCCATAAGGTGCCCGAGGCAGCAATAGACCCATGGAGACAAGTGTGCTGGAGGACGATGTATTGAATCGGGACGCAATTTGAGTGATCCATCGTCATTAGGTGGCCCTGAACGTTACAATTCACTATCAGTTTTTCATCCCATTCTATAATCTAGACTCACAGCAGAACGGCCCTAAGGTGCCCGAGGCAGCAATAGTCCCATGGAGTCAAGTCGGGTAGTGGACGATGTACTGAATCGGGACGCAATTTGTGTGGTCCATCGTCATTAGGTGGCCCTGAATGTTACAAATCACTATCAGTTTTTCGTCCGATTCGAAAATCTTTGACTCACAGCAGAACGGCCATAAGGTGCCGGAGGCAGCAATCGACCCATGGAGACAAGTCTGCTGGAGGACGATGTATTGAATCGGGACGCAATTTGAGTGATCCATCGACATTAGGTGGCCCTGAAAGTTACAATTCACTATCAGTTTTTCGTCCGATTCGAAAATCTTTGACTCACAGCAGAACGGCCATAAGGTGCCCGAGGCAGCAATAGACGCATGGAGACAAGTCTGCTGGAGGACGATGTATTGAATCGGGACGCAATTTGAGTGATCCATCGTCATTAGGAGGCCCTGAACGTTACAATTCACTATCAGTTTTTTGTCCCATTCGATAATCTAGACTCACAGCAGAACGGCCATAAGGTGCCCGAGGCAGCAATCGACCCATGGAGACAAGTCGGCTGGGGACGATGTATTGAATCGGGACGCAATTTGAGTGATCCACCGTCATTAGGTGGCCCTTAACGTTACAATTCACTATCAGTTTTTCGTCCCATTCGATAATCTAGATTCACAGCAGAACGGCCATAAGGCGCCCGAGGCAGCAATAGACCCATGGAGTCAACTCGGCTGGAGGACAATGTATTGAATCGGGACGCAATTTGCGTGGTCCATCGTCATTAGGTGGCCCTGAATGTTACAATTCACTATCAGTTTTTCGTCCGATTCGAAAATCTTTGACTCACAGCAGAACGGCCATAAGGTGCCCGAGGCAGCAATAGACGCATGGAGACAAGTCTGCTGGAGGACGATGTATTGAATCGGGACGCAATTTGAGTGTTCCATCGTCATTAGTAGGCCCTGAACGTTACAATTCACTATCAGTTTTTCGTCCGATTCGAAAATCTTTGAGTCACAGCAGACCTGCCATAAGGTGACCTAGGCAGCAATAGACCCATGAAGACAAGTCTGCTGGAGGACGATGTATTGAATCGGGACGCAATTTGAGTGATCCATCGTCATTAGGTGGCCCTGAACGTTACAAGTCACTATCAGTTTTTCATCCCATTCTATAATCTAGACTCACAGCTTCCCGAGGCAGCAATAGTCCCAAGGAGACTAGTCGGCTAGTGGACGATGTACTGAATCGGGACGCAATTTGTGCGGTCCATCATCATTAGGTGGCCCTGAATGTTACAAATCACTATCAGTTTTTCGTCCGATTCGAAAATCTTTGGCTCACAGCAGAACGGCCATAAGGTGCCCGAGGCAGCAATAGACGCATGGAGACAAGTCTGCTGGAGGACGATGTATTGAATCGGGACGCAATTTGAGTGTTCCATCGTCATTAGGAGGCCCTGAACGTTACAATTCATTATCAGTTTTTCGTCCGATTCGAAAATCTTTGAGTCACAGCAGGCCTGCCATAAGGTGCCCGAGGCAGCAATAGACCCATGGAGACAAGTCTGCTGGAGGACGATGTATTGAATCGGGACGCAATTTGAGTGATCCATCGTCATTAGGTGGCCCTGAACGTTACAATTCACTATCAGTTTTTCATCCCATTCTATAATCTAGACTCACAGCAGAACGGCCATAAGGTGCCCGAGGCAGCAATCGACCCATGGAGACAAGTCGGCTGGGGACGATGTATTGAATCGGGACGCAATTTGAGTGATCCATCGTCATTAGGTGGCCCTTAACGTTACAATTCACTATCAGTTTTTCGTCCCATTCGATAATCTAGATTCACAGCAGAACGGCCATAAGGCGCCCGAGGCAGCAATAGACCCATGGAGTCAACTCGGCTGGAGGACAATGTATTGAATCGGGACGCAATTTGCGTGGTCCATCGTCATTAGGTGGCCCTGAATGTTACAATTCACTATCAGTTTTTCGTCCGATTCGAAAATCTTTGACTCACAGCAGAACGGCCATAAGGTGCCCGAGGCAGCAATTGACGCATGGAGACAAGTCTGCTGGAGGACGATGTATTGAATCGGGACGCAATTTGAGTGTTCCATCGTCATTAGGAGGCCCTGAACGTTACAATTCACTATCAGTTTTTCGTCCGATTCGAAAATCTTTGAGTCACAGCAGGCCTGCCATAAGGTGACCGAGGCAGCAATAGACCCATGAAGACAAGTCTGCTGGAGGACGATGTATTGAATCGGGACGCAATTTGAGTGATCCATCGTCATTAGGTGGCCCTGAAAGTTACAATTCACTATCAGTTTTTTGTCCGATTGGAAAATCTTTGACTCACAGCAGAACGGCCATAAGGTGCCCGAGGCAGCAATAGACCCATGAAGTCAAGTCTGCTGGAGGACGATGTATTGAATCAGGACGCAATTTGAGTGATCCATCGTCATTAGGTGGCCCTGAACGTTACAATTCACTATCAGTTTTTCGTCCCATTCGATAATCTAGACTCACAGCAGAACGGCCATAAGGTGCCCGAGGCAGCAATAGACCCATGGAGTCAACTCGGCTGGAGGACGATGTATTTAATCGGGACGCAATTTGCGTGGTCCATTGTCATTAGGTGGCCCTGAATGTTACAATTCACTATCAGTTTTTCGTCCGATTCGAAAATCTTTGACTCACAGCTGAACGGCCATAAGGTGCCCGAGGCAGCAATAGACCCATGGAGACAAGTCTGCTGGAGGACGATATATTGAATCGGGACGCAATTTGAGTGTACCATCGTCATTAGGAGGCCCTGAACGTTACAATTCACTATCAGTTTTTCGTCCGATTCGAAAATCTTTGAGTCACAGCAGGCCTGACATAAGGTGCCCGAGGCAGCAATAGACCCATGGAGACAAGTCTGCTGGAGGACGATGTATTGAATCGGGACGCAATTTCAGTGATCCATCGTCATTAGGTGGCCCTGAACGTTACAATTCACTATCAGTTTTTCATCCCATTCTATAATCTAGACTCACAGCAGAACGGCCATAAGGTGCCCGAGGCAGCAATAGTCCCATGGAGTCAAGTCGGCTAGTGGACGATGTACTGAATCGGGACGCAATTTGTGTGGTCCATCGTCATTAGGTGGCCCTGAATGTTACAAATCACTATCAGTTTTTCGTCCGATTCGAAAATCTTTGACTCACAGCAGAACGGCCATAAGGTGCCCGAGGCAGCAATCGACCCATGGAGACAAGTCTGCTGGAGGACGATGTATTGAATCGGGACGCAATTTGAGTGATCCATCGTCATTAGGTGGCCCTGAAAGTTACAATTCACTATCAGTTTTTCGTCCGATTCGAAAATCTTTGACTCACAGCAGAACGGCCATAAGGTGCCCGAGGCAGCAATCGACCCATGGAGACAAGTCTGCTGGAGGACGATGTATTGAATCGGGACGCAATTTGAGTGATCCATCGTCATTAGGAGGCCCTGAAAGTTACAATTCACTATCAGTTTTTCGTCCGATTCGAAAATCTTTGACTCACAGCAGAACGGCCATAAGGTGCCCGAGGCAGCAATAGACGCATGGCGACAAGTCTGCTGGAGGACGATGTATTGAATCGGGACGCAATTTGAGTGTTCCATCGTCATTAGGAGGCCCTGAACGTTACAATTCACTATCAGTTTTTCGTCCCATTCGATAATCTAGACTCACAGCAGAACGGCCATAAGGTGCCCGAGGCAGCAATAGACCCATGGAGACAAGTCGGCTGGGGACGATGTATTGAATCGGGACGCAATTTGAGTGATCCATCGTCATTAGGTGGCCCTTAACGTTACAATTCACTATCAGTTTTTCGTCCCATTCGATAATCTAGATTCACAGCAGAACGGCCATAAGGTGCCCGAGGCAGCAATAGACCCATGAAGTCAAGTCTGCTGGAAGACGATGTATTGAATCAGGACGCAATTTGAGTGATCCATCGTCATTAGGTGGCCCTGAACATTACAATTCACTATTAGGTTTTCGTCCCATTCGATAAACTAGACTCACAGCAGAACGGCCATAAGGTGCCCGAGGCAGCAATAGACCCATGGAGACAAGTCGGCTGGGGACGATGTATTGAATCGGGACGCAATTTGAGTGATCCATCGTCATTAGGTGGCCCTGAACGTTACAATTCACTATAAGTTTTTCGTCCCATTCGATAATCAAGACTCACAGCAGAACGGCCATGAGGTGCCCGAGGCAGCAATGGACCCATGGAGTCAACTCGGCTGGAGGACGATGTATTGAATCGGGACGCAATTTCAGTGATCCATCGTCATTAGGTGGCCCTGAACGTTACAATTCACTATCAGTTTTTCATCCCATTCTATAATCTAGACTCACAGCAGAACGGCCATAAGGTGCCCGAGGCAGCAATAATCCCATGGAGTCAAGTCGGCTAGTGGACGATGTACTGAATCGTAACGCAATTTGTGTGGTCCATCGTCATTAGGTGGCCCTGAATGTTACAAATCACTATCAGTTTTTCGTCCGATTCGAAAATCTTTGACTCACAGCAGAACGGCCATAAGGTGCCCGAGGCAGCAATCGACCCATGGAGACAAGTCTGCTGGAGGACGATGTATTGAATCGGGACGCAATTTGAGTAATCCATCGTCATTAGGTGGCCCTGAAAGTTACAATTCACTATCAGTTTTTCGTCCGATTCGAAAATCTTTGACTCACAACAGAACGGCCATAAGGTGCCCGAGGCAGCAATCGACCCATGGAGACAAGTCTGCTGGAGGACGATGTATTGAATCGGGACGCAATTTGAGTGATCCATCGTCATTAGGTGGCCCTGAAAGTTACAATTCACTATCAGTTTTTCGTCCGATACGAAAATCTTTGACTCACAGCAGAACGGCCATAAGGTGCCCGAGGCAGCAATAGACGCATGGAGACAAGTCTGCTGGAGGACGATGTATTGAATGGGGACGCAATTTGAGTGTTCCATCGTCATTAGGAGGCCCTGAACGTTACAATTCACTATCAGTTTTTCGTCCGATTCGAAAATCTTTGAGTCACAGCAGGCCTGCCATAAGGTGCCCGAGGCAGCAATAGACGCATGGAGACAAGTCTGCTGGAGGACGATGTATTGAATCGGGACGCAATTTGAGTGTTCCATCGTCATTAGGAGGCCCTGAACGTTACAATTCACTATCAGTTTTTCGTCCGATTCGAAAATCTTTGTCTCACAGCTGAACAGCCATAAGGTGCCCGAGGCAGCAATAGACCCATGGAGACAAGTCGGCTAGTGGACGATGTATTGAATCGGGACGAAATTTGAGTGATCCATCGTCATTAGGTGGCCCTGAAAGTTACAATTCACTATCAGTTTTTCGTCCGATTCGAAAATCTTTGAGTCACAGCAGGCCTGACATAAGGTGCCCGAGGCAGCAATAGACCCATGGAGACAAGTCTGCTGGAGGACGATGTATTGAATCGGGACGCAATTTCAGTGATCCATCGTCATTAGGTGGCCCTGAACGTTACAATTCACTATCAGTTTTTCATCCCATTCTATAATCTAGACTCACAGCAGAACAGCCATTAGGTGCCCGAGGCAGCAATAATCCCATGGAGTCAAGTCGGCTAGTGGACGATGTACTGAATCGGGACGCAATTTGAGTGTTCCATCGTCATTAGGTGGCCCTGAACGTTACAATTCACTATCAGTTTTTCGTCCCATTCGATAATCTAGACTCACAGCAGAACGGCCATAAGGTGCCCGAGGCAGCAATAGACGCATGGAGACAAGTCTGCTGGAGGACGATGTATTGAATCGGGACGCAATTTGAGTGTTCCATCGTCATTAGGAGGCCCTGAACGTTACAATTCACTATCAGTTTTTCGTCCGATTCGAAAATCTTTGAGTCACAGCAGGCCTGCCATAAGGTGCCCGAGGCAGCAATTGACCCATGGAGACAAGTCTGCTGGAGGACGATGTATTGAATCGGGACGCAATTTGAGTGATCCATCGTCATTAGGTGGCCCTGAAAGTTGCAATTCACTATCAGTATTTCGTCCGATTCGAAAATCTTTGACTCACAGCAGAACGGGAATAAGGTGCTCGAAGCAGCAATAGACCCATGAAGTAAAGTCTGCTGGAGGACGATGTATTGAATCAGGACGCAATTTGAGTGATCCATCGTCATTAGCTGGCCCTGAACGTTACAATTCACTATCAGTTTTTCGTCCCATTCGATAATCTAGATTCACAGCAGAACGGCCATAAGGTGCCCGAGGCAGCAATAGACGCATGGAGACAAGTCTGTTGGAGGACGATGTATTGAATCGGGACGCAATTTGAGTGTTCCATCGTCATTAGGAGGCCCTGAACGTTACAATTCACTATCAGTTTTTCGTCCGATTCGAAAATCTTTGACTCACAGCTGAACGGCCATAAGGTGCCCGAGGCAGCAATAGACCCATGGAGACAAGTCGGCTAGTGGACGATGTTATGAATCGGGACGCAATTTGAGTGATCCATCGTCATTAGGAGGCCCTGAAAGTTACAATTCACTATCAGTTTTTCGTCCGATTCGAAAATCTTTGACTCACAGCAGAACGGCCATAAGGTGCCCGAGGCAGCAATAGACCCATGGAGACAAGTCTGCTGGAGGACGATGTATTGAATCGGGACGCAATTTGAGTGATCCATCGTCATTAGGTGGCCCTGAACGTTACAATTCACTATCAGTTTTTCGTCCCATTCGATAATCTAGACTCACAGCAGAACGGCCATAAGGTGCCCGAGGCAGCAATAGACCCATGAAGTCAAGTCTGCTTGAAGACGATGTATTGAATCAGGACGCAATTTGAGTGTTCCATCGTCATTAGGTGGCCCTGAACGTTACAATTCACTATCAGTTTTTCGTCCCATTCGATAATCTAGACTCACAGCAGAACGGCCATAAGGTGCCCGAGGCAGCAATTGACCCATGGGGACAAGTCGGCTGGGGACGATGTATTGAATCGGGACGCAATTTGAGTGACCCATCGTCATTAGGTGGCCCTGAACGTTACAATTCACTATCTGTTATTCGTCCCATTCGATAATCTAGATTCACAGCAGAACGGCCATAAGGTGCCCGAGGCAGCAATAGACCCATGGAGTCAACTCGGCTGGAGGACGATGTATTGAATCGGGACGCAATTTGCGTGGTCCATCGTCATTAGGTGGCCCTGAATGTTACAATTCACAATCAGTTTTTCGTCCGATTCGAAAATCTTTGACTCACAGCAGAACGGCCATAAGGTGCCCGAGGCAGCAATAGACGCATGGAGACAAGTCTGCTGGAGGACGATGTATTGAATCGGGACGCAATTTGAGTGATCCATCGTCATTAGGTGGCCCTGAACGTTACAATTCACTATCAGTTTTTCATCCCATTCTATAATCTAGACTCCCAGCTGCCCGAGGCAGCAATAGTCCCATGGAGTCAAGTCGGCTAGTGGACGATGTACTGAATCGGGACGCAATTTGTGTGGTCCATCGTCATTAGGTGGCCCTGAATGTTACAATTCACTATCAGTTTTTCGTCCCATTCGATAATCTAGACTCACAGCAGAACGGCCATAAGGTGCCCGAGGCAGCAATAGACCCATGGTGTCAAGTCGGCTGGAGGACGATGTATTGAATCGGGACGCAATTTGAGTGATCCATCGTCATTAGGTGGCCCTGAACGTTACAATTCACTGTCAGTTTTTCGTCCCATTCGATAATCAAGACTCACAGCAGAACGGCCATAAGGTGCCCAAGGCAGCAATAGACCCATGGAGACAAGTCTGCTGGAGGACGATGTATTGAATCGGGACGCAATTTGAGTGCTCCATCGTCATTAGGAGGCCCTGAACGTTACAATTCACCATCAGTTTTTCGTCCGATTCGAAAATCTTTGACTCACAGCAGAACGGCCATAAGGTGCCCGAGGCAGCAATCGACCCATGGAAACAAGTCGGCTGGTGGACGATGTATTGAATCTGGACGCAATTTGAGTGATCCATCGTCATTAGGTGGCCCTGAACGTTGCAATTCACTACCAGTTTTTCGTCCCATTCGATAATCTAGATTCACAGCAGAACGGCCATAAGGTGCCCGAGGCAGCAATAGACCCATGGAGTCAACTCGGCTGGAGGACGATGTATTGAACCGGGACGCAATTTGCGTGGTCCATTGTCATTAGGTGGCCCTGAATGATACAATTCACTATCAGTTTTTCGTCCGATTCGAAAATCTTTGACTCACAGCTGAACGGCCATAAGGTGCCCGAGGCAGCAATAGACCCATGGAGACAAGTCTGCTGGAGGACGATGTATTGAATCGGGACGCAATTTGAGTGTTCCATCGTCATTAGGAGGCCCTGAACGTTACAATTCACTATCAGTTTTTCGTCCGATACGAAAATCTTTGAGTCACAGCAGGCCTGACATAAGGTGCCCGAGGCAGCAATAGACCCATGGAGACAAGTCTGCTGGAGGACGATGTATTGAATCGGGACGCAATTTGAGTGATCCATCGTCATTAGGTGGCCCTGAAAGTTACAATTCACTATCAGTTTTTCGTCCGATTCGAAAATCTTTGACTCACAGCAGAACGGCCATAAGGTGCCCGAGGCAGCAATCGACCCATGGAGACAAGTCTGCTGGAGGACGATGTATTGAATCGGGACGCAATTTGAGTAATCCATCGTCATTAGGTGGCCCTGAACGTTACAATTCACTATCAGTTTTTCGTCCGATTCGAAAACCTTTGACTCACAGCAGAACGGCCATAAGGTGCCCGAGGCAGCAATAGACGCATGAAGACAAGTCTGCTGGAGGACAATGTATTGAATCGGGAGGCAATTTGAGTGTTCCATCGTCATTAGGAGGCCCTGATCGTTACAATTCACTATCAGTTTTTCGTCCGATTCGAAAATCTTTGAGTCACAGCAGGCCTGCCATAAGGTGCCCGAGGCAGCAATAGACCCATGGAGACAAGTCTGCTGGAGGACGATGTATTGAATCGGGACGCAATTTGAGTGATCCATCGTCATTAGGTGGCCCTGAACGTTACAATTCACTATCAGTTTTTCGGCCTATTCGATAATCTAGACTCACAGCAGAACGGCCATAAGGTGCCCGAGGCAGCAATAGACCCATGGAGACAAGTCGGCTGTGGACGATGTATTGAATCGGGACGCAATTTGAGTGATCCATCGTCATTGGGTGGCCCTGAACGTTACAATTCACTATCAGTTTTTCGTCCCATTCGATAATCTAGATTCACAACAGAACGGCCATAAGGTGCCCGAGGCAGCAATAGACCCATGGAGTCAACTCGGCTGGAGGACGATGTATTGAATCGGGACGCAATTTGCGTGGTCCATCGTCATTAGGTGACCCTGAATGTTACAATTCACTATCAGTTTTTCGTCCGATTCGAAAATCTTTGACTCACAGCAGAACGGCCATAAGGTGCCCGAGGCAGCAATAGACGCATGGAGACAAGTCTGCTGGAGGACGATGTATTGAATCGGGACGCAATTTGAGTGTTCCATCGTCATTAGGAGGCCCTGAACGTTACAATTCACTATCAGTTTTTCGTCCGATTCGAAAATCTTTGACTCACAGCAGAACGTCCATAAGGTGCCCGAGGCAGCAATAAACCCATGGAGACAAGTCGGCTGGTGGACGATGTATTGAATCAGGACGCAATTTGAGTGATCCATCGTCATTAGGTGGCCCTGAAAGTTACAATTCACCATCAGTTTTTCGTCCGATTCGAAAATCTTTGACTCACAGCAGAACGGCCATAAGGTGCCCGAGGCAGCAATAGACCCATGGAGTCAGGTCGGCTGGAGGACGATGTACTGAATCGGGACGCAATTTGTGTGGTCCATCGTCATTAGGTGGCCCTGAACGTTACAATTCACTATCAGTTTTTCCTCCGATTCGAAAATCTTTGACTCACAGCAGAACGGCCAAAAGATGCCCGAGGCAGCAATACACCCATGGAGACAAGTCTGCTGGAGGACGATGTATTGAATCGGGACGCAATTTTAATGTTCCATCGTCATTAGGTTGCCCTGAACGTTACAATTCACTATCAGTTTTTCGTCCGATTCGAAAATCTTTGAGTCACAGCAGGATTGCCATAAGGTGCCCGAGGCAGCAATAGACCCATGGAGACAAGTCTGCTGGAGGACGATGTATTGAATCGGGACGCAATATGAGTGATCCATCGTCATTAGGTTGCCCTGAACGTTACAATTCACTATCAGTTTTTCATCCCATTCGATAATCTAGACTCACAGCAGAACGGCCATAAGGTGCCCGAGGCAGCAATAGTCCCATGGAGTCAAGTCGGCTAGTGGACGATGTACTGAATCGGGACGCAATTTGTGTGGTCCATCGTCATTAGGTGGCCCTGAATGTTACAATTCACTATCAGTTTTTCGTCCGATTCGAAAATCTTTGAGTCACAGCAGGACTGCCATAAGGTGCCCGAGGCAGCAATAGACCCATGGAGACAAGTCTGCAGGAGGACGATGTATTGAATCGGGACGCAATTTGAGTGATCCATCGTCATTAGGTGGCCCTGAACGTTACAATTCACTATCAGTTTTTCATTCCATTCTATAATCTAGACTCACAGCAGAACGGCCATAAATGCCCGAGGCAGCAATAGTCCCATGCAGTCAAGTCGGCTAGTGGACGATGTACTGAATCGGGACGCTATTTGTGTGGTCCATCGTCATTAGGTGGCCCTGAATGTTACAAATCACTATCAGTTTTTCGTCCGATTCGAAAATCTTTGTCTCACAGCAGAACGGCCATAAGGTGCCCGAGGCAGCAATCGACCCATGGAGACAAGTCTGCTGGAGGACGATGTATTGAATCGGGACGCAATTTGAGTGATCCATCGTCATTAGGTGGCCCTGAAAGTTACAATTCACTATCAGTTTTTCGTCCGATTCGAAAATCTTTGACTCACAGCAGAACGGCCATAAGGTGCCCGAGGCAGCAATCGACCAATGGAGACAAGTCTGCTGGAGGACGATGTATTGAATCGGGACGCAATTTGAGTAATCCATCGTCATTAGGTGGCCCTGAAAGTTACAATTCACTATCAGTTTTTCGTCCGATTCGAAAATCTTTGACTCACAGCAGAACGGCCATAAGGTGCCCGAGGCAGCAATAGACGCATGGAGACAAGGCTGCTGGAGGACAATGTATTGAATCGGGACGCAATTTGAGTGTTCCATCGTCATTAGGAGGCCCTGAACGTTACAATTCACTATCAGTTTTTCGTCCGATTCGAAAATCTTTGAGTCACAGCAGGCCTGCCATAAGGTGCCCGAGGCAGCAATAGACCCATGGAGACAAGTCTGCTGGAGGACGATGTATTGAACCGTGACGCAATTTGAGTGATCCATCGTCATTAGGAGGCCCTGAACGTTACAAATCACTATCAGTTTTTCGTCCCATTCGATAATCTAGACTCACAGCAGAACGGCCATAAGGTGCCCGAGGCAGCAATAGACCCATGGAGTCAAGTCGGCTGGAGGACGATGTATTGAATCGGGACGCAATTTGAGTGATCCATCGTCATTAGGAGGCCCTGAACGTTACAATTCACTATCAGTTTTTCGTCCCATTCGATAATCTAGACTCACAGCAGAACGGCCATAAGGTGCCCGAGGCAGCAATAGACCCATGGTGTCAAGTCGGCTGGAGGACGATGTATTGAATCGGGACGCAATTTGAGTGATCCATCGTCATTAGGTGGCCCTGTACGTTACAATTCACTATCAGTTTTTCGTCCCATTCGATAATCTAGACTCACAGCAGAACGGCCATAAGGTGCCCAAGGCAGCAATAGACCCATGGAGACAAGTCTGCTGGAGGACGATGTATTGAATCGGGACGCAATTTGAGTGATCCATCGTCATTAGGTGGCCCTGAACGTTACAATTCACTATCAGTTTTTCGTCCCATTCGATAATCTAGACTCACAGCAGAACGGCCATAAGGTGCCCGAGGCCGCAATAGTCCCATGGAGTCAAGTCGGCTAGTGGACGATGTACTGAATCGGGACGCAATTTGTGTGGTCCATCGTCAGTAGGTGGCCTTGAATGTTACAAATCACTATCAGGATTTTCGTCCGATTCGAAAATCTTTGACTCACAGCAGAACGGCCATAAGGAGCCCGAGGCACCAATCGACCCATGGAGACAAGTCTGCTGGAGGACGATGTATTGAATCGGGACGCAATATGAGTGATCAATCGTCATTAGGTGGCCCTGAAAGTTACAATTCACTATCAGTTTTTCGTCCCATTCGAAAATCTAGACTCACAGCAGAACGGCCATAAGGTGCCCGAGGCAGCAATAGACCCATGGAGACAAGTCGGCTGGAGGACGATGTATTGAATCGGGACGCAATTTGAGTGATCCATCGTCATTAGGTGGCCCTGAACGTTGCAATTCATTACCAGTTTTTCGTCCCATTCGATATTCTAGATTCACAGCAGAACGGCCATAAGGTGCCCGAGGCAGCAATAGACCCATGGAGACAAGTCTGCTGGAGGACGATGTATTGAATCGGGACGCAATTTGAGTGATCCATCGTCATTAGGTGGCCCTGAACGTTACAATTCACTATCAGTTTTTCATCCCATTCGATAATCTAGACTCACAGCAGAACGGCCATAAGGTGCCCGAGGCAGCAATAGTCCCATGGAGTCAAGTCGGCTAGTGGACGATGTACTGAATCGGGACGCAATTTGTGTGGTCCATCGTCATTAGGTGGCCCTGAAAGTTACAATTCACTATCAGTTTTTCGTCCGATTCGAAAATCCTTGACTCACAGCAGAACGGCCATAAGGTGCCCGAGGCAGCAATAGACCCATGGTGCCAAGTCGGCTGGAGGACGATGTATTGAATCGGGACGCAATTTGAGTGATCCATCGTCATTAGGTGGCCCTGAACGTTACAATTCACTATTTGTTTTTCGTCCCATTCGATAATCTAGACTCACAGCAGAACGGCCATAAGGTGCCCAAGGCAGCAATAGACCCTTGTAGACAAGTCTGCTGGAGGACGATGTATTGAATCGGGACGCAATTTGAGTGTTCCATTGTCATTAGGAGGCCCTGAACGTTACAATTCACTATCAGTTTTTCGTCCGATTCGAAAATCTTTGACTCACAGCAGAACGGCCATAAGGTGCCCGAGGCAGCAATAGACCCATGGAGACAAGTCGGCTGGTGGACGATGTATTGAATCGGGACGCAATTTGAGTGATCCATGGTCATTAGGTGGCCCTGAAACTTACAATTCACTATCAGTTTTTCGTCCGATTCGAAAATCTTTGACTCACAGCAGAACGGCCATAAGGTGCCCGAGGCAGCAATAGACCCATGGAGACAAGTCTGCTGGAGGACGATGTATTGAATCGGAACGCAATTTGAGTGTTCCATCGTCATTAGGTTGCCCTGAACGTTACAATTCACTATCAGTTTTTCGTCCGATTCGAAAATCTTTGAGTCACAGCAGGACTGCCATAAGGTGCCCGAGGCAGCAATAGACCCATGGAGACAAGTCTGCTGGAGGACGATGTATTGAATCGGGACGCAATTTGAGTGTTCCATCGTCATTAGGTGGCCCTGAACGTTACAATTCACTATCAGTTTTTCATCCCATTCGATAATCTAGACTCACAGCAGAACGGCCATAAGGTGCCCGAGGCAGCAATAGTCCCATGGAGTCAAGTCGGCTAGTGGACGATGTACTGAATCGGGACGCAATTTGTGTGGTCCATCGTCATTAGGTGGCCCTGAAAGTTACAATTCACTATCAGTTTTTCGTCCGATTCGAAAATCTTTGACTCACAGCAGAACGGCCATAAGGTGCCCGAGGCAGCAATAGACCCATGGTGTCAAGTCGGCTGGAGGACGATGTATTGAATCGGGACGCAATTTGAGTGATCCATCGTCATTAGGTGGCCCTGAACGTTACAATTCACTATCAGTTTTTCGTCCCATTCGATAATCTAGACTCACAGCAGAACGGCCATAAGGTGCCCAAGGCAGCAATAGACCCATGTAGACAAGTCTGCTGGAGGACGATGTATTGAATCGGGACGCAATTTGAGTGTTCCATCGTCATTAGGAGGCCCTGAACGTTACAATTCACTATCAGTTTTTCGTCCGATTCGAAAATCTTTGACTCACAGCAGAACGGCCATAAGGTGCCCGAGGCAGCAATAGACCCATGGAGACAAGTCGGCTGGTGGACGATGTATTGAATCGGGACGCAATTTGAGTGATCCATGGTCATTAGGTGGCCCTGAAACTTACAATTCACTATCAGTTTTTCGTCCGATTCGAAAATCTTTGACTCACAGCAGAACGGCCATAAGGTGCCCGAGGCAGCAATAGACCCATGGAGACAAGTCTGCTGGAGGACGATGTATTGAATCGGGACGCAATTTGAGTGATCCATCGTCATTAGGTGGCCCTGAACGTTACAATTCACTATAAGTTTTTCGTCCCATACGATAATCTAGACTCACAGCAGAACGGCCATAAGGTGCCCGAGGCAGCAATAGACCCATGGAGTCAGGTCGGCTGGAGGACGATGTACTGAATCGGGACGCAATTTGTGTGGTCCATCGCCATTAGGTGGCCCTGAATGTTACAATTCACTATCAGTTTTACGTCCGATTCGAAAATCTTTGAGTCACAGCAGGACTGCCATAAGGTGCCCGAGGCAGCAATAGACCCATGGAGACAAGTCTACTGGAGGACGATGTATTGAATCGGGACGCAATTTGAATGATCCATCGTCATTAGGTGGCCCTGAACGCTACAATTCACTATCAGTTTTTCATCCCATTCGATAATCTAGACTCACAGCAGAACGGCCATAAGGTGCCCGAGGCAGCAATAGTCCCATGGAGTCAAGTCGGCTAGTGGACGATGTACTGAATCGGGACGCAATTTGTGTGGTCCATCGTCATTAGGTGGCCCTGAATGTTACAAATCACTATCAGGATTTTCGTCCGATTCGAAAGTCTTTGACTCACAGCAGAACGGCCATAAGGTGCCCGTGGCACCAATCGACCCATGGACACAAGTCTGCTGGAGGACGATGTATTGAATCGGGACGCAATTTGAGTGATCCATCGTCATTAGGTGGCCCTGAAAGTTACAATTCACTATCAGTTTTTCGTCCCATTCGAAAATCTAGACTCACAGCAGAACGGCCATAAGGTGCCCGAGGCAGCAATAGACCCATGGAGACAAGTCTGCTGGAGGACGATGTATTGAATCGGGACGCAATTTCAGTGATCCATCGTCATTAGGTGGCACTGAACGTTACAATTCACTATCAGTTTTTCATCCCATTCGATAATCTAGACTCACAGCAGAACGGCCATAAATGCCCGAGGCAGCAATAGTCCCATGGAGTCAAGTCGGCTAATGGACGATGTATTGAATCGGGACGCAATTTGTGTGGTCCATCGTCATTAGGTGGCCCTGAATGTTACAAATCACTATCAGTTATTCGTCGGATTCGAAAATCTTTGAGTCACAGCAGGACTGCCATAAGGTGCCCGAGGCAGCAATAGACCCATGGAGACAAGTCTGCAGGAGGACGATGTATTGAATCGGGACGCAATTTGAATGATCCATCGTCATTAGGTGGCCCTGAACGCTACAATTCACTATCAGTTTTTCATCCCATTCGATAATCTAGACTCACAGCAGAACGGCCATAAGGTGCCCGAGGCAGCAATAGTCCAATGGAGTCAAGTCGGCTAATGGACGATGTATTGAATCGGGACGCAATTTGTGTGGTCCATCGTCATTAGGTGGCCCTGAATGTTACAAATCACCATCAGTTATTCGTCCGATTCGAAAATCTTTGACTCACAGCAGAACGGCCATAAGGTGCCCGATGCAGCAATAGTCCCATGGAGTCAAGTCGGCTAGTGGACGATGTACTGAATCGGGACGCAATTTGTGTGGTCCATCGTCATTAGGTGGCACTGAAAGTTACAATTCACTATCAGTTTTTCGTCCGATTCGAAAATCCTTGACTCACAGCAGAACGGCCATAAGGTGCCCGAGGCAGCAATAGACCCATGGTGCCAAGTCGGCTGGAGGACGATGTATTGAATCGGGACGCAATTTGAGTGATCCATCGTCATTAGGTGGCCCTGAACGTTACAATTCACTATCAGTTTTTCGTCCCATTCGATAATCTAGACTCACAGCAGAACGGCCATAAGGTGCCCAAGGCAGCAATAGACCCATGTAGACAAGTCTGCTGGAGGACGATGTATTGAATCGGGACGCAATTTGAGTGTTCCATTGTCATTAGGAGGCCCTGAACGTTACAATTCACTATCAGTTTTTCGTCCGATTCGAAAATCTTTGACTCACAGCAGAACGGCCATAAGGTGCCCGAGGCAGCAATAGACCCATGGAGACAAGTCGGCTGGTGGACGATGTATTGAATCGGGACGCAATTTGAGTGATCCATGGTCATTAGGTGGCCCTGAAACTTACAATTCACTATCAGTTTTTCGTCCGATTCGAAAATCTTTGACTCACAGCAGAACGGCCATAAGGTGCCCAAGGCAGCAATAGACCCATGGAGACAAGTCTGCTGGAGGACGATGTATTGAATCGGGACGCAATTTGAGTGATCCATCGTCATTAGGTGGCCCTGAACGTTACAATTCACTATCAGTTTTTCGTCCCATTCGATAATCTAGACTCACAGCAGAACGGCCATAAGGTGCCCGAGGCCGCAATAGTCCCATGGAGTCAAGTCGGCTAGTGGACGATGTACTGAATCGGGACGCAATTTGTGTGGTCCATCGTCAGTAGGTGGCCTTGAATGTTACAAATCACTATCAGGATTTTCGTCCGATTCGAAAATCTTTGACTCACAGCAGAACGGCCATAAGGTGCCCGAGGCACCAATCGACCCATGGAGACAAGTCTGCTGGAGGACGATGTATTGAATCGGGACGCAATATGAGTGATCAATCGTCATTAGGTGGCCCTGAAAGTTACAATTCACTATCAGTTTTTCGTCCCATTCGAAAATCTAGACTCACAGCAGAACGGCCATAAGGTGCCCGAGGCAGCAATAGACCCATGGAGACAAGTCGGCTGGAGGACGATGTATTGAATCGGGACGCAATTTGAGTGATCCATCGTCATTAGGTGGCCCTGAACGTTGCAATTCATTACCAGTTTTTCGTCCCATTCGATATTCTAGATTCACAGCAGAACGGCCATAAGGTGCCCGAGGCAGCAATAGACCCATGGAGACAAGTCTGCTGGAGGACGATGTATTGAATCGGAACGCAATTTGAGTGTTCCATCGTCATTAGGTTGCCCTGAACGTTACAATTCACTATCAGTTTTTCGTCCGATTCGAAAATCTTTGAGTCACAGCAGGACTGCCATAAGGTGCCCGAGGCAGCAATAGACCCATGGAGACAAGTCTGCTGGAGGACGATGTATTGAATCGGGACGCAATTTGAGTGATCCATCGTCATTAGGTGGCCCTGAACGTTACAATTCACTATCAGTTTTTCATCCCATTCGATAATCTAGACTCACAGCAGAACGGCCATAAGGTGCCCGAGGCAGCAATAGTCCCATGGAGTCAAGTCGGCTAGTGGACGATGTACTGAATCGGGACGCAATTTGTGTGGTCCATCGTCATTAGGTGGCCCTGAAAGTTACAATTCACTATCAGTTTTTCGTCCGATTCGAAAATCTTTGACTCACAGCAGAACGGCCATAAGGTGCCCGAGGCAGCAATAGACCCATGGTGTCAAGTCGGCTGGAGGACGATGTATTGAATCGGGACGCAATTTGAGTGATCCATCGTCATTAGGTGGCCCTGAACGTTACAATTCACTATCAGTTTTTCGTCCCATTCGATAATCTAGACTCACAGCAGAACGGCCATAAGGTGCCCAAGGCAGCAATAGACCCATGTAGACAAGTCTCCTGGAGGACGATGTATTGAATCGGGACGCAATTTGAGTGTTCCATCGTCATTAGGAGGCCCTGAACGTTACAATTCACTATCAGTTTTTCGTCCGATTCGAAAATCTTTGACTCACAGCAGAACGGCCATAAGGTGCCCGAGGCAGCAATAGACCCATGGAGACAAGTCGGCTGGTGGACGATGTATTGAATCGGGACGCAATTTGAGTGATCCATGGTCATTAGGTGGCCCTGAAACTTACAATTCACTATCAGTTTTTCGTCCGATTCGAAAATCTTTGACTCACAGCAGAACGGCCATAAGGTGCCCGAGGCAGCAATAGACCCATGGAGACAAGTCTGCTGGAGGACGATGTATTGAATCGGGACGCAATTTGAGTGATCCATCGTCATTAGGTGGCCCTGAACGTTACAATTCACTATAAGTTTTTCGTCCCATACGATAATCTAGACTCACAGCAGAACGGCCATAAGGTGCCCGAGGCAGCAATAGACCCATGGAGTCAGGTCGGCTGGAGGACGATGTACTGAATCGGGACGCAATTTGTGTGGTCCATCGCCATTAGGTGGCCCTGAATGTTACAATTCACTATCAGTTTTACGTCCGATTCGAAAATCTTTGACTCACAGCAGAACGGCCATAAGGTGCCCGAGGCAGCAATAGACCCATGGAGACAAGTCTGCTGGTGGACGATGTATTGAATCGGGACGCAATTTGAGTGTTCCATCGTCATTAGGAGGCCCTGAACGTTACAATTCACTATCAGTTTTTCGTCCGATTCGAAAATCTTTGAGTCACAGCAGGACTGCCATAAGGTGCCCGAGGCAGCAATAGACCCATGGAGACAAGTCTACTGGAGGACGATGTATTGAATCGGGACGCAATTTGAATGATCCATCGTCATTAGGTGGCCCTGAACGCTACAATTCACTATCAGTTTTTCATCCCATTCGATAATCTAGACTCACAGCAGAACGGCCATAAGGTGCCCGAGGCAGCAATAGTCCCATGGAGTCAAGTCGGCTAGTGGACGATGTACTGAATCGGGACGCAATTTGTGTGGTCCATCGTCATTAGGTGGCCCTGAATGTTACAAATCACTATCAGGATTTTCGTCCGATTCGAAAGTCTTTGACTCACAGCAGAACGGCCATAAGGTGCCCGTGGCACCAATCGACCCATGGACACAAGTCTGCTGGAGGACGATGTATTGAATCGGGACGCAATTTGAGTGATCCATCGTCATTAGGTGGCCCTGAAAGTTACAATTCACTATCAGTTTTTCGTCCCATTCGAAAATCTAGACTCACAGCAGAACGGCCATAAGGTGCCCGAGGCAGCAATAGACCCATGGAGACAAGTCTGCTGGAGGACGATGTATTGAATCGGGACGCAATTTCAGTGATCCATCGTCATTAGGTGGCCCTGAACGTTACAATTCACTATCAGTTTTTCATCCCATTCGATAATCTAGACTCACAGCAGAACGGCCATAAATGCCCGAGGCAGCAATAGTCCCATGGAGTCAAGTCGGCTAATGGACGATGTATTGAATCGGGACGCAAATTGTGTGGTCCATCGTCATTAGGTGGCCCTGAATGTTACAAATCACTATCAGTTATTCGTCGGATTCGAAAATCTTTGAGTCACAGCAGGACTGCCATAAGGTGCCCGAGGCAGCAATAGACCCATGGAGACAAGTCTGCAGGAGGACGATGTATTGAATCGGGACGCAATTTGAGTGATCAATCGTCATTAGGTGGCCCTGAACGTTACAATTCACTATCAGTTTTTCATCCCATTCTATAATCTAGACTCACAGCAGAACGGCCATAAGGTGCCCGAGGCAGCAATAGTCCAATGGAGTCAAGTCGGCTAATGGACGATGTATTGAATCGGGACGCAATTTGTGTGGTCCATCGTCATTAGGTGGCCCTGAATGTTACAAATCACCATCAGTTATTCGTCCGATTCGAAAATCTTTGACTCACAGCAGAACGGCCATAAGGTGCCCGAGGCAGCAATAGTCCCATGGAGTCAAGTCGGCTAGTGGACGATGTACTGAATCGGGACGCAATTTGGGTGGTCCATCGTCATTAGGTGGCCCTGAAAGTTACAATTCACTATCAGTTTTTCGTCCGATTCGAAAATCCTTGACTCACAGCAGAACGGCCATAAGGTGCCCGAGGCAGCAATAGACCCATGGTGCCAAGTCGGCTGGAGGACGATGTATTGAATCGGGACGCAATTTGAGTGATCCATCGTCATTAGGTGGCCCTGAACGTTACAATTCACTATCTTTTTTTCGTCCCATTCGATAATCTAGACTCACAGCAGAACGGCCATAAGGTGCCCAAGGCAGCAATAGACCCATGTAGACAAGTCTGCTGGAGGACGATGTATTGAATCGGGACGCAATTTGAGTGTTCCATTGTCATTAGGAGGCCCTGAACGTTACAATTCACTATCAGTTTTTCGTCCGATTCGAAAATCTTTGACTCACAGCAGAACGGCCATAAGGTGCCCGAGGCAGCAATAGACCCATGGAGACAAGTCGGCTGGTGGACGATGTATTGAATCGGGACGCAATTTGAGTGATCCATGGTCATTAGGTGGCCCTGAAACTTACAATTCACTATCAGTTTTTTGTCCGATTCGAAAATCTTTGACTCACAGCAGAACGGCCATAAGGTGCCCGAGGCAGCAATAGACCCATGGAGACAAGTCTGCTGGAGGACGATGTATTGAATCGGGACGCAATTTGAGTGATCCATCGTCATTAGGTGGCCCTGAACGTTACAATTCACTATCAGTTTTTCGTCCCATTCGATAATCTAGACTCACAGCAGAACGGCCATAAGGTGCCCAAGGCAGCAATAGACCCATGGAGACAAGTCTGCTGGAGGACGATGTATTGAATCGGGACGCAATTTGAGTGATCCATCGTCATTAGGTGGCCCTGAACGTTACAATTCACTATCAGTTTTTCGTCCCATTCGATAATCTAGACTCACAGCAGAACGGCCATAAGGTGCCCGAGGCCGCAATAGTCCCATGGAGTCAAGTCGGCTAGTGGACGATGTACTGAATCGGGACGCAATTTGTGTGGTCCATCGTCAGTAGGTGGCCTTGAATGTTACAAATCACTATCAGGATTTTCGTCCGATTCGAAAATCTTTGACTCACAGCAGAACGGCCATAAGGTGCCCGAGGCACCAATCGACCCATGGAGACAAGTCTGCTGGAGGACGATGTATTGAATCGGGACGCAATATGAGTGATCAATCGTCATTAGGTGGCCCTGAAAGTTACAATTCACTATCAGTTTTTCGTCCCATTCGAAAATCTAGACTCACAGCAGAACGGCCATAAGGTGCCCGAGGCAGCAATAGACCCATGGAGACAAGTCGGCTGGAGGACGATGTATTGAATCGGGACGCAATTTGAGTGATCCATCGTCATTAGGTGGCCCTGAACGTTGCAATTCATTACCAGTTTTTCGTCCCATTCGATATTCTAGATTCACAGCAGAACGGCCATAAGGTGCCCGAGGCAGCAATAGACCCATGGAGACAAGTCTGCTGGAGGACGATGTATTGAATCGGAACGCAATTTGAGTGTTCCATCGTCATTAGGTTGCCCTGAACGTTACAATTCACTATCAGTTTTTCGTCCGATTCGAAAATCTTTGAGTCACAGCAGGACTGCCATAAGGTGCCCGAGGCAGCAATAGACCCATGGAGACAAGTCTGCTGGAGGACGATGTATTGAATCGGGACGCAATTTGAGTGATCCATCGTCATTAGGTGGCCCTGAACGTTACAATTCACTATCAGTTTTTCATCCCATTCGATAATCTAGACTCACAGCAGAACGGCCATAAGGTGCCCGAGGTAGCAATAGTCCCATGGAGTCAAGTCGGCTAGTGGACGATGTACTGAATCGGGACGCAATTTGTGTGGTCCATCGTCATTAGGTGGCCCTGAAAGTTACAATTCACTATCAGTTTTTCGTCCGATTCGAAAATCTTTGACTCACAGCAGAACGGCCATAAGGTGCCCGAGGCAGCAATAGACCCATGGTGTCAAGTCGGCTGGAGGACGATGTATTGAATCGGGACGCAATTTGAGTGATCCATCGTCATTAGGTGGCCCTGAACGTTACAATTCACTATCAGTTTTTGTCCCATTCGATAATCTAGACTCACAGCAGAACGGCCATAAGGTGCCCAAGGCAGCAATAGACCCATGTAGACAAGTCTGCTGGAGGACGATGTATTGAATCGGGACGCAATTTGAGTGTTCCATCGTCATTAGGAGGCCCTGAACGTTACAATTCACTATCAGTTTTTCGTCCGATTCGAAAATCTTTGACTCACAGCAGAACGGCCATAAGGTGCCCGAGGCAGCAATAGACCCATGGAGACAAGTCGGCTGGTGGACGATGTATTGAATCGGGACGCAATTTGAGTGATCCATGGTCATTAGGTGGCCCTGAAACTTACAATTCACTATCAGTTTTTCGTCCGATTCGAAAATCTTTGACTCACAGCAGAACGGCCATAAGGTGCCCGAGGCAGCAATAGACCCATGGAGACAAGTCTGCTGGAGGACGATGTATTGAATCGGGACGCAATTTGAGTGATCCATCGTCATTAGGTGGCCCTGAACGTTACAATTCACTATAAGTTTTTCGTCCCATACGATAATCTAGACTCACAGCAGAACGGCCATAAGGTGCCCGAGGCAGCAATAGACCCATGGAGTCAGGTCGGCTGGAGGACGATGTACTGAATCGGGACGCAATTTGTGTGGTCCATCGCCATTAGGTGGCCCTGAATGTTACAATTCACTATCAGTTTTACGTCCGATTCGAAAATCTTTGACTCACAGCAGAACGGCCATAAGGTGCCCGAGGCAGCAATAGACCCATGGAGACAAGTCTGCTGGTGGACGATGTATTGAATCGGGACGCAATTTGAGTGTTCCATCGTCATTAGGAGGCCCTGAGCGTTACAATTCACTATCAGTTTTTCGTCCGATTCGAAAATCTTTGAGTCACAGCAGGACTGCCATAAGGTGCCCGAGGCAGCAATAGACCCATGTAGACAAGTCTACTGGAGGACGATGTATTGAATCGGGACGCAATTTGAATGATCCATCGTCATTAGGTGGCCCTGAACGCTACAATTCACTATCAGTTTTTCATCCCATTCGATAATCTAGACTCACAGCAGAACGGCCATAAGGTGCCCGAGGCAGCAATAGTCCCATGGAGTCAAGTCGGCTAGTGGACGATGTACTGAATCGGGACGCAATTTGTGTGGTCCATCGTCATTAGGTGGCCCTGAATGTTACAAATCACTATCAGAATTTTCGTCCGATTCGAAAGTCTTTGACTCACAGCAGAACGGCCATAAGGTGCCCGTGGCACCAATCGACCCATGGACACAAGTCTGCTGGAGGACGATGTATTGAATCGGGACGCAATTTGAGTGATCCATCGTCATTAGGTGGCCCTGAAAGTTACAATTCACTATCAGTTTTTCGTCCCATTCGAAAATCTAGACTCACAGCAGAACGGCCATAAGGTGCCCGAGGCAGCAATAGACCCATGGAGACAAGTCTGCTGGAGGACGATGTATTGAATCGGGACGCAATTTCAGTGATCCATCGTCATTAGGTGGCCCTGAACGTTACAATTCACTATCAGTTTTTCATCCCATTCGATAATCTAGACTCACAGCAGAACGGCCATAAATGCCCGAGGCAGCAATAGTCCCATGGAGTCAAGTCGGCTAATGGACGATGTATTGAATCGGGACGCAATTTGTGTGGTCCATCGTCATTAGGTGGCCCTGAATGTTACAAATCACTATCAGTTATTCGTCGGATTCGAAAATCTTTGAGTCACAGCAGGACTGCCATAAGGTGCCCGAGGCAGCAATAGACCCATGGAGACAAGTCTGCAGGAGGACGATGTATTGAATCGGGACGCAATTTGAGTGATCAATCGTCATTAGGTGGCCCTGAACGTTACAATTCACTATCAGTTTTTCATCCCATTCTATAATCTAGACTCACAGCAGAACGGCCATAAGGTGCCCGAGGCAGCAATAGTCCAATGGAGTCAAGTCGGCTAATGGACGATGTATTGAATCGGGACGCAATTTGTGTGGTCCATCGTCATTAGGTGGCCCTGAATGTTACAAATCACCATCAGTTATTCGTCCGATTCGAAAATCTTTGACTCACAGCAGAACGGCCATAAGGTGCCCGAGGCAGCAATAGTCCCATGGAGTCAAGTCGGCTAGTGGACGATGTACTGAATCGGGACGCAATTTGTGTGGTCCATCGTCATTAGGTGGCCCTGAAAGTTACAATTCACTATCAGTTTTTCGTCCGATTCGAAAATCTTTGACTCACAGCAGAACGGCCATAAGGTGCCCGAGGCAGCAATAGACCCATGGTGTCAAGTCGGCTGGAGGACGATGTATTGAATCGGGACGCAATTTGAGTGATCCATCGTCATTAGGTGGCCCTGAACGTTACAATTCACTATCAGTTTTTCGTCCCATTCGATAATCTAGACTCACAGCAGAACGGCCATAAGGTGCCCAAGGCAGCAATAGACCCATGTAGACAAGTCTGCTGGAGGACGATGTATTGAATCGGGACGCAATTTGAGTGTTCCATCGTCATTAGGAGGCCCTGAACGTTACAATTCACTATCAGTTTTTCGTCCGATTCGAAAATCTTTGACTCACAGCAGAACGGCCATAAGGTGCCCGAGGCAGCAATAGACCCATGGAGACAAGTCGGCTGGTGGACGATGTATTGAATCGGGACGCAATTTGAGTGATCCATGGTCATTAGGTGGCCCTGAAACTTACAATTCACTATCAGTTTTTCGTCCGATTCGAAAATCTTTGACTCACAGCAGAACGGCCATAAGGTGCCCGAGGCAGCAATAGACCCATGGAGACAAGTCTGCTGGAGGACGATGTATTGAATCGGGACGCAATTTGAGTGATCCATCGTCATTAGGTGGCACTGAACGTTACAATTCACTATAAGTTTTTCGTCCCATACGATAATCTAGACTCACAGCAGAGCGGCCATAAGGTGCCCGAGGCAGCAATAGACCATGGAGTCAGGTCGGCTGGAGGACGATGTACTGAATCGGGACGCAATTTGTGTGGTCCATCGCCATTAGGTGGCCCTGAATGTTACAATTCACTATCAGTTTTACGTCCGATTCGAAAATCTTTGACTCACAGCAGAACGGCCATAAGGTGCCCGAGGCAGCAATAGACCCATGGAGACAAGTCTGCTGGTGGACGATGTATTGAATCGGGACGCAATTTGAGTGTTCCATCGTCATTAGGAGGCCCTGAACGTTACAATTCACTATCAGTTTTTCGTCCGATTCGAAAATCTTTGAGTCACAGCAGGACTGCCATAAGGTGCCCGAGGCAGCAATAGACCCATGGAGACAAGTCTACTGGAGGACGATGTATCGAATCGGGACGCAATTTGAATGATCCATCGTCATTAGGTGGCCCTGAACGCTACAATTCACTATCAGTTTTTCATCCCATTCGATAATCTAGACTCACAGCAGAACGGCCATAAGGTGCCCGAGGCAGCAGTAGTCCCATGGAGTCAAGTCGGCTAGTGGACGATGTACTGAATCGGGACGCAATTTGTGTGGTCCATCGTCATTAGGTGGCCCTGAATGTTACAAATCACTATCAGGATTTTCGTCCGATTCGAAAGTCTTTGACTCACAGCAGAACGGCCATAAGGTGCCCGTGGCACCAATCGACCCATGGACACAAGTCTGCTGGAGGACGATGTATTGAATCGGGACGCAATTTGAGTGATCCATCGTCATTAGGTGGCCCTGAAAGTTACAATTCACTATCAGTTTTTCGTCCCATTCGAAAATCTAGACTCACAGCAGAACGGCCATAAGGTGCCCGAGGCAGCAATAGACCTATGGAGACAAGTCTGCTGGAGGACGATGTATTGAATCGGGACGCAATTTCAGTGATCCATCGTCATTAGGTGGCCCTGAACGTTACAATTCACTATCAGTTTTTCATCCCATTCGATAATCTAGACTCACAGCAGAACGGCCATAAATGCCCGAGGCAGCAATAGTCCCATGGAGTCAAGTCGGCTAATGGACGATGTATTGAATCGGGACGCAATTTGTGTGGTCCATCGTCATTAGGTGGCCCTGAATGTTACAAATCACTATCAGTTATTCGTCGGATTCGAAAATCTTTGAGTCACAGCAGGACTGCCATAAGGTGCCCGAGGCAGCAATAGACCCATGGAGACAAGTCTGCAGGAGGACGATGTATTGAATCGGGACGCAATTTGAGTGATCAATCGTCATTAGGTGGCCCTGAACGTTACAATTCACTATCAGTTTTTCATCCCATTCTATAATCTAGACTCACAGCAGAACGGCCATAAGGTGCCCGAGGCAGCAATAGTCCAATGGAGTCAAGTCGGCTAATGGACGATGTATTGAATCGGGACGCAATTTGTGTGGTCCATCGTCATTAGGTGGCCCTGAATGTTACAAATCACCATCAGTTATTCGTCCGATTCGAAAATCTTTGACTCACAGCAGAACGGCCATAAGGTGCCCGAGGCAGCAATAGTCCAATGGAGTCAATTCGGCTAATGGACGATGTATTGAATAGGGACGCAATTTGTGTGGTCCATCGTCATTAGGTGGCCCTGAATGTTACAAATCACTATCAGTTATTCGTCCGATTCGAAAATCTTTGACTCACAGCTGAACGGCCATAAGGTGCCCGAGGCAGCAATCGACCCATGGAGACAAGTCTGCTGGAGGACGATGTATTGAATCGGGATACAATTTGAGTGATCCATCGTCATTAGGTGGCCCTGAGAGTTACAATTCACTATCAGTTTTTTGTCCGATTCGAAAATCTTTGACTCACAGCAGAACGGCCATAAGATGCCCGAGGCAGCAATAGACGCATGGAGACAAGTCTGCTGGAGGACGATGTATTGAATCGGGACGCAATTTGAGTGTTCCATCGTCATTAGGAGGCCCTGAACGTTACAATTCACTATCAGTTTTTCGTCCGATTCGAAAATCTTTGTGTCACAGCAGGCCTGCCATAAGGTGCCCGAGGCAGCAATAGACCCATGGAGACAAGTCGGCTGGTGGACGATGTATTGAATCGGGACGCAATTTGTGTGGTCCATCGTCATTAGGTGGCCCTGAATGTTACAAATCACTATCAGTTATTCGTCCGATTCGAAAATCTTTGACTCACAGCAGAACGGCCATAAGGTGCCCGAGGCAGCAATAGACCCATGGAGACAAGTCTGCTGGAGGACGATGTATTGAATCGGGACGCAATTTGAGTGATCCATCGTCATTAGGTGGCCCTGAACGTTACAATTCACTATCAGTTTTTCGTCCCATTCGATAATCTAGACTCACAGCAGAAAGGCCATAAGGTGCCCGAGGCAGCAATAGACCCATGGAGTCAGGTCGGCTGGAGGACGATGTACTGAATCGGGACGCAATTAGTGTGGTCCATCGACATTAGGCGGCCCTGAATGTTACAATTCACTATCAGTTTTTCGTCCGATTCGAAAATCTTTGACTCACAGCAGAACGGCCATAAGGTGCCCGAGGCAGCAATAGACCCATGGAGACAAGTCTGCTGGAGGACGATGTATTGAATCGGGACGCAATTTGAGTGTTCCATCGTCATTAGGTGGCCCTGAACGTTACAATTCACTATCAGTTTTTCATCCCATTCGATAAGCTAGACTCACAGCAGAACGGCCATAAGGTGCCCGAGGCAGCAATAGTCCCATGGAGTCAAGTCGGCTAGTGGACGATGTACTGAATCGGGACGCAACTTGTGTGGTCCATCGTCATCAGGTGGCCCTGAATGTTACAATTCACTATCAGTTTTTCGTCCGATTCGAAAATCTTTGAGTCACCGGAGGCCTGCCATAAGGTGCCCGAGGCAGCAATAGACCCATGGAGACAAGTCTGCAGGAGGACGATGTATTGAATCGGGACGCAATTTGAGTGATCAATCGTCATTAGGTGGCCCTGAACGTTACAATTCACTATCAGTTTTTCATCCCATTCTATAATCTAGACTCACAGCAGAACGGCCATATGGTGCCCGAGGCAGCAATAGTCCAATGGAGTCAAGTCGGCTAATGGACGATGTATTGAATCGGGACGCAATTTGTGTGGTCCATCGTCATTAGGTGGCCCTGAATGTTACAATTCACTATCAGTTTTTCGTCCGATTCGAAAATCATTGACTCACAGCAGAACGGCCATAAGGTGCCCGAGGCAGCAATCGACCCATGGAGACAAGTCGGCTGGAGGACGATGTATTGAATCGGGACTCAATTTGAGTGATCCATCGTCATTAGGTGGCCCTGAGAGTTACAATTCACTATCAGTTTTTTGTCCGATTCGAAAATCTTTGACTCACAGCAGAACGGCCATAAGATGCCCGAGGCAGCAATAGACGCATGGAGACAAGTCTGCTGGAGGACGATGTATTGAATCGGGACGCAATTTGAGTGTTCCATCGTCATTAGGAGGCCCTGAACGTTACAATTCACTATCAGTTTTTCGTCCGATTCGAAAATCTTTGTGTCACAGCAGGCCTGCCATAAGGTGCCCGAGGCAGCAATAGACCCAAGGAGACAAGTCGGCTGGTGGACGATGTATTGAATCGGGACGCAATTTGAGTGATCCATCGTCATTAGGTGGCCCTGGAAGTTACAATTCACTATCAGTTTTTCGCCGATTCGAAAATCTTTGACTCACAGCAGAACGGCCATAAGGTGCCCGAGGCAGCAATAGACCCATGGAGACAAGTCTGCTGGAGGACGATGTATTGAATCGGGACGCAATTTGAGTGATCCATCGTCATTAGGTGGCCCTGAACGTTACAATTCACTATCAGTTTTTCGTCCCATTCGATAATCTAGACTCACAGCAGAACGGCCATAAGGTGCCCGAGGCAGCAATAGACCCATGAAGTCAGGTCGGCTGGAGGACGATGTACTGAATCGGGACGCAATTTGTGTGGTCCATCGTCATTAGGCGGCCCTGAATGTTACAATTCACTATCAGTTTTTCGTCCGATTCGAAAATCTTTGACTCACAGCAGAACGGCCATAAGGTGCCCGAGGCAGCAATAGACCCATGGAGACAAGTCTGCTGGAGGACGATGTATTGAATCGGGACGCAATTTGAGTGTTCCATCGTCATTAGGTGGCCCTGAACGTTACAATTCACTATCAGTTTTTCATCCCATTCGATAATCTAGACTCACAGCAGAACGGTCATAAGGTGCCCGAGGCAGCAATAGTCCCATGGAGTCAAGTCGGCTAGTGGACGATGTACTGAATCGGGACGCAACTTGTGTGGTCCATCGTCATTAGGTGGCCCTGAATGTTACAATTCACTATCAGTTTTTCGTCCGATTCGAAAATCTTTGAGTCACAGGAGGCCTGCCATAAGGTGCCCGAGGCAGCAATAGACCCATGGAGACAAGTCTGCAGGAGGACGATGTATTGAATCGGGACGCAATTTGAGTGATCAATCGTCATTAGGTGGCCCTGAACGTTACAATTCACTATCAGTTTTTCATCCCATTCTATAATCTAGACTCACAGCAGAACGGCCATAAGGTGCCCGAGGCAGCAATAGTCCAATGGAGTCAAGTCGGCTAATGGACGATGTATTGAATCGGGACGCAATTTGTGTGGTCCATCGTCATTAGGTGGCCCTGAATGTTACAATTCACTATCAGTTTTTCGTCCGATTCGAAAATCATTGACTCACAGCAGAACGGCCATAAGGTGCCCGAGGCAGCAATCGACCCATGGAGACAAGTCTGCTGGAGGACGATGTATTGAATCGGGACGCAATTTGAGTGATCCATCGTCATTAGGTGGCCCTGAAAGTTACAATTCACTATCAGTTTTTCGTCCGATTCGAAAATCTTTGACTCACAGCAGAACGGCCATAAGGTGCCCGAGGCAGCAATAGATGCATGGAGACAAGTCTGCTGGAGGACGATGTATTGAATCGGGACGCAATTTGAGTGTTCCATCGTCATTAGGTGGCCCTGAACGTTACAATTCACTATCAGTTTTTCATCCCATTCTATAATCTAGACTCACAGCAGAACGGCCATAAGGTGCCCGAGGCAGCAATAGTCCCATGGAGTCAAGCCGGCTAGTGGACGATGTAGTGAATCGGGACGCAATTTGTGTGGTCCATCGTCATTAGGTGGCCCTGAATGTTACAAATCACTATCAGTTTTTCGTCCGATTCGAAAATCTTTGACTCACAGCAGAACGGCCATAAGGTGCCCGAGGCTGCAATCGACCCATGGAGACAAGTCTGCTGGAGGACGATGTATTGGATCGGGACGCAATTTGAGTGATACATCGTCATTAGGTGGGCCTGAAAGTTACAATTCACTATCAGTTTTTCGTCCGATTCGAAAATCTTTGACTCACAGCAGAACGGCCATTAGGTGCCCGAGGCAGCAATCGACCCATGGAGTCAAGTCGGCTGGAGGACGATGTATTGAATCGGGACGCAATTTGAGTGATCCATCGTCATTAGGTGGCCCTGAACGTTACAATTCACTATCAGTTTTTCGTCCCATTCGATAATCTAGACTCACAGCAGAACGGCCATAAGGTGCCCGAGGCAGCAATAGACCCATGGAGACAAGTCTGCTGGAGGACGATGTATTGAATCGGGACGCAATTTGAGTGAACCATCGTCATTAGGAGGACCTGAACGTTACAATTCACTATCAGTTTTTTGTCCCATTCGATAATCTAGACTCACAGCAGAACGGCCATAAGGTGCCCGAGGCAGCAATAGACGCATGGAGACAAGTCTGCTGGAGGACGATGTATTGAATCGGGACGCAATTTGAGTGTTCCATCGTCATTAGGAGGCCCTGTACGTTGCAATTCACAATCAGTTTTTCGTCCGATTCGAAAATCTTTGAGTCACAGCAGGCCTGCCATAAGGTGCCCGAGGCAGCAATAGACCCATGGAGACAAGTCTGCTGGAGGACGATGTATTGAATCGGGACGCAATTTGAGTGATCCATCGTCATTAGGTGGCCCTGAACGTTACAATTCACTATCAGTTTTTCATCCCATTCTATAATCTAGACTCACAGCAGAACGGCCATAAGGTGCCCGAGGCAGCAATAGTCACATGGAGTCAAGTCTGCTGGGGACGATGTATTGAATCGGGACGCAATTTGAGTGATCCATCGTCATTAGGTGGCCCTGAAAGTTACAATTCACTATCAGTTTTTCGTCCGATTCGAAAATCTTTGACTCACAGCAGAACGGGCATAAGGTGCCCGAGGCAGCAATAGACGCATGGAGACAAGTCTGCTGGAGGACGATGTATTGAATCGGGACGCAATTTGAGTGATCCATCGTCATTAGGAGGCCCTGAACGTTACAATTCACTATCAGTTTTTCGTCGGATTCGAAAATCTTTGAGTCACAGCAGGACTGCCATAAGGTGCCCGAGGCAGCAATAGACCCATGGAGACAAGTCTGCAGGAGGACGATGTATTGAATCGGGACGCAATTTGAGTGATCAATCGTCATTAGGTGGCCCTGAACGTTACAATTCACTATCAGTTTTTCATCCCATTCTATAATCTAGACTCACAGCAGAACGGCCATAAGGTGCCCGAGGCAGCAATAGTCCAATGGAGTCAAGTCGGCTAATGGACGTTGTATTGAATCGGGACGCAATTTGTGTGGTCCATCGTCTTTAGGTGGCCCTGAATGTTACAAATCACTATCAGTTATTCGTCCGATTCGAAAATCTTTGACTCACAGCAGAACGGCCATAAGGTGCCCGAGGCAGCAATAGTCCAATGGAGTCAATTCGGCTAATGGACGATGTATTGAATAGGGACGCAATTTGTGTGGTCCATCGTCATTAGGTGGCCCTGAATGTTACAAATCACTATCAGTTATTCGTCCGATTCGAAAATCTTTGACTCACAGCAGAACGGCCATAAGGTGCCCGAGGCAGCAATCGACCCATGGAGACAAGTCTGCTGGAGGACGATGTATTGAATCGGGATACAATTTGAGTGATCCATCGTCATTAGGTGGCCCTGAGAGTTACAATTCACTATCAGTTTTTTGTCCGATTCGAAAATCTTTGACTCACAGCAGAACGGCCATAAGATGCCCGAGGCAGCAATAGACGCATGGAGACAAGTCTGCTGGAGGACGATGTATTGAATCGGGACGCAATTTGAGTGTTCCATCGTCATTAGGAGGCCCTGAACGTTACAATTCACTATCAGTTTTTCGTCCGATTCGAAAATCTTTGTGTCACAGCAGGCCTGCCATAAGGTGCCCGAGGCAGCAATAGACCCAAGGAGACAAGTCGGCTGGTGGACGATGTATTGAATCGGGACGCAATTTGAGTGATCCATCGTCATTAGGTGGCCCTGGAAGTTACAATTCACTATCAGTTTTTCGCCGATTCGAAAATCTTTGACTCACAGCAGAACGGCCATAAGGTGCCCGAGGCAGCAATAGACCCATGGAGACAAGTCTGCTGGAGGACGATGTATTGAATCGGGACGCAATTTGAGTGATCCATCGTCATTAGGTGGCCCTGAACGTTACAATTCACTATCAGTTTTTCGTCCCATTCGATAATCTAGACTCACAGCAGAACGGCCATAAGGTGCCCGAGGCAGCAATAGACCCATGGAGTCAGGTCGGCTGGAGGACGATGTACTGAATCGGGACGCAACTTGTGTGGTCCATCGTCATTAGGTGGCCCTGAATGTTACAATTCTCTATCAGTTTTTCGTCCGATTCGAAAATCTTTGAGTCACAGGAGGCCTGCCATAAGGTGCCCGAGGCAGCAATAGACCCATGGAGACAAGGCTGCAGGAGGACGATGTATTGAATCGGGACGCAATTTGAGTGATCAATCGTCATTAGGTGGCCCTGAACGTTACAATTCACTATCAGTTTTTCATCCCATTCTATAATCTAGACTCACAGCAGAACGGCCATAAGGTGCCCGAGGCAGCAATAGTCCAATGGAGTCAAGTCGGCTAATGGACGATGTATTGAATCGGGACGCAATTTGTGTGGTCCATCGTCATTAGGTGGCCCTGAATGTTACAATTCACTATCAGTTTTTCGTCCGATTCGAAAATCATTGACTCACAGCAGAACGGCCATAAGGTGCCCGAGGCAGCAATCGACCCATGGAGACAAGTCTGCTGGAGGACGATGTATTGAATCGGGACGCAATTTGAGTGATCCATCGTCATTAGGTGGCCCTGAAAGTTACAATTCACTATCAGTTTTTCGTCCGATTCGAAAATCTTTGACTCACAGCAGAACGGCCATAAGGTGCCCGAGGCAGCAATAGATGCATGGAGACAAGTCTGCTGGAGGACGATGTATTGAATCGGGACGCAATTTGAGTGTTCCATCGTCATTAGGTGGCCCTGAACGTTACAATTCACTATCAGTTTTTCATCCCATTCTATAATCTAGACTCACAGCAGAACGGCCATAAGGTGCCCGAGGCAGCAATAGTCCAATGGAGTCAAGTCGGCTAGTGGACGATGTAGTGAATCGGGACGCAATTTGTGTGGTCCATCGTCATTAGGTGGCCCTGAATGTTACAAATCACTATCAGTTTTTCGTCCGATTCGAAAATCTTTGACTCACAGCAGAACGGCCATAAGGTGCCCGAGGCTGCAATCGACCCATGGAGACAAGTCTGCTGGAGGACGATGTATTGGATCGGGACGCAATTTGAGTGATCCATCGTCATTAGGTGGGCCTGAAAGTTACAATTCACTATCAGTTTTTCGTCCGATTCGAAAATCTTTGACTCACAGCAGAACGGCCATTAGGTGCCCGAGGCAGCAATCGACCCATGGAGTCAAGTCGGCTGGAGGACGATGTATTGAATCGGGACGCAATTTGAGTGATCCATCGTCATTAGGTGGCCCTGAACGTTACAATTCACTATCAGTTTTTCGTCCCATTCGATAATCTAGACTCACAGCAGAACGGCCATAAGGTGCCCGAGGCAGCAATAGACCCATGGAGACAAGTCTGCTGGAGGACGATGTATTGAATCGGGACGCAATTTGAGTGAACCATCGTCATTAGGAGGACCTGAACGTTACAATTCACTATCAGTTTTTTGTCCCATTCGATAATCTAGACTCACAGCAGAACGGCCATAAGGTGCCCGAGGCAGCAATAGACGCATGGAGACAAGTCTGCTGGAGGACGATGTATTGAATCGGGACGCAATTTGAGTGTTCCATCGTCATTAGGAGGCCCTGTACGTTGCAATTCACAATCAGTTTTTCGTCCGATTCGAAAATCTTTGAGTCACAGCAGGCCTGCCATAAGGTGCCCGAGGCAGCAATAGACCCATGGAGACAAGTCTGCTGGAGGACGATGTATTGAATCGGGACGCAATTTGAGTGATCCATCGTCATTAGGTGGCCCTGAACGTTACAATTCACTATCAGTTTTTCATCCCATTCTATAATCTAGACTCACAGCAGAACGGCCATAAGGTGCCCGAGGCAGCAATAGTCACATGGAGTCAAGTCGGCTGGGGACGATGTATTGAATCGGGACGCAATTTGAGTGATCCATCGTCATTAGGTGGCCCTGAAAGTTACAATTCACTATCAGTTTTTCGTCCGATTCGAAAATCTTTGACTCACAGCAGAACGGGCATAAGGTGCCCGAGGCAGCAATAGACGCATGGAGACAAGTCTGCTGGAGGACGATGTATTGAATCGGGACGCAATTTGAGTGATCCATCGTCATTAGGAGGCCCTGAACGTTACAATTCACTATCAGTTTTTCGTCGGATTCGAAAATCTTTGAGTCACAGCAGGACTGCCATAAGGTGCCCGAGGCAGCAATAGACCCATGGAGACAAGTCTGCAGGAGGACGATGTATTGAATCGGGACGCAATTTGAGTGATCAATCGTCATTAGGTGGCCCTGAACGTTACAATTCACTATCAGTTTTTCATCCCATTCTATAATCTAGACTCACAGCAGAACGGCCATAAGGTGCCCGAGGCAGCAATAGTCCAATGGAGTCAAGTCGGCTAATGGCCGTTGTATTGAATCGGGACGCAATTTGTGTGGTCCATCGTCATTAGGTGGCCCTGAATGTTACAAATCACTATCAGTTATTCGTCCGATTCGAAAATCTTTGACTCACAGCAGAACGGCCATAAGGTGCCCGAGGCAGCAATAGTCCAATGGAGTCAATTCGGCTAATGGACGATGTATTGAATGGGGACGCAATTTGTGTGGTCCATCGTCATTAGGTGGCCCTGAATGTTACAAATCACTATCAGTTATTCGTCCGATTCGAAAATCTTTGACTCACAGCAGAACGGCCATAAGGTGCCCGAGGCAGCAATCGACCCATGGAGACAAGTCTGCTGGAGGACGATGTATTGAATCGGGATACAATTTGAGTGATCCATCGTCATTAGGTGGCCCTGAGAGTTACAATTCACTATCAGTTTTTTGTCCGATTCGAAAATCTTTGACTCACAGCAGAACGGCCATAAGATGCCCGAGGCAGCAATAGACGCATGGAGACAAGTCTGCTGGAGGACGATGTATTGAATCGGGACGCAATTTGAGTGTTCCATCGTCATTAGGAGGCCCTGAACGTTACAATTCACTATCAGTTTTTCGTCCGATTCGAAAATCTTTGTGTCACAGCAGGCCTGCCATAAGGTGCCCGAGGCAGCAATAGACCCAAGGAGACAAGTCGGCTGGTGGACGATGTATTGAATCGGGACGCAATTTGAGTGATCCATCGTCATTAGGTGGCCCTGGAAGTTACAATTCACTATCAGTTTTTCGCCGATTCGAAAATCTTTGACTCACAGCAGAACGGCCATAAGGTGCCCGAGGCAGCAATAGACCCATGGAGACAAGTCTGCTGGAGGACGATGTATTGAATCGGGACGCAATTTGAGTGATCCATCGTCATTAGGTGGCCCTGAACGTTACAATTCACTATCAGTTTTTCGTCCCATTCGATAATCTAGACTCACAGCAGAACGGCCATAAGGTGCCCGAGGCAGCAATAGACCCATGGAGTCAGGTCGGCTGGAGGACGATGTACTGAATCGGGACGCAATTTGTGTGGTCCATCGTCATTAGGCGGCCCTGAATGTTACAATTCACTATCAGTTTTTCGTCCGATTCTAAAATCTTTGACTCACAGCAGAACGGCCATAAGGTGCCCGAGGCAGCAATAGACCCATGGAGACAAGTCTGCTGGAGGACGATGTATTGAATCGGGACGCAATTTGAGTGTTCCATCGTCATTAGGTGGCCCTGAACGTTACAATTCACTATCAGTTTTTCATCCCATTCGATAATCTAGACTCACAGCAGAACGGCCATAAGGTGCCCGAGGCAGCAATAGTCCCATGGAGTCAAGTCGGCTAGTGGACGATGTACTGAATCGGGACGCAACTTGTGTGGTCCATCGTCATTAGGTGGCCCTGAATGTTACAATTCACTATCAGTTTTTCGTCCGATTCGAAAATCTTTGAGTCACAGGAGGCCTGCCATAAGGTGCCCGAGGCAGCAATAGACCCATGGAGACAAGGCTGCAGGAGGACGATGTATTGAATCGGGACGCAATTTGAGTGATCAATCGTCATTAGGTGGCCCTGAACGTTACAATTCACTATCAGTTTTTCATCCCATTCTATAATCTAGACTCACAGCAGAACGGCCATAAGGTGCCCGAGGCAGCAATAGTCCAATGGAGTCAAGTCGGCTAATGGACGATGTATTGAATCGGGACGCAATTTGTGTGGTCCATCGTCATTAGGTGGCCCTGAATGTTACAATTCACTATCAGTTTTTCGTCCGATTCGAAAATCATTGACTCACAGCAGAACGGCCATAAGGTGCCCGAGGCAGCAATCGACCCATGGAGACAAGTCTGCTGGAGGACGATGTATTGAATCGGGACGCAATTTGAGTGATCCATCGTCATTAGGTGGCCCTGAAAGTTACAATTCACTATCAGTTTTTCGTCCGATTCGAAAATCTTTGACTCACAGCAGAACGGCCATAAGGTGCCCGAGGCAGCAATAGATGCATGGAGACAAGTCTGCTGGAGGACGATGTATTGAATCGGGACGCAATTTGAGTGTTCCATCGTCATTAGGTGGCCCTGAACGTTACAATTCACTATCAGTTTTTCATCCCATTCTATAATCTAGACTCACAGCAGAACGGCCATAAGGTGCCCGAGGCAGCAATAGTCCCATGGAGTCAAGTCGGCTAGTGGACGATGTAGTGAATCGGGACGCAATTTGTGTGGTCCATCGTCATTAGGTGGCCCTGAATGTTACAAATCACTATCAGTTTTTCGTCCGATTCGAAAATCTTTGACTCACAGCAGAACGGCCATAAGGTGCCCGAGGCTGCAATCGACCCATGGAGACAAGTCTGCTGGAGGACGATGTATTGGATCGGGACGCAATTTGAGTGATCCATCGTCATTAGGTGGGCCTGAAAGTTACAATTCACTATCAGTTTTTCGTCCGATTCGAAAATCTTTGACTCACAGCAGAACGGCCATTAGGTGCCCGAGGCAGCAATCGACCCATGGAGTCAAGTCGGCTGGAGGACGATGTATTGAATCGGGACGCAATTTGAGTGATCCATCGTCATTAGGTGGCCCTGAACGTTACAATTCACTATCAGTTTTTCGTCCCATTCGATAATCTAGACTCACAGCAGAACGGCCATAAGGTGCCCGAGGCAGCAATAGACCCATGGAGACAAGTCTGCTGGAGGACGATGTATTGAATCGGGACGCAATTTGAGTGAACCATCGTCATTAGGAGGACCTGAACGTTACAATTCACTATCAGTTTTTTGTCCCATTCGATAATCTAGACTCACAGCAGAACGGCCATAAGGTGCCCGAGGCAGCAATAGACGCATGGAGACAAGTCTGCTGGAGGACGATGTATTGAATCGGGACGCAATTTGAGTGTTCCATCGTCATTAGGAGGCCCTGTACGTTGCAATTCACAATCAGTTTTTCGTCCGATTCGAAAATCTTTGAGTCACAGCAGGCCTGCCGTAAGGTGCCCGAGGCAGCAATAGACCCATGGAGACAAGTCTGCTGGAGGACGATGTATTGAATCGGGACGCAATTTGAGTGATCCATCGTCATTAGGTGGCCCTGAACGTTACAATTCACTATCAGTTTTTCATCCCATTCTATAATCTAGACTCACAGCAGAACGGCCATAAGGTGCCCGAGGCAGCAATAGTCACATGGAGTCAAGTCGGCTGGGGACGATGTATTGAATCGGGACGCAATTTGAGTGATCCATCGTCATTAGGTGGCCCTGAAAGTTACAATTCACTATCAGTTTTTCGTCCGATTCGAAAATCTTTGACTCACAGCAGAACGGGCATAAGGTGCCCGAGGCAGCAATAGACGCATGGAGACAAGTCTGCTGGAGGACGATGTATTGAATCGGGACGCAATTTGAGTGATCCATCGTCATTAGGAGGCCCTGAACGTTACAATTCACTATCAGTTTTTCGTCGGATTCGAAAATCTTTGAGTCACAGCAGGACTGCCATAAGGTGCCCGAGGCAGCAATAGACCCATGGAGACAAGTCTGCAGGAGGACGATGTATTGAATCGGGACGCAATTTGAGTGATCAATCGTCATTAGGTGGCCCTGAACGTTACAATTCACTATCAGTTTTTCATCCCATTCTATAATCTAGACTCACAGCAGAACGGCCATAAGGTGCCCGAGGCAGCAATAGTCCAATGGAGTCAAGTCGGCTAATGGCCGTTGTATTGAATCGGGACGCAATTTGTGTGGTCCATCGTCATTAGGTGGCCCTGAATGTTACAAATCACTATCAGTTATTCGTCCGATTCGAAAATCTTTGACTCACAGCAGAACGGCCATAAGGTGCCCGAGGCAGCAATAGTCCAATGGAGTCAATTCGGCTAATGGACGATGTATTGAATGGGGACGCAATTTGTGTGGTCCATCGTCATTAGGTGGCCCTGAATGTTACAAATCACTATCAGTTATTCGTCCGATTCGAAAATCTTTGACTCACAGCAGAACGGCCATAAGGTGCCCGAGGCAGCAATCGACCCATGGAGACAAGTCTGCTGGAGGACGATGTATTGAATCGGGATACAATTTGAGTGATCCATCGTCATTAGGTGGCCCTGAGAGTTACAATTCACTATCAGTTTTTTGTCCGATTCGAAAATCTTTGACTCACAGCAGAACGGCCATAAGATGCCCGAGGCAGCAATTGACGCATGGAGACAAGTCTGCTGGAGGACGATGTATTGAATCGGGACGCAATTTGAGTGTTCCATCGTCATTAGGAGGCCCTGAACGTTACAATTCACTATCAGTTTTTCGTCCGATTCGAAAATCTTTGTGTCACAGCAGGCCTGCCATAAGGTGCCCGAGGCAGCAATAGACCCAAGGAGACAAGTCGGCTGGTGGACGATGTATTGAATCGGGACGCAATTTGAGTGATCCATCGTCATTAGGTGGCCCTGGAAGTTACAATTCACTATCAGTTTTTCGCCGATTCGAAAATCTTTGACTCACAGCAGAACGGCCATAAGGTGCCCGAGGCAGCAATAGACCCATGGAGACAAGTCTGCTGGAGGACGATGTATTGAATCGGGACGCAATTTGAGTGATCCATCGTCATTAGGTGGCCCTGAACGTTACAATTCACTATCAGTTTTTCGTCCCATTCGATAATCTAGACTCACAGCAGAACGGCCATAAGGTGCCCGAGGCAGCAATAGACCCATGGAGTCAGGTCGGCTGGAGGACGATGTACTGAATCGGGACGCAATTTGTGTGGTCCATCGTCATTAGGCGGCCCTGAATGTTACAATTCACTATCAGTTTTTCGTCCGATTCGAAAATCTTTGACTCACAGCAGAACGGCCATAAGGTGCCCGAGGCAGCAATAGACCCATGGAGACAAGTCTGCTGGAGGACGATGTATTGAATCGGGACGCAATTTGAGTGTTCCATCGTCATTAGGTGGCCCTGAACGTTACAATTCACTATCAGTTTTTCATCCCATTCGATAATCTAGACTCACAGCAGAACGGCCATAAGGTGCCCGAGGCAGCAATAGTCCCATGGAGTCAAGTCGGCTAGTGGACGATGTACTGAATCGGGACGCAACTTGTGTGGTCCATCGTCATTAGGTGGCCCTGAATGTTACAATTCACTATCAGTTTTTCGTCCGATTCGAAAATCTTTGAGTCACAGGAGGCCTGCCATAAGGTGCCCGAGGCAGCAATAGACCCATGGAGACAAGTCTGCAGGAGGACGATGTATTGAATCGGGACGCAATTTGAGTGATCAATCGTCATTAGGTGGCCCTGAACGTTACAATTCACTATCAGTTTTTCATCCCATTCTATAATCTAGACTCACAGCAGAACGGCCATAAGGTGCCCGAGGCAGCAATAGTCCAATGGAGTCAAGTCGGCTAATGGACGATGTATTGAATCGGGACGCAATTTGTGTGGTCCATCGTCATTAGGTGGCCCTGAATGTTACAATTCACTATCAGTTTTTCGTCCGATTCGAAAATCATTGACTCACAGCAGAACGGCCATAAGGTGCCCGAGGCAGCAATCGACCCATGGAGACAAGTCTGCTGGAGGACGATGTATTGAATCGGGACGCAATTTGAGTGATCCATCGTCATTAGGTGGCCCTGAAAGTTACAATTCACTATCAGTTTTTCGTCCGATTCGAAAATCTTTGACTCACAGCAGAACGGCCATAAGGTGCCCGAGGCAGCAATAGATGCATGGAGACAAGTCTGCTGGAGGACGATGTATTGAATCGGGACGCAATTTGAGTGTTCCATCGTCATTAGGTGGCCCTGAACGTTACAATTCACTATCAGTTTTTCATCCCATTCTATAATCTAGACTCACAGCAGAACGGCCATAAGGTGCCCGAGGCAGCAATAGTCCCATGGAGTCAAGTCGGCTAGTGGACGATGTAGTGAATCGGGACGCAATTTGTGTGGTCCATCGTCATTAGGTGGCCCTGAATGTTACAAATCACTATCAGTTTTTCGTCCGATTCGAAAATCTTTGACTCACAGCAGAACGGCCATAAGGTGCCCGAGGCTGCAATCGACCCATGGAGACAAGTCTGCTGGAGGACGATGTATTGGATCGGGACGCAATTTGAGTGATCCATCGTCATTAGGTGGGCCTGAAAGTTACAATTCACTATCAGTTTTTCGTCCGATTCGAAAATCTTTGACTCACAGCAGAACGGCCATTAGGTGCCCGAGGCAGCAATCGACCCATGGAGTCAAGTCGGCTGGAGGACGATGTATTGAATCGGGACGCAAATTGAGTGATCCATCGTCATTAGGTGGCCCTGAACGTTACAATTCACTATCAGTTTTTCGTCCCATTCGATAATCTAGACTCACAGCAGAACGGCCATAAGGTGCCCGAGGCAGCAATAGACCCATGGAGACAAGTCTGCTGGAGGACGATGTATTGAATCGGGACGCAATTTGAGTGAACCATCGTCATTAGGAGGACCTGAACGTTACAATTCACTATCAGTTTTTTGTCCCATTCGATAATCTAGACTCACAGCAGAACGGCCATAAGGTGCCCGAGGCAGCAATAGACGCATGGAGACAAGTCTGCTGGAGGACGATGTATTGAATCGGGACGCAATTTGAGTGTTCCATCGTCATTAGGAGGCCCTGTACGTTGCAATTCACAATCAGTTTTTCGTCCGATTCGAAAATCTTTGAGTCACAGCAGGCCTGCCATAAGGTGCCCGAGGCAGCAATAGACCCATGGAGACAAGTCTGCTGGAGGACGATGTATTGAATCGGACGCAATTTGAGTGATCCATCGTCATTAGGTGGCCCTGAACGTTACAATTCACTATCAGTTTTTCATCCCATTCTATAATCTAGACTCACAGCAGAACGGCCATAAGGTGCCCGAGGCAGCAATAGTCACATGGAGTCAAGTCGGCTGGGGACGATGTATTGAATCGGGACGCAATTTGAGTCATCCATCGTCATTAGGTGGCCCTGAAAGTTACAATTCACTATCAGTTTTTCGTCCGATTCGAAAATCTTTGACTCACAGCAGAACGGGCATAAGGTGCCCGAGGCAGCAATAGACGCATGGAGACAAGTCTGCTGGAGGACGATGTATTGAATCGGGACGCAATTTGAGTGATCCATCGTCATTAGGAGGCCCTGAACGTTACAATTCACTATCAGTTTTTCGTCCGATTCGAAAATCTTTGAGTCACAGCAGGACTGCCATAAGGTGCCCGAGGCAGCAATAGACCCATGGAGACAAGTCTACTGGAGGACGATGTATTGAATCGGGACGCAATTTGAATGATCCATCGTCATTAGGTGGCCCTGAACGCTACAATTCACTATCAGTTTTTCATCTCATTCGATAATCTAGACTCACAGCAGAACGGCCATAAGGTGCCCGAGGCCGCAATAGTCCCATGGAGTCAAGTCGGCTAGTGGACGATGTACTGAATCGGGACGCAATTTGTGTGGTCCATCGTCATTAGGTGGCCTTGAATGTTACAAATCACTATCAGGATTTTCGTCCGATTCGAAAATCTTTGACTCACAGCAGAACGGCCATAAGGTGCCCGAGGCACCAATCGACCCATGGAGACAAGTCTGCTGGAGGACGATGTATTGAATCGGGACGCAATATGAGTGATCAATCGTCATTAGGTGGCCCTGAAAGTTACAATTCACTATCAGTTTTTCGTCCCATTCGAAAATCTAGACTCACAGCAGAACGGCCATAAGGTGCCCGAGGCAGCAATAGACCCATGGAGACAAGTCGGCTGGAGGACGATGTATTGAATCGGGACGCAATTTGAGTGATCCATCGTCATTAGGTGGCCCTGAACGTTGCAATTCATTACCAGTTTTTCGTCCCATTCGATATTCTAGATTCACAGCAGAACGGCCATAAGGTGCCCGTGGCAGCAATAGACCCATGGAGACAAGTCGGCTGGAGGACGATGTATTGAATCGGGACGCAATATGAGTGTTCAATCGTCATTAGGTGGCCCTGAAAGTTACAATTCACTATCAGTTTTTCGTCCCATTCGAAAATCTAGACTCACAGCAGAACGGCCATAAGGTGCCCGAGGCAGCAATAGACCCATGGAGACAAGTCTGCTGGAGGACGATGTATTGAATCGGGACGCAATTTGAGTGTTCCATCGTCATTAGGTTGCCCTGAACGTTACAATTCACTATCAGTTTTCGTCCGATTCGAAAATCTTTGAGTCACAGCAGGACTGCCATAAGGTGCCCGAGGCAGCAATAGACCCATGGAGACAAGTCTGCTGGAGGACGATGTATTGAATCGGGACGCAATTTGAGTGATCCATCGTCATTAGGTGGCCCTGAACGTTACAATTCACTATCAGTTTTTCATCCCATTCGATAATCTAGACTCACAGCAGAACGGCCATAAGGTGCCCGAGGCAGCAATAGTCCCATGGAGTCAAGTCGGCTAGTGGACGATATACTGAATCGGGACGCAATTTGTGTGGTCCATCGTCATTAGGTGGCCCTGAAAGTTACAATTCACTATCAGTTTTTCGTCCGATTCGAAAATCTTTGACTCACAGCAGAACGGCCATAAGGTGCCCGAGGCAGCAATAGACCCATGGTGTCAAGTCGGCTGGAGGACGATGTATTGAATCGGGACGCAATTTGAGTGATCCATCGTCATTAGGTGGCCCTGAACGTTACAATTCACTATCAGTTTTTCGTCCCATTCGATAATCTAGACTCACAGCAGAACGGCCATAAGGTGCCCAAGGCAGCAATAGACCCATGTAGACAAGTCTGCTGGAGGACGATGTATTGAATCGGGACGCAATTTGAGTGTTCCATCGTCATTAGGAGGCCCTGAACGTTACAATTCACTATCAGTTTTTCGTCCGATTCGAAAATCTTTGACTCAGAGCAGAACGGCCATAAGGTGCCCGAGGCAGCAATAGACCCATGGAGACAAGTCGGCTGGTGGACGATGTATTGAATCGGGACGCAATTTGAGTGATCCATGGTCATTAGGTGGCCCTGAAAGTTACAATTCACTATCAGTTTTTCGTCCGATTCGAAAATCTTTGACTCACAGCAGAACGGCCATAAGGTGCCCGAGGCAGCAATAGACCCATGGAGACAAGTCTGCTGGAGGACGATGTATTGAATCGGGACGCAATTTGAGTGATCCATCGTCATTAGGTGGCCCTGAACGTTACAATTCACTATAAGTTTTTCGTCCCATACGATAATCTAGACTCACAGCAGAACGGCCATAAGGTGCCCGAGGCAGCAATAGACCCATGGAGTCAGGTCGGCTGGAGGACGATGTACTGAATCGGGACGCAATTTGTGTGGTCCATCGCAATTAGGTGGCCCTGAATGTTACAATTCACTATCAGTTTTACGTCCGATTCGAAAATCTTTGACTCACAGCAGAACGGCCATAAGGTGCCCGAGGCAGCAATAGACCCATGGAGACAAGTCTGCTGGTGGACGATGTATTGAATCGGGACGCAATTTGAGTGTTCCATCGTCATTAGGAGGCCCTGAACGTTACAATTCACTATCAGTTTTTCGTCCGATTCGAAAATCTTTGAGTCACAGCAGGACTGCCATAAGGTGCCCGAGGCAGCAATAGACCCATGGAGACAAGTCTACTGGAGGACGATGTATTGAATCGGGACGCAATTTGAATGATCCATCGTCATTAGGTGGCCCTGAACGCTACAATTCACTATCAGTTTTTCATCCCATTCGATAATCTAGACTCACAGCAGAACGGCCATAAGGTGCCCGAGGCAGCAATAGTCCCATGGAGTCAAGTCGGCTAGTGGACGATGTACTGAATCGGGACGCAACTTGTGTGGTCCATCGTCATTAGGTGGCCCTGAATGTTACAATTCACTATCAGTTTTTCGTCCGATTCGAAAATCTTTGAGTCACAGGAGGCCTGCCATAAGGTGCCCGAGGCAGCAATAGACCCATGGAGACAAGTCTGCAGGAGGACGATGTATTGAATCGGGACGCAATTTGAGTGATCAATCGTCATTAGGTGGCCCTGAACGTTACAATTCACTATCAGTTTTTCATCCCATTCTATAATCTAGACTCACAGCAGAACGGCCATAAGGTGCCCGAGGCAGCAATAGTCCAATGGAGTCAAGTCGGCTAATGGACGATGTATTGAATCGGGACGCAATTTGTGTGGTCCATCGTCATTAGGTGGCCCTGAATGTTACAATTCACTATCAGTTTTTCGTCCGATTCGAAAATCATTGACTCACAGCAGAACGGCCATAAGGTGCCCGAGGCAGCAATCGACCCATGGAGACAAGTCTGCTGGAAGACGATGTATTAAATCGGGACGCAATTTGAGTGATCCATCGTCATTAGGTGGCCCTGAAAGTTACAATTCACTATCAGTTTTTCGTCCGATTCGAAAATCTTTGACTCACAGCAGAACGGCCATAAGGTGCCCGAGGCAGCAATAGATGCATGGAGACAAGTCTGCTGGAGGACGATGTATTGAATCGGGACGCAATTTGAGTGTTCCATCGTCATTAGGTGGCCCTGAACGTTACAATTCACTATCAGTTTTTCATCCCATTCTATAATCTAGACTCACAGCAGAACGGCCATAAGGTGCCCGAGGCAGCAATAGTCCCATGGAGTCAAGTCGGCTAGTGGACGATGTAGTGAATCGGGACGCAATTTGTGTGGTCCATCGTCATTAGGTGGCCCTGAATGTTACAAATCACTATCAGTTTTTCGTCCGATTCGAAAATCTTTGACTCACAGCAGAACGGCCATAAGGTGCCCGAGGCTGCAATCGACCCATGGAGACAAGTCTGCTGGAGGACGATGTATTGGATCGGGACGCAATTTGAGTGATCCATCGTCATTAGGTGGGCCTGAAAGTTACAATTCACTATCAGTTTTTCGTCCGATTCGAAAATCTTTGACTCACAGCAGAACGGCCATTAGGTGCCCGAGGCAGCAATCGACCCATGGAGTCAAGTCGGCTGGAGGACGATGTATTGAATCGGGACGCAAATTGAGTGATCCATCGTCATTAGGTGGCCCTGAACGTTACAATTCACTATCAGTTTTTCGTCCCATTCGATAATCTAGACTCACAGCAGAACGGCCATAAGGTGCCCGAGGCAGCAATAGACCCATGGAGACAAGTCTGCTGGAGGACGATGTATTGAATCGGGACGCAATTTGAGTGAACCATCGTCATTAGGAGGACCTGAACGTTACAATTCACTATCAGTTTTTTGTCCCATTCGATAATCTAGACTCACAGCAGAACGGCCATAAGGTGCCCGAGGCAGCAATAGACGCATGGAGACAAGTCTGCTGGAGGACGATGTATTGAATCGGGACGCAATTTGAGTGTTCCATCGTCATTAGGAGGCCCTGTACGTTGCAATTCACAATCAGTTTTTCGTCCGATTCGAAAATCTTTGAGTCACAGCAGGCCTGCCATAAGGTGCCCGAGGCAGCAATAGACCCATGGAGACAAGTCTGCTGGAGGACGATGTATTGAATCGGGACGCAATTTGAGTGATCCATCGTCATTAGGTGGCCCTGAACGTTACAATTCACTATCAGTTTTTCATCCCATTCTATAATCTAGACTCACAGCAGAACGGCCATAAGGTGCCCGAGGCAGCAATAGTCACATGGAGTCAAGTCGGCTGGGGACGATGTATTGAATCGGGACGCAATTTGAGTCATCCATCGTCATTAGGTGGCCCTGAAAGTTACAATTCACTATCAGTTTTTCGTCCGATTCGAAAATCTTTGACTCACAGCAGAACGGGCATAAGGTGCCCGAGGCAGCAATAGACGCATGGAGACAAGTCTGCTGGAGGACGATGTATTGAATCGGGACGCAATTTGAGTGATCCATCGTCATTAGGAGGCCCTGAACGTTACAATTCACTATCAGTTTTTCGTCCGATTCGAAAATCTTTGAGTCACAGCAGGACTGCCATAAGGTGCCCGAGGCAGCAATAGACCCATGGAGACAAGTCTACTGGAGGACGATGTATTGAATCGGGACGCAATTTGAATGATCCATCGTCATTAGGTGGCCCTGAACGCTACAATTCACTATCAGTTTTTCATCTCATTCGATAATCTAGACTCACAGCAGAACGGCCATAAGGTGCCCGAGGCCGCAATAGTCCCATGGAGTCAAGTCGGCTAGTGGACGATGTACTGAATCGGGACGCAATTTGTGTGGTCCATCGTCATTAGGTGGCCTTGAATGTTACAAATCACTATCAGGATTTTCGTCCGATTCGAAAATCTTTGACTCACAGCAGAACGGCCATAAGGTGCCCGAGGCACCAATCGACCCATGGAGACAAGTCTGCTGGAGGACGATGTATTGAATCGGGACGCAATATGAGTGATCAATCGTCATTAGGTGGCCCTGAAAGTTACAATTCACTATCAGTTTTTCGTCCCATTCGAAAATCTAGACTCACAGCAGAACGGCCATAAGGTGCCCGAGGCAGCAATAGACCCATGGAGACAAGTCGCCTGGAGGACGATGTATTGAATCGGGACGCAATTTGAGTGATCCATCGTCATTAGGTGGCCCTGAACGTTGCAATTCATTACCAGTTTTTCGTCCCATTCGATATTCTAGATTCACAGCAGAACGGCCATAAGGTGCCCGTGGCAGCAATAGACCCATGGAGACAAGTCGGCTGGAGGACGATGTATTGAGTCGGGACGCAATATGAGTGTTCAATCGTCATTAGGTGGCCCTGAAAGTTACAATTCACTATCAGTTTTTCGTCCCATTCGAAAATCTAGACTCACAGCAGAACGGCCATAAGGTGCCCGAGGCAGCAATAGACCCATGGAGACAAGTCTGCTGGAGGACGATGTATTGAATCGGGACGCAATTTGAGTGTTCCATCGTCATTAGGTTGCCCTGAACGTTACAATTCACTATCAGTTTTCGTCCGATTCGAAAATCTTTGAGTCACAGCAGGACTGCCATAAGGTGCCCGAGGCAGCAATAGACCCATGGAGACAAGTCTGCTGGAGGACGATGTATTGAATCGGGACGCAATTTGAGTGATCCATCGTCATTAGGTGGCCCTGAACGTCACAATTCACTATCAGTTTTTCATCCCATTCGATAATCTAGACTCACAGCAGAACGGCCATAAGGTGCCCGAGGCAGCAATAGTCCCATGGAGTCAAGTCGGCTAGTGGACGATATACTGAATCGGGACGCAATTTGTGTGGTCCATAGTCATTAGGTGGCCCTGAAAGTTACAATTCACTATCAGTTTTTCGTCCGATTCGAAAATCTTTGACTCACAGCAGAACGGCCATAAGGTGCCCGAGGCAGCAATAGACCCATGGTGTCAAGTCGGCTGGAGGACGATGTATTGAATCGGGACGCAATTTGAGTGATCCATCGTCATTAGGTGGCCCTGAACGTTACAATTCACTATCAGTTTTTCGTCCCATTCGATAATCTAGACTCACAGCAGAACGGCCATAAGGTGCCCAAGGCAGCAATAGACCCATGTAGACAAGTCTGCTGGAGGACGATGTATTGAATCGGGACGCAATTTGAGTGTTCCATCGTCATTAGGAGGCCCTGAACGTTACAATTCACTATCAGTTTTTCGTCCGATTCGAAAATCTTTGACTCAGAGCAGAACGGCCATAAGGTGCCCGAGGCAGCAATAGACCCATGGAGACAAGTCGGCTGGTGGACGATGTATTGAATCGGGACGCAATTTGAGTGATCCATGGTCATTAGGTGGCCCTGAAAGTTACAATTCACTATCAGTTTTTCGTCCGATTCGAAAATCTTTGACTCACAGCAGAACGGCCATAAGGTGCCCGAGGCAGCAATAGACCCATGGAGACAAGTCTGCTGGAGGACGATGTATTGAATCGGGACGCAATTTGAGTGATCCATCGTCATTAGGTGGCCCTGAACGTTACAATTCACTATAAGTTTTTCGTCCCATACGATAATCTAGACTCACAGCAGAACGGCCATAAGGTGCCCGAGGCAGCAATAGACCCATGGAGTCAGGTCGGCTGGAGGACGATGTACTGAATCGGGACGCAATTTGTGTGGTCCATCGCAATTAGGTGGCCCTGAATGTTACAATTCACTATCAGTTTTACGTCCGATTCGAAAATCTTTGACTCACAGCAGAACGGCCATAAGGTGCCCGAGGCAGCAATAGACCCATGGAGACAAGTCTGCTGGTGGACGATGTATTGAATCGGGACGCAATTTGAGTGTTCCATCGTCATTAGGAGGCCCTGAACGTTACAATTCACTATCAGTTTTTCGTCCGATTCGAAAATCTTTGAGTCACAGCAGGACTGCCATAAGGTGCCCGAGGCAGCAATAGACCCATGGAGACAAGTCTACTGGAGGACGATGTATTGAATCGGGACGCAATTTGAATGATCCATCGTCATTAGGTGGCCCTGAACGCTACAATTCACTATCAGTTTTTCATCCCATTCGATAATCTAGACTCACAGCAGAACGGCCATAAGGTGCCCGAGGCAGCAATAGTCCCATGGAGTCAAGTCGGCTAGTGGACGATGTACTGAATCGGGACGCAATTTGTGTGGTCCATCGTCATTAGGTGGCCCTGAATGTTACAAATCACTATCAGGATTTTCGTCCGATTCGAAAGTCTTTGACTCACAGCAGAACGGCCATAAGGTGCCCGAGGCAGCAATAGACCCATGGAGACAAGTCTGCTGGAGGACGATGTATTGAATCGGGACGCAATTTCAGTGATCCATCGTCATTAAGTGGCCCTGAACGTTACAATTCACTATCAGTTTTTCATCCCATTCGATAATCTAGACTCACAGCAGAACGGCCATAAATGCCCGAGGCAGCAATAGTCCCATGGAGTCAAGTCGGCTAATGGACGATGTATCGAATCGGGACGCAATTTGTGTGGTCCATCGTCATTAGGTGGCCCTGAATGTTACAAATCACTATCAGTTATTCGGCGGATTCGAAAATCTTTGAGTCACAGCAGGACTGCCATAAGGTGCCCGAGGCAGCAATAGACCCATGGAGACAAGTCTGCAGGAGGACGATGTATTGAATCGGGACGCAATTTGAGTGATCAATCGTCATTAGGTGGCCCTGAACGTTACAATTCACTATCAGTTTTTCATCCCATTCTATAATCTAGACTCACAGCAGAACGGCCATAAGGTGCCCGAGGCAGCAATAGTCCAATGGAGTCAAGTCGGCTAATGGACGATGTATTGAATCGGGACGCAATTTGTGTGGTCCATCGTCATTAGGTGGCCCTGAATGTTACAAATCACTATCAGTTATTCGTCCGATTCGAAAATCTTTGACTCACAGCAGAACGGCCATAAGGCGCCCGAGGCAGCAATAGTCCAATGGAGTCAATTCGGCTAATGGACGATGTATTGAATAGGGACGCAATTTGTGTGGTCCATCGTCATTAGGTGGCCCTGAATGTTACAAATCACTATCAGTTATTCGTCCGATTCGAAAATCTTTGACTCACAGCAGAACGGCCATAAGGTGCCCGAGGCAGCAATCGACCCATGGAGACAAGTCTGCTGGAGGACGATGTATTGAATCGGGATACAATTTGAGTGATCCATCGTCATTAGGTGGCCCTGAGAGTTACAATTCACTATCAGTTCTTTGTCCGATTCGAAAATCTTTGACTCACAGCAGAACGGCCATAAGATGCCCGAGGCAGCAATAGACGCATGGAGACAAGTCTGCTGGAGGACGATGTATTGAATCGGGACGCAATTTGAGTGTTCCATCGTCATTAGGAGGCCCTGAACGTTACAATTCACTATCAGTTTTTCGTCCGATTCGAAAATCTTTGTGTCACAGCAGGCCTGCCATAAGGTGCCCGAGGCAGCAATAGACCCATGGAGACAAGTCGGCTGGTGGACGATGTATTGAATCGGGACACAATTTGTGTGGTCCATCGTCATTAGGTGGCCCTGAATGTTACAAATCACTATCAGTTATTCGTCCGATTCGAAAATCTTTGACTCACAGCAGAACGGCCATAAGGTGCCCGAGGCAGCAATAGACCCATGGAGACAAGTCTGCTGGAGGACGATGTATTGAATCGGGACGCAATTTGAGTGATCCATCGTCATTAGGTGGCCCTGAACGTTACAATTCACTATCAGTTTTTCGTCCCATTCGATAATCTAGACTCACAGCAGAACGGCCATAAGGTGCCCGAGGCAGCAATAGACCCATGGAGTCAGGTCGGCTGGAGGACGATGTACTGAATCGGGACGCAATTTGTGTGGTCCATCGACATTAGGCGGCCCTGAATGTTACAATTCACTATCAGTTTTTCGTCCGATTCGAAAATATTTGACTCACAGCAGAACGGCCATAAGGTGCCCGAGGCAGCAATAGACCCATGGAGACAAGTCTGCTGGAGGACGATGTATTGAATCGGGACGCAATTTGAGTGTTCCATCGTCATTAGGTGGCCCTGAACGTTACAATTCACTATCAGTTTTTCATCCCATTCGATAATCTAGACTCACAGCAGAACGGCCATAAGGTGCCCGAGGCAGCAATGGTCCCATGGAGTCAAGTCGGCTAGTGGACGATGTACTGAATCGGGACGCAACTTGTGTGGTCCATCGTCATCAGGTGGCCCTGAATGTTACAATTCACTATCAGTTTTTCGTCCGATTCGAAAATCATTGACTCACAGCAGAACGGCCATAAGGTGCCCGAGGCAGCAATCGACCCATGGAGACAAGTCTGCTGGAGGACGATGTATTGAATCGGGACTCAATTTGAGTGATCCATCGTCATTAGGTGGCCCTGAGAGTTACAATTCACTATCAGTTTTTTGTCCGGTTCGAAAATCTTTGACTCACAGCAGAACGGCCATAAGATGCCCGAGGCAGCAATAGACGCATGGAGACAAGTCTGCTGGAGGACGATGTATTGAATCGGGACGCAATTTGAGTGTTCCATCGTCATTAGGAGGCCCTGAACGTTACAATTCACTATCAGTTTTTCGTCCGATTCGAAAATCTTTGTGTCACAGCAGGCTTGCCATAAGGAGCCCGAGGCAGCAATAGACCCATGGAGACAAGTCGGCTGGTGGACGATGTATTGAATCGGGACGCAATTTGAGTGATCCATCGTCATTAGGTGGCCCTGAAAGTTACAATTCACTATCAGTTTTTAGCCGATTCGAAAATCTTTGACTCACAGCAGAACGGCCATAAGGTGCCCGAGGCAGCAATAGACCCATGGAGACAAGTCTGCTGGAGGACGATGTATTGAATCGGGACGCAATTTGAGTGATCCATCGTCATTAGGTGGCCCTGAACGTTACAATTCACTATCAGTTTTTCGTCCCATTCGATAATCTAGACTCACAGCTGAACGGCCATAAGGTGCCCGAGGCAGCAATAGACCCATGGAGTCAGGTCGGCTGGAGGACGATGTACTGAATCGGGACGCAATTTGTGTGGTCCATCGTCATTAGGCGGCCCTGAATGTTACAATTCACTATCAGTTTTTCGTCCGATTCGAAAATCTTTGACTCACAGCAGAACGGCCATAAGGTGCCCGAGGCAGCAATAGACCCATGGAGACAAGTCTGCTGGAGGACGATGTATTGAATCGGGACGCAATTTGAGTGTTCCATCGTCATTAGGAGGCCCTGAACGTTACAATTCACTATCAGTTTTTCGTCGGATTCGAAAATCTTTGAGTCACAGCAGGACTGCCATAAGGTGCCCAAGGCAGCAATAGACCCATGGAGACAAGTCTGCAGGAGGACGATGTATTGAATCGGGACGCAATTTGAGTGATCAGTCGTCATTAGGTGGCCCTGAACGTTACAATTCACTATCAGTTTTTCATCCCATTCTATAATCTAGACTCACAGCAGAACGGCCATAAGGTGCCCGAGGCAGCAATAGTCCAATGGAGTCAAGTCGGCTAATGGACGATGTATTGAATCGGGACGCAATTTGTGTGGTCCATCGTCATTAGGTGGCCCTGAATGTTACAAATCACTATCAGTTATTCGTCCGATTCGAAAATCTTTGACTCACAGCAGAACGGCCATAAGGTGCCCGAGGCAGCAATAGTCCAATGGAGTCAATTCGGCTAATGGTCGATGTATTGAATAGGGACGCAATTTGTGTGGTCCATCGTCATTAGGTGGCCCTGAATGTTACAAATCACTATCAGTTATTCGTCCGATTCGAAAATCTTTGACTCACAGCAGAACGGCCATAAGGTGCCCGAGGCAGCAATCGACCCATGGAGACAAGTCTGCTGGAGGACGATGTATTGAATCGGGATACAATTTGAGTGATCCATCGTCATTAGGTGGCCCTGAGAGTTACAATTCACTATCAGTTTTTTGTCCGAATCGAAAATCTTTGACTCACAGCAGAACGGCAATAAGATGCCCGAGGCAGCAATAGACTCATGGAGACAAGTCTGCTGGAGGACGATGTATTGAATCGGGACGCAATTTGAGTGTTCCATCGTCATTAGGAGGCCCTGAAAGTTACAATTCACTATCAGTTTTTCGTCCGATTCGAAAATCTTTGTGTCACAGCAGGCCTGCCATAAGGTGCCCGAGGCAGCAATAGACCCAAGGCGACAAGTCGGCTGGTGGACGATGTATTGAATCGGGACGCAATTTGAGTGATCCATCGTCATTAGGTGGCCCTGGAAGTTACAATTCACTATCAGTTTTTCGCCGATTCGAAAATCTTTGACTCACAGCAGAACGGCCATAAGGTGCCCGAGGCAGCAATAGACCCATGGAGACAAGTCTGCTGGAGGACGATGTATTGAATCGGGATACAATTTGAGTGATCCATCGCCATTAGGTGGCCCTGAGAGTTACAATTCACTATCAGTTTTTTGTCCGAATCGAAAATCTTTGACTCACAGCAGAACGGCCATAAGATGCCCGAGGCAGCAATAGACGCATGGAGACAAGTCTGCTGGAGGACGATGTATTGAATCGGGACGCAATTTGAGTGTTCCATCGTCATTAGGAGGCCCTGACAGTTACAATTCACTATCAGTTTTTCGTCCGATTCGAAAATCTTTGTGTCACAGCAGGCCTGCCATAAGGTGCCCGAGGCAGCAATAGACCCAAGGAGACAAGTCGGCTGGTGGACGATGTATTGAATCGGGACGCAATTTGAGTGATCCATCGTCATTAGGTGGCCCTGGAAGTTACAATTCACTATCAGTTTTTCGCCGATTCGAAAATCTTTGACTCACAGCAGAACGGCCATAAGGTGCCCGAGGCAGCAATAGACCCATGGAGACAAGTCTGCTGGAGGACGATGTATTGAATCGGGACGCAATTTGAGTGATCCATCGTCATTAGGTGGCCCTGAACGTTACAATTCACTATCAGTTATTCGTCCCATTCGATAATCTAGACTCACAGCAGAACGGCCATAAGGTGCCCGAGGCAGCAATAGACCCATGGAGTCAGGTCGGCTGGAGGACGATGTACTCAATCGGGACGCAATTTGTGTGGTCCACCGTCAGTAGGCCGCCCTGAATGTTACAATTCACTATCAGTTTTTCGTCCGATTCGAAAATCTTTGACTCACAGCAGAACGGCCATAAGGTGCCCGAGGCAGCAATAGACCCATGGAGACAAGTCTGCTGGAGGACGATGTATTGAATCGGGACGCAATTTGAGTGTTCCATCGTCATTAGGTGGCCCTGAACGTTACAATTCACTATCAGTTTTTCATCCCATTCGATAATCTAGACTCACAGCAGAACGGCCATAAGGTGCCCGAGGCAGCAATAGTCCCATGGAGTCAAGTCGGCTAGTGGACGATGTACTGAATCGGGACGCAACTTGTGTGGTCCATCGTCATTAGGTGGCCCTGAATGTTACAAGTCACTATCAGTTTTTCGTCCGATTCGAAAATCTTTGAGTCACAGGAGGCCTGCCATAAGGTGCCCGAGGCAGCAATAGACCCATGGAGACAAGTCTGCTGCAGGACGATGTATTGAATCGGGACGCAATTTGAGTGATCCATCGTCATTAGGTGGCCCTGAAAGTTACAATTCACTATCAGTTTTTCGTCCGATTCGAAAATCTTTGACTCACAGCAGAACGGCCATAAGGTGCCCGAGGCAGCAATCGACCCATGGAGACAAGTCTGCTGGAGGACGATGTATTGAATCGGGACGGAATTTGAGTGATCCATCGTCATTAGGTGGCCCTGAAAGTTACAATTCACTATCAGTTTTTCGTCCGATTCGAAAATCTTTGACTCACAGCAGAACGGCCATTAGGTGCCCGAGGCAGCAATCGACCCATGGAGTCAAGTCGGCTGGAAGACGATGTATTGAATCGGGACGCAAATTGAGTGATCCATCGTCATTAGGTGGCCCTGAACGTTACAATTCACTATCAGTTTTTCGTCCCATTCGATAATCTAGACTCACAGCAGAACGGCCATAAGGTGCCCGAGGCAGCAATAGACCCATAGAGACAAGTCTGCTGGAGGACGATGTATTGAATCGGGACGCAATTTGAGTGAACCATCGTCATTAGGAGGACCTGAACGTTACAATTCACTATCAGTTCTTTGTCCCATTCGATAATCTAGACTCACAGCAGAACGGCCATAAGGTGCCCGAGGCAGCAATAGACGCATGGAGACAAGTCTGCTGGAGGACGATGTATTGAATCGGGACGCAATTTGAGTGTTCCATCGTCATTAGGAGGCCCTGTACGTTGCAATTCACAATCAGTTTTTCGTCCGATTCGAAAATCTTTGAGTCACAGCAGGCCTGCCATAAGGTGCCCGAGGCAGCAATAGACCCATGGAAACAAGTCTGCTGGAGGACGATGTATTGAATCGGGACGCAATTTGAGTGATCCATCGTCATTAGGTGGCCCTGAACGTTACAATTCACTATCAGTTTTTCATCCCATTCTATAATCTAGACTCACAGCAGAACGGCCATAAGGTGCCCGAGGCAGCAATAGTCCCATGGAGTCAAGTCGGCTGGGGACGATGTATTGAATCGGGACGCAATTTGAGTGATCCATCGTCATTAGGTGGCCCTGAAAGTTACAATTCACTATCAGTTTTTCGTCCGATTCGAAAATCTTTGAGTCACAGCAGGACTGCCATAAGGTGCCCGAGGCAGCAATAGACCCATGGAGACAAGTCTGCAGGAGGACGATGTATTGAATCGGGACGCAATTTGAGTGATCCATCGTCATTAGGTGGCCCTGAACGTTGCAATTCACTATCAGTTTTTCATCCCATTCTATAATCTAGACTCACAGCAGAACGGCCATAAGGTGCCCGAGGCATCAATAGTCCCATGAAGTCAAGTCGGCTAATGGACGGTGTACTGAATCGGGACGCAATTTGTGTGGTCCATCGTCATTAGGTGGCCCTGAACGTTACAATTCACTATCAGTTTTTCGTCCGATTCGAAAATCTTTGACTCACAGCAAAACGGCCATAAGGTGCCCGAGGCAGCAATAGACCCATGGAGACAAGTCTGCTGGAGGACGATGTATTGAATCGGGACGCAATTTGAGTGATCCATCGTCATTAGGAGGCCCTGAACGTTACAATTCACTATCAGTTTTTCGTCCCATTCGATAATCTAGACGCACAGCAGAACGGCCATAAGGTGCCCGAGGCAGCAATAGACCCATGGTGTCAAGTCGGCTGGAGGACGATGTATTGAATCGGGACGCAATTTGAGTGATCCATCGTCATTAGGAGGCCCTGAACGTTACAATTCACTATCAGTTTTTCGTCCCATTCGATAATCTAGACTCACAGCAGAACGGCCATAAGGTGCCCGAGGCAGCAATAGACCCATGGTGTCAAGTCGGCTGGAGGACGATGTATTGAATCGGGACGCAATTTGAGTGTTCCATCGTCATTAGGAGGCCCTGTACGTTGCAATTCACAATCAGTTTTTCGTCCGATTCGAAAATCTTTGAGTCACAGCAGGCCTGCCATAAGGTGCCCGAGGCAGCAATAGACCCATGGAAACAAGTCTGCTGGAGGACGATGTATTGAATCGGGACGCAATTTGAGTGATCCATCGTCATTAGGTGGCCCTGAACGTTACAATTCACTATCAGTTTTTCATCCCATTCTATAATCTAGACTCACAGCAGAACGGCCATAAGGTGCCCGAGGCAGCAATAGTCCCATGGAGTCAAGTCGGCTGGGGACGATGTATTGAATCGGGACGCAATTTGAGTGATCCATCGTCATTAGGTGGCCCTGAAAGTTACAATTCACTATCAGTTTTTCGTCCGATTCGAAAATCTTTGAGTCACAGCAGGACTGCCATAAGGTGCCCGAGGCAGCAATAGACCCATGGAGACAAGTCTGCAGGAGGACGATGTATTGAATCGGGACGCAATTTGAGTGATCCATCGTCATTAGGTGGCCCTGAACGTTGCAATTCACTATCAGTTTTTCATCCCATTCTATAATCTAGACTCACAGCAGAACGGCCATAAGGTGCCCGAGGCATCAATAGTCCCATGAAGTCAAGTCGGCTAATGGACGGTGTACTGAATCGGGACGCAATTTGTGTGGTCCATCGTCATTAGGTGGCCCTGAGAGATACAATTCACTATCAGTTTTTCGTCCGATTCGAAAATCTTTGACTCACAGCAGAACGGCCATAAGGTGCCCGAGGCAGCAATAGACGCATGGAGACAAGTCTGCTGGAGGACGATGTATTGAATCGGGACGCAATTTGAGTGTTCCATCGTCATTAGGAGGCCCTGAACCGTTACAATTCACTATCAGTTTTTCGTCCGATTCGAAAATCTTTGAGTCACAGCAAGCCTGCCATAAGGTGCCCGAGGCAGCAATAGACCCATGAAGACAAGTCTGCTGGAGGACCATGTTTTGAATCGGGACGCAATTTGAGTGATCCATCGTCATTAGGTGGCCCTGAACGTTACAATTCACTATCAGTTTTTCATCCCATTCTATGATCTAGACTCACAGCAGAACGGCCATAAGCTGCCCGAGGCAGCAATAGTCCCATGGAGTCAAGTCGGCTAGTGGACGATGTACTGAATCGGGACGCAATTTGTGTGGTCCATCGTCATTAGGTGGCCCTGAATGTTACAAATCACTATCAGTTTTTCGTCCGATTCGAAAATCTTTGACTCACAGCAGAACGGCCATAAGGTGCCCGAGGCAGCAATAGACCCATGGAGTCAAGTCGGCTGGAGGACGATGTATTGAATCGGGACGCAATTTGAGTGATCCATCGTCATTAGGTGGCCCTGAAAGTTACAATTCACTATCAGTTTTTCGTCCGATTCGAAAATCTTTGACTCACAGCAGAACGGCCATAAGGTGCCCGAGGCAGCAATCGACCCATGGAGACAAGTCTGCTGGAGGACGATGTATTGAATCGGGACGCAATTTGAGTGATCCATCGTCATTAGGAGGCCCTGAACGTTACAATTCACTATCAGTTTTTCGTCCCATTCGATAATCTAGACTCACAGCAGAACGGCCATAAGGTGCCCGAGGCAGCAATAGACCCATGGAGTCAAGTCGGCTGGAGGACGATGTATTGAATCGGGACGCAATTTGAGTGATCCATCGTCATTAGGTGGCCCTGAACGTTACAATTCACTATCAGTTCTTTGTCCCATTCGATAATCTAGACTCACAGCAGAACGGCCATAAGGTGCCCGAGGCAGCAATAGACGCATGGAGACAAGTCTGCTGGAGGACGATGTATTGAATCGGGACGCAATTTGAGTGTTCCATCGTCATTAGGAGGCCCTGTACGTTGCAATTCACAATCATTTTTTCGTCCGATTCGAAAATCTTTGAGTCACAGCAGGCCTACCATAAGGTGCCCGAGGCAGCAATAGACCCATGGAGACAAGTCTGCTGGAGGACGATGTATTGAATCGGGACGCAATTTGAGTGATCCATCGTCATTAGGTGGCCCTGAACGTTACAATTCACTATCAGTTTTTCATCCCATTCTATAATCTCGACTCACAGCAGAACGGCCATAAGGTGCCCGAGGCAGCAATAGTCCCATGGAGTCAAGTCGGCTGGGGACGATGTATTGAATCGGGACGCAATTTGAGTGATCCATCGTCATTAGGTGGCCCTGAAAGTTACAATTCACTATCAGTTTTTCGTCCGATTCGAAAATCTTTGACTCACAGCAGAACGGGCATAAGGTGCCCGATGCAGCAATAGACGCATGGAGACAAGTCTGCTGGAGGACGATGTATTGAATCGGGACGCAATTTGAGTGATCCATCGTCATTAGGAGGCCCTGAACGTTACAATTCACTATCAGTTTTTCGTCCGATTCGAAAATCTTTGAGTCACAGCAGGACTGCCATAAGGTGCCCGAGGCAGCAATAGACCCATGGAGACAAGTCTGCAGGAGGACGATGTATTGAATCGGGACGCAATTTGATGATCCATCGTCATTAGGTGGCCCTGAACGTTGCAATTCACTATCAGTTTTTCATCCCAATCTATAATCTAGACTCACAGCAGAACGGCCATAAGGTGCCCGAGGCATCAATAGTCCCATGAAGTCAAGTCGGCTAATGGACGATGTACTGAATCGGGACGCAATTTGTGTGGTCCATCGTCATTAGGTGGCCCTGAACGTTACAATTCACTATCAGTTTTTCGTCCGATTCGAAAATCTTTGACTCACAGCAAAACGGCCATAAGGTGCCCGAGGCAGCAATCGACCCATGGAGACAAGTCTGCTGGAGGACGATGTATTGAATCGGGACGCAATTTGAGTGATCCATCGTCATTAGGTGGCCCTGAGAGTTACAATTCACTATCAGTTTTTCGTCCGATTCGAAAATCTTTGACTCACAGCAGAACGGCCATAAGGTGCCCGAGGCAGCAATAGACGCATGGAGACAAGTCTGCTGGAGGACGATGTATTGAATCGGGACGCAATTTGAGTGTTCCATCGTCATTAGGAGGCCCTGAACGTTACAATTCACTATCAGTTTTTCGTCCGATTCGAAAATCTTTGAGTCACAGCAGGCCTTCCATAAGGTGCCCGATGCAGCAATAGACCCATGGAGACAAGTCTGCTGGAGGACGATGTATTGAATCGGGACGCAATTTGAGTGATCCATCGTCATTAGGCGGCCCTGAACGTTACAATTCACTATCAGTTTTTCATCCCATTCTATAATCTAGACTCACAGCAGAACGGCCATAAGGTGCCCGAGGCAGCAATAGTCCCATGGAGTCAAGTCGGCTAGTGGACGATGTACTGAATCGGGACGCAATTTGTGTGGTCCATCGTCATTAGGTGGCCCTGAATGTTACAAATCACTATCAGTTTTTCGTCCGATTCAAAAATCTTTGACCCACAGCAGAACGGCCATAAGGTGCCCGAGGCAGCAATCGACCCATGCTGACAAGTCTGCTGGAGGACGATGTATTGAATCGGGACACAATTAGAGTGATCCATCTTCATTAGGTGGCCCTGAAAGTTACAATTCACTATCAGGTTTTCGTCCGATTCGAAAATCTTTGACTCACAGCAGAACGGCCATAAGGTGCCCGAGGCAGCAATCGACCCATGGAGACAAGTCTGCTGGAGGACGATGTATTGAATCGGGACGCAATTTGAGTGATCCATCGTCATTAGGTGGCCCTGAGAGATACAATTCACTATCAGTTTTTCGTCCGATTCGAAAATCTTTGACTCACAGCAGAACGGCCATAAGGTGCCCGAGGCAGCAATAGACGCATGGAGACAAGTCTGCTGGAGGACGATGTATTGAATCGGGACGCTATTTGAGTGTTCCATCGTCATTAGGAGGCCCTGAACGTTACAATTCACTATCAGTTATTCGTCCGATTCGAAAATCTTTGAGTCACAGCAGAACGGCCATAAGGTGCCCGAGGCAGCAATAGACGCATGGAGACAAGTCTGCTGGAGGACGATGAATTGAATCGGGACGCAATTTGAGTGATCCATCGTCATTAGGTGGCCCTGAACGTTACTATTCACTATCAGTTTTTCGTCCCATTCGATAATCTAGACTCACAGCAGAACGGCCATAAGGTTTCCGAGGCAGCAATAGACCCATGGAGTCAAGTCGGCTGGAGGACGATGTATTGAATCGGGACGCAATTTGAGTGATCCATCGTCATTAGGTGGCCCTGAGAGATACAATTCACTATCAGTTTTTCGTCCGATTCGAAAATCTTTGACTCACAGCAGAACGGCCATAAGGTGCCCGAGGCAGCAATAGACGCATGGAGACAAGTCTGCTGGAGGACGATGTATTGAATCGGGACGCAATTTGAGTGTTCCATCGTCATTAGGAGGCCCTGAACGTTACAATTCACTATCAGTTTTTCGTCCGATTCGAAAATCTTTGAGTCACAGCAAGCCTGCCATAAGGTGCCCGAGGCAGCAATAGACCCATGAAAACAAGTCTGCTGGAGGACCATGTATTGAATCGGGACGCAATTTGAGTGATCCATCGTCATTAGGTGGCCCTGAACGTTACAATTCACTATCAGTTTTTCATCCCATTCTATGATCTAGACTCACAGCAGAACGGCCATAAGCTGCCCGAGGCAGCAATAGTCCCATGGAGTCAAGTCGGCTAGTGGACGATGTACTGAATCGGGACGCAATTTGTGTGGTCCATCGTCATTAGGTGGCCCTGAATGTTACAAATCACTATCAGTTTTTCGTCCGATTCGAAAATCTTTGACTCACAGCAGAACGGCCATAAGGTGCCCGAGGCAGCAATAGACCCATGGAGTCAAGTCGGCTGGAGGACGATGTATTGAATCGGGACGCAATTTGAGTGATCCATCGTCATTAGGTGGCCCTGAAAGTTACAATTCACTATCAGTTTTTCGTCCGATTCGAAAATCTTTGACTCACAGCAGAACGGCCATAAGGTGCCCGAGGCAGCAATCGACCCATGGAGACAAGTCTGCTGGAGGACGATGTATTGAATCGGGACGCAATTTGAGTGATCCATCGTCATTAGGTGGCCCTGAAAGTTACAATTCACTATCAGTTTTTCGTCCGATTCGAAAATCTTTGACTCACAGCAGAACGGCCATAAGGTGCCCGAGGCAGCAATAGACCCATGGAGTCAAGTCGGCTTATGGACGATGTATTGAATCGGGACGCAATTTGAGTGATCCATCGTCATTAGGTGGCCCTGAGAGATACAATTCACTATCAGTTTTTCGTCCGATTCGAAAATCTTTGACTCACAGCAGAACGGCCATAAGGTGCCCGAGGCAGCAATAGACGCATGGAGACAAGTCTGCAGGAGGACGATGTATTGAATCGGGACGCAATTTGAGTGTTCCATCGTCATTAGGAGGCCCTGAACGTTACAATTCACTATCAGTTTTTCGTCCGATTCGAAAACCTTTGAGTCACAGCAGGCCTGCCATAAGGTGCCCGAGGCAGCAATAGACGCATGGAGACAAGTCTGCTGGAGGACGATGTATTGAATCGGGACGCAATTTGAGTGATCCATCGTCATTAGGAGGCCCTGAACGTTACAATTCACTATCAGTTTTTCGTCCCATTCGATAATCTAGACTCACAGCAGAACGGCCATAAGGTGCCCGAGGCAGCAATAGACCCATGGAGTCAAGTCGGCTGGAGGACGATGTATTGAATCGGGACGCAATTTGAGTGATCCATCGTCATTAGGTGGCCCTGAACGTTACAATTCACTATCAGTTTTTCGTCCCATTCGATAATCTAGACTGACAGCAGAACGGCCATAAGGTGTCCGAGGCAGCAATAGACCCATGGAGTCAAGTCGGCTGGAGGACGATGTATTGAATCGGGACGCAATTTGAGTGATCCATCGTCATTAGGTGGCCCTGAGAGATACAATTCACTATCAGTTTTTCGTCCGATTCGAAAATCTTTGACTCACAGCAGAACGGCCATAAGGTGCCCGAGGCAGCAATAGACGCATGGAGACAAGTCTGCTGGAGGACGATGTATTGAATCGGGACGCAATTTGAGTGTTCCATCGTCATTAGGAGGCCCTGAATGTTACAATTCACTATCAGTTTTTCGTCCGATTCGAAAATCTTTGAGTCACAGCAAGCCTGCCATAAGGTGCCCGAGGCAGCAATAGACCCAATAAGACAAGTCTGCTGGAGGACGATGTATTGAATTGGGACGCAATTTGAGTGATCCATCGTCATTAGGTGGCCCTCAACGTTACAATTCACTATCAGTTTTTCATCCCATTCTATGATCTAGACTTACAGCAGAACGGCCATAAGCTGCCCGAGGCAGCAACAGTCCCATGGAGTCAAGTCGGCTAGTGGACGATGTACTGAATCGGGACGCAATTTGTGTGGTCCATCGTCATTAGGTGGCCCTGAAAGTTACAATTCACTATCAGTTTTTCGTCCGATTCGAAAATCTTTGACTCACAGCAGAACGGCCATAAGGTGCCCGAGGCAGCAATAGACCCATGGAGTCAAGTCGGCTGGAGGACGATGTATTGAATCGGGACGCAATTTGAGTGATCCATCGTCATTAGGTGGCCCTGAAAGTTACAATTCACTATCAGTTTTTCGTCCGATTCGAAAATCTTTGACTCACAGCAGAACGGCCATAAGGTGCCCGAGGCAGCAATCGACCCATGGAGACAAGTCTGCTGCAGGACGATGTATTGAATCGGGACGCAATTTGAGTGATCCATCGTCATTAGGAGGCCCTGAACGTTACAATTCACTATCAGTTTTTCGTCCCATTCGATAATCTAGACTCACAGCAGAACGGCCATAAGGTGCCCGAGGCAGCAATAGACCCATGGAGTCAAGTCGGCTGGAGGACGATGTATTGAATCGGGACGCAATTTGAGTGATCCATCGTCATTAGGTGGCCCTGAACGTTACAATTCACTATCAGTTCTTTGTCCCATTCGATAATCTAGACTCACAGCAGAACGGCCATAAGGTGCCCGAGGCAGCAATAGACGCATGGAGACAAGTCTGCTGGAGGACGATGTATTGAATCGGGACGCAATTTGAGTGTTCCATCGTCATTAGGAGGCCCTGTACGTTGCAATTCACAATCATTTTTTCGTCCGATTCGAAAATCTTTGAGTCACAGCAGGCCTACCATAAGGTGCCCGAGGCAGCAATAGACCCATGGAGACAAGTCTGCTGGAGGACGATGTATTGAATCGGGACGCAATTTGAGTGATCCATCGTCATTAGGTGGCCCTGAACGTTACAATTCACTATCAGTTTTTCATCCCATTCTATAATCTAGACTCACAGCAGAACGGCCATAAGGTGCCCGAGGCAGCAATAGTCCCATGGAGTCAAGTCGGCTGGGGACGAGGTATTGAATCGGGACGCAATTTGAGTGATCCATCGTCATTAGGTGGCCCTGAAAGTTACAATTCACTATCAGTTTTTCGTCCGATTCGAAAATCTTTGACTCACAGCAGAACGGGCATAAGGTGCCCGAGGCAGCAATAGACGCATGGAGACAAGTCTGCTGGAGGACGATGTATTGAATCGGGACGCAATTTGAGTGATCCATCGTCATTAGGAGGCCCTGAACGTTACAATTCACTATCAGTTTTTCGTCCGATTCGAAAATCTTTGAGTCACAGCAGGACTGCCATAAGGTGCCCGAGGCAGCAATAGACCCATGGAGACAAGTCTGCAGGAGGACGATGTATTGAATCGGGACGCAATTTGATGATCCATCGTCATTAGGTGGCCCTGAACGTTGCAATTCACTATCAGTTTTTCATCCCAATCTATAATCTAGACTCACAGCAGAACGGCCATAAGGTGCCCGAGGCATCAATAGTCCCATGAAGTCAAGTCGGCTAATGGACGATGTACTGAATCGGGACGCAATTTGTGTGGTCCATCGTCATTAGGTGGCCCTGAACGTTACAATTCACTATCAGTTTTTCGTCCGATTCGAAAATCTTTGACTCACAGCAAAACGGCCATAAGGTGCCCGAGGCAGCAATCGACCCATGGAGACAAGTCTGCTGGAGGACGATGTATTGAATCGGGACGCAATTTGAGTGATCCATCGTCATTAGGTGGCCCTGAGAGTTACAATTCACTATCAGTTTTTCGTCCGATTCGAAAATCTTTGACTCACAGCAGAACGGCCATAAGGTGCCCGAGGCAGCAATAGACGCATGGAGACAAGTCTGCTGGAGGACGATGTATTGAATCGGGACGCAATTTGAGTGTTCCATCGTCATTAGGAGGCCCTGAACGTTACAATTCACTATCAGTTTTTCGTCCGATTCGAAAATCTTTGAGTCACAGCAGGCCTTCCATAAGGTGCCCGATACAGCAATAGACCCATGGAGACAAGTCTGCTGGAGGACGATGTATTGAATCGGGACGCAATTTGAGTGATCCATCGTCATTAGGCGGCCCTGAACGTTACAATTCACTATCAGTTTTTCATCCCATTCTATAATCTAGACTCACAGCAGAACGGCCATAAGGTGCCCGAGGCAGCAATAGTCCCATGGAGTCAAGTCGGCTAGTGGACGATGTACTGAATCGGGACGCAATTTGTGTGGTCCATCGTCATTAGGTGGCCCTGAATGTTACAAATCACTATCAGTTTTTCGTCCGATTCAAAAATCTTTGACTCACAGCAGAACGGCCATAAGGTGCCCGAGGCAGCAATCGACCCATGCTGACAAGTCTGCTGGAGGACGATGTATTGAATCGGGACACAATTAGAGTGATCCATCTTCATTAGGTGGCCCTGAAAGTTACAATTCACTATCAGGTTTTCGTCCGATTCGAAAATCTTTGACTCACAGCAGAACGGCCATAAGGTGCCCGAGGCAGCAATCGACCCATGGAGACAAGTCTGCTGGAGGACGATGTATTGAATCGGGACGCAATTTGAGTGATCCATCGTCATTAGGTGGCCCTGAGAGATACAATTCACTATCAGTTTTTCGTCCGATTCGAAAATCTTTGACTCACAGCAGAACGGCCATAAGGTGCCCGAGGCAGCAATAGACGCATGGAGACAAGTCTGCTGGAGGACGATGTATTGAATCGGGACGCTATTTGAGTGTTCCATCGTCATTAGGAGGCCCTGAACTTTACAATTCACTATCAGTTATTCGTCCGATTCGAAAATCTTTGAGTCACAGCAGAACGGCCATAAGGTGCCCGAGGCAGCAATAGACGCATGGAGACAAGTCTGCTGGAGGACGATGTATTGAATCGGGACGCAATTTGAGTGATCCATCGTCATTAGGAGGCCCTGAACGTTACAATTCACTATCAGTTTTTCGTCCCATTCGATAATCTAGACTCACAGCAGAACGGCCATAAGGTGCCCGAGGCAGCAATAGACCCATGGTGTCAAGTCGGCTGGAGGACGATGTATTGAATCGGGACGCAATTTGAGTGATCCATCGTCATTAGGTGGCCCTGAACGTTACTATTCACTATCAGTTTTTCGTCCCATTCGATAATCTAGACTCACAGCAGAACGGCCATAAGGTTTCCGAGGCAGCAATAGACCCATGGAGTCAAGTCGGCTGGAGGACGATGTATTGAATCGGGACGCAATTTGAGTGATCCATCGTCATTAGGTGGCCCTGAGAGATACAATTCACTATCAGTTTTTCGTCCGATTCGAAAATCTTTGACTCACAGCAGAACGGCCATAAGGTGCCCGAGGCAGCAATAGACGCATGGAGACAAGTCTGCTGGAGGACGATGTATTGAATCGGGACGCAATTTGAGTGTTCCATCGTCATTAGGAGGCCCTGAACGTTACAATTCACTATCAGTTTTTCGTCCGATTCGAAAATCTTTGAGTCACAGCAAGCCTGCCATAAGGTGCCCGAGGCAGCAATAGACCCATGAAAACAAGTCTGCTGGAGGACCATGTATTGAATCGGGACGCAATTTGAGTGATCCATCGTCATTAGGTGGCCCTGAACGTTACAATTCACTATCAGTTTTTCATCCCATTCTATGATCTAGACTCACAGCAGAACGGCCATAAGCTGCCCGAGGCAGCAATAGTCCCATGGAGTCAAGTCGGCTAGTGGACGATGTACTGAATCGGGACGCAATTTGTGTGGTCCATCGTCATTAGGTGGCCCTGAATGTTACAAATCACTATCAGTTTTTCGTCCGATTCGAAAATCTTTGACTCACAGCAGAACGGCCATAAGGTGCCCGAGGCAGCAATAGACCCATGGAGTCAAGTCGGCTGGAGGACGATGTATTGAATCGGGACGCAATTTGAGTGATCCATCGTCATTAGGTGGCCCTGAAAGTTACAATTCACTATCAGTTTTTCGTCCGATTCGAAAATCTTTGACTCACAGCAGAACGGCCATAAGGTGCCCGAGGCAGCAATCGACCCATGGAGACAAGTCTGCTGGAGGACGATGTATTGAATCGGGACGCAATTTGAGTGATCCATCGTCATTAGGTGGCCCTGAAAGTTACAATTCACTATCAGTTTTTCGTCCGATTCGAAAATCTTTGACTCACAGCAGAACGGCCATAAGGTGCCCGAGGCAGCAATAGACCCATGGAGTCAAGTCGGCTTATGGACGATGTATTGAATCGGGACGCAATTTGAGTGATCCATCGTCATTAGGTGGCCCTGAGAGATACAATTCACTATCAGTTTTTCGTCCGATTCGAAAATCTTTGACTCACAGCAGAACGGCCATAAGGTGCCCGAGGCAGCAATAGACGCATGGAGACAAGTCTGCAGGAGGACGATGTATTGAATCGGGACGCAATTTGAGTGTTCCATCGTCATTAGGAGGCCCTGAACGTTACAATTCACTATCAGTTTTTCGTCCGATTCGAAAACCTTTGAGTCACAGCAGGCCTGCCATAAGGTGCCCGAGGCAGCAATAGACGCATGGAGACAAGTCTGCTGGAGGACGATGTATTGAATCGGGACGCAATTTGAGTGATCCATCGTCATTAGGAGGCCCTGAACGTTACAATTCACTATCAGTTTTTCGTCCCATTCGATAATCTAGACTCACAGCAGAACGGCCATAAGGTGCCCGAGGCAGCAATAGACCCATGGAGTCAAGTCGGCTGGAGGACGATGTATTGAATCGGGACGCAATTTGAGTGATCCATCGTCATTAGGTGGCCCTGAACGTTACAATTCACTATCAGTTTTTCGTCCCATTCGATAATCTAGACTGACAGCAGAACGGCCATAAGGTGTCCGAGGCAGCAATAGACCCATGGAGTCAAGTCGGCTGGAGGACGATGTATTGAATCGGGACGCAATTTGAGTGATCCATCGTCATTAGGTGGCCCTGAGAGATACAATTCACTATCAGTTTTTCGTCCGATTCGAAAATCTTTGACTCACAGCAGAACGGCCATAAGGTGCCCGAGGCAGCAATAGACGCATGGAGACAAGTCTGCTGGAGGTCGATGTATTGAATCGGGACGCAATTTGAGTGTTCCATCGTCATTAGGAGGCCCTGAATGTTACAATTCACTATCAGTTTTTCGTCCGATTCGAAAATCTTTGAGTCACAGCAAGCCTGCCATAAGGTGCCCGAGGCAGCAATAGACCCAATAAGACAAGTCTGCTGGAGGACGATGTATTGAATTGGGACGCAATTTGAGTGATCCATCGTCATTAGGTGGCCCTCAACGTTACAATTCACTATCAGTTTTTCATCCCATTCTATGATCTAGACTTACAGCAGAACGGCCATAAGCTGCCCGAGGCAGCAACAGTCCCATGGAGTCAAGTCGGCTAGTGGACGATGTACTGAATCGGGACGCAATTTGTGTGGTCCATCGTCATTAGGTGGCCCTGAAAGTTACAATTCACTATCAGTTTTTCGTCCGATTCGAAAATCTTTGACTCACAGCAGAACGGCCATAAGGTGCCCGAGGCAGCAATCGACCCATGGAGACAAGTCTGCTGGAGGACGATGTATTGAATCGGGACGCAATTTGAGTGATCCATCGTCATTAGGTGGCCCTGAAAGTTACAATTCACTGTCAGTTTTTCGTCCGATTCGAAAATCTTTGACTCACAGCAGAACGGCCATAAGGTGCCCGAGGCAGCAATCGACCCATGGAGACAAGTCTGCTGGAGGACGATGTATTGAATCGGGACGCAATTTGAGTGATCCATCGTCATTAGGTGGCCCTGAAAGTTACAATTCACTATCAGTTTTTCGTCCGATTCGAAAATCTTTGACTCACAGCAGAACGGCCATAAGGTGCCAGAGGCAGCAATAGACGCATGGAGTCAAGTCTGCAGGAGGACGGTGTATTGAATCGGGACGCAATTTGAGTGTTCCATCGTCATTAGGAGGCCCTGAACGTTACAATTCACTATCAGTTTTTCGTCCGATTCGAAAATCTTTGAGTCACAGAAGGCCTGCCATAAGGTGCCCGAGGCAGCAATAGACCCATGGAGACAAGTCTGCTGGAGGACGATGTATTGAATCGGGACGCAATTTGAGTGATACATCGTCATTAGGTGGCCCTGAACGTTACAATTCACGATCAGTTTTTCATCCCATTCTATAATCTAGACTCACCGCAGAACGGCCATAAGGTGCCCGAGGCAGCAATAGTCCCATGGAGTCAAGTCCGCTAGTGGACGATGTACTGAATCGGGACGCAATTTGTGTGGTCCATCGTCATTAGGTGGCCCTGAATGTTTCAAATCACTATCAGTTTTTCGTCCGATTCGAAAATCTTTGACTCACAGCAGAACGGCCATAAGGTGCCCGAGGCAGCAATCGACCCATGGAGACAAGTCTGCTGGAGGACGATGTATTGAATCGGGACGCAATTTGAGTGATCCATCGTCATTAGGAGGCCCTGAACGTTACAATTCACTATCAGTTTTTCGTCCCATTCGATAATCTAGACTCACAGCAGAACGGCCATAAGGTGCCCGAGGCAGCAATAGACCCATGGAGTCAAGTCGGCTGGAGGACGATGTATTGAACCGGGACGCAATTTGAGTGATCCATCGTCATTAGGTGGCCCTGAACGTTACAATTCACTATCAGTTTTTCGTCCCATTCGATAATCTAGACTCACAGCAGAACGGCCATAAGGTGCCCGAGGCAGCAATAGACCCATGGAGACAAGTCTGCTGGAGGACGATGTATTGAATCGGGATTCAATTTGAGTGAACCATCGTCATTAGGAGGACCTGAACGTTACAATTCACTATCAGTTTTTTGTCCCATTCGATAATCTAGACTCACAGCAGAACGGCCATAAGGTGCCCGAGGCAGCAATAGACCCATGGAGTCAAGTCGGCTGCAGGACGATGTATTGAATCGGGACGCAATTTGAGTGATCCATCGTCATTAGGTGGCCCTGAACGTTACAATTCACTATCAGTTTTTCGTCCGATTCGAAAATCTTTGACTCACAGCAGAACGACCATAAGGTGCCCGAGGCAGCAATCGACCCGTGGAGACAAGTCTGCTGGAGGACGATGTATTGAATCGGGACGCAATTTGAGTGATCCATCGTCATTAGGTGGCCCTGAGAGTTACAATTCACTATCAGTTTTTCGTCCGATTCGAAAATCTTTGACTCACAGCAGAACGGCCATAAGGTGCCCGAGGCAGCAATAGACGCATGGAGACAAGTCTGCTGGAGGACGATGTATTGAATCGGGACGCAATTTGAGTGTTCCATCGTCATTAGGAGGCCCTGAACGTTACAATTCACTATCAGTTTTTCGTCCGATTCGAAAATCTTGGAGTCACAGCAGGCCTGCCATAAGGTGCCCGAGGCAGCAATAGACCCATGGAGACAAGTTTGCTGGAGGACGATGTATTGAATCGGGACGCAATTTGAGTGATCCGTCGTCATTTGGTGGCCCTGAACGTTACAATTCACTATCAGTTTTTCATCCCATTCTATAATCTAGACTCACAGCAGAACGGCCATAAGGAGCCCGAGGCAGCAATAGTCCCATGGAGTCAAGTCGGCTAGTGGACGATGTACTGAATCGGGATGCAATTTGTGTGGTCCATCGTCATTAGGTGGCCCTGAATGTTACAAATCACTATCAGTTTTTCGTCCGATTCGAAAATCTTTGACTCACAGCAGAACGGCCATAAGGTGCCCGAGGCAGCAATAGACGCATGGAGACATGTCTGCTGGAGGACGATGTATTGAATCGGGACGCAATTTGAGTGTTCCATCGTCATTAGGAGGCCCTGAACGTTACAATTCACTATCAGTTTTTCGTCCGATTCGAAAATCTTTGACTCACAGCAGAACGGCCATAAGGTGCCCGAGGCAGCAATAGACGCATGGAGACAAGTCTGCTGGAGGACGATGTATTGAATCGGGACGCAATTTGAGTGTTCCATCGTCATTAGGAGGCCCTGAACATTACAATTCACTATCAGTTTTTCGTCCGATTCGAAAATCTTTGAGTCACAGCAGGACTGCCATAAGGTGCCCGAGGCAGCAATAGACCCATGGAGACAAGTCTGCTGGAGGACGATGTATTGAATCGGGACGCAATTTGAGTGATCCATCGTCATTAGGTGGCCCTGAACGTTACAATTCACTTTCAGTTTTTCATCCCATTCGATAATCTAGACTCACGGCAGAACGGCCATAAGGTGCCCGAGGCAGCAATAGTCCCATGGAGTCAAGTCGGCTAGTGGACGATGTACTGAATCGGGACGCAATTTGTGTGGTCCATCGTCATTAGGTGGCCCTGAATGTTACAATTCACTATCAGTTTTTCGTCCGATTCGAAAATCTTTGACTCACAGCAGAACGGCCATAAGGTGCCCGAGGCAGCAATCGACCCGTGGAGACAAGTCTGCTGGAGGACGATGTATTGAATCGGGACGCAATTTGAGTGATCCATCGTCATTAGGTGGCCCTGACAGTTACAATTCACTATCAGTTTTTCGTCCGATTCGAAAATCTTTGACTCACAGCAGAACGGCCATAAGGTGCCCGAGGCAGCAATAGACGCATGGAGACAAGTCTGCTGGAGGACGATGTATTGAATCGGGACGCAATTTGAGTGTTCCATCGTCATTAGGAGGCCCTGAACGTTACAATTCACTATCAGTTTTTCGTCCGATTCGAAAATCTTTGAGTCACAGCAGGCCTGCCATAAGGTGCCCGAGGCAGCAATAGACCCATGGAGACAAGTTTGCTGGAGGACGATGTATTGAATCGGGACGCAATTTGAGTGATCCATCGTCATTAGGTGGCCCTGAACGTTACAATTCACTATCAGTTTTTCATCCCATTCTATAATCTAGACTCACAGCAGAACGGCCATAAGGTGCCCGAGGCAGCAATAGTCCCATGGAGTCAAGTCGGCTAGTGGACGATGTACTGAATCGGGACGCAATTTGTGTGGTCCATCGTCATTAGGTGGCCCTGAATGTTACAAATCACTATAAGTTTTTCGTCCGATTCGAAAATCTTTGACTCACAGCAGAACGGCCATAAGGTGCCCGAGGCAGCAATCGACCCATGGAGACAAGTCTGCTGGAGGACGATGTATTGGATCGGGACGCAATTTGAGTGATCCATCGTCATTAGGTGGCCCTGAAAGTTACAATTCACTATCAGTTTTTCGTCCGATTCGAAAATCTTTGACTCACAGCAGAACGGCCATTAGGTGCCCGAGGCAGCAATCGACCCATGGAGACAAGTCTGCTGGAGGACGATGTATTGAATCGGGACGCAATTTGAGTGATCCATCGTCATTAGGTGGCCCTGAACGTTACAATACACTATCAGTTTTTCATCCCATTCTATAATCTAGACTCACAGCAGAACGGCCATAAGGTGCCCGAGGCAGCAATAGTCCCATGGAGTCAAGTCGGCTAATGGACGATGTACTGAATCGGGACGCAATTTGTGTGGTCCATCGTCATTAGGTGGCCCTGAATGTTACAAATCACTATCAGTTTTTCGTCCGATTCGAAAATCTTTGACTCACAGCAGAACGGCCATAACGTGCCCGAGGCAGCAATCGACCCATAGAGACAAGTCTGCTGGAGGACGATGTATTGAATCGGGACGCAATTTGTGTGGTCCATCGTCATTAGGTGGCCCTGAATGTTACAAATCACTGCCACTGCCAGTTGCAGCCCAGCGCTCGGTGAGTGCAGACGTGTGGAGTGACAGTCTAAGCCGGCTTCAGTCGGCGTGCAGCAGCGCGTGCAGCAGCATCGTACTCTTATCTGAGATGCCTCCATATAGAAGAAGATATAGATGTTCGCGTCTAACTGTTTATAAGGCCTTAGAAGATCTTGAGGTCAAAGTTGCTAACAAAGGAGCACAAGTTCTTTTGCAAGGACCTTCTGTGTTTTGTGGGTGCATTATTAATTTTACACTTACCCAATTAGATACACATCAAGCTGGCAATGGTTGGATTACAGTTGCTGTTGTTCGTTATAATGGCAATACAGTGAATAAAGTTACTGGTTTGGAAGCATTTAATGCAAGAGATGTTATAGCCTATCGCCCTTTTCATGTTGGAGAAGTTTTTAATGGAGACTTGGGCGTGTCTTACTTCATATCTAACCAGGCATTTTCGTTCAGAACAAGAAATCATCGTAAAATAAGTGAACAAGAGAGTGTTTGTCTGTGGATGAAAGGTGCTGGAAGATGTGCTAAAGTACGTCACTGGAGATGTAACACATTATTACAGAAATTAAAATAAAAATTCTCTTATCCTTTCCCATAATCCTTTATTAAAAAAAAATTATAATTAAAAAATACTGATCGTGCAGACGTGCTGGAGGACGATGTATTGGATCGGGACGCAATTTGAGTGATCCATCGTCATTAGGTGGCCCTGAAAGCTACAATTCACTATCAGTTTTTCGTCCGATTCGAAAATCTTTGACTCACAGCAGAACGGCCATTAGGTGCCCGAGGCAGCAATAGACGCATGGAGACATGTCTGCTGGAGGACGATGTATTGAATCGGGACGCAATTTGAGTGTTCCATCGTCATTAGGAGGCCCTGAACGTTACAATTCACTATCAGTTTTTCGTCCGATTCGAAAATCTTTGAGTCACAGCAGGCCTGCCATAAGGTGCCCGATGCAGCAATAGACCCATGGAGACAAGTCTGCTGGAGGACGATGTATTGAATCGGGACGCAATTTGAGTGATCCATCGTCATTAGGCGGCCCCGAACGTTACAATTCACTATCAGTTTTTCATCCCATTCTATAATCTAGACTCACAGCAGAACGGCCATAAGGTGCCCGAGGCAGCAATAGTCCCATGGAGTCAAGTCGGCTAGTGGACGATGTACTGAATCGGGACGCAATTTGTGTGGTCCATCGTCATTAGGAGGCCCTGAATGTTACAAATCACTATCAGTTTTTCGTCCGATTCGAAAATCTTTGACTCACAGCAGAACGGCCATAAGGTGCCCGAGGCAGCAATCGACCCATGGAGACAAGTCTGCTGGAGGACGATGTATTGAATCGGGACGCAATTTGAGTGATCCATCGTCATTAGGTGGCCCTGAAAGTTACAATTCACTATCAGTTTTTCGTCCGATTCGAAAATCTTTGACTCACAGCAGAACGGCCATAAGGTGCCCGAGGCAGCAATAGACCCATGGAGACAAGTCTGCTGGAGGACGATGTATTGAATCGGGACGCAATTTGAGTGATCCATCGTCATTAGGTGGCCCTGAAAGTTACAATTCACTATCAGTTTTTCGTCCGATTCGAAAATCTTTGACTCACAGCAGAACGGCCATAAGGTGCCCGAGGCAGCAATAGACGCATGGAGACAAGTCTGCTGGAGGACGATGTATTGAATCGGGACGCAATTTGAGTGTTCCATCGTCATTAGGAGGCCCTGAACGTTACAAATCACTATCAGTTTTTCGTCCGATTCGAAAATCTTTGACTCACAGCAGGCCTGCCATAAGGTGCCCGAGGCAGCAATAGACCCATGGAGACAAGTCTGCTGGAGGACGATGTATTGAATCGGGACGCAATTTGAGTGAACCATCGTCATTAGGAGGTCCTGAACGTTACAATTCACTATCAGTTTTTTGTCCCATTCGATAATCTAGACTCACAGCAGAACGGCCATAAGGTGCCCGAGGCAGCAATAGACCCATGGAGACAAGTCTGCTGGAGGACGATGTATTGAATCGGGACGCAATTTGAGTGTTCCATCGTCATTAGGAGGCCCTGAACGTTACAATTCACTATCAGTTTTTCGTCCGATTCGAAAATCTTTGAGTCACAGCAGGCCTGCCATAAGGTGCCCGAGGCAGCAATAGACCCATGAAGACAAGTCTGCTGGAGGACGATGTATTGAATCGGGACGCAATTTGAGTGATCCATCGTCATTAGGTGGCCCTGAACGTTACAATTCACTATCAGTTTTTCATCCCATTCTATAATATAGACTCACAGCAGAACGGCCATAAGCTGCCCGAGGCAGCAATAGTCCCATGGAGTCAAGTCGGCTAGTGGACGATGTACTGAATCGGGACGCAATTTGTGTGGTCCATCGTCATTAGGTGGCCCTGAATGTTACAAATCACTATCAGTTTTTCGTCCGATTCGAAAATCTTTGACTCACAGCAGAACGGCCATAAGGTGCCCGAGGCAGCAATAGACCCATGGAGACAAGTCTGCTGGAGGACGATGTATTGAATCGGGACGCAATTTGAGTGAACCATCGTCATTAGGAGGACCTGAACGTTACAATTCACTATCAGTTTTTTGTCCCATTCGATAATCTAGACTCACAGCAGAACGGCCATAAGGTGCCCGAGGCAGCAATAGACCCATGGAGTCAAGTCGGCTGGAGGACGATGTATTGAATCGGGACGCAATTTGAGTGATCCATCGTCATTAGGTGGCCCTGAGAGATACAATTCACTATCAGTTTTTCGTCCGATTCGAAAATCTTTGACTCACAGCAGAACGGCCATAAGGTGCCCGAGGCAGCAATAGACGCATGGAGACAAGTCTGCTGGAGGACGATGTATTGAATCGGGACGCAATTTGAGTGTTCCATCGTCTTTAGGAGGCCCCGAACGTTACAATTCACTATCAGTTTTTCGTCCGATTCGAAAATCTTTGAGTCACAGCAGGCCTGCCATAAGGTGCCCGAGGCAGCAATAGACCCATGAAGACAAGTCTGCTGGAGGACGATGTATTGAATCGGGACGCAATTTGAGTGATCCATCGTCATTAGGTGGCCCTGAACGTTACAATTCACTATCAGTTTTTCATCCCATTCTATAATCTAGACTCACAGCAGAACGGCCATAAGCTGCCCGAGGCAGCAATAGTCCCATCGAGTCAAGTCGGCTAGTGGACGATGTACTGAATCGGGACGCAATTTGTGTGGTCCATCGTCATTAGGTGGCCCTGATTGTTACAAATCACTATCAGTTTTTCGTCCGATTCGAAAATCTTTGACTCACAGCAGAACGGCCATAAGGTGCCCGAGGCAGCAATCGACCCATGGAGACAAGTCTGCTGGAGGACGATGTATTGAATCGGGACGCAATTTGAGTGATCCATCGTCATTAGGTGGCCCTGAAAGTTACAATTCACTATCAGTTTTTCGTCCGATTCGAAAATCTTTGACTCACAGCAGAACGGCCATAAGGTGCCCGAGGCAGCAATCGACCCATGGAGACAAGTCTGCTGGAGGACGATGTATTGAATCGGGACGCAATTTGAGTGATCCATCGTCATTAGGAGGCCCTGAACGTTACAATTCACTATCAGTTTTTCGTCCCATTCGATAATCTAGACTCACAGCAGAACGGCCATTAGGTGCCCGAGGCAGCAATAGACCCATGGAGTCAAGTCGGCTGGAGGACGATGTATTGAATCGGGACGCAGATTGAGTGATCCATCGTCATTAGGTGGCCCTGAACGTTACAATTCACTATCAGTTTTTCGTCCCATTCGATAATCTAGACTCACAGCAGAACGGCCATAAGGTGCCCGAGGCAGCAATAGACCCATGGAGACAAGTCTGCTGGAGGACGATGAATTGAATCGGGACGCAATTTGAGTGAACCATCGTCATTAGGAGAACCTGAACGTAACAATTCACTATCAGTTTTTTGTCCCATTCAATAATCTAGACTCACAGCAGAACGGCCATAAGGTGCCCGAGGCAGCAATAGACCCATGGAGTCAAGACGGCTGGAGGACGATGTATTGAATCGGGACGCAATTTGAGTGATCCATCGTCATTAGGTGGCCCTGAGAGATACAATTCACTATCAGTTTTTCGTCCGATTCGAAAATCTTTGAGTCACAGCAGGCCTGCCATAAGGTGCCCGAGGCAGCAATAGACCCATGAAGACAAGTCTGCTGGAGGACGATGTATTGAATCTGGACGCAATTTGAGTGATCCATCGTCATTAGGTAGCCCTGAACGTTACAATTCACTATCAGTTTTTCATCCCATTCTATAATCTAGACTCACAGCAGAACGGCCATAGGCTGCCCGAGGCAGCAATAGTCCCATGGAGTCAAGTCGGCTAGTGGACGATATACTGAATCGGGACGCAATTTGAGTGTTCCATCGTCATTAGGAGGCCCTGAACATTACAATTCACTATCAGTTTTTCGTCCGATTCGAAAATCTTTGAGTCACAGCAGGACTGCCATAAGGTGCCCGAGGCAGCAATAGACCCATGGAGACAAGTCTGCTGGAGGACGATGTATTGAATCGGGACGCAATTTGAGTAATCCATCGTCATTAGGTGGCCCTGAACGTTACAATTCACTTTCAGTTTTTCATCCCATTCGATAATCTAGACTCACAGCAGAACGGCCATGAGGTGCCCGAGGCAGCAATAGTCCCATGGAGTCAAGTCGGCTAGTGGACGATGTACTGAATCGGGACGCAATTTGTGTGGTCCATCGTCATTAGGTGGCCCTGAATGTTACAATTCACTATCAGTTTTTCGTCCGATTCGAAAATCTTTGACTCACAGCAGAACGGCCATAAGGTGCCCGAGGCAGCAATAGACGCATGGAGACCAGTCTGCTGGAGGACGATGTATTGAATCCGGACGCAATTTGAGTGTTCCATCGTCATTAGGAGGCCCTGAACGTTACAATTCACTATCAGTTTTTCGTCCGATTCGAAAATCTTTGAGTCACAGCAGGCTTGCCATAAGGTGCCCGAGGCAGCAATAGACCCATGGAGACAAGTCTGCTGAAGGACGATGTATTGAATCGGGACGCAATTTGAGTGATCCATCGTCATTAGGTGGCCCTGAACGTTACAATTCACTTACAGTTTTTCGTCCCATTCGATAATCTAGACTCACAGCAGAACGGCCATAAGGTGCCCGAGGCAGCAATCGACCCATGGAGACAAGTCTGCTGGAGGACGATGTATTGAATCGGGACGCAATTTGAGTGATCCATCGTCATTAGGAGGACCTGAACGTTACAATTCACTATCAGTTTTTTGTCCCATTCGATAATCTAGACTCACAGCAGAACGGCCATAAGGTGCCCGAGGCAGCAATAGACCCATGGAGTCAAGTCGGCTGGAGGTCGATGTATTGAATCGGGACGCAATTTGAGTGATCCATCGTCATTAGGTGGCCCTGAACGTTACAATTCACTATCAGTTTTTCGTCCGATTCGAAAATCTTTGACTCACATATGGTGCCCGAGGTAGCAATAGACGCATGGAGACAAGTCTGCTGGAGGACGATGTATTGAATCGGGACGCAATTTGAGTGATCCATCGTCATTAGGTGGCCCTGAACGTTACAATTCACTATCAGTTTTTCATCCCATTCTATAAACTAGACTCACAGCAGTACGGCCATAAGGTGCCCGAGGCAGCAATAGTCCCATGGAGTCAAGTCGGCTAGTGGACGATGTACTGAATCGGGACGCAATTTGTGTGGTCCATCGTCATTAGGTGGCCCTGAATGTTACAAATCACTATCAGTTTTTCGTCCGATTCGAAAATCTTTGACTCACAGCAGAACGGCCATAAGGTGCCCGAGGCAGCAATCGACCCATGGAGACAAGTCTGCTGGAGGACGATGTATTGAATCGGGACGCAATTTGAGTGATCCATCGTCATTAGGTGGCCCTGAAAGTTACAATTCACTATCAGTTTTTCGTCCGATTCGAAAATCTTTGACTCACAGCAGAACGGGCATAAGGTGCCCGAGGCAGCAATCGACCCATGGAGACAAGTCTGCCGGAGGACGATGTATTGAATCGGGACGCAATTTGAGTGATCCATCGTCATTAGGTGGCCCTGAACGTTACAATTCACTATCAGTTTTTCGTCCCATTCGATAATCTAGACTCACAGCAGAGCGGCCATAAGGTGCCCGAGGCAGCAATAGACCCATGGAGTCAAGTCGGCTGGAGGACGATGTATTGAATCGGGACGCAATTTGAGTGATCCATCGTCATTAGGTGGCCCTGAACGTTACAATTCACTTACAGTTTTTCGTCCCATTCGATAATCTAGACTCACAGCAGAACGGCCATAAGGTGCCCGAGGCAGCAATAGACCCATGGAGACAAGTCTGCTG